>NC_139247.1:30413179-31620341 GCF_977018435.1 Lepisma saccharinum
AATTATTGTGCAATTCAGCAGATGGTCATGTTGAACATATGTTGAAACGTTTATATAGGAACAATTGGCATTGATTGCCACTTTTCAAATCACAATGCCCATTGTTCCTATATAAACGTTTCAACAATCACCTAGTCCCCATGCTTACATTACCATGAATCACAGGTATATCACTATAGAATAGATGCATTCATGCTTCACTGTTATTACAGATCCTATGTAATATAGTTCAGCAAGGCATCTGCTGAATTGCACAATAATTTTTTTGTATTTTTCTACATACCCCAACTTCATATAAATAATAGGGGTTGGTTTAGATTTAATTGGTGCAGACATTATAACAGATGGGGAGGGGAATATATATGATGGGGGCAAATGCCTCATGAATATAATATTCAACAATTCTTCTTATGCTGCATGTTTTAATAAGTTACTCATGTACATGCTTAGTGTGTAGAATTATATGCTATTAGCATAGAAATACCTATTGCATGCAAAGTAGTGTATTGATAAATTTTTTTTAGATATGGCGCCCCCACCTGATTATAATTCATTTTATGGACCATATGTCTACACGGGCCCATTGTCCGAGTATAAAAAATCTTTTATTGTATTTAATAAGGAAAAGCAACCATTTATAGTTGATTCCATTCAAAATTCCAAAAACACTATTCACAGCAAGAATAAGATTCTAGGTCTTGACCATGGTGTTACACCCCTATCACATCAGTGTGTAGAGATTCTGCTTGAACACAACATGAGTTTTGTGGGCAGAACCTGTGCCTTGCTGAACCATATTACATAGGATCTGTAATAGCAGTGAAGCATGAATGCATCTATTCTATAGTGATATACCTGTAATTCATGGTAATATATGCAATCACCCAGCCCTATGCTTACATACCCAAAACTATGATCCCTGTCATGCATCCACCTAAACTCTATCTCATTCCTAACTGCAAAAAAATCATACTCTGATAGAGTTGAAAATTCATGCCTTATAGAATCAACAAGAATGTCAGATTTAATGTACCGTGCAATGTTTCTTCTGTCAAAATATGTTTGCATTTTGGCACCCTATAAAAACAAAATGCCAAATTAATTTACATAGCATATCCCCAAAACAGAATCAATACATTCATACCTGCACTCATACATATTAACAACTGATTGGGTCACAATTAAATTGGCATCTTATAGATTCTATATTGTTATCAGATGTTGTTCCTAATTGTTAAATCTTCAAGCATAGATTTGAGATCTGTCTAACACAACTGCTTCCCGCAACTGCACTGGGAATGAAATATGCCGTTTTGCAGAACAATCACTAGGCAAGAGGCATTGCATTTTTGAAATTTTCTGCATATAAAACACATAGATAGTTCGTTCATAGATATAAGATTCTTATCAAAATTGTAAAAGGTTTCAGGGTTGAAATCACTACCCCTGTACATAAGATTGTCATCCTCCTGGTGAAATTCTAATGCATTGAAATAGTTTCTATCTGTTATGTCGTATCGGTACAAACTGAATTTGAATCCGGAAATCATATAATTTGAGTACCACCTTCTTGTATAATCCACATCGAAGAAAATGAAAAATCCATTGATTCTTCCCCCCTTTATATATTGATATTCCTCAAATGGGGTGATGTCCCCCAGACTCAAATATTTAAATTGCTTCCCACAATCTAGGACCCATTGAATCTCTGTTTCATTTCTCACACAAAACAAATCAAACTCTGTAATTTGGTGGAATCTGGGCATGATATCATCAAGTACAGACTTGGATTTAATAAATCGGGATAGGCATCTTCTATCAAAATATGTTTGCATCTGAAATTAGAACAACTCTGCATCACAAATTTGCATGCCGCATCTGCATCTCACATTAAAAAATCCCCACTCCATGATTCTTCCCACACAGTCCAGGCCACAGTGTTTAAATTTGTGCCATATGAAGTACAGGACCATTTCATTGGAAATAAAATCTGTCAAATAATGCCTCACACAACCCTGGAGGATCTGGAATTCATATCAAACATAAATCTGGTGTGCATATATAATCTGTCTGCAAAACAAGATGTAATGGATGGGTTTAAGAAAATGTTTAGGGGAGATCACTTGCACTGGGACAGATCTGATTACAAACGCAATTATTCCTTACCAGACAAGCAATTTGTATGTGCATACTCATATGATTATCTGGACACTATTTGGGGATCCAAAACTGAAAGTGCAAAAGTCAAGTGGCTTTTACAAGATACAGATTTTTCAGAAAACAGGCAATTCAAAAAGGTATTTAAAAACCTGCACATTGTTCAGTTTGTTGGGGGGAATAATAGGAAAATACATGTGAGTCTTAGGGATCAGTTGAGACTCATGCTCCATTATAAGATAATACATCCAATTTTGTATAACATCTATAATATCAACGAGCCTGTAGTTCAATTTTTTAGTTTTTAATTTGTATGTTTTGCCTTTTCAAGCAATGGAGGATCCACCACAGTCCATAAAATTTGTTGAGATTGGAGCATCTAGAAAAAAATGGAAGAAAGTTCAGATATACCCATTCATAAAAAAATTTGATCTCTATTTTGACGACAAAGTTGATATTGAGAAAGTCAGGTCTCAGCTCAGGCCAGAATTGAGAAAGAAGCTCTCACTGAAATATGGGAGGCCCGTTGTGAAACAATATCAAAATGCATACAGATTAAATTTGTACGGTGAGAAATTCCTGCAATGTGTAACAAATATGGGTCACACTTTTCTTCTCTCCCCATATTATGACATGATCCCAAACACAGAAACAGTCACATGGATCCATTTTGATAGTATCCCCACAGATGAGGATAGGAAAATCCTCAGAGAGAAATTTCCAAATTTAAAATATGTCACTGTGTATCACAGCTTGTACTCACCAGAAGATATTTGTAATATTCCAGATTTCTGTAAAAATTTGAAGGATCTAGGTGTAAATGAATTATATTTGTACATGATGAATGAGTATCACATCAACCATTAGGCCATGAGTCTCGGCATTACAGCAGAGGATTATGGAACATATGGTGTCTGTGTTTAATGCAGTGCATTTTCTTGTTTTTCTTGGCTTATACTTAATATATGCAGCTATTCAATCTGGATGTGCCATGATCAGAACAAATATGTAATCAATGCAATATCAAGTTTCACCGCATTGCTTCAATCAATTACAATAGTTGTAAATTTGTGTCTCCTTATCAATTATGGACATGATGGATATAGAAGAGAGCATATTTATTGCTAAAAACAATGTTGAATCCCTGCTCGCATTGGATGTTTTAACCTATGATATAATGGAGCTAGGTCCTATTAGGTTTAAGATGTTTGCACAGATTGTAAATAAAATAAAATATGCAAAACTTGTAAGGGTAACAATTATAAGCACAAGATTGGATCAATTTAGAGAATTGAAAAACTTCACACAGAACATTGATATATTTTCATTCAGCCAAAATTCAAAAATTATATCCATTCCCAGGTATCACCAGTATAGGTCAAATCATAGAATAACATATTACAACCCAACAAATATTATAAACACATCACCTCTTGCTCAAATATATCATGCAAAAGCTGAGATAGACCCGCTTGTAGAATAGCTTCACTTTTATGAACTTCCAGACAGTTTGGATTCTGTTTCAAATTTAAGAAACCTGAAATACATAAGCTTTGGGAGTTTTGTTTGCAACCCGTACAATATTATTTTTCCTACATTTATAGACAATATATTGCACAGTCCCGAACTGCTGAAGCTCCAATTGCAATATGTTTGATATGGAATCGTGGAACTCCATGCCATCGCTTGGAATTATGATTTTATGCGATGCGTGCCTTGTGATATTAATTGTATTAGAATAGGTGTGACAGAATCCAAGGACTTAACATGTTCCACAGCAATGCTGTACTACAGAATCAATGCTGATCTTAGAAACAACATATTCCCACTCAAGGAACTTGAAATTGTTAGCAAAAAAAATATTTAAGTCCATCTTGTATTGAATGAGCCAGAATTGATATTGTTTTTAAGCAGGTACATAATCAACTCATTAAAATATAAACCAGAATTTACATCCAATTTTCCTGCCTCATCAAGTATGGAAATTGTTGTGTCCCATGTTATGTCATCAACAGGCCACCTGCTGTTTGTATAAATTCTATGATCATGGAAAAATTTGTAAAACCTAAATTTTTCTAAACTTGAAGTACTTTTTGTAAAAAAAGCAACATATTTTCCCCAATAACAATGCAACAGGTATGCATCAATTCTATGCCAGTATGTATTGGATTCAAAATCATCATATTCAGAACCCAATTCTATGCTCACATACCCAAACCCAACATCACTGTCAAGTACCCATCTTGCCTCTGTTTCATTTTGCACTTTAAAAAAATCATACTCTGATAGATTTTCAAATTTTTCCCTAAAACAATCCAACAGGTGGTCTGATTTTATATATCTTGCAATATTTCTTCTTTCAAAATATGTTTGCATGTTCAGGTCCTGGAAGATATTATTCTGATTGTTTTTTTAACGTTGAAACGTTTGGTAAATATTTACTGCTGTTGAAATAGCCCAGCCTAACATGTAATATTGTTTGCAGGTTGATTCAAGATGCAAAGATATTTCCAGATACATCAAATCCAAATCTCTTGTTCCTGAATTTAAATTGAGATTCTCAAAATTGTAAAATATTTCCTGGGGTCCAATTCAAAATTCTATGCTTAATAAAAAATATCAGTTGGGTTCAGCAGTGTGTTTTTGTATATTTCTTGTGTGTGTGTGTGTGTATGTGTGTTAATATTTTTGGCTTTGGTATTTATATAAAATTTCCTGGGTTTTTAAATCTAATCTCTATGCTTATCTTATGACAGGTTGTAAAGCCAATAGCCCACAAGTGGAAAATTCATTCACACTGACCTTCCGCAAATACCTGCACGAACATGCATATCTTGAATGGCATTAACCTTGTTATGTATTGATTTTTGTATAACAGGCTGGGACAAATATATATATGTTTTATATTAAAACAAACAGGCCTGTAGTATGAGAAGCACTGTAACAACACATCTGTACTCCTCAACCACTCTCACAATACTGGCTGATGCAATGCAAAATCTCTTTATATACCCTAAGCCGGGCCGAGAAGAAAAAAACAGGAATTTCCCATGAATTTTGTTTTTACAAGAATTTCCCGAGGGCTTTTTCACGGGAAATTCCGAGGGGGCATATTTTTCACGGGAATTTTCCTGGCTGATGCAATTTTGTTTGCACGCAAAGCTTCAATACTCAGAAATTGCATCAGCCCGGAAATTCCGAGGGGGCATATTTTTCACGGGAAATTCCTGGCTGATGCAATTTTGTTTGCACGCAAAGCTTTAATACTCAGAAATTTCACACATTAATCAATATGAAACATGTAAACATATGATGTAAGAAATGAGAGAGTCACGGAGCAATTCTAGAAGAATTGCATTGTTTTAATATACAATTTGAACCTGGTATCCAATTGAACTTAAACGAGAAGTAAATATGTGTGTGTGTGGGTGGGTGTGGGTGTATCTTGGCCTATTTTTAAGTGTGGCCAAAAAAAATATCAAGAGGGGCATATTTTTAACAAATTTATGGACAACAATCTCACAGAAGTGCCTTTTGTAAGTATAGGCACATCAATCTGAGGGGGCTCTTCCTTTCTCATGGAATCCATGAGGGCTTTTTTACAAAAATCTTGGATTAGGCAAGGTTCTACACTTGAGCAAAAAGCTCATATGGGCATGTTGAGCCTGTTTTAAGTGTAGCCAATTCTGCTTGAGGGGAGCTCTTCCTTTCTTGGGTTTATAATACCACAAATACAACTACTCACCTGCTATCCACGAAAATGAAGATGAGTGATATTGTGATGAAATTGATGAATTGATACAAAGAACACAAATACCCAGGTCAGTATTTGAACCTAGGATCCCTGGCGTCGTAGTGCGCTGTGCTAACTACTGCGCCACGACGTCCGACTGTTCTACATTTCTTAAATAAGCAAAACGTAGGGGAGACCGAGGCAGCGTGATCCTCCTAAGCTTTGACCCTTCCTACAGAACACTGTATGGCGATGAATACATCGAAACTTAACACGGATGATACTACAACATTTAGTTTTACATTGATATAAGTTTGAAGTTATTTCATTGTGTATTTAAGAAGTAATTTGGCCAAAAGTAAGGTAATGCAAAAGGATCACTTTGCCCCCGGGTTCGGGGCAAAGTCATCCAGTTTCAATTTATTATCAAATAAGATTTTAAGTAAAGAATTAATTAATTTTATTAATAAAAAGTAAATGTATTAAAAGTAAGTAACTTACAAACACGTTGAAGAAAACGGGTGTCATTCAGAGAAGAAAATATGAAAAAGTGTACTTAGCCTAATTTCCAAGGCAAAAGTCACAAGTATAAGCACTCTCATCTTCCTCCATACCAGCACGTTTTACGTGTCCATTGTTTGCATCCATTGCACTTGATCCATCCTTCACCTTGAGCAGACTGGAGAAAACTTTCTGAGCAATAAATGCACTCTGCATCGCTGTCACCGTCTTCCTCTGAATCTTCCACTTTGTCTGTAGTAAGAACTTTGATTTCCATGTTTAACCTCTTTCTGCATGTTTTCGTTCTAACTACACTATTACATTCTGTTGTTTTATTCTTGCACTTTTCCTTCTTCACTTTGTTTTTTTCTTGTTCTCTTTTTTTCTTCTTGTCTTCTTTCAACATATTTGTCTAAGGACTTGCAGTAAGAATTGCTGCACCTCCAAGTTTACGCCTACATTTTATCTGATTCCTAATCCCATCAACTTTTGAAACTGGACGAAGTGTTTCAGGAGAAACAACACTAAATGAAGTAGAAGGTGATGGTTCATGCACTTCAAGTTCAATGTCAGTAGAGTCATGTGGATCACCGTGTGGAGACGATTTTTTTCAGTCTCTCCTGGGGGTGGTGTCTGCTGGTCTTGGTCGGTGGGATCAGCTGGAAGAAAATCACTCTCTGAAAAAAACATCAGAGTCGAAAGGGAAGATTCCGCAGTTTCTAAAGCAATTTAAAACATTCAAATGTGTACTTGCCCTCAGGTTTGCTTCTCCAAAAAATTTGCTTACTTGAAAAGCTGTTACAGGATTATTGGTAAGCCATTTCCTAGAGCATTGTTGTGATACTGACTCAGGGGTAAAAAGTGCTGGATCTTGTTCTGATGGTTTAACATGGCTGAGAAAGTGCTCGAACCATATTGTAAATACCTCTAGTTTCATCCAGCCAGATGAATTTTACAAAAATGCTGTTCCTGGTGGTGTCACATCTTTCAATTCAGCCTTCATACGTTGCCTGGCAAAGATGATCATGGGTGGCACAAAGAGTTCTCCAGCTGACATGCATATGACCGCAGTACTTGACTTACCACAATATGCAGATACATTTCGGCCCACCTGCTTTTTACCAGTAGCTGCTAACACTGCAGAGTTTCGGTACGGAACTGTAGGTACACAGGAATTCGAAAAAGACGCCCTCCCTTACGGTTATGCAACCCGGAATTATATATATCATCTAGTTTCGCCTGGTAGAGTAGTTCCCGAGAGGAGCAGTGTTTCCAAACCTATAATCGTTGTGTTTCCAACAATGTATTGGTTGGTTGGTTGTTGATTTGGTGTTTTAGTCCACAATGCACAGTATGACTAATCGGGACTGGACCTACAGTTTAAAGTGGGATCCGAACCACTTTGTGCCTTCACCGGGAACCCTTGATTACAAGGCGACGACGCTACCACTGCGCCATCCAAGCCTGTATTGCTTCGTAGAAGACGAAACCTTCACCTAAACTTCTTCATTCGTGAGTTACATTTGGTTTACAGACTGACATTACAGGACACTCTTTTCCTGTATTGCATGTTTTCTTATTAAATTCTAGAAGAGAGCTCATGTTTGAATCTCTAATTTGTTGACATAATAATAAATCGATTTGTACAATGTTTTAAGATTTAAACACAACGTTATTTTCGCTTTATCAAGTTTTTGATGTAGTTATCGGCTGTAATTTGCCTTCACCATTGTGTAAAGAGGCCGTGTTTTGGCCATTTAGGACGTGACTGCTTTTATTTTTAAAAGCCAGCACATGGAGGCACTTTAGTCCAAAATAGATCAGTCAGCATGGTAAAGTTCTCTAGTGTATAGTTTCTCAACCACCGGACGGCGACCTTATACTTTGCGCTCATATCAACTATATTGAATTGCAAAAGGTTCTGTAGAAAGTGGTTGACAACTAATATAATCCCAAAATCATATTCGAGCTCTGAGTTTTCGTTTCTTAAGTCCATTTTATGCACAAATAGATTAACCAGGATTCGACCTACAGTATAAAATTTAATCCGCGCCACTATGTGTCTTCACCGGGTATCGAACCCGGGATAACTTAATTACAAAGAGACGACTTTACCACTTCGTCATCCATATTTTTATATTTACCAAAAATCCTACACCTAATCAAACTATTATTACTCTTTATGATTATGCCAGAACTTATTTATCAATATTTAATTCTATAGGTACGTACATGTTAACTCATGCATAAAATCTTAAATACTGGAAAGGTGTTTACGAGATAAATCATTGGTCTAGAAAAGAGCAATTTAACAGTTACCTGATTGCTTTTCCATTTGTTGTATGGGAAGAATTGTCTGAAATGTGTGTGTAGTGGCAGGCAAAAGTCATGTTTAATATATTACCGTTAAACATAAACAATATCATGGACTCACTCAGAGGATGAATTCAATTTTACGCTTTACTTTCCTGAAGATATTGTAGCAATATAATCATTCCGCTCCATTTTCGTATTCTCAATTGAACTCGCACTATTTTTTCCAGAAGTTGAGCCCCACCTCCCTTCCCCCACCTTAAAAATTCTTGGGTGAGAGGCTACAAACTATACTAAAACTGAATTACAGACAATACTGTACGACTCAAAGTGACGTGACCTAGAACGTAGTGAAAAATCTGGTGCAAAATTCAACGTAATGATGATAAAATGAAGGTAGGAAAATTGATGTGCTACAAAGTTTTACATTCATACACACACATAGTTAGTTCCGTGTAGAAGACATTTCTTCACATTTTTCTCACCTTGGCTTCCTTGAATTCACGAAATTATAAAGCCATGAACGCATTAACCCCCTATAATCACGGAGTCCCAGGTTCGATTCCTGGTGGAGACACACCTGCCTAGTGGTTCGGATCCCACTTTCAAGTGTAGGTCCCACTTCGGGTAGCCTTTCTGAGCATGAAATGGAATTAAAACAAAATTGGTACAAGGTAACACATCAAAACACACGCGCAGAGGGCGTTGAACATAATGACTGACAATTATTATATACATCGAACTTTCAGCGAAGCTGGAATAAGGTCTATTTGCCATGCCAGATAGTGTGAATTTTCAGTCTCGTGGTGCCTTCTATACGAAGTTCACGCAAGTTATCTAAAAAAATTCAAATTCAAATTCGAGGGTGAGTCGAGCTATGTTTCATTCAATAAGACTCTTCACTTCAAACATATTTTGCTCTATAGCTGTCGATTTCGAATGGGCATCTAAGACTGGTTGTTTAGCGGACCGGATTTGGTGCAAAATCACGGACTATCATAGTTCCAATCACACTAGAGACGTAGCAAAAATTGTTCGCCTCAAGATGAGAGAAGAGGTGATCTCTTGAAATGTCTCGAAATTTAAAGATAGAATATATGGTGAATCAAAAAGAAAAACAATGGATAATTTCCAATTAAGTAGAAACGCTGTTAGAACCGGTGTTCATTCACAGAGCAGAAGGGTTATTTTAACAAAATCCTGTTTCCCTGCTGGCCGCTTCGGGGAAGAGGACTTTGTAAAGATATCGTTTCTTGCCCAAGCGGTAGGCCTAATTGGTTGATTGACCACGAGTTCCTTCGTAGGTAAACGCGGCAACAGAAGATCACTGCCATAAAGGTGGTTCCCGCGCCGGCTGAAAGAGCGACGGGAATTTAAAGAAACATTGTCACTAACTTCAGACAAACATCCAATAATTTCCTTACGTTTCAAAGCTGATCCGAAGGGACAACAAATACCAAAAAAAGCGACATGAATTAAATGATCGATTGGTCCGTCCTTCTGTTGATGGACGGCAATTCATTTTAACAATAATAATCGTAAGCTTATCACTAAAGAGTCAACAATCAAAGCTAATACGCATCTATTGATCAGAAATTACTAGAGTGTTAAAGTTGTTTTTGTCTCTTTTGTTATTTTATGTCGCTCTTCTGCCACTTTCGGCTAATGCGGATGAGTGACGATTAGATTAAATTGATACCATGATACCAATTCTGAAGCCGTGGCTCGAACCCAGAAATTTCGTGGGATCGGAAGTGGACTACTTAACGCGCTTGGCCACCAAAGAGAACCGGCTCTGCGGCCAAGCGCGGTTAGTGGTGGACAAACGATCCAGACACCGAATGTTCCGGGTTCGAGTCCCGCCCAAACCTTTGTCAATTTCTTAATCGTCAGAAATCCATTCACAATCTAAGACATAACACTATCAAAACTTCATTCCTCTCCCCTCCACCTCAAATTTAATACTCAATCTTCCCAACAAAATTTCCATGCCAATTTTAGACTTCCTGTTGATATTGCTCCCTCAAAAAAACAATCTAAGACGTAATATTAATACACAAGAGTTGGGATTCCCTGCCCCCAAAATAATAATCAATCCAGCTACCTGAAAATCCCACTAACTTCATTCCCACCATAATTTCCCTATCAATCTAAGGCCTAATATGTAAGAGTTGGATATCGCCCCCGCCCCTCCCCCGGCCGATATTACTTATTACCCGTAACAATTCCCCTGACAATCTACAAATTTATATTTGTATAACAGCAATGGCTAATTGATAATGTAATTCATCAACGTGTGCCCTGTTTACTCAGTCAAATTTCCATCACAATCTGCGCCATAATGCCCCCCCCCCCCTGGGCAACCCTGATTTAGAACTGTGACAACGCGAGAGGTGTAATGTAACTAATAGTTAAGTGTTAGGAATGGCTGCATGTGTGCTGCGCATTTGAATTACATGTGAATCAAATCTGTCAATAATGTGAATATTAATATTATAGAATATAATACTCGTATAATGGTGCAGATGTGTAAAAAAGTAACCATGAGCACCAATGTATCAATAAGAAAGATTTAGAAAGATAAGTTGCATATGGAGATGTGTGTAAATAGTTTGTTCTGGGATGAAGCAAAGAACATCGGTTAAACCGTGCGGGGTTTTAATACTGTGTCCACCCCCGTTGGATTCAAGCACTGCATCTAGTCGACAAGCAAGGATTCCACGAGCAGATGTCTTCTCCTTAAACTCTTCCAAATATCAAACACGTGAGCCAGTAGAGCTTCCATTGTTCTCAGCTGTCTACGTTCCCACTCTCTCACCATCAACGCCCAAATGTTTTCGATTGGGAGACTTCGCTGGCCAATCTACTCTTGAAATTCCTGGGTGCTGATTAAACCAGGTGGTGGTCGCTTTCGACGTATGGACGCTTCTGTTGTCTTGATCGAAAGTCACGTGCGGAATCTCATCTTCAAGGTGTCTCTCTCGCGCGCTGGGAAGCATGTGGTTTTCCAGCACTGCGACGTATTCCTGCAAATTCATTCTCGAGGACACTTCCACCAATCGATCTACTCCAGGCGAACTGATTCATACCCACACCGCCACGGATATCCTGCCACTCCTAGCATGGGCAGAAATGTTCTCGGGGCCGTAGCGAGTGTTGTTGCGCCTCCAAACATAAACCTGGCCATTTTCGTCAGACGAAAATACTTTCTCGTCGCTCAAAATTACGTTCTGCCAAAATTCTTGAGGAGCTGGTAAATATTGTAAAGAAAACTGATCCGTGCTTCGTGATGGAAATGCATCCATCATTGCTTCTTTCTTTGCCGCTCGACGGTGCCGAACTGTTGAAGCATGGCACTCCAGTTTCAACTCTTGGCGAATCTTCGTTGCAGCCATGAAGGGATTGCCCTCGCTCATCTCAATGATGCCTGCATCTTCTTCCCTCGTTGTCGTCCCCGGCAGGCCTTTGTTGGGTCTTGACTTCATTCCTTGGTTCCCTTCTTCCTCGTAACACCGAATCCAACGCCTGACGCATGAATCGTCCACACCATGGGTTGTAGCAATCTGAAGTGCAGCAGATCCGCCGCACAAGAAAATGCGGACTATCTTCTCTCTTGTAAATTCCGAAGTGTAAGGCATGATGAAATGATGTCGTAAATGACCATTCTGACCGAAGGGACATGCTGCACGTGGCACATGCCTCTTGAAAATATCTTATCAAAAGTTTCATTTTATTGGTTTCGTTGCAAGTGACATGCTCAAGGCATAGATACGTGTAAAACTAAGGCAGGATCTAGAACGAAGCAACCACCGGGGCTCGAATTAAAGCCAAAGCGTGGTGGCAAAAGGCAACCGTGAAGTTACTGCATCTGAGATTTACGTCAAACAGGGCCTGCGTCGTGTGTGCAAAGAAACTCACGCTTGCTTTAGGAAATAAGGATACTATTGAATCAATGCAATGTAAAAGAGTATATACCGTAAAATATACATTACTATTGACTCCTGCATTCCTTGAAAAATATGCATTGTTTTCTCGCACATTTCTGCCCGCAATGAATATAAATGTATAATCTATTACATGAAGCAGGTGCATGCAGATTTAAAAATATTGATAAGATGATTCAATTGAATTGAATTGATTTGTTGTTTTTAAAGCCCACTTTGTGCACAGAAAGGCTATTTGGGACTGGGCCTACAGTTTATAGTGGGTTCCGAACCACTATGTGCCTCCACCGGGTATCGAACCCGGGACCCCTTGATTAAAAGGTGACGACTCTACCACTGCGCCATCGGGGAGGCCCTAGTACTCTTACGGAGATAATTCGTTCGGATCAATAGAAATGCCCTATCAAAACAATTGGGGAATATTATTTTCAATGTGGATATTCTTCGGAAAATATGTTTCTAACAACAGTTTACCTAAATAGTGGGGACGTGGGGTGAGAGATAGGGACGGAGTTGGAAGAGAGAGAGGGAAAGCACACAAGTTTCGGTTCAGTGCGAACCTTTGGGATTGCTTTTTCCTAGCGCACCAAAAACACAATACGTATAACCCAAATACAACCCAAACCTTCAATGGCAAAATTGTGAGTCAATCACTCAACTGGAATAAAAAAGTACGGATTTAAATCTAGGAGGCAAGGTGATAGTTATTGCGCTACCATGTGCCAATACAAAAAAAAATCCATTTTGCCCGCGAGAATTGTCATGCCTGAGTGACATGTAGTTTACGTTAGTTGTGAGAGTTGCTTCAATTCCATTGCCTGCCAAGAATAATGATAGCGCTGAAAGCATAAAATACGGAAATGTGCATGTTTGGCGAGCTATGAGAAAAGTAGATCCTTGTGTTTTCTTTTCGAATTTTACTAATTTTATGACAACTTTTACATATAGCCAATGGCGACAGAGGATGCATGATGCTTCAGGGAAATTGATGAAGATTGAACAAACAACGAAAAAGAAAAACTCATAATTATCAGAGGCTAGGACCAAAGAACCCTGGCTATGTTATGATATTTAAGTATATCACGGATTGCTGCTAAATCCTTTCCTAGATATTTGTAATGAATGAACCCCCGCCCCCGCTAAGAGAAAAAGAAAGACTATAGGATGTGAAACATTCACAATGTAATTGCATTGCTTTACATCGATCGCTCTTGGCTGTATTCCAAATGTAGTAAGAGATCAGCGATAAGTTGGATTTTTTTTTGCCAAGCTATAAGGGTATTTGAGCGCGAGGGCTACCTATTTCATCATTTTTAAAGAGTTAACTTCGTCATTACGCTAGCACCAGGCACAAATGCATCAATTTCTATTTCGGTTATTTTACATCACTCTTCTGACTCTTGAGTTAATCGCGATAATACGGATGAATTATCAATTTATAAAATTGTGACGGGACAAACTCAGTGATACATTCATGCCTGACCAGAGTTCGAATCTGGAACATATGACCTTGCTTCGCTAAGAAAAGGCTGGCAGAAATGTATCGGAAAAGTGTAGGAGTAGCAAGAACCGGTTTCACCCAGCACAGACAATGAAATCATTTACAGCGACTCGCTGAGGCAGTGTTGCTTGCCACCACCTCCCCCTCGCTGGCAGGTAGCTTTCTCAGCACCCCACCTGCTGATGGAAGAGTACTGTCAAATGCTGGCACCCCTCCTCCCCCCCTTCCTCCCAAGGTTAAAAAATGAGACTGTTGCACTTTCAAAACCCTTATGGCAAGAAAAAGCTGGCATCAATTTTACACAACCATACAATAAGATTTACACGGGAAACATTTCTTAACATATTTTCTTGATTCGGACTAAGGTCAAATTAAAAATAGTCAAAGGAATTATACACAAGAGAATTAAATTACTGGAAACATGGAAAAGCGCGATACCGAAATCTGTAGTGAGTGCGAAGGGAAAATCGAGAAAAGGAAAAAAAAAAGAAAAAAAAAGTATGTAAGTATTCGAATAACCAGATTAAGAGAGAACGTTATCACGGCTCGAACAATGCAAATGAAAAAAAAAACTGGAAAAGAACTAATACGAATTGAAATATACGACAAGCGGAAGTAGGCTGAAGGAAGCAAATTTTAATAAACGTGGAAAGAAAACATAATCAAAGGAGCGCTGGTTCGATTCGCGACGGAAGCTCATATTTGTTGTTCGAATCCCACTCTGCACTGTATGTCCAGATGCATTTACACTTAGAACAAACTTCGTGGAACTTTTTCCAAAACAGATGTCGCCAAAAATTTAAAAACAAAAAGAATAACTCTGAAGAAAAAATGCCGAGCACACGTAAATTTTTAAGAAAATTCTTCATTTCAATTTATGCACAGATACATTAATGGAAACGGAACTTATGATCTAGAATGGTGGACCACCAGTGGGAATTGTATCCAGGACCGCTTCATTAGAAGGCGACTTTAGGCTATCAGAAGGGGCTTTTATTTCTGAAATAGATAACAGAATTAGTCATAATGCTATCTTTTCGTCTGCAGGACTGCCCGACCCTGTGGTCGAGTGGTTAGCACATCGCGCTGCGACGCCAAGGGTCCCGGGTTCGAATCCCTGTCGGGCTTGGTTGTTTGTGAATGTTCATTCATCAATTTCATCATTTCATCACTCATCCCCATCTTCGCAAATTAGCCAAGAGGCACAAAACGCAAAGTAAAATAAACTAAATCAATCAATCAATCAATCTGCAGGACTCTCTCATGGGAGGTGTCAAGTATCCGAGTTATAACGAAATCCATGATACCTCCTTATTCACATATTCGTTCGGAAGTGGTAAAAGAATAAAAAAAACTCAAGCATAAATTTAATAATACTTGTTATTATTACAAGAGGCATTCTCAAAATAAACTTGTTGTCCGTTGAAATCAAATCAAGAGGTAAAGCAAGATCTCCACCCGGTCGCGTGAATCTGTGTCTAGATTCAAGAGTTGGAAACACTACGCTTCTCGCGAGCTGCTCTTCCTGGCGAAACTAGATGATATAAAATTCCGGGTTGCATAACCGTACGGGAGGGCGTTTTCATCGATTTCCTGTGTACCAATTGAGGTTTCGTCGACATTAAAAATGCGATGGGGGTGGAAACTGTTTATCATTGACTGCATAAGCTTCCTTAAGAAGTTTTTAAAAAAATATCAACTTGAGGCTGGTTGAAAGCCCTAGCTGGAGCCACCGATGTAGATTCTGGTTTTCTGAGTGTTATTTCTGGATGTCAACTGCAGAAACTCATCAACCAATCTTCTCCAGATAACTGCTCAATTTCCCTGAAAGGATGGTCTATCTTATTTTTTACAGCAAGTTGATAAGCCAAGTACCGCACATCTTGTAAGTCCATACATCCTAGCTTCTAACTGAAGTAAGTGATTCACTAGTTCTTCCTCTTGTTGTGCAGTGAAAACTGGACGAAAGCTACCATATATTTTCTTGTTGTCCTTCAGAATATTTCTGCCTTGTAATCTTCTTTTTAAAGGCATTCGAGGGACAGCAAAGTCTCTGGCAGCAGTCTTAACATGCATACCATTCTTCACTGCAGTAATTGCTTTGGCCATGCTCTCCTCTAACCACTCCTGCTGGTTCTTTTTGCGAACGTACTTCCGCTCCATCCTTTGATCTGTAATATACAAGACGTCCAGTAAGAGATCTCTTAAAGTTAAAGTTTGAGTTCCACATGCCATGTAGCTATGTGTGCTGACCCGACAACAATCAACAGCACTGTAACTTAATGACAAAGGCTGTCGCATGGCGTGCAGCTTAGTGCTTGTTGTTTACATTCAGTTCTCATGAACGCACGCGCACGCACAAACACACACACACACAGTAACTATCTCTCTCTCTCTCTCTCACACACACACACACACACACAATCACACACACACACACACACACACACACCATGACAGACAGAAACACACACACACTGAGAAATACCCAGAACCATATCGAAATGTAGGCCGACATTATAATGAATTAATAATATCAAGTGCAATACCAAAATTCCTTTGAAAATTCGCTGATAAGGTAAATCAATGAACATATTAATGTGATGGAGCATACTGAGCCCTCCGGGGCAAAGTGATCCTTTTCAGTGATCGCTTTGCCCCACACCAGTGTTGATATCAGCGGCCATCCTCACCGTCAAAGAACACTCCGAGAACAGAAGTATTAATATGTGTATAGCATTCATATTGTGCCCTCTCACAACAAGCTTCAACCAGCAGAGTGCCTCCCCGATGGCGCAGTGGTAGCGTCGTCGCCTTGTAATCAAGGGGTCCCGGGTTCGATACCCGGTGGAGGCACAAGTGGTTCGGATCCCACTTTAAACTGTAGGTCCAGTCCCGATTAGCCTTACTGTGCATAAAGTGGACTTAAAACACCAAATCAATCAATCAATCAATTCAACCAGCAGACTCAGTCAATAACGCATTAACAATATACGATATTGCAAACTGCTTACCTTAGTTCAGACGTGCCAAAAAACAATTTTTATCGCCACTTGTTGTTCACAGACAACGTTCCGCAACACTCGTCAGCTACAACACACTCAAGATGGCTGCGCTGCTCTGCAGTTGACATGTTTCGCGCTTGGAAGCAGCACCGTAAAGTGTATTTTCTTCCAGGGATTACTTTGCCCCTGGGAATCGCTGTGCCCCGTCTCCCCTACCTAACTTACAAGCAATATCTAAATTTTATAGCACGAATTTAGTAGGAATTGCAGGAATATTCCTAAATTAGAAACTAAGAGAATTGCCATACTACCTTATTTTCTACTAGAAATCGATTTTTGTAGTTGTGTCTCTTGTGCAAAAGTTCATCTCCCTTCCTTTCCTCTGCCCTTCGTGCAAAGAAGAGAAGAAAAGCAAACTCCAAGAGGGCAAGAAAGACGAACACAATGCAGGACAGGAGCCACACTTCAACCGCCTTTATTTGTAGGGCAGGAGGCATCTCCATTCTGAAAGGAAAATAACCACAAATGCTTCCATAGCCGACCAACTAAACAGGTTGTCCAGCTTTGCTCCATGCTGGAAGTAACGTCACTTGTAACTAAGAAATAATTGGTGTTGGATCATTTTCCTTTCCATGATTGACATCAGCACACTGGAAATAGTATGAGAAACTGGTTGGGCTCCCAGTTACAAAATGGATAACTTCTACATACACGCCACAAGCCAAGGTGGATTGATTTAAATCCGGCGATTTTAAAAAAAAATCACTGATTTAAATCACTTTAAATAAATTATTTATAGAATAATGTTCATAAGGATTTTGTAGATATCAGAATCACTTTTGGTGAAAGTACATTAATTTTATAATCATTTAATGGTGTTTATTCGGCTCTAAGAATGTAAACAAAATATATGTATCCATGGGGTGAAGCTCATACGAAAGGAAATGTAATATGTAAAAAGTAAACACACTTAAATTTATCTTGATATAAAATTCAAAAACTTTTATGGGTAAAAATGGCAAACATTTTGTTTAGAATAATACAGAAAATACTAATCATGTTAAATTGTAAATAGCGTGAACATTAAACTGTAAATAAACATGGCAGCTGATCTTTTGCAAACTATCATTTAAAAAATTGCCAAAATTCAACTACAAAGACTATAAAAATATTTTAAGTTTCAATTAGAGAAAACCAGAATGTTTTATTTATTTATTATTATAGTTTAATTAACACACTCAACAAATCTATCCATACTGAGTTCATATATACAGTATCAGAAACGAAAAAATGTATATTTACAAATGTTATTTTATTTGCTTCAATGAAACTGTTCAAATATTTTAATATTTTTTTTTTAAATAAAAAAATCGTTTTAAATAAAGAGAATCACAAAAATGATATTTTAATAAAATTCATGATTTTGATCCAGCCTGCCATAAACACATGGGTATTTCATTTTTTTTGAGAGGCATGGATGTTTTCTGAATTGTAAATATATTCAAGGTGTCAATAATCCAAAATGTGAGTCTTTAGTATTTAAAAAAATAAGTTTGTTTGCACCCCGGTTGTGTTTAAATTGTGTAAAAGCGCATGTCTTCAGACAGTGTCCAGCAGTAGTCTACGGGGAAAATTTTAGTTTCGCTAAATTTTCATGTTAATTGTGATCTGCTTGTGAAAAGTTATTATGCAAGATAAGAAGCTGAAAAATCAACCTGTTGCCATTTTTCACCAATTACCATGACAGCCATCTTGGAAAATGGCGGCCAAATACAGTTTTAGCGCTCCATCTTCTAAATGGTTAATTTGATCAAAGAAAGTTTCAAACAGAAATTAAAAAGTAAGAAATATTGAATGAAATAAATTATATATTTTTTTTTAACTGTAACCGTTCTGCTGAAAAATTATGTTCAAATTTTTACTTTAAAGGAAATTTTCTACTGGATCCAAAACATGTTTGATATTGCTTTTAAGCTATAAATTGCTTATCTTTGACTGTACCCCACTACCTACATAGATAGAAACATCTTAATATATATTTGAGCCACTGTACATACTGTGTAAACAGCGTTACATAATGTAATAATAACATTGTTTCCCATAGTTTGAAACGCCACTTACATTATTTACGTATCCAATATATATAAAGCCCCAATCCCACCACTCACTGACTCACTGACATAAATGTTCTCCGTGAAGGAAGCCCCGGAGGCGAAAAATGCCCGATCACGACCCCCCATGAAATCGTCCCAAAAGTCCGAGAAAATTCAAAAATCGCTTAATCGGCCCTTCCTTAAGGGCGAAAATGCCCTTTTTTCACGTCCTTAGCAACCGTTGCCACGGGCATTTCTTTTGCACACATTGTTTCCTTCAATTCTTTTTTTTTTTTTTTTATAAAATATTTATTGGTTGTGGACAAAATCCATGCACCAGTTAACAATTTATCAATTGGTATTATATACATGTATGCACTTAATATTTACTCACAATTATTCGTTTCATAATAAATAGTTTCCAAATTTCATTACACTTTTACAGAATTATATTAGACTTATTAAGATATTTTGTAAGAATATGGATTACCGAGGATGAAGGTGAAGTCAGTAAACAAGGCAGTGTCAGTGGCGCTTGATGTCCACTCCTGTACAATTCCTGTAAAAATGGTTCTCTGTAAGTTTCATAAAGTTTGCATTGAAATATAATGTGGTTTGGAGTTGCAGTATATTCGTTGCACAAACAAACTGGTGAAGTCACTAAATTCTTCTTGTACAGGTGAGCTGCGGCGATAGTGTGATTTAACCTGCAGCGCATTATAGTTGTGAGGGAACTCCGGGAGAGCTGAATCTGTTTAAACCAACATTCCTTTGGAATTCTTTCTTGTATAGAATAGTAGGCCTTACGGCATTGAGTGCCAGTATTTGTCCACAAGCTTTGCCAGTCAGTAAATAATATTTTTCTAGTGTGTGATTCCAAAACTACGGACGGAATCTTTATTGAAAGCGGCCGTTGGATTGTTTGATTCGCTGCATATTTTGCCAAAGTATCTGCTATATTGTTCCCTTCTATTAAAGAATGTCCAGGTGTCCAAATAAAGTTGATATCATATCCCAATCTCGTTAATTTCAGTGTGAGTATTCTTATGTTAACAATGTACCATTCCGTATGACATGACCATGATGCAAACTGTAAAGAATTTAGCACAGAGGCTGAATCGGTTGCAATTAGAACTGAATTTAACTTCTTCTTTTGTACATAAAGCAATGCCTGTCGTATTGCAAAAGCTTCTGCAGTGTAAATGGACAGATACGATGGCAAAGGAAAAATTTTGAATTCTGCAGAATTATCACAGTAAAATGCTGCTCCTGTTTTTCCAGACGTTGATTTTGAAGCATCTGTATATATGTGATATGCACATTGTAATTTTGAATGTATGTAGTCTTGATATATATTATTTGAAATTGTAGGGATTATCTTTCTGAAAACTCTACTTGGGTAGGCAGGAAAATGAATTCTCATGGGAGATATCATATTGAAGTAGTCTGTCATGAAGCATGGTGCATTAGGTAAACGAATAATATTAGCTTGAAATTTATTAATGTCCTTATAAGCATAATACAGTATAGGTAATCTGGATTTATATTTTGCTGTACGTCTGTTGAGCATCAAAGAGTCTAACAATTGAAGTTTTGGTATGATCGGAGATGTCGTGTTGGCAATTTTCTTAAGTAAAAATTTGCTCGCAAGATATTTAACTCTAAGTTTGAATGGTGGATCTCCCACTTCTACGAAAGTTGCTTGTTTTGGAGTTCCTTTCCAAAGGCCATAAATCCTGGATAAACTGCTATATTGGATAGAAGATAGCGTGTTAAAAGCCCAACTTAGATTATCATTGTACATAAAGGAACCATACTCTAGTCTTGAGTTTGAAACGTACTTTGGTCAAAAGAACATGATTTAACTACCAGAGCACTAATAATAAGTTCACATGAAAGACTCGAAAGCATACACGTGATGCCTCTCAGGGTATGGGGTAATATCTCTCTTCGTTCGTTGGTCAAAACAAATCAAAGTCAAGTGTTCGCTAAGAGAAAAGAATTATATTTTACGTCTTAGCAAAATAAATACTTATGTGCATAAAATCCACTTCAGTCAAAGAAATAACAGCTTCTTACAATTCAACTTAACCACTCTTTTCAAACTCGAAGCCCGAACTCCTAAGTCAAGACAAAAGACACTCGTAATTGCCATGGCAACAGCTCTTAACAAGATAATTATATACAGGTTAGTCACTATCCTGACATTATCAGTGATAGGTAAATTACAGAAATTAATATTAAAGAACAATAAACATTTTCACAAGAAAAGATAATTAATAACAATAAATATTAACAATAAATATTTGTGCAATGGGTAAGGACGTGTCAATTGCCCCCTCCGAAGAAAAATCAAAATCGACGACGAACTGGAAAACTTTCAACAGTCTAGGAGATTTTGGTTTCAATCTCTGGAAAACAGTTTACAATTCTTCATGTATTTAGTTCACAAGTTCTGACAAAACTGCACGTTTGAAGAAAGATTCATTTTTTTTTTAGTACAGCATGGGACTTCTGATACATCATAAATAAACTATGACACTTCATACAACTAAGAAGACCAGATCAAATAAACATTCAGCAGCCTATTCAAATATGCTCTCGTTCTACAACATGTCGTAACCACAAACTCATAGAAAACTTTTCCAGTGCCAGGCCTTTCCAAAGACACCTTTCTATTGATCGTGAAGATGTCAACTTAAATCGGTTCTTCGTTCCATTTTCAGTAATTTTACTGGAATCAATCTTCTTTTTCATATCTTCTGGTGAAGGAATCCATTTCTAATGGCTAGCTTTATATTTCCGGACCCTTATTTACTTGTCTACGGAATTATTCTCTTCTAGCTCCTTTTAAATCGACACTCCGTCCACCATTAAATATAATATTCTATGTATAAGACTGATCTCAGTTTTATACTTTCGCAGAAACGATTAACCAACAGCAGATCTTATGGTAAATCTTTAACAATTAAGATTTCCATTAGAATGGTGCTTTCAGTAGTTTCGAGCACTGAGTTACGCTTGCCTACAAATTCAAGTTCTGAATTCTAATTCTAGCTCACTGAATTTTTATACTGAACGATCTGCCTTAAAGTACAGGTAAATTGTGATTTGTTACGAATATCAGCATAATATCATTGTCAGCAGACTGTAAAATCTCTCTTCTTGCCACCAGTTTCCTCGGAGACTGCTGAACACTGAACATAAGGGACGTTTCTATGTCAGGCGAGGGATAACGTCCCGCACCTGATCCAGATATTATCCTTTATCCCAAGAGAAGTTCTTCGTTACTTCCACACTACGCACTTGCTCAGCGCTGGGACATGGTTCAACAATGTCTGTTTGCGTGCCATTGGTCATCATTTGAGTTCTGGAAGAATTACAGTCGTCTCTAGACGGCGATAAATGTAGTCCTGGCGAAGCAAAGTTGCTGTTGTGATATGGACTGTCGTAAGTATTACCTCTGGAAACTGGACATTTTTTTCGTGACCTAAAAGTACGCTTTTGATGGTAACGATTTACATTTGTAGGGTATGAACTTCCAACTTGGTTGCTGCTGTTTTGCTTCTGAACTAGGCGAACTCTAGACATTCTTTGGCCATCTCTGTTGTTCTGTTCAGCTCCACTTTCAGGTCCCCATATCGACCGCCAAGCATCTTGTTCCTCTGCTTGCTCATGCCTCATAACAAAATCAACTACGGTGTTCGGAGCATGAGCAACGCACAATTGATTTACTCTACAAGGTAACTGTCCCAACTCCGAAGCAGATTCTATGAGCTTCGAATAACCCTGTGAAAACTTCTCTTCTTCTACTGGCCGTTCCACTTCCACCAGATTTCTGTCCCTCTCCTGAATCTTAGCTTCAAGACTTATGGAGTTTTCTTGTATCTTGGCTTCCAGGTTGCTCAAGCTTTCTTGGATCTTGGCCTCCAGATTGCTGAAACTTTCTCTAATGTTTTCCTGAATTTTAGTTTCCATAGCCCTTGTACTTTCCTCCAACATAATCCGTATTGAAGAAAGCAAGTCTGCTGTAACTGGAACAGACTGCACTGGAGATTCATTTTCCTCAGCCGACGATTTACCTGCACTTCTCAACATCTTCTTATCCATATTCTTCTAGCACAGAATTTCCATCACAATCACAAATCAATTACTCTTCACGAACACACAAAAATGAACACCACTAACGAAACAACAGATTTCGAGCCCCGCGTTGTTGCGCCAAAATATTGAAACGTACTTTGGTTAAAAGAACATGATTTAACTACCAGAGCACTAATAATAAGTTCACATGAAAGACTCGAAAGCATACACGTGATGCCTCTCAGGGTATGGGGTAATATCTCTCTTCGTTCGTTGGTCAAAACAAATCAAAGTCAAGTGTTCGCTAAGAGAAAAGAATTATATTTTACGTCTTAGCAAAATAAATACTTATGTGCATAAAATCCACTTCAGTCAAAGAAATAACAGCTTCTTACAATTCAACTTAACCACTCTTTTCAAACTCGAAGCCCGAACTCCTAAGTCAAGACAAAAGACACTCGTAATTGCCATGGCAACAGCTCTTAACAAGATAATTATATACAGGTTAGTCACTATCCTGACATTATCAGTGATAGGTAAATTACAGAAATTAATATTAAAGAACAATAAACATTTTCACAAGAAAAGATAATTAATAACAATAAATATTAACAATAAATATTTGTGCAATGGGTAAGGACGTGTCAATTGCCCCCTCCGAAGAAAAATCAAAATCGACGACGAACTGGAAAACTTTCAACAGTCTAGGAGATTTTGGTTTCAATCTCTGGAAAACAGTTTACAATTCTTCATGTATTTAGTTCACAAGTTCTGACAAAACTGCACGTTTGAAGAAAGATTCATTTTTTTTTTAGTACAGCATGGGACTTCTGATACATCATAAATAAACTATGACACTTCATACAACTAAGAAGACCAGATCAAATAAACATTCAGCAGCCTATTCAAATATGCTCTCGTTCTACAACATGTCGTAACCACAAACTCATAGAAAACTTTTCCAGTGCCAGGCCTTTCCAAAGACACCTTTCTATTGATCGTGAAGATGTCAACTTAAATCGGTTCTTCGTTCCATTTTCAGTAATTTTACTGGAATCAATCTTCTTTTTCATATCTTCTGGTGAAGGAATCCATTTCTAATGGCTAGCTTTATATTTCCGGACCCTTATTTACTTGTCTACGGAATTATTCTCTTCTAGCTCCTTTTAAATCGACACTCCGTCCACCATTAAATATAATATTCTATGTATAAGACTGATCTCAGTTTTATACTTTCGCAGAAACGATTAACCAACAGCAGATCTTATGGTAAATCTTTAACAATTAAGATTTCCATTAGAATGGTGCTTTCAGTAGTTTCGAGCACTGAGTTACGCTTGCCTACAAATTCAAGTTCTGAATTCTAATTCTAGCTCACTGAATTTTTATACTGAACGATCTGCCTTAAAGTACAGGTAAATTGTGATTTGTTACGAATATCAGCATAATATCATTGTCAGCAGACTGTAAAATCTCTCTTCTTGCCACCAGTTTCCTCGGAGACTGCTGAACACTGAACATAAGGGACGTTTCTATGTCAGGCGAGGGATAACGTCCCGCACCTGATCCAGATATTATCCTTTATCCCAAGAGAAGTTCTTCGTTACTTCCACACTACGCACTTGCTCAGCGCTGGGACATGGTTCAACAATGTCTGTTTGCGTGCCATTGGTCATCATTTGAGTTCTGGAAGAATTACAGTCGTCTCTAGACGGCGATAAATGTAGTCCTGGCGAAGCAAAGTTGCTGTTGTGATATGGACTGTCGTAAGTATTACCTCTGGAAACTGGACATTTTTTTCGTGACCTAAAAGTACGCTTTTGATGGTAACGATTTACATTTGTAGGGTATGAACTTCCAACTTGGTTGCTGCTGTTTTGCTTCTGAACTAGGCGAACTCTAGACATTCTTTGGCCATCTCTGTTGTTCTGTTCAGCTCCACTTTCAGGTCCCCATATCGACCGCCAAGCATCTTGTTCCTCTGCTTGCTCATGCCTCATAACAAAATCAACTACGGTGTTCGGAGCATGAGCAACGCACAATTGATTTACTCTACAAGGTAACTGTCCCAACTCCGAAGCAGATTCTATGAGCTTCGAATAACCCTGTGAAAACTTCTCTTCTTCTACTGGCCGTTCCACTTCCACCAGATTTCTGTCCCTCTCCTGAATCTTAGCTTCAAGACTTATGGAGTTTTCTTGTATCTTGGCTTCCAGGTTGCTCAAGCTTTCTTGGATCTTGGCCTCCAGATTGCTGAAACTTTCTCTAATGTTTTCCTGAATTTTAGTTTCCATAGCCCTTGTACTTTCCTCCAACATAATCCGTATTGAAGAAAGCAAGTCTGCTGTAACTGGAACAGACTGCACTGGAGATTCATTTTCCTCAGCCGACGATTTACCTGCACTTCTCAACATCTTCTTATCCATATTCTTCTAGCACAGAATTTCCATCACAATCACAAATCAATTACTCTTCACGAACACACAAAAATGAACACCACTAACGAAACAACAGATTTCGAGCCCCGCGTTGTTGCGCCAAAATATTGAAACGTACTTTGGTTAAAAGAACATGATTTAACTACCAGAGCACTAATAATAAGTTCACATGAAAGACTCGAAAGCATACACGTGATGCCTCTCAGGGTATGGGGTAATATCTCTCTTCGTTCGTTGGTCAAAACAAATCAAAGTCAAGTGTTCGCTAAGAGAAAAGAATTATATTTTACGTCTTAGCAAAATAAATACTTATGTGCATAAAATCCACTTCAGTCAAAGAAATAACAGCTTCTTACAATTCAACTTAACCACTCTTTTCAAACTCGAAGCCCGAACTCCTAAGTCAAGACAAAAGACACTCGTAATTGCCATGGCAACAGCTCTTAACAAGATAATTATATACAGGTTAGTCACTATCCTGACATTATCAGTGATAGGTAAATTACAGAAATTAATATTAAAGAACAATAAACATTTTCACAAGAAAAGATAATTAATAACAATAAATATTAACAATAAATATTTGTGCAATGGGAAAGGACGTGTCAAGTTTAGCATCTGTTTATGGATCAGATGAAATAATTTAGGATCAGCACCCCACTTTTTCTTAACTGTCAACATTTTTATTATGTTAAACACTTGAGAACCCTTACATTGTGCCAGTTCTACTTGTGACTTCCATTTAAGTTTTTCATCTAATATAAGTCCCAAAAATTTATGACTTCTTTGTTGACTGATAGTTTTTCCGTTTATATTTATTGATATGCATGAATGAGATCTCTTCTTATTAAAAACTACCACCGAAGACTTATCTGGATTTACTTCAATTCCATTGACATCACACCATGATGTTAATTCATCCAGAGATTTTTGAATTTTTTGAGCCCCTTCTTGAATATTTTTACTACTAGTGTATATAACAATATCATCTGCATATTGTAATAGACGAGTGTGTTGAAGAATTTTTGAGCCTAAATCTGCCGTGTACATATTAAATAGCATGGGACTCAGCACTGCACCTTGTGGTAGACCTTTATGTGTATAACGTGCGGTGGATAACTGTCCTCCATATCGAATGTACAACTTACGTGCCAATAATAATCCAAGAATACTTTTTATAAAATTACGTGGAACGTTCATTTTCTCCAATTTTTGTAACAGTATATTTGGAAGGACAGAATCATAGGCGCTACTTAGATCGAGAAAAACTACGATACAAAATTCCCGCCGTATGAAAGATAGCCATATATCTAAAATTAGTGTCGCTAATACATCTACTGTTCCAGTTCCTTTCCTAAATCCCATCTGATGTTTCGGTAATTTCTGATTATATTCGACCCACCATGTGAGTCTGTTCAGTATTAAATGTTCATATAATTTAGCAAGGCATGATGACATTGCAATAGGTCTATAGTTCGTATGTATTCCTGATTGTTTACCTGGTTTTAATATGGGTATTATCACCACTTTTTTCCACTGTGATGGAATTTCTCCACTATTCCATATTGAATTGTATGTACTTAGTAAAATTTCATATCCATTCAAAGGCCAGTGTTGAATACATTCGTATGTAATACCATCTAAACCCGGAGACGTTTTCTTTCGTTTATGAACAACATATTCTAATTCATCCATAGTGAATAGCGATTCTAACGTGGATGTTTCTGGATATTTCATAGAGTTTAACAATTGACAAAGATTAGTTTCAACCGTATCTGGTGTCAACTTGCGGTGAAATTCTTTTATCCAGGCTGAATTGATATCTCCTCCAAAATAATGACAAGTATTATTATTGGACATACTTCTTATTATTTTCCAAGTCATTGAAATAGAAGAATCTTTAGTTAATGTAGAACAAAATGACTTCCAAAAGTATGATTTTGATTTCTTTAGGAACCTCTGAGTTTTTGCTGCAATTTCTTTATATCTAATAAAATGATTGATGGTAGGATTCTCCTTATAATTTATGTATGCTTTTTGTCGTTCGTTTACCCATTTCTGGTAATCCGTTGTCCACCACGGAGTCACTTTTCTTCTAGATCCAAAATTAGATACTGTTGCATTTATTTGTTTTTGTCGAATGAGAGACACCAATGTGTCATACGATACTTCTTGTTTCAACAATTTATTCTTTATTGCATTGTTTACATTTCCGGAGAATTTCTGCCATTCAACCCTTCTTGTAATATATTGACTATTCTTTTGTTCAGAGCGCATAGTAAACCACGTTATATTTTTATTATGTTGAAAGGTTATCATAATTGGCATGTGATTACTGTTGTAACACTTCTCTAATACACTCCAATGGATTTTTGAAGCTATATCATTTGAGGTAATAGTTATGTCTGGAGCACTCGGCTGTTCATTAGGTCTTGAGATTATTGTAGGTGTTCCGTCGTTGAGTAATACAGCTGAGGAATCTTGCAAGTAATTATAGAAATCTTTACCTGATCGATCAGTTAGAGAACAGCCCCACATAGGGTGGTGTGCATTAATGTCCCCTGCCAGCACAAATGAAGTGTTTGGTGGAAGCTGCCCAACGATATTCTGCCACACTGTAACAGGGAGGTGCACTGTGGGAGGGCAGTAAATTGATACATAAGACGTATCAGCAATCCGAACACCTGTAATCTGAATTTGACTGATTATATTTTGAAACAAAATAATGTCATACTGTATATTTCTTTTAACACCTATAGCTGAACCACCGTATCCATCTAAACGATCATCTCTTATCCAATTGTAACCTTTAAACTTCAATGTTGAGTCAGTTTTCAACCACGTTTCTTGTATAAGAAGGACATCTGCAGAAAAATAAGATAAAATATGTTGTAAATTATGTCTATTAGGAATTAAACTTCGTATATTCCATTGTAATATTTTCAAGACTTTGTCTGGCATGCTGGTTGTTGAAATAAGTATTGCAAAATACTTGTAGCTATGCAAGTCCAGTCCTGGTTAACATTCAATGTCGAAGTCCCTGCTAGGCTACATAATTGTTCTATAAATAATGAAAAATTATTTAGGAATTTTGTAGAATTTTGTTCTTGTGCCCGATTTGGCTGGATAGCTTGAGCCGCCTCTGCAAGAACAAATAGTTTATTTTGTTGGCATGTTGTCGACAAATCCGGAGCATTGTCTTTTCGAGATCCTGACAAAGAATAATCAGGGTTTGTCATTCTCTTTTTATATTCATTTTGTCCAAATGGTTTCAATGTTTGAGAAGATTTCTGGCGTTTTCCTTGAGAAGACTCAGTCTCTTCCAAATATTTTCCAGCTTTCTTTGAACTGTACAATGGCCTTTTATTAGATACACTGTATTGATCTTGTATTATATTATTATGATATGAAGTGCTACTCGAATTGTTAGATATCGAAGCATATGTAAATGGCATTACTGTCTTTTCTATTTCCTGAACATGGCCAGTAGATATCTGTTCATATCCATACATATAGTTAATTTTTGGGACTTTCTTCATAGCTTCGTTAAACGTAACATTCTGAACTGTCATAATTTTGATTATTTCCTTTTGGCGTTGTTTTTCAGGACAGTTTTTGTCAATTGCAGTGTGCTCCTGAGTACAATGGAAACACTTGATCTTATTTGTGCAAGAGGACGATTCGTGATTCTCACCACAGCGTTTGCATTTTAATTTACTTTTGCAATTAGCCCTAAAGTGCCCATAATAAAAACAATTAGTGCACTGTTTAATCAAGGGAATGTACCTATCAATATCAAACTTTTTGTAAAACAGTGTGACATATTGTGGTAACGATTGCGAGTCGAATGTTACAATTATCGTTCGAGTTGGAACAGCAACTCGAGTACCATCCTCGTACTTATACTTCACAATGCGTTTTACCTTTATTACTTTGGCTGTTGATGAATTTATATTTTGCAAAATTTCATCTTCACTTATTGACTGATGTACATCTTTCATAATTCCCATTCTTCGTACTCGGTGTGATGGAACAAAACCTTCTCAATTATTCTGTAACAGTAATGAATTCGAAAGGAAATCATTTGCATAATTAGATGTCGTAAATGTAAGTCTAGCTAGATTTTTCCCAAGGCTATCTATCTCTTTCAAACCTCTAATATTTTCTTTGCTGACTATTTGGCCTAATTTTAAAATGTGAAGTTGACCAATGTTTCCTTTGCCATTTCCACCTGAGGCATCCTGATGTTTAGATTTCACAAATATTTCATACGGACCTAAATGATTACTTCTGTACTTCAATAGCTGTTGCTCATAAACTTTTTTGGAACTTGATTTACTAATTTGTTGGGTGTAATCTATATTATTACACTGAGAATTCAACTTATTAACTTCTTCTACAGAAGTTATGATTTCCACGTTGCTGGAAAGTTCCATGGCACTAATGTCCGTGTCCATGTTGGATTCAGCTGGTTTTGTACCAGCAAATTTGGCTTTACGGCCTTTAGATTTTTTCATGAATTAATGTTCACATTGTCGCACATATATTTAGAACGACACTAATATTCAAACAGTAAACTATAAAGTCTCAACTTCTAACTTAGAACACAAAATTATCTTTTCAACAAATCACTTACACAATCACATCTGTTTTTTTCCTTCAATTCTTAATTGTCTAGCTACATTATATTTCTCACAGATCAATAGCACACAGATGAATGAACTCATGACTTTCAAAAGGTGCCTGAAACAAGGGTGACATCTACATAATAAGGAGTTTCAGCCCAGATACAATTACGTATATATTGTTATACTCAATGCGTAAATATCTGCATCGTGCTTGTTTTAACTAAATGTTTAGTGGGTATAATGACATGCAATTCCTTAGAGCTTGCCGTGCCTGTTGTTGTCCATAGAAACGGACGTTGCTAGGGAACTTAAAGAATGTTTATTTTCACCCCGAAAACTACTGTAAGGGAATTATGCTAGACTCTTCGAATTTCAAAATGCGAGCATCAGAATTTATTACAGAGGCAAGGCAGGCAAAAGAGGGGAATGACGGAAAACAGTTATTATCCAATTACGTTCAAAAATGTGAAAATTCAAAAAGAAGTAAATATAACATTTTCAATTTATTGTCGCAATTTAATTCGTAAATGAAAAACATCCAAATACTTATCTTGAAACGGTTATTACTTACTCAGTTCATTATTAAGAAAATAGACAATAATAGTTTGAATATTTGTACCTTATTAGAGCCCATACACACATAAAGTTACTTTCTAAACTTTTCAAACTCATACATATGTTCCCCATCATCCAATACAACATGCAGACATTTTCAAAGTCATTAAGATCTATAAAGAACCCCATCTATAACATGATTGCGACCACAACGTGGCCGAAGGTCACGCATGCGAGCGTACAAGACGTGGCCAAAGGCCACGTCGAAAGTACGCGAGTATGCACAATATGTTATGCCATTCGCTTACTGGAAAACAAAAGTATTGGTCATGTAACACTTTTGACATCAAAATTGAATTTATTCTGCAATAAAATGTTCGTTGACGAGTGTTATCTGTAATCTTACAAATTAGTTAGTTATGTAATTATCCACCAATAATCGATGATATCCAATTAGTAAGCCTCATTATCAATATCCAAAATAACCAATAAACTATAAAACTTTAAAACTATAGCCCACCATCTGAAAAATACTTACCTCGTTGATCCAAACAACGTCATGAGGCTAAGGAGTGTGGTGACCAGAAGAACCATCCTCCCTGGAATGACCTCAACAGGGACAACAAACCCTCCCCAGGAGACGATGACGAATATCATGCTTGGGAGGTATATTTGCAGGAGTTGAGTCCTAAGTTGGCGATGAAAGATCAGCACGATCCTCAGAATAGCAATGGGAGCTGGGAGAGATACAGACGCAAATAATTCAAGAATATCGTTCCAGGAATTATGGATGTCAGTGGCGGCGATTGGGTTCGAAAACTGAGCGGGGGGACGGAGCAGGTGACAAAACTAAGGGGCATATACACTTTCCTTTTCTTTGGTACATAAGTTTTAGTTTAGCATATTGCGGGGGCAAAAGTAGTAAAACGTTGGGGCAACTGGTCCCCACGTAACTCTAATCGCCGCCACTGATGAAGGTTCTTATTAAGAGTAGTTAATTATGATTAACGACATTGGCAATGAAGGTGGATTAGACAGGTTACTAATACAAGAACACCCCGATATCTTAATTTAGAATCGAATTATTGATCTATGGCTTTACACCATTTACTATAAGCACGTTAGCCTACTTACAAATACAGTTAGTTATTACATAATAATTGTTATAGAAACATCAAACAAAAATAGCTCATTGATCAGGTACATAGCCAAGAGGAGAGGTAATGGGGCTCAAGCCCTGACCCTGAAATCGTAGAGATATCTAATTTAAATAGTGTATAGTGGTAATTAATTTCACTTCCTTAGAAGGATTAAAAATCTTGTATAATAAGTTATAATATACAGAAAAAAATCATTTTCATTACCACCGTCCGAATGAGTCCGTCGAATGCCCCTGGATAGTGACATCGTTCAAGTTTTAAAAATACAGAAATTTATGTTGTTATTGTTAATAACAAAAATAAAGTTATAACCAATAACAAAAGTAAAAACTTCATTACATCGATAGAAGTTTAGTGTATAATATTGGAACTAGTTTATATTTTTATATTCTAAGATTTAATCCAAAGAATAAATGGATCCACAGCGTGCAAAAGTATAGCTTTCTTCGTGAGTAAACGTTATGAGTAAAATATAGTCATAACGTTTAAAGTCTTTGTTTGAACGAGATTGCAAAAGTTTATAACAAAACACAATGACTATGAATCTCAGTACACTAACTGTACAAAATGTACGAATATAATATGCAACAGTTGTGTTGTATATTCACTCATACGGTGGATTTAGTAGCAGTCTCTCTCCCTTTATATAATAATAATGATACTAATAATAATAATAATAACAATAAATTTGGATTAAAATTGTTTTCTAAATAACTTATAATGGTCATTTGTAACGAACCTGAGAGTTTAAGGTTTCATATTTGTAAGAAGTTAAGATTTATAAAATGTTTGTTGCTTCAAATAATGTGAAAGTTGTTACAGACAACTATAGTTAAATTGATACAGTTGTGTTTGGAACTTGTATATATGTTTATAAATACGTCATAATCTGTTCGTGTTGACGTCACTTTCTCATCTCAGCAGAGGAAGTGAACCCACCTGAATGTTTTTCACCTGACGACAGACTCAGTTAGAAAACAGGTGAAGGGGAGAAATCAACAATAACGTGGTAACGGTTAATGGAATGCCCGAATAGTGTAATTGGTAATTATTTTCGTTTCATTCTGGCTATACTCGGAAATAATAATTAAGTACAGAAACTTTCGTGTATTTACGTTTGTCTTGTCCAACGTTAATTCTATATGCAAGTGTGTTTAGTGATTGTGATGTGATTTAATATGCTATAGAATTGTTCCTCTTCAGGCAGAAAGTGATTATAAACCTGCGTTTAACTTAGAATACTGTGTTGTGTTTCTTTTCTACCCAGCAAGCCCTGATGATTTGCAAAGATTCTCATGTTCCCGACTAAAGGAGTAGCGGACTAATTTTTTGACACCTGGTGTACAACCGGGGGACGTTGCACATTATTGTAAAATAACAATTATAACCGTGGTAATTTTTATTATTGTCATTATTATTTCTTCTAATCAAGTTTTATCAGTGGCCTGACCCCCCTCTAGAAATATTTCTGGCGACGCCCGTACTGATCAGGGATTAGCCCCACCCGAATTAAAATTCTGGCTTCGGGCCTGTTATTGATATTTTATCAACTTCATTAATTTATATCGATTTGTCCAAGTCTCTGCAGATGTAATAGAAATGGTGTTGTTCAAAGACGTAGATTAAAACAGGAAAAAGAGACGTAAGTTCATCTTTTTCCAATGTATATTTAAATTAGGTGTACCAAACACACAACGCCGCTTTCATTTTAAGGGGGATATTCCCCGTAGTGTATATTGGCATCTAAATTGTTCAACTCTCATGCCTTGCAAATAACCATATCTGCATATCTACCAATATAATGGAATATGGATTGTGCACATGTTGCACAGAAGCCATGCAGCTCATGACAAGTGTTGGTAATTAAATACGTGTCCTGAGAAGTAAAATGTTGCTTCAGCAACTAAGCCTCCACACACTGCCATACATATATGAAAGCCGTTGTATTTGAGATATATACACAGTATATATCACTTAACCAATACGTTAATACTATACCTGCCGCAAAATTAGTTTGGTATTGACACTTGAGAACCACGTGTTGAAATCGGTCTACCTACGTCACTGCGGAAGGGTGGGTTGCTGGCATGCGAGCCAATCAAAATCTTCCCAGTGCTTCACCCAGGCCCTGGTTACCTAGCAACAGAAAACGTTTTTCTCGGTGTTGCCGCTTATCGGGCGATTCTTCCTGCGATCAGATTTCATGTTGTTGGGAGAGGACGTGTTGTTTGTTTGTTGCGTTGCGTTACTGTGATATTTTAACCAGTCCGTTTGTTTAGTGTTTATTGAATTTAGAGTATTCTTTGTTGTATATAGCGTGTTGTTTTAGTGTGTTATTTTTTGTACATAATTTTCTGTGTTCTGCTTGAGTGTATCGTGTGCTTGTTGTGACGAATGTCAAGCACAGAAGGCAATACTCGAGATGACAATGTACCAAAGAGGCCATGCACTAAAAGAAAAAGGAATTCTTCTCAAAGGACAAACGCGGGAGATAGCTTGTTCTGAGCGCAAATAATTTGAGCAAGAGAAAAACAATGGGGGGTTGAATCATTTCTGTAAACAAAGTTCTGGACAGGACTGCTGCTGCTTTCGGCGTGTCTAAGAACACTATTGTTACCATAGGGAAAGAAAAATATAATGTGGTAGAAATAAATAAATAAATAAATAAATGAGAGGCTTCACAATTGGAAACCCCAGGAAAGAATAGGAATATCAGTAAACGCGTGACAAATTTAGATACTTTTCAGCAAGATGCTATTCTCGCCATATTTACTCTTATTATAGGAGGAAAGATCATCCCACTGTTGGGAAACTGCGCGTTTCGTTGAAAGATTCGGCATTTTTTCAAGGTGGGGAAACATCTTTAAGGACGGTCATAAAATATCTGTGATTCTCATACAAAAAAAAATAATGGACCCAAAATAAAGTATGGAGGCATATGGAGATGTGGAGGTAGAGCTCCACACATTCTCGACCTCGACCTAGGCCATATTATGGAGGTGATGTGGTTCACCAACCGCCTTTACCACAGGTTTGCCCCAGGTACTCACTTGGGCTGAGTCGACCCCGGAGCCGCTCGGGATATTTGAAAAAGTTCCACAAACCACCGCGGGTCTCCCGCGTGAAAGTCAGACGCCCCACCAACTGGACTTTGTGCACTTCAGTTGCGGTATAATTGAAAGACGGGCAGACTTTAACGGCGACTTCGGAAAGAAATGATTATTGAAAGTGTATATACAGAATGGATTGAAAAGGTAACCTGTAAACAATGCTCGTTTCATTAATTCGTTCATGTTGTAAGGGAGATGGAAATGAATAGAAAAAACAATAACACATTCATCATTGTTGTCATCATTGTTATTCCATTTTCTTCGAAAAACAATAACACATTTCATCATTGTTGTTCCTTTTCATAACACGTTTTCCTCGACACAGCGTCAGACGGCTGCAGTGCGTACTGTACCGCATGATATGGCAACACCGTGACGTGTGTTCCTTCAGCTCTAAATACCAAACTATTTTTGCGGCAGGTATAGTTAGCAAACAAAATTGGCATGTAATAAATTGTACCCCGCGAACATTTACTAATTTGTAAAAGCAAAATTTGAAGGAACTTCAACAGCATTACCTATTCTGTTGTGTTTTCTTTTCTCTCTAATAACAATGTTATCAGGCTTACCATAAATAATATGGTATTATTTTATTTAATTAATTGGAAAAAAATCATATACAGCATAAATGGCTATTTTGTGCTGAAATTATGAACAATGAGAAGAAGAATATAGAGGAAACCTGAGTTCTATTTACTGTCCAGAATGTTTTATTGTTTGGTAGAGTAACATTATTATCATAACATCTCTGGCTGTTTTGCGTTTGCAGCGAGTCATCTCCTAAAGAACCTCTCGTCTCAACCCAGCACCTATCAGCAGGGTTGTTAAAGCTCCAGGAATTTTAAATAAATTCAATTCATGACGATTTTTTTGTGGATTTTGTAGCGTTCAACGACATTTTAGTGCAATTTTCATGGCAACTAAATTTTCACAAAAGGATGAGCCCTTTGTGCACATTCTTTTTACGATTTAGCCTCGTAGCCTTTCATGCCGATTTTTTTTTGTGCAGCTAAATTTTCGTACCTCACGATATTACGTGATATAACTTAACCTAATCACTGATTATTTTTTTTCGGTCTAAATTAACCTAAGTGTTACCGGGCCATATGGTGCAAAAGAGAGGTACCCCCCAAACCTTTTTTTTCTTTTTGGCCCACCACCTGTTGACAGAGAGGCAGGACTTGGAAAATTTTCGATTGATGAAAATTGTTTCTATGATGACCTATACTAATTTTGGAATGGGAGGACAGAGGACATCGAGACTCGACCAACACACTAAACCCAACCTCTCTACGACTACATGTTCGGAAGTTACGAGCGATCAAAGTTTTGGGGGTTGTGCAAACAGCCCTTACCCTTGAACTCAGGACCATCAAACTTGGCACACGTACTCTACATCCCCAAAATTTTTTCGCTATCTCTTACCGTTTTCGAGATATTCGGAATTTTTAACGTTGGACTTGAAAAATTTTTGACAGAGGGGTCAAATATGGAACTATGATGTTCATTTTGTTAGGAGCCGATGCTAACGCATGTCTCTACGATAATTGGCCCACCCTTGAACTTTTAGGACCACCAAACTTGCTATACGTACTCTACATCACCAAAATCGACAAGGGCGTCAACGGGGGAGATTTTTCGATTTATTTTTTCGCTATCTCTTACCGTTTTCTAGATTTTCGCAATTTTAGCTCTGGAATTGGAAAATTTTCAGAGCCTACGTTATTTTTTTTTTTTTCTTTTTTTTTTTTTTTAATTTCCAATCAGGGAGGACACGAACATGCCAATGCAACCTTCGGAGTTACGAACGACCCTTGACCTCCAAAATTTCGTACCCGCATCACCAAAATCGACAAGGGGGTCAACGGGGGAGATTTTTTTATTTTGCTCTATCCTTCACCGTTTTCGAGATATTCGCTGGACTTGTAAAATTTTCAGAGATTTTTGCGTTCCCATCACAAATTTTGATGCGTGAACTGTTCCGTCACCCTCTCGTTCTTCACATCTTGGACGAAGGACTTCTCGGCGACCAGGATGACGCTGCACACGGTGTCGTCGGGCAGTGCGTCGTGAAACTCGCACACGATCTTGATGTTGGTGCGATCGTTGACCACCGCCTGCTTCCTCTTCGACGTGTTGATGACGAACATGGGTCTTTGCATCTTGAATTCGCTTGGATTGTAGTACACGTCCACGTTTCCCTCGGTCACTCTCTTGAAAGGGGAGTACGCTTCGTACAATTTGAGAGAATCGTCGTCGAGGTTGTAATTCTCGCGCGGGAACACTTCGTTCCTGCCGTTCTTCAGATAAATGTTTTTGATCTTGCAGTCGTCGAACTTGCTGGAATCTTTTTCCTGATCGTTATCACGTCCGGTCTGAAAGAGCACTACGACGAAATCTGGCATGTCGAACTGTATGTTGTTGAATTGCGTCGTGACGTCGAATTCGTAATGGTTGCCGGAATCAAGTTTCTGCACGCACTAGTAAGTGTAAAATTGAATGTGTACTTGCGGATTTTTCAAAATGTCCGCTTTGTACTTGAGAGCTTAGTTGGTTTCGTATTCCACCACGGGAATTCTCAGCTCCATGCTGCGGATGACTCATTTTGCTGCTTCGGGCAGAGTGTTTGGTAATGGTGTGATCCCGTCCGGACCCAAGTTGCTGTATCGCATCAAAACAGTGTTGTCGTTGGAGGCTCTGCGAAAGGTGATTCTCAGTCCTCCCTTCCACATGATCCCCTTGTAGTCCGAGAAGAAACCCGGAAGCAGACGCATGGGAAAGAGCACCGTGTGACTTTTTGTCGATAGTTTCCCGTGGAAGTGATGCCTGGATAATCGATTCTGTCGATGACCGTTCCGTGTTTCCTGACTTCGACCTGCGAGAATAGGCGAGGCACGAAGTTGTCTACGAGTTTTAAATTTGCTGCGGGTGGAAATGCGTCTCCGTTATCTTTTTTCACCATGTCGAATTGAACGTAAAGGTCCGCTCTGTGAGGATGAACGAATCCGTCGCCTACGTCCACATCGTACTCGATTTCCCGGTTCGCTTCGTTGAGATTGGCGAACGTGCGACGGTTGGGAGGGAAAGATAGCAACTCGTAACTTTCAATCTGTTCCATGATGTATGGTTATTTATTATATGTTGATCTCGTAGTTGTGGCACCTGCAAAATTCACCACATCTCCTATCTCGTTCGTAACCACTAACTTTAATTGATCTATCCTGTTGCGACAAACTGGAAAATAAATCGGTGAAGAGGGTGTGTAGATGATCGGTTCCATGAACTCGGAACTGGGTTTGAACGTGGCGATGATTCCCGTCTGCTTGTGACTTCCTAACCCTTCAGATTTCGTGATCATGCTTTCAGCCACGTTGCAGTGAATGTTTAACGTGTCGATGACTAGAAATTTAGGAATGTTTGCTCCTGTGTGCTTGATGCGAGCTTCGAGTTTGGTGTTGTTCTCGAAACCTAATAGTTCTCCTATCGTGCCCAGATCCACCTTTTCCGCCGCGGACACAATTTCAAATCTGTGCGTGACGGAATTTTGAGAAAGGAATGTGCCTCTAGGTAACTGAGCTTGCAAAGTAGAAATATTGTATTGACCTGGTGTGATGATGATATTTTCACTTCCGATGCTAATTTTGTTATTGTGCTCTGTAACGTTAGGTATGAGGTACATGCTGTAGAATGAACGTAAAGCTATGGATTTAGGATGTTGTCGTGCAAAGTGAGTTTCAAAACCGAAGTCTCGCTCGTGAGATGGAACACGCCCATGTTTCAGGTTCCACAGCGCTTTCTGGAAATCTTCGATCGTAGGGTTATTTATTTTAGACAGAAACATGAGCATGGAGAGACAGAGATGACCGCAGTTCACTTCTTCGAAACCTTCAATACTCTCGTCGGTGTAGAAGAGGTTGGAGCTTTGAGATATTTTACAAAAGTCGACGGTGGAACGCCTCCGAATGAATCGAAACCGAAAGCGTTTGCATTTTTGAGGTAGCATATCCAGTGCGTGCCTGGATATTCGTAATTGTTCAAGTTGACGACTCCACATTCTTTTTTCGTTACGGATGAGGGTAAAGAATCTGACATGAAAACGCCTCTGAAGTGTTTGATTTGTAATGGTTTGATTAAAGTTTCGATGTCGCGGTTACTGAGCGCTTCTTCTTTTTTTAAACTTGTTCATGACGCCCTTACCTTTTTTCTCCATGACCAGGTTGTGACGTTTCTTCTTCTACCAATTCCGCTTTGTTCTTTTTCGAGTCGATGACGGTTTTCGCGATGGCTGCACTTCCACCAGCCAAAACATCCCACTGCACACAAAGCTGCCAGGATTGCCGGAATGCTGAATATGAAACCACACCAACGTGGTGTGATTTTTTCATCGACTTCTGCAATATTTTCAATTGTGTAGTGCTGAGCAGCAATTTCATTCCGTGACCTTTCGTCAAGCAAGAACGTTTCTTCTTGCGCTGTTTCTTGGTGAGTAATCCATTGAGGGCACCCAGATTTTTTAGATTCGAGTACGGTACTTGGTACACGACACCCTTGGGCTTCATCGCGGCGAAAAGAAATTGTCTCTCGTAGATTTTTTTCACGGTATGTTATTTATATATATGTTCTGAGATTTTTGTCTTTGTCTCGTATATTTTTTCACGGTATATATATTCAATTAATTTTTTTACAGCAGCTGTTAAACAAATTCTATTTCGTGCTTCGTTTTGTTACCAGGAAGTTTCTTTGTCCCCTTGTACACGATTCGAGTTTTGTTCTCGATGAAACTAAATAGCTTCTGGTCAGATAACATGTTAGCGTATCGATCTGGTAAAAATAGGCTGTATTGACCGTCGAGCAACAGAAGTACTTTGAGACAATACTGAGTTGTAGTTTTGTTCACGGTGTGTTATTTATATATCGAAAAATTTTTATTTGTCCCGTAGATCTTTTTCAGCGTGTGTTCTTTATATATCGAGATTTTTTTGTCTCGTAGATTTTTTTCACGGTGTTATTTATATATCGAGAATTTTTTTGTCTCGTAGAATTTTTTCACGGTGTTTTATTTATGAAGATTTTTTTGTCTCGTAAATGTTTTTTGACACGTACATTTTTTTGTCTCGTACATTTTTTCACACAAATTTTTCTTTGACATTTACATTTCTTGGACACGTACATTTTTTTGACATGTACATTTTTTGACACTTAATTTTTTACGATAAGGCAAGTTTTTGTCACGATATCCACAACTTTTTTTGACGATGTCCACATTTTTTTGACGATACGTCATTTTTTAACGATGCAAATTTTTTACGATAAGAATTTTTTTTCTCAAGTTATTTTTTTTATAGACCCATCCCAAATTTCTTTTCGTGTTCATGGCGATGGTCGTACCCAAAACTGCAACCCGTTCTCCCAAAGAAGCATCCCTGCTGATGAATCTCCCGAAAGCTGCATGTTCCAATTTTTTATCTGCTTTGTGACGTGCATCTAGATCGGTGTGTACTTTGTAAACGATGTCCTGATCTTTGCATGCTGCGTCCAAAGGATTCACTCCCCTGTCTCCTTTTTGCAAACGTCGCTCGAGTTTGGTACCCGGTCCGCAGTACTGGTAACCTGGGATGTGCATTTCCAAAGGTAATTTGTTGATGATGTCGTTCACGAGACCTTTTCCTTCGGCCACGTTCCAAAATTTCGGCGGAAGCGTGTTCATAATTTTGATCAGGTACCCGATACCTTTGTCGTCGTTCACGATGAAGTTTGAAAGTTTGGTGCTGATCATTTCCACGATGCCAACCTTCTCGTTGTAGAAATTACGATTACCGGCATTTTCTTCACCGGCTATCACTAACAATCTGTCAATGAGTTTTCTCACGTCGTCCACCCAAATTCTTTCGGTAACGTGTTGCGATGTTTGACACCGCTTCCACTTTTGATATCGTTCCAAATGGGTTTGATGAGATTTCTGTACTTCTCTCCGCTGCTGGATTTCACCCTATTCTGTGTGGCATCATTGTTCTGGTACATGGCATCCGTCATGATTAAAATTTCCCTGTAACTCTGGTAATCTTTCTTCATCGGTGTAATCTTTTAGATATTTTTTGGCAACGAGTTCCCACAATCCCACTGTACCTGGATACCTGGACCAACTATTTTTTTCTCCTAAATTAACTTTAATGTCGTTGCCTTCGAAAGTAGCTTTTCTTTTTCCAATTTTCCACACGACACCTTCGTTGGTTTCCATGCTCGGGTACAATCCGAACACCTCGTCCTTGTCGAATTTCCCCGTGCTCAGGTAGTTTTGTGCCAACGGACCAAACTCGATCTTCTGCGAAGAAGTGCTGCCTATGGCTTGACGTATTGGTGGTTGTCTAAGTTCCAGAGGAGTGTGAATGCTGGAGAGAGGTGTCGGAGGAAAATCTTCATAATTTTGAGCGGCAAGAGGAACGAGTTCCGTGATCAGATCCTTGTTCTGTTCCGTGACATTTTTAATTTCCTTGCCGAGACCGCTGATGGAGTCGATGATAGGTTGACCTTTGCGCTTTTTCTCTTCGTAGAATCCGCGATTCTCGGATTTCCAACCTTTGAAGCGTTTCGCGAGGTAATCGCGCAGCTTAAGATTGTCGTATTTGATTTTTCGTTTCATCATTACGTTATTTATACGCTTAAAAAGTAGTCGATTTTGTTTCTGTCTTTTCCGTCGTTGGATTTCCTCGTCATGTCGATCGTCGCCAATCCGAAATCGTCACTGTTCCAGCAAGAAGAGCAGCATTCCGAAATTTGATTGTAGTTTATGTCTCCGCCTACGTAGTCATCGTACTCGTGCTTGAGGTTGGTGTGATCTTGACGAAACAAACAAATGAAATTAGCGTTGTCTCGTAGTAACTGTTTTGGAATTTTGGAAAATGTTGAGCTAGGTAAACGCAATCCATTCCTTTGTGACGGCCTTGAGTGAAAAAATTGGGAATTGCATCCTGGTTTTCCAGGATGACGTCGTCGAACAACACGACAGAATTTTCGTGACAATCGCCGAGTGGTTTTATTTCCGACGCGAACGTTGCAATGTCCAGTCCATCATACAGTTTCATCAGTTGCTGGTATTTCGATTGCTCCAAACTTTTTGACAACACGTACAGGTGCCTGTTCTTCCAATCTTACCAATTCGGCGCGAGGAGACAATTATCCACCAGCAACGTGGTTTTCCCACAATCGGAAGGACCTACTATTAGACAACGGATGCTGTCGGGAAGCAACTCGCCGTTCTTTTTAGTTTGACGTTCCGAATCGGGTAGACGCTTCACCACGTTCTACGTATTCACAAGATCACTTCGTTCGCTTCGACCCAAGTCTTTTCCGGAAGTCCCAGCCATGTGTCAAACAGTTTTGTATACTTTCTCGATGAAGTACGTGTCGGCGTGTTTCGGTTAAGAGAGTTTCTCTTGGTAAAAACCTTCCTTTCAAAATTTCACAGCTACAATCTTTTATTATATACGTGTGACGGTTTCCGGGTAAAACTCGAACCTCGGTAAAAGTTCCGTTCTTCAATTTTTGGTGAATCCTTTCTCGAAGGTGCGTTTGAATTTGCTGATCCTCACCTGTTCTCCAACTTGGAATTTTGATTTCTTGGTCATGGGACTGTATTTTGGACAATAAACCGTAGAAATTAATCGCTCTTCGTCGGAATTTTTAACGTCCGCTGGTTTCATGTGTATCGTACTGTGAACGGTGTGATTGTAATCGTCAATGAGTTCCGGCAGGATGTCGACCCACTTGTAATTTCCCCCGATGCGTTAATCGTTTCCACATATGCTTTTTTAAGGTTCGATTAAATCTTTCCACGATGCTGGCTTTGATGTGACTGAAGGTCGAATAATGCCGAATGTCATGTTTTTGAATGAACTGCCTGAACGTCGAATTGTAGAATTCTTTTCCGTTGACCGTTTGAAGAAATCGAGGACGTCTGTCATCCAAAATAGTTTTGAATGCTTCCACTACGCATGTTCCCATTTTGGCTTTCAACGGCAGAGCCTATGCAAATTTTTAATTTTTTGTCTATGACGGTGAGGAGGTACTTGCGACCCTTGTTTAATTTATGTACATTTTTCAAATTACCGCTGCTCATTTCGACGAGGTCCGCCTGCCATAGATCGTCGATACCCTTTGTTACTACAGTTAAACGTTCGTAGTTGCGACGTGCAGGTTGGTGCAACTCTTCAACGATTGCTTGCCTAGACATTGAGTGCAAGATTTTGCTTGAAGAGAATAACTAACGTGATGGGATTCAAAGAGGGTGGTACCTCACTTGTGTTTTGAATGATAAGTTTATCACCTGCACTCACGTCAAACACAGTAAGATCTTCGTCTGGTGTATTTCATATATGTTGCGTGTTTCGTTCCAATGTGCCAAAGGAATGTTTCCTGCTTTCTGGACACCACGATTCGATATTAAGTACATGGTGGGAACACTAGCTTTTCTGCCGTGAGACCAATACGAATATTCGTGTATCTGAATAGTGCCATCGATGAGAAACTTGTAATACGGATGGTAAGGATGTATAATGTACAGTTTGTTACCTTCAACGAACGTGGAAATTCTCTGCTGATTCGCTACGCTGTTGATTTCAATAGCAACCAGAGAATGCAGTTTAGCAAATTTAGTATCGGCACTAACGAGGTTACTGTGAAGCTGTAACGATGGTATCTGTTGCGGAAGAAAACGACGGTTTAATTTTTACTTCGACATTCAACTGTTTGTAGTTTTCGTTCAGTTCTTGCAACTTGGCACCGAAAGCGGCCAGCGTCCATTCCTGAGTGGCAGCATTGGTTTCGAGAACGCCAACCTGTTCTGTGACGCCGACGACAATCTGCTGAAGATTTTCCAGTAGATGCAATTTAGAACTTTTCTCGCTAAGATCGTTTATGATGCTTCTCATGTCGGTGAACTGAGCGTGGAGATCGTTCACACTCTGCGATGTCGGCAACGTGGACACCATGTCACGAAGCGAAGCAATTTCATCTCGAATCTGTTCTATGTTCGTCTCTTCGCTTTCTAATCGTTTCAGTATGCGCGAAATCCTTCTTTTAACGGCGTGAAGTTCTTTCGACGTCGGAAGATTGCCTACCGTGTTTTCGAGTGCTGTCAAAGAAACTATTATGTCGCTAGATTCGGACAACGTGGACACCGCCGTTTTCAATTTTTCCAGATCTTTGTTCGAAGGCAGGCTCGTCTGCAAAGTTTCGAAATCACGCTGTATGTTGTCCAGTACGTGATGAAAATGATTCAGATTCGATTCGACGTCCAAATTTTCGAAATAAACGATCTTATGCTGAACCGTGGTTAACATGTCTTGAATGCTTGTCAACGCGCTTGCTTGAGCGTGAATATTTTAATCTCTTCGTTGATCAACTCCAAAGACGCCTGAAGCGTAGCGATCGTAGTTTGAATGTGTTCGAAATATTGGTACGCTTCCAATTGAATCTTGATGTTCGTTACGCTCTTGCTGATCACTTGCAATTCTTCGGAGGTAGGTAAATTCGTGATGGTGTCTTCCAAACTCTGCAATTTATTTTTAATTTCTTCGAGAGTCTTGTGAATTTCTTTCTCTTCGATCGAGGCCTCGCGTAAATTAGAGATGGCATCGTGTAACTGTTCTGCATCGATCGAGTTTTGAGGTTCGGATAAATATTTTCTATGTTGGAAGTTCGCTCTTCGATTTCAAGTTTTAAATTTTCCAAATCTTTAGTTTGAAACTGTTGCAATTTAGCTAAATCGTTCTGAAGCGAATCCACGCTCAACTGTATATTTTTAACGTTATCAAATAAAGGTACGTCGACGTAATTTTTCAACAGAGATTTCAGTTCGGAATCGATTTTGAGAATGGGATCCAAACATTGTGACTGAAGACTGGCAATTTCTGACTGCAGATGGTGTTGAGTGTATTTTGTAAAGCAACCAGGTAGCTTCTCAACTTTTTAACTCGAACGTAAAGCATGATAATTTCGTCTGCATGGTCCACTCGCTTCGTGTGTCCGAAAATGTCATTAGGCATTTTTTATGTTTTTTTTATTATCACATACGTTTGTCGTAATCTCCCAAAAGTTCGACGTAAAGATAATCTCCTGCAGAAACATCGTACGTGGTCGCGGAATTCATCTTGTCGTACTTGATTCGGTAAATGTTCTAGCTGGTAGAAATATTGATTTCGCCTGAGTTCACCGGATTCACGGTGATCCGAAGTTTACCGTCGATCGGAATTTCGTAGAAATTTAAATTTTTGTTTTAAGACGTAAGCAGCTATGCCGACGTCGTCGTCGAATTTCGTCTAAATGCTGTTCAGGTGAATGATCAAGTGACCGTTGAGTTTGGATAACATGGAAGGTAAAAATTCATTATCTGGTATGGATGCCATGATGATCTGTTTTTTGAAACTAAACAAATGCATTGGCATGATGGTTATTTAAGAAAACGGTCAAAGTTCTTTGAAATGACAGTCAACGTGTTTTTTTGTCTTTATATATATATATATATATATTATTGTTCATGGACATTTGATACATTTTTTACTTATTTCTAAACGATAGTGGCCCCATGGCAAAATGTGGATTCCACAATCGAGGATGCACCTTTTGTCGTCGTGTGGATCCAGGGCAACTTTTTTTAAATTTTATTTGTTGTAATCACGTGGTCGAATCTTTGTATTCTCATATCGTCTCGAAGTATCCTCGACTGTGAATAGAGGCAATGAATGTAATCCTGGAACGCTAGTTTGTTTTTTACGTTATTTTGGCCACTCCTTTTGCTTTCTTCGTGACGCTGCTATCTGTTCTCAACGTATACATCTTCGAACGCAGGCCAGCAAACTCAACAATAATATCACCACTGCATTCATCTTTCAATTTGCCGAGAACCTTCTTGTTGAGGGAAGGAATTCCCAATCTGTTCCGTTGATGATATGCAGATGTATCGAAACAATCAAACCTGACAGGATGTTTCGGGTCTTCGTATAAGTTCGGTGATTGTATGGAATAAATAAAGCTGTCCGTGTCTGTGTACAAAAGTGATATATTATCATTGTAGAATGGTTTCATTACGTCATAATGAAAATCGAAAATCTGAAGTTTCGACAAGTCGAGAACCGTTGCGCCAACGTAAATAGGTTTTCTGAATTTTATCAATTTTATATTTATATTAAAAAGTGCCAAAACTTGAATCTAGGATCAGAAACCGATTTTCTACATTTATTCTTATTTAAAATCAATTTTATGTCTATATGATTCCTAACATTCTCCATGGTCTTACCGTATACCGCATTATTCATTAATTTGAAGAAATCTTTATCCAAATCTGATTTGGCAATGGTCCTATATAGTGTGTTTGTTTCAATGTACGGTTTTAACCATGGAGAATGTTTGAACTTGAGAATTCTTCTCACATTTACTATCTGAACTCCCTTCCCAATCAAAAACCGGAGATTCTTGTAGTGGACGACGTATCTCTCTTTTCTCTCCAGAGTAACCAAAAGCTTGCTTTGATTAGAATCAGGTGGATATTTGATTTCGGGAGTCGGAGGTAAATCGGAAAAAGTATCATGCAAAATATTTGGAAATTCAATGTCCATCTCATGAACAGACCAATTTCACGATCGTTGAAATGATTAATATCATTTGAAATGGGATCTATCCACTCGAAACCTCCGTAGGGTAGTTTTTGTATCATTGCGAATCCATACAGATTATTTACATCACCGTAAACTATGTAATTCGATGGTCGTATTGAATCATATTGATTCTCAGACATGTCAATTTTGTTTGCCTTTGCGTGTCTCTGCGAGCATTGAACCATCCCCCCGCGTATCCCCCTCTCGATGAAAAGCAACATGTCCACGTCCGATATCAATTCCAACTTGATCCTGGTCTGTAGCAACATGGCCGACCACGCCAAACCAGGAAGGCTGTAAAAATATGCTGGATCCAACTTGTAAATATTCACCGAAGTTTTCCTGAATGCTTGAAAAACATCAGCGAGTATTGTTACATTTAGTTTTAAATATTTGTCATGATAATCCCCGAGAGTATCGCATCTCAATTCGTTCCATATTAATTTCGCGTGTTCGTATTCTTCGTCCGTGATTCCGGTTTCTTTTAGTTGACTGTAAAATTCGTTTTGAGGTGGGAGAGCATGATCATTAAATTTAGATTCATCGGTTACATATTCGTATGGGTAAATCCCTTTACGTCTAATACGTTCTATGTCTACCTTAGGAAAACTAGCTCTAGTTATTTTGAATTGTTCGTCTGAAAGTCTACTCGCTAGAGCGTCCAAGCTTGCAGAGAGAAATCTGCACGAGTCGTGAAATCTCATCTCTACGGTTTCTTTTGTTCCTGGAATCTTAACTTTCTTACTTATAGAGATATATCGTTCTTCGTTTTGAGAAAGAATATCTATTGTTTGCGTGTTGTATCCAAGATTGCTAATTATGGTATGGAAGTCGTAATTGGATCCATTGTGAAAAAATATTGGTACGAATTTAGGCTTCTGGATTTTAAGGTTGCATGTGTTACAGATTCCACTGATGTAGTTTCCGCTGAAATAATTATGATGAAATACTTTTCTGTTATCAACTGTGAAACCTGAATTGAAAACCTGACAGTCAACAGTTGCATTGTGAGTTTGCAATTCGGTAGCAGATAACGGAAGCATCGATTTTGATTTATTCAACACTGTACCAATTCTCCCAACCTCTTCGACCATCTTTTCCAGGAAAAGTTCGATTGCGTCCGGTCCTCGGTATGTGTATCGTTCATTTATTTTATCCTGCATTACGACAACGTAATCGAAACTATTTGGTTCATGAAACTGGTACGGTGTGGTGGAAGAAAATTCTGGATCAGGATTACAATACGAAAGATGTTTGAGGAATGCCTCAAAACCTGCAACGATAATGAAAGGATGTTCCAACAAGGCCTTGTGCATTTTAAATTCTTCCTCTTCATTCACTTTGGGCATCAGCATGCGAGCCGGTCTGTTTACACCGCAATAGACTTTATGTTCGGCAAGTTTTTGAGCAGCAATTGACGTCCTGTGTATTTTATGTAGTCGAATTGTTTTCGATCGTCGAACGTGGTCAAGCACCTTGGACAGACCTTGATGTTGTTTGCATTCTTGGTTGTTTGAATTCTCACCAACCGTGACATTGAACGTTGAGACAGTAATGAAACTTGTCATCGTCAGCAATGAGAAGCAGATTGATTTCCACGGCATTAACAATATTAGTTATCCTGACGGGATGTACGAGATGCTTAACTGAAGTATATGAATAAACATTTATAGCTAATCGTTTTCCTGCCCTGTTTTCAAACTTTGTTATGTCTGAAATAGCTACAGGGTATTCGATGCCTGTCATAGCATATTCAATCTCGTCGATATATTTCTTATAGTGACTAACCAGCTGCGGATGATCTTTCCATTGAACTGGGTGAAGTGCCGCTAAAACGCACCACATAAAACACTTATTGTCGGTGTTATGAATGTTCAGCACGGCTCTCTTATGCTGAATTTCTACCGGAAGTGGAACGTAGCTCGAAGCAGAAAAAGGCGTAAATGTGTTTAAATAAGCAATTAACGTGTGAGGACTTCCGCATAGAGACCAACCTGATCCATTAGCCTCCGATTCATCGGGTTTCCTAATCAATTCATTGGTAATATTAGAATAAAACTCATTCAAATTATCTGCCAAATAAAGGACTTGGTTTTTCGTTCTATGGTAAAACATTTTCGTTGTACCATCGGCTTTCTCATATTCTGAGAACAGATCAACATAAACTTTTATTGAATTGTTTTTTACTTTATTTTTCAGTATATTTATGATAGATGTTTTCATTTCACTCAAGAAACTAGAAATGTCACAGCCTCGTTTCGAAGTAAAAGAGAAATCCTTAAGCCGGCCGTCGAATTCAGATCTAATTGGTTTATGTTTATTGGATAATTTCATTTGCTTGGAAGTAGAAGCTTCCGTTTCTAAATTATCGGTTATCCTTTTCGTTGCGGTCGATGGTTTGCAAATTTTCAGATGTCTACTTAAATTAGGAACGCGAATCATCTTTCCGCATCGAACACAAGGCTTAGAAGGTAACAAACGATTTTGAGTGAATTCCATTTTTTTTGTTTCTCGAGGTTAACACGTAACACCCAATCAAGTCAAAATTAAAAAAAAAAAAAAAATAGTTACAAAATACGATAAAATTCTCAGGTGTTATTTAAATACAAGTTTCTCGGGGACAATGTAGCTTTAAAACTATGGGGCCTTCCAGACGGCGCAGTGGTAGCGTCGTCGCCTTGTAATCAAGGGGTCCCGGGTTCGATACCTGGTGGAGGCACATAGTGGTTCGGATCCCACTTTAAACTGTAGGTCCAGTCCCGATTAGCCTTACTGTGCATAAAGTGGACTTAAAACACCAAATCAATCCAATTTAAAACTATGGTTGTAAAAAAAACACTTAAACACTATCAAAATAAAAAAGTTCTTACCTGCACCAGGGAGTACGGAGCAACGACACTACCACTGCACTAAAGGATGCTCTTCTGGCTGATTTTCAGTGCTCGCCGCTTTATATAGTTTTTTTAAACCAATCAAGAGACCACATCTTCACATTACGTCATTTTCAACCAAGCACGTTATCGCAATTGCGCAATAGACTACGCTAGAATTAGGTCAACGTATTAAGTAAAAGATATGAGTCATCGCATTACGTAACAATATGAGTCATCGCATTACGTAACAATATTGCGTAATAGATATGACTCATGGCATTATGTAACATTGTGCCATAGATATGAGGCATCACATTACGTAACATTGTGCAATAGATATGAGGCATCACATGCCAATATTTTGCTCCTAGATGACTCTGTCATCCCTGACATGAAAAGGGGGAAGGGGTAACATAACACACGCACAACCTCTGAAAATTTTACATGTCCAGCGAATATCTCGAAAACGGTGAAGGATAGAGCAAAATAAAAAAATCTCCCCCGTTGACCCCCTTGTCGATTTTGGTGATGCGGGTACGAAATTTTGGAGGTCAAGGGTCGTTCGTAACTCCGAAGGTTGCATTGGCATGTTCGTGTCCTCCCTGATTGGAAATTCAAAAAAAAATAAAAAATAATAACGTAGGCTCTGAAAATTTACCAAGTCCAGAGCTAAAATTGCGAATATCTCGAAAACGGTAAGAGAAGCGAAAAAATAAATCGAAAAATCTCCCCCGTTTACTCCCTTGTCGATTTTGGTGATGTAGAGTACATATAGCAAGTTTGGTGTTCCAGGGTGGGCCAATTGCCGATTTTTTTTTTTCGATAGGATCATAGTAGAGACATGCGTTAGCATCGGCTCCTAACAAAATAAACATGGGTTATCATGGTTGACCCCTCTGTCGAAAATTTTCCAAGTCCAGCGTTAAAAATTACAAATATCTCGAAAACGGTGAGAGATAGCTCGAAAATAAATAAAAAAATCTCCCCCGTTGAGCCCCCTGTCGATTTTGGGGATGTAGAATAGGTATGCCAAGTTTGGTGGTTATGAGTTCAAGGGCACGGGGGGTGTTTGCACACCCTCCAAAACTTTGATCGCTCGTAACTTCCGAACATGTAGTCGTAGAGAGGTCGGGTTTAGTGTGTTGTTCGAGTCTCGGTGTCCTCTGCCCTCCCATACCAAAATTAGTATTGATCATCATAGAAAAATATTTTCATCAATCGAAAAAAAATCCAAGTCCTGCCTCTCTGTCAACAGGTGCTGGGCCAAAAAATAAAAAAAGAGGTTTGGGGGGTACCTCTCTTTTGCACCATATGACCCGGTAACACTTATGTTAATTTAGACCGATAAAAAAAATAATCAGTGAATAGGTAAAGTTATATCACGTAAGATCGTGAGGTACGAAAATTTAGTTGCACAAAAAAAAATTGGCATGAAAGGCTACGAGGCTAAGTCGTTAAAAAAATGTGCACAAAGGGTTTATCCTTTTGTGAAAATTTAGTTGCCATGAAAATTGCACTAAAATGTCGTTGAACGCTATAAAATCCACAAGAAATCGTCATGAAAGGCTATAACTGAGGTTAAATCGTAAAAAAAGAGGGCTCATCCTTTTTGTGGCGTTGAGACAATCAACATACATTACTACCGTAAAGAACCTTTTACCTGTAAAGTATTTCAATTCGGTACAGGTGCCTTTTTACAGATCAATTTCAATACGGTCCAGGAAATTTTTCTTTTTTCCGGATCTATTTAAATACTATCCTGGACCCCCTTTTCAGTGAAACGATACTCAACTTGGACCGAATTGAAATTGTGCGAGAAGAAAGGTTCCGGTCCTGTAACGGAAGCCAATGGAACCGATTAGAATTTATGGGTCCCTGGACCTTTCAACCCTGCCTATCATTACCCCTTCTGCTCACGCACTACGGTTGGTTGCTTCGCTAGCCAGACTCGGGAAACCTTCAAGAAATGCTTCCAAAATAATCTGCCTATATTCAGGCTTAATTTAACTCCAGTTCACTAGCCTTCTTGATCATTTAATAGACAAACGCACTTAAATGTTAGAGCATTCACGCACAGAAGTTGAATTTTAGTACTTATCCTTAGTAGGGTTGTGACTTCTTTGTTACTACCCCATGTTCCTGTGTCATAAATTGATGAAAATTTGTTCAAAGGTAATGAAAAAGGAAATAATTTAAATTATTTTTGGAAAATTGTCACCCCCCACCAAAAAATCGATTTTACAATATACGCGTAGGCCGATATGTAGTTTATTGTTACTATAACATAACATACAAAATTTCAATTAAATACAAAATTACAAATTCACAAGTAGGAATAGCATTATACATAATTTTTTTCATGTCTTGTTAGACAAAATAAATCTGATCTGAAATTTCTCCTTCATTTTACAGACGTTATTAAGATCTTGAAGACACTTGATTGCTCATTCTGCACAGTGATTTGTTCCGGGAATTCACAGCCTCCATGGTTCTTGATTCCAAAAAACTCTTTCACACAGTTTAATGCTTTTTCATGAACCTGCAAGCTGCTACATAGCCTCTGATAATCATCTGCATTGTAGATTTTGTCAGTAAACCAATGCTCAGGCGATCTGTAAGAGATGAATCTACAAATTTTGCGTAGTGAGTCTCTTCTCTCTGGTAGAAGAAAAATGCCAAAAGAGGTAGTATTGCTCGGGAATTCCATCTTGCATTACTTAATTTTGGTACTATTTGAAACTTCACTTCAGGAAATTTCCAGTTTCTTAAAAAAAAAGCGGAAAATCCGAGTTAAATGAAATAGAAGTTTCATATCATGACGCCATCCTGCTGTTTCAGCAATCTCTTCTACACCATTCTAGAAATTAATATTGAGCTGCTCGTAGTTCTTTACAAGTTCTGGGATAAATAAATTTTCGATATTGGGTGATGGGTTATTTCCAAGTTCGTAATCAATTATTATGAGAAGCACTCGGTCAAGAACATAATGTTGACAACCAATGTATTGTGGTTCTTCCAGTTTCTTTTGAGCAGTCCTTGTAACTGAAGTACAATCCCATTCTTTCTTCCAGTGTTCACATTTGTAGTGTCCGCAACAATCATATTTATACTCTTCCATAAATTGTATTCATCGAGAACAGCTGTTATTCCTTTGACAATAGTATCCACTTTTCCGTCTGGTAGATCTAGTGCTTCTAACTTAACTTCTCTTTGTTCATTCTTCAACACTAGCACTTGATATTCTTGGTCATCATTACGCTTAACATCAAAATGCATCGACAAGTTTTCTAAGTGTAATGCTTTCTTCACTTTTTCTTTAAGTTAACAGCTTCTTTAATGGTGGACCTGTAAATATCAGATTGTGAAGATGTCTCAATGTCGTTCCCATCTTGAGATAACTGTCGGCAAACGGTTGCTGCTTTGCTGGTTGATAACTTTGAAGATGTTACTAATTTGTTGCAGATTTTGTTTCGTTACGCTTTGTCCTTGTCCTTGTAGACTGTTCATCTGAATTTTCGGACTCTTCATATTCACTCTTTCTTTTGTGTAGTCAAAAACTTCTTTCAATTGATTACATTTTCCTCGTTATACACATTCGTCGTAGGGGTTCAGCACATTATTCAGTTTTGCTTCTACGACTTGAATTGATAAGATTGGGAAATTTACATTTTTTTGCCATAAACTTGTTACTTGTTTCGCGATTTTCTTTACACGTTCTTTCCTTCCTTCCATGGATGCTTCAAGGAACAGCTAGTGATCAACAATTTGGATTTTGAATGTTTCCTGCTGTAATTTTCCAGTGACTGCTCTCCTAGTGGAACAATTCTTCTTTTCCTATGTGATTCTTGAAATCGTACTAGATTCTTCGTGATACTTGGCAATTGAAATTATTGCGGAATAGTTTGTAGTTCAACAAAATAATGGCTAAGCGCACAATTATACACAACACTGCACACTGCGACGCCACAAAATGACACTACACAGCATCACTTTTCTAAGTTCCCTTGTTCCCCAACGCGGCACGCGAACCATGTTTGCCGAATATAGTCTGCATAACAGTGCATTTTCCCTCCCGTTTCAAGAGACAGTCACATCCACTACTTAACCGCCTTATGTTGTCTTCTTCCTTCTTGCTGCGGGGCGTCTCCTCTTTATTCTCAGATGTCTTGCTATTGGTACGCAAACGTACGCGCGAGTACTGCCTACCGGCATCTTTCAATACTTCATTAAGACGACTCTGACTTGTCAGCAAGAGGGCATTATTAATGGGAACAGAGATCTTTTAGAAAAAAACAATTACCGCTGCTCAATTGGGAAGTTTATATACTCTAAAACAATGATTGTTCTAGAGAGTTCAAGAGACTTCTACTAAGTTCTAGAAAGTTTCATGAAGTTCTAGAAAACTCTAGAAAGTTCTATAACATCCAGAACGTTCTAGAAAGTTCCATAAAGTTCCAGAAGATTCAATAAAGTTTTAGAAGGCTCCAGAAAGTCATGGTGCTACTACTTGCAAAATGCATATACCACATACTACGATTTTAGAAATTTCGTGTTGGGGCGACTTTTTTACAGACCTAAACAGAATTAAACCTTTTCTCATTAACTTTGAACAAATGTTCATCGATTTATGACACAGTAAATAAATTATTTTACAAAATGTAAAAAAAGTCATAGCCCAAATTCTCATAGCACCAGAAGAATGCACTCGAAAAACATGCTGCAAAATCTCTGGAGACTTGTACTTGAGTATACAAGATCAGTTTTATGGTATTGGTAGGGTTTGGTACAGCATTATATGGAATGTTCAGCCCTCCTTTTAGTTAAACTTCTTATAACCTACTAAAATTCGTCAAAGTAAAAAACACAACACACACAAATAAAGTATAAAATACAGATAAATGCTATTTTTGTAATACGTATTTACCAAACGGTGGAATTTCGGTGTCAGGCACTACGCAGATCTCAACCACAAACAGAGGAAGGGTGAAGGTCCAGAATTTTCCTTTGGTCCGACTGTCCCATTCCATCATGTGAACATCTGTGTACGGACCTCCTGCAAATGCAAGATGAGTCTTGGCAATTATTTTTTGCGTATTTTAATAAACTCTCTTTATCCATCGCTACGGCGAGGATGAAACTGATGAAGGGAGAAATGGAAAGGAACACCCACGACCAGACAAAACTTATATCCATAAATCTTCAAGGTGAATTCATGATTTGAGCACTCAACATTTTAAGCCACCGAGTCAACTAATGCAAGATGAATTTGCACTTGAAAGAATAAAAATAGAACGACCCAACTTTGTATAAGAATATGATTATTTTAATTAAACAAAAATTTTTAGTTGAGATTTTGGATAAGGAATTCACAAATACATCTTAGTTTTGCTACATTTGGTATATTTCTGACAAAGAAACCAGACTAATAAAATAAACAGTGCCGAGGAAAAATTATGTTTGTAGTCTTCTTATCCTTTCGGGACGCGAACTTATTTCTCTCACGCTAACAGTCACGTGTTGTACTCTTTACAACATACATAAATTAGCTTTTTTTCACAAGCTTAATTTATTTTCTGCTAATTGATTATGTTTTTTTATGTTTTTATATTTATATTTTATTTTATTTTTTATTGTTTCAATTAGTTTTATTATTCTTTATTATCTTATATTGGTGTCATAGTCCAAGAAGCTTCCTGAGAATGTTTTTAATCTGACCAACTTCTGTCGCACACCAAAAAGTTTCTAAATCCTTACCAAGCACAAATTCTGTAACAACACATTCTTGAAACAATTCATCATCACCTTCAATTTCATTCTCATCAAAATGGTCATCATGCTCAATATATTCTTCACTAAGGTCGCTGTCACTTTAATCTAAATCACTCCTCCTCGCGTGAAGATTCTACAAGAAATAGTTCTATTTTACTTGTATCTAATCTATGTGACATGTTGAATAATAAAATCACTCACAAAAGTACAAAAATTAGAAATAAAATACTACACAAGTAGACGTGTGTTGTAAAAAGTACAACATTACCTGACGCTCATTGTTAGAATCCTTTATTTGCCACTGACAAATCGTTAAGTGAGTTGAGTGAACTTATAGAACTGGTGGGGGACAGTCAAAAGAAAGAATAGACTTGGACCCACGTTACAATGTCACCAAATGCCTTAGCTAGAAACAAAAGAACAACGCTGTTGTCAAATTTACATGCTTTGGGCAATAACAACAAACGTCTATTTTTGTATATTTGTTGTTTTTCGTGTAGCATGAGCAGTGAATCACATTAAATGTGATATATTTCCTAAACGTCTGCATCTTTCATGTTAATATTCAAGGGAAAATATATTTATTACATGAAAAGTTATAATAGCACTCACGTATGATGTGCTGATTGTCTTTGTATACTTTATTTTTTAGATTTCCCCATAAATAAAAATCGCAGGCTTACAAATCGGGGGATCTAGAGGGCCATAATCCTCTACTAACAACCCCGTCCTCGAAAATTTCCTTTAGGAAATTCAATGTTTCGTCTGTTGTATGGGCAGTTGCTGAATCCTGCTGGAAATAAGCACTATGACACTCAATATCGGTTAACTGTTCAAAAAATGGGGTGAGTATTTTTGTACTGTATCTGTCACCATTGATTGTATCGTAAAAAAATATAGGGCCTATAATCCTATGTGCAGTTATAGCGCACCATACGCAAACCTTCTCATCATGTAATGGAGTTTCATGAATGAGATGAGGATCTTGTGTATTACAGTATGTATTGTTTTGCGTTATAACATGGCCATGTAAGTGAAACCGTGATTCATCTGTGAAAATAATAAATTTAGAATCCACAATGCCATCGGCAACACTTTGTAAAACCCAGTTACAAAAATTCACACGACTCGCATTATCTCTAGGCTGTAATTCATGCACTATTGTCACTCTGTAGGGCTTAAATTTTAGAATTTTAGCGGCTCTAAATGCTGTGGTTTTTGAAGGGACTGTCCTAACCTTTGTCCTATCTCATCGAGTTTTTCCTCAGTAAGTACACGTGGGTTTTTCTTTCTACTTTTATTCAGAACTGACCCTGTTACTCTAAACTTTTTTACGAGGATTAATATAGTGGTCCTATGTGGAACGGGAACACCAGGAAATTTCGTTGCAAAACGTCGTCGCACTTCTCCACAATTCCTCTTTCCGAAGTAACACTCGACAAGATAAGTCCTTTGTTGTAAAGCAAACTTTTGTGGTGCCATATTAAGCCACAATCTTCAACACACGGACACGACACAACACCACCTCCGAGATAGGATTATACTGGCGACAGTCTGCAAAGTCAACAGAAAGGGAAAGAGAGCGAAGGCAGGGAGAACGAAAAAAAACAGACTGTAGCGTGCGACTGTCGCGGACCCGTTCACCGGGAAAGACAAACTCTGATGCCGGGCCGCTTGCCGTCGAGTCTCATATCGAATGCCAGAGAATGCTCTGTATTTAGTTATTCGACGTCCCTTTCCTGCCCCTTTGGCTAATTGAGACGAAGTGATGATTAGATGCAATTAATGAAGGGACACTCACAAAGAATACCCATGTCAAGACCGGGATTCGAACCCTGGACACCTGGCATCGTAGCGCGTGCTAACCACTCCGCCAAAGAAGTCTACAATACTCTTGAAATCACCACCATAATGGCACTATTAGTACGAGACCCATTTTGCCACAGAAGAGTGTGCAACTAATGCCTTTAAATCAACTAGTAGTATTCTCAGTTTGAGTACTAGTTTTATTTATTTACACGACAAGCCTTACACCACATGAAATATTTAAATTAAGAGTAAAAATATTAATAATAAAATTATATTTAATCCTACTCGTATTAGAAACACTGTATGTACTTGCAGACCCATTGTTAATTCCAACCAAATAGAATTATTTACAGTAATTATGTTATTTTTATGTTATTTGTTACATTGTTATGTCTTGTTTCAATCTCCATGGCGGAGTGGTTAGCGCAGCTCACCACAACTCCAGGGATCCCGGATTCGAATCCCATCAAGGGCATGAATGTTCTTTGTGTGTGTCCCTTAATCAATTTTGTATCATCAATTGTTCTTATCTTCGCGATTAGCCGAAGGTGGCAGAAAAGCGAAGTAAAATAAACCAAATCATTCAACCACTATTATTACTAGATTGGCTCGCACCACATGAAATATATTGTGCTATTTTTTTTTTATCCTTGAACGTTTTACTTTCTGCAATGCGATCGGTGGGTTAATATTATAACAGGACTCTCAAATAAAAGGCTGCTTACGTTTAACCGGGTGGAGGGGGTCGGGCGATCACGTTTTGCTCTAATGGTAATTGATAATTTACTTTTAGTTTTAGGCATCTTGGGAAGCAGTGTCGTATTTATACAAATGCAGAGAAGGAGTAAAAGGGTTCCAAGACATTCATTCTGCACATTTCATTTCTTTCTTGAAAGTTTATTCACAAGAAATTACACAAATATTAGAATCTAATGTAATAACAAGCTAATCTTAATCTTCACTACCAATATCACCGGACATTTAATGTAAAAGAAAATTGGGTAACACGCCCACTAACGACGCTCAACTGAAAGAATTGGCGGACTGGACATAACGGTTTGTGTTGGCGGAGGGAGATCAGTGTTGCCACATGAAGGGAAATTACCCTTTTGAGGGGAGTCTGACCGCCACACAAGATCCCGGCTGGTTGATCTCATGTATAATGAAGAATAAGCCAATGAAGGCTTCCAATGAAGGAAGAAAGCTAAGTATGTAGCAACTTTTTCTTATAGCCGTCTGCATGCTCTAGAAGTATTATGTTTCACAATTTGGCAGCTTTATGACTTTCTGTGAGTTTTCTTCACTTAGGATCCACCTGGAAATACGGAAGCTGCTGTTGCTTGGGTGGCAACGTTGACTAGATATGAAAATATAATTAATCCCAAGTTATGCAGCGAATAATAGTTTGATTTGATTTGATTTGATTTAGTTTATTTTACTTCGCGTTTTGTGCCTCTTGGCTAATTTGCGAAGTTGGGGATGAGTGATGAAATGATGAAATTGATGAATGGACATTCACAAACAACCAAGCCCGACCGGGATTCGAACCCGGAACCCTTGGCGTCGCAGCGCGATGTGCTAACCACTCGGCCACAGGGTCGGGCTCGAATAATAGTTATATAATACAATCATGAGTTATGGGGAAGAAAATTACTTATCTAGCATTTTCTGTTTCTATATTGGACGACCTCCGTGGCGCAGTGCACCCGCAAAAATAATAATAATAATAATAATAATAATAATAATAATAAAAAAACCTGCGCAGACCCGGGACTCCTGTGAACCATCCTCCCGCAAGGCGGGGAGGGGGAGAGTGGAACATGCTTTCTTACGGCCCGAGCTGAACAGATCGAGGGGAAGGTGCGTGAGGGATTTTAGCCGAAGGTTCTTTTGTATGTTGTCGCTCTATAGTAAGGTGAACAACGATGCCAGGGGTCTTGGGTTCAAATCCAGTACTGGACATGTGCGTTCCTTATGATGGTCCTCTCATGAATTTCACATCACCCATCCTCAACTTCATCTTCACAATTAACAAAAAAAAAGTCAGAAAATCGAAGTAAAAAAAATAAAATCACCCATTTTTTTTTTTTATTTTAGGCCGCGTTTCAACTTCTTGGGTTAAATGTGACGATGAGGATGAATGATGAGTCGAATGAATGACGATGGGACATTCATGGTACTAAGGTCCAAACCTTGGACCTCTGGTTTTGTAGCGTGTTATACTCGGTGAAATTCTTAGAAAGAAAAACTGTAAAAGTAGAATGAAAGGTAGCTACATTATACGATGCATAAAGAGCAATGTTTAGGTCTTCTAAAAACTTACAATTATCGAGTTCGATTGAGTTGGTGTTTGAAGTTCATCTTATGCACAGTATGGCTAATCGGGACTGGATCTACTGTTTAATGTTGGATCCGAACAATGAAATTAATATTGAGAGACAAGGCCTGCGAAGTGTTCTTTCATTCGGTGACGCGTGATCATCACATCGAGTCCCATCTAGTTTCGAAAGCGGAATTTGCTTCTATATTGTTTCAAGTATTTCCCGAATTATCCTCACGATGTTGGGACAGTACAGAAATTTTGGTGCTAACTCCAGCAGGCACGTAGCCAGCGAAGGGGCTCAGGGGCTCAGGTAGCTGTAACCCTTTCCCGAAATCCTACAAATATCTGATTTAAATCGTGTGTAGTGGTAATTAAATTTATTTCATTAACTGGATTAAATATCTTGTATGGTAAGTTGAAATATACCAAGAAATTCATCTTCAGTGCATTTACTCCGCCCCCAACATTTTTGCCTTTAGATGTCGGCTCCTGATAAGGAATAATCAACCTCGGAAATAACATTCTGGCTACGGGCCTGCCACCAGGGATCGAACCTTGAACATGAACCAAAGACGAGAGCGTAATCATTTCAGCGTGTGGGAACTTTGTTTTATCCAGTTTCATCATATATTCAGTTTTCCACACGTACATAAGATTAATTTTAAGAAATTAGACGTGTGCATGCATAAAATTTCTCATCGTCATCATCCTCCAAGTGAACGATCAGATTCCATAGAAGACTCGGTTCCGCCCTATAGAATAGTGCTTAACGCGCTCTTGAACTAAGAGATACCGGATTCGATTCCCGTTTAAACTGTATACATGAGATGGCTAGTTTGAACTCATTACGCACATGTTTCATATTCGCACTGTTGTCATACTTGTACGCCTGATTCCAGCACTCCTTTATATCTAAAACCATGGGAAAGGGTTTTCTCTACGTCTCAATTTTCTTCGAACAAATTTACAAATCGAAAGACTAATGACATTGTTCTTGGTGTATCAGCCATTAAGTTAATGAGTTCATTTTGCCTTTAGTTTCCTGAGAAATCGCTGTGGATTTCGCGTCTATATCCGTAGATTGTAGGGGCTAAGGGAGAAAACGATGTTCCTTTCCAACAAGACTATAAATACATACATACATACATACATACAATATATATATATATATCAGAAGGTGGATAGTTGGTTGTTCGAAAGCATTAAAGATGAGTCATGCGACCGGCAATCCCTTCCACACGGTTGACTTGACTGGTGTGCCAGACACATTGCTGCCACTGGCTGGTGACTGCACTATGTACCAGGGCTTACCTATAAGTTCCACACATTATGAAGGTCAGTCATTAAACCCGTTTTCACCTGCCTTGCCAAAACCTCCTTTGCAATTTGGTGATGTCCGAAAGGAGGAAACTTCAGTCAAACAGACTTATAGTAGATTTCCCCATAAACCATGTTGGGTGAATAAAAGACCCTCCCAGAATTTAATAGATTTTTCTGCTGAATCTTCTTCTGATGACGATTCCTTCTGTGCTTCAGTATTCTCTGGAAGAGCTATGAATAAGTTGTCTAATAATATGGCACAATTTACTTTGAATCACTTTCTGCGAAATATTCCCAATTTGAGCGATGAAAAGGCTGAAAATATCTTTAGATTTTTGTATTCCGTTCAAATGCTTATAGAAAAGAAAATGTTTCCGGTAAAAGATATTTTGATTGCTGTAATATCTAAAGTTCAATGTAGAATTAGTAAAATATGGTTACAACATATTCAACAAGGTTCCAAGTGGGACGTAATTCTAGACAGTATTGTAAAACAATTTTGCAACAGTCTAAGTGTGCATAGTTTAATATCTGAAAAGGTATTAAGAAAGCAAGAAATTTCAGAAGACCCGGTGGATTTCCTGGATACTAGGTTAAGAGGAGCCAAGATATTGCGAGTGAAATTTTCAGAAGAAGAGTTCGTTGGACTCATGATTGATAGACTTCATCCCTCTCTGTCTCAACAATTGTTATTTTCGGACACTCCTACTTCAATTCACGAGTTGAAAAATAAACTTAAGATATTTCAAAAACATGCTTATCTTTGTCGTGAATATTTCATGGAATGTAAGAACTTTAGTAAGACACAAACTGGGAATTCGGTTAGAGATGGGAATTTATTAAGAAACAATCAGTGCTTTCCTGTAGTTCCCCAGCAAAAACAAAGTTTTTCGAAGTATAAGAACACTTATATGATGCCTCAATATAACAATAGAGACCTTTCCGTTAAAGTAAAAGCCTTGTTTGTCGAAGGAAAATTGGCTAACATTCCAACTCCGCTGTGTTTAGATACAGGGTGTTCTGAAAATGTTATAAGCCAAGGATTTTTAGAACGCATTCAACAAATTTGTAAAGTGGAAGTAAGAGAAAAGAATCTAAACGTCATCCTAGGGAACGATGAACAGTTAAAGTTGACACAAGTAGTGTGTGTGCCTGTTCAACTGGGGCCCCTCACATGGCCAGTGGAACTGTATGTGTCTCCGACATTACCTGTAAATGTGATATTGGGAGTAAAGTTTCATATCAGAACGAAGATGGTGTTTCGTATGGACAAAGCCTTGTTAGAATTTGAAACACTGCCTCAAAAATTTCCTATTATGTGGAACTGTAACAGCATTTTTAATACTGGACGTGTTTTTCAGGAAAATCCCCCCTCTACTTCTACAGTAAAATCCCGTTTCCATGATCGTACTACTAACAAGTTTTCTTCAAATGCATCAAGAAGAGGACCAGGACGACAACTAGGCAAGAAGACTGCTGTACCCAGTGATAGATCCAGTGATGGAAATTGGAAGAATCCACCTACTCGGGAGACGATTCCTGATGTGACATCGCAAGACGAGAACTATTTTGCACATCAACTTGGTGAGTGTAAGAATCAATTTCGTGATGTCATTTGTGATAAGATTGGCGTTATAAAAGATTTTGTGTACCATATTCACATGAAAGATAATGTGCCAGTTAGATCAGCCCCTTATTTATTGAATGCCGAGAAGGAGAAAGAACTAGAAGCTATAATATCGGACTTGTTAGCCCAAAATGTAATTGAACCTTCTAACAGCCCGTATGCTAGTCCTTGTTTCCTGATTGACTCTAAAAACAACACCAAACGTCTTGTCGTAAATTATTCAGAGGTTAACCGTCATATTATGTTTGACGCTTATCCTCCATGTGTTTTGGAAGAAAGTTTGTCTAAAATAAGTCAGGGCACAGTTTTTTCTGTTCTTGATTTTAAACGTGCATTCAATCAAATCCCAATTAATGAAGAAAGTAAGAAAGTAACAGCCTTCGTCTCACAGTCGGGACAATGGCAATATCGTACCTTACCATTTGGTTTAAGCGTAGGTCCAAGTGCACTAGCGAGAGTTATGCAAATTATGTTTGGTCATCTTAAAGGAGAATTTTTATTTTGGTATTGTGATGATTTGATAATCTTTAGCCCAGATAAAGCCAGTCATTTGAAACATCTCAAAATTGTACTAGAGATATTACGTAAATATGGTGTTACAATTTCACCTTCTAAAAGTCAATTCATGCAGGATGAAATATTTTTCCTAGGTTTTAAAATTTCTCAGGGAAACTTGCAACTAGACCTCAAAAGAGTAGAAGCTATCCATAATATTAGTCCTCCTAAAGATTTAAGAGCTTTGATGAAACTATTGGGTTTTTTACAATATTTTGCGAAATTTATACCTAATTTCCAACAAGTTGTAGCCCCTCTTAATGACTTAAAGAAAAAGAATGTGAAGTTTAAATGGGGATCTTTAGAACAAAATGCTCTGGATCATATTAAACTTCTTTTTGAACAACATGTTGTACTTAAATTGCCTGATATGAATAAATATTTTGTTGTCCAAACCGACGGTAGTTTGACAGGCTATGGAGCTATTCTGCTTCAAGAGGACGAATTTGGTAATTTACGTCCTGTGTTTTTTCACTCGAAACGTTTGAAAGATCGAGATAAAAATCGTACGATATATGATATTGAATTATGGAGCTTAATGTTAGCTTTGGATAAGTTTCATTATTATTTGAGAGCTAGGCCATTTAAAATTCAAGTAGATAGCATGAGTGTTGCTTGGATGATCAAGCGGGCAACTAAGTTCACTAAATATGCTCGTTATTTGGAAAAGTTGTTATCATTTAGTTTCGAAATGGAACATATTCCTGCTAAAAATAACGTATGTTCTGATTTATTGTCCAGGATGTATGATAATAAGAATTTTGACACAGAGACGCATGATTTGGAAGAGCTCACAAACCTCAATTTGACAATGTGGTCTCATCCTTTGTATAGTAATATTTTGTCGGACGAACAATACAAAGACGAAATCTTGAAACCTATAATAGATAATATTCGACAAAATAAAGATGTAAAAGATTATAAAATGGTCAGGGATGTTTTGTACAAAAAAACAAAAGTATCGGGGATGCCTTATAGAATTTGTGTACCTAGTAACACTCAAAAATCCTTGATTAAGTATTTTCACAACAATATTTATAGTGGAGCACATTGTGGTTGGTTTAAAACCTTGAAAAGAGTACAGAAACATTTTACCTGGGACAATATGAAGTCCATGGTTAAAGAGTTCTGTCAAACCTGCGACTTGTGTCAGAAAGCTAAAGAACGAAATGAGAATCCTGTTAACATCTTATGTTCACGTGTAATCACGATACCCAGCCAAAGATATCATGTAGATATTGTGGGGCCATTACCACGGTCTAAGAATTGTAAATATCTTTTATTAATAGTTGATGCTGCAACCAAATTTGTTCATTTGGAAGGGTTAAGAGTTTTGAACTCCAGAGTTATAGTTGATAAGCTTTACGAGTTGTTTATGAACAGCGGTTTGTGCATGGAAGTGGTTAGTGACAATGCCTCTTACTTTGTCTCGCAATATTTCACATCTTTTTTGTACAATTTTGGAATTAAACATATTACATGCACCGAATATAATCCTCAGAGCAATTTAGCGGAGAGATATATTAAAGTTTTAAAAACTTCTCTTCGAGCGTATTTTCACGACAGACAAAATGAGTGGATGAAAGGATTGAAAGAGATACAATATTCTATTAATTGTTCAGAAAGCTATGCTACTGGTAACACTCCGTCAGAATTATTTATGGGGCGTATATTTTTCGATCCCTTGGAAGTTCGATGGCAATTATACTCAGAAAATGATCAATTGTCAAAGGAACAACTCGAATTAAAATGGAAATCTGCTCTTGAAAACATGCAGAAATCTTGGGAAAAAAGGAATCGCCTTTATTCACGTAAGTTTACGAGAGTACCCTTTGCAATAGGCGATCTTGTCTTGATAAAATCTCAACTTGTTTCTTCTGGCCCCGAACAGACTACAAGGTCACTGCAACTAAAATACTCGGGACCTTATCGCATAATACGATTCCTCACTCCTGCCAGTGTGCTGGCCGTGGAGGTCAACAACCCTTCTAAGCACAAACGTTGCCATGTAACTTCGTTGAAGAGATATTTGCCCAGGCGTGTTGATGACATGAGTTGAAACTAGGTCACTATGCCTCTCGACCATTCATTGTTTATTAGAGTAATCCCTTTCTTTGCATTGTTTTTTTGAATGTTTTGTAATACTAAAGATAATGTTACGTGTTTGATAATTGTGAGAGTGTGTATGTAAAAATTCAACATATTGAAAATCATTGTAAAAGAGTATATACAGGGTGCACCTAAAATAATTTGTATGTCATAGAATTTCCAGTTTCTGGTTCAGATTTTATTTTACAGGATTTTACTGCGGAACCTGTGTCGACAACCCTTCAACTTAAAATGAAATTCGTAGATATAATTCCTGAAATTCTGGATAAACCAGAGCAACTTCTATGAAAATATGATGAATGTAATTTGGTAAATGTAATTGATTTGTAAGCTGTTGAAGATGTTTGTGTTCAGAGGTTAAGGTTTGTTATACACTAGGGGGAGGGGATGTTATAACCCTCTGCCCACAAATGTACTAAATGTGCTGGTAACACTACAACTGATGTCATGCCTGGATTTGATTGGCTGTTATGCTCGGAGCCACCAGGAGGAAACGAGCACGTTTTGTCTTGAGGCAACGGTCACGGGGGAAAGAGCGGTGTAGCTCTGACTGTAAACGTGTATGGTAAGTGTGGCGATATGATGGGGAATTTACGTAGTGTGGTTCCTTTAAAATTCTATAGTTTATTTGTTCATTTCTTTACCCTATATTAGGTTTTTGTTATTCTAACTTTTAATTAAATTAATATTAGTTTGGGTATTGAGGAACCTATTCTTAGAATTCTCGGTCGTATGGCCGCATTCACTATACACGCATTGACCCCTAATTATTTGTCAATTTAAGTTGTAGAATATAAATTTAAGTTGCATATCATACAGTTGTGTGATTATGGATATATAAAGAAAGGGAATATATTTACTTTTTGATTGTTACCATTCTATAAAAGTACTTTGCACTGTTAAAATAAAAAGGAAAAGATCTAAGTTTCTGGTTTTGAATTCGCAACTAATTTCCTAGAATAATGGACTCTGATAACAGCTTGCTTTCACTGTGCCTCTGTATGGTAGATCCTGCTTTATGCAGTTGAGGTTGAGCGTGTTGAATATTAGTAAATGGGCCTTTTTTACAGCTTAGTTGCAGTATGTATATCGTGTATAAATAGTTTGATAGAAAAAAAATCTTACATTTGGGGCCCCCAAAACTGATAAACTTAGCTACGTCCCTTACACCATTGAATTTGAATTGCGCATCATCAACTAATGTAATTATAGTGTAGCAGTAATGTTTGGTGATGGTCGAATAGAAACCACAAAATAAAGTGCCTCACTCATGTCACTTATTGCGTGACATCGAAGTCAACATTTTCCACCTTTAATTTCGCATTTACTTCGTATCAATTTTTCTGTCAAGTCACTTTTATCTATGGTGTTGGTTAGGCATTTGAATATTAAGTTTCAAGTCACTGAAGTAGCGAAGGCTTTCACAAAAACATTGCAAATAATAATTCACGTCTCTGTATGTTATTTAATGCTTGCAAACCATAAAGGTGTGATTAGAATAATGCATAAAGATAAAATGAATATTTCCCAAAGATAAGTAGTATAAATTGCAAACAAATATTTTAGTAAAAAGGTAATTATGAAAAAAGGAGAACCACAGTATAAAAATTAAAGTAAGTTTGACAGATGTGACGGTTGACGGAATTGACGTATGTGAAATTTCGTGTAAGAAAATATTACGATTTGTGTTCACACAGCAGGGATTATAAAATAAACGACTGCATGAACTGTTAATGGAGTCATGAAGCATTAAGTAATGGTTTGTGTATACAGTAATTACAGTTTTATAAATCTATTGCTTGGAATTGAATTAGATAATTCAGTCACGCACCTGCAGAGAAACGTATTTGACATCTTTGCACATCGAAAGGATACATTGAGAAATCAAAGTTACAATCGGAGTAGAGTAGAATTCTGAAAGTAAAAAGTTTCAGTATTGTAACTAAACAAAATACAGATACCTGTTCCTGGTATTAGAATGTTCTTCAAATTGAAACCTTTCTAAAATTGTAATCAACTTCAAGAAATGGTGTCAGTATGATATACAGACTGACAAATAGCTACGTATCCGCAACTCATTTTATTGAACTAAGATTTTTACAAGATTTACAACCATCTCCTTCTTTTATATGTACGACACCCATAATTTACATATATCTGCTATAATATTGTGGTTATCTTGCACGTTTCCGACGCAAAATTTTATTTTGATTATAATATACTCAGGATTTAGTTTAATACTGACGTGTAGGTCAGTTACGCATTAAAAATTGTTTTCATGTTCAAATACGTATATTTTTAGAAAATATAATTAATGGCCTGTGAGGTCTATTAAACTGATATTATTATTTAAACTCAAAAATGAAGAAAATAACGAAAACTTGGTTGAATAGATCGCAGGTCACGTACCATACCTTACGTGAAAATTGATCTTAAATACCGTCTAATCAAAAAAAAAAAAAATCACATTTTCCTACAGTCTGCAACGGAAATGAAATCAAAACACAGGCAAGTGGTTGCTTTGGCAATCATCAATAGTAGTAGTCAGATCTATATTGTATCATCTGCCAATCTCTAAATTTTTGTTTTAAGTAAGATAAATTGCCACGAATGCAATGGGACAATCTTCAAAATAATATACATTTCATAAAGAGAGAAAATTGTGTAGTTGCAATGTAAAGCACCAAGGGGCGTGTTGTGCTTTAACGTTCTAATAGAAGAAATAAAAGAAACACTAAAAATTAATTTTCATACGTTGTAAACTTGTGTCCATACTTAATGTAATATATTTACACTAAGGACATATTTCTGTTTTGAGTTAAGGGCCTCCCGGATGGCGCAGTGGTAGCGTCGTCGCCTTGTAATCAAGGGGTCCCGGGTTCGATACCCGGTGAAGGCGCAAGTGGTTCGGATCCCACTTTAAACTGTAAGTCCAGTCCTGATTAGCCTTACTGTGCATAAAGTGGACTTAAAACAACAAATCAATCAATCAATGTTTTGAGTCGCCGTTTATGGCCGTTTATATAGAGAAATAATGGGGGGAATTCAACTTTCAGCAGCCAGAGAATAATAAAAATGTAATAGTTAGACTGTTAATCATAATAGTAATAACTATTGCTTGAAGTTAATAAATATATTTGTTAAAGGGTTAGTTTTAATTATGAATAAGCAGTTTTCAATTAACCAATAATATATTTCCTTTTAAAAAATATCATTGTGTATCATAATGTGCTCCTATTAACAACATTAATATAATTGTCATTACGTATATTGTAGCAGTGTATTCATATATCTAATTACAACTTTTAAAAAAACTATCAAAATATGTCCTAATTTTTACTTCTTGAGACTACATACAATTTATTATTGCCAATTACAGTATATTTCTTTTCGTAACAAATTCTGAAACATGGTTAGGTTCTGAACAAAATAACATTATTGTTTTTGAAGAAGGTCTGTCCTTCCCCAGTAGTGTGTAACATACATATATATATATAATTACATGCCCATTACTTAATTTTTGCTTACCCGAGGACAGAAAGGGGGGGGGGACAAATGCGAACATTTGTATAAACAAAATTAACTTATAAATTAACCACATTTTTTAAAAAAAAATCTTGGAGGTAATAAAATGAAACGATTATTGACTGTGTAATTAATGAAAAATGTTTACTAAACCGATGGGACGGATTTGGACCCGTTAAACCATTCCCTTTTATACGCCCATGGTTGAGGGTGTTACCCGATAAAAGTCTTGTACTACACACGACATTGATATAACGGTAGGAACGAATAGCAAAATAGATGACACAACTCTTCAATCTATGTTTCTCTCTTGACAAAAGCCTTAGACCCATCAAATTGCTTTTGAATTTACCTAGTTCATTCTTTTGAGGGGGACTATTAACCCTAGCTTATTCGTTGTTGTTGTTGAATTAATGTTATAAGTCAACTTTATGCACAGTAATGCTAATCGGGACTGGACCTACAGTTTATAAAGTGGAATCCGAACCCCTAAGTGCCTCCACAGGGTGAGATGGGACGGGCTTATAAGCCACACTTTTTTCATAATTGAAATTCTTGAAATTCAAGAAAACATTTTTTTATTGAACCATTGCTATCTCTGCTTTTATATAAGTAGTACAGTTATATCATAAGAATAATGACGACAAAAATTGCCAGCATTAATAAAAGATTTACTGTCATTTGCATGAGTGTAACACATTTTTTATTATTAACTAAAAAAATCATTTTTCATAAATGTTATCTTTTGTTTGCATAGAAGCAATTATGTAGTAATTATAGTAATTACAAAATTTACCATAATAATAAAAAACAAAAATTAATTATTCACTGTTACTCGAATCCTGAATGAGTGTCATATATCGAAACATACATCCCAAGGAAGTGGGGAAGTGGCTGATGGGATGACTGCTTGATTTTTGCCACTTATGTAAAACGTTACCTTTATGATTTTATGATCAAAAATAAACTTGGGAATATATAACACATTTTAAATTTTGTTTATGCAAATGTTCGCATTTGTTCCTCCCCCCCTCCCCTTCTGTCCTGGAATAAGCTAAAATTAAGTAATTGGCATGTACGTAATTATGTATATGTTTCACACTACTGGGGTATTCACATGAACTTTGGCGGATAAAAGTAACTACATACTTCTAATATAATACAATATTTTTAACCCTTAAAGGCACAATATCAAGGCGAATATTAGAGAACTAAAGTTAAACGTATAAAATAATTTATCTAGAAATTGTAACATTTGGAGGCAAAATATGAACTAATATCCAGTTGAAGATGTCAGAAAGTTTTAATAAACCACAATATATGAAACTTTATTTTTGTCGCATCGGGTCCCATAAGCCTAATGTATTTTCAGTTACAATTTCTGTCACTCAACTTGCCAAATTGAATAGGGGCGTCACAGACTCCCAACGTAAAGTGCTAGTATATTTTTTGCCATTGGATATTTTTATGCATTAGAAGAAAATATTTTACTTTACTGTCATCAAGGTATATGAAATAAACTAGGTATATGAAATAAACATGTAAATAAATGTGATGAATTGATTGAATATTGTTTATATATACCAGTACGTTAAACTTACGAGAGAAGGTACCAAATAGATTGATCTTTGTTTAGAACAGTGACTGTTCTATCTATGTTTCCCCTTGTGATGTAGAGTTTCTTCATCTCGAAGCAGAAAGGAATGACTCTCCACAGGTTGTCCCCTTCTTCAGGACTGAGAGGGAATCTTGTTCTGTTACACTTGTTACATGTGATGTTAATTCTCCTGTCCACCCACGTGTAAGTCAATGTCAGGTCAGAAAAAATTTGCTGCAAATAAATCGTAAAACCTAAAGTTGCAGAAGCTTTATCTGGTCTTTATAACTTAGCCTACAATAAGAATACGTGTCTGACTCGACGTCGACGTGGCCTTTGGTCATGTTTTGTGCGATCGCATGTTGACATGGGCTGCACCAATACTAGTAACGGCTTTGGAAATGTCAGTATAAGAGGTGTGATTGAAAAGTTCTTAGACAGGAGCCGCCACTGTTAACTGTTTTTGCTTGGATTTGTGTATGAGGAAAAGAAAACTTGTTTTGTCCTTGAATGATTCTGAGAAGGTCGGGCATCGGCTCTCTCTTTGTTTAGTTGCGAGCTGCAGCCTGTTGAGTCCGGACATGTGTAGTGTTGTCGGCGGATTATTGTGTGCGCAGAACAACGGATGTGCATAAAATTTGCTTTAAAATCTGAAAATCAGCTTCGGAAACCTATGAACCAAAAAAAGCGAGAACCCAGGACTATGTAACATCTCTTTGATTACCTTATACAGATTTCTTATCCAGAGTAAAATATAAGTTAGAAAAACAGTGGGAGGAGTGGTGCAAAATAGAGCCACAAAATACCACATCCTATAAGTGGCATGCTCAAGTCAGAAATCATAGACCTTGGTACCAAAACACGAAGCTAGCTCGGGCAGTGGTTGTTATTATATTAAGAATGCGTACAGGCTATGTACAATATATTTGTAAATCAACATTTGGCTCGTTTAAAGATTGTGCCATCAACTTCCTGTCAATTCGGAGAAGCTAATTAAACACTCAATAATTTTTGTACTTGATACAGAGTCTGATGAAGACCTTGCTAGAAGGTTGAAACGTTACGTTTAGTTTATGTTTTTAATAAAATAAATTACTGCCTTGGTCAGCATATTTATATTTTTCAATAATATATTTTTGAATGTCCCTTAAGACAACAACACCGAGACTCTTTATATAAAAACTTACAACATGCACAGTTTCCATCTCCGATATCCTTATCTACATTAATATATGAATCTCACTCGGCAGATATTTGGATTCTTTATATCTAGTATCACTAGAAAACATAGAGGGTCCGTTCTGAAAGTATCCGAACTGTCCGCAGCGCGGCGCGAGAATCGGTTGAGGGTTCGGGTAAGCTGCGCCAGGTGGCAGTAGGGACCTTAACCTTCAAAACAAGGCCTCGCTCAGTTGCCTGCGAGCAGTGGTTGAGGTGCAATCGCTCGTGTTGTGTACACGGAAAAAATGTCGCGTCGAGAATTTGCAGTTGGTGGATTTGGTGAAAATGGAGCGCACTTTGGAACAGCGCTACGCTGTGAAATGTTGTGTTAAATTTTTTTTAAAAAAAAAAAACTTTACGGAGACTTTAACCATGCTACAGGAGGCTTACGGCGAGGAAGTGATGTCCCGCACGCACACGGCGTTCAAGGAAGGACTGGAGGTGGTCGAGGACGAACAACGCTCAGGGAGGCCGTCCACGTCAAAAACGGAGGAAAATGTGGCCCGTGTGAAAGCTCTGTTAGACAAAGACAAACGTTTAAGTCTCTAGATGATTGCAGAGGAGGTGGGACTGGCGAAAAGGCAAGTTTTTGAAATTGTTACCCAAACCTTGAACATGCGCAAAATCTGTGTAAAAATTGTTCCGAAGATTTTGACGGACGATCAAATGCAGTGTCATGTGCGAATTGCCCACGAAATTGTGGAATGTGTGGACGGTGACGAAACGTTTGTCGACCGAGTGATAACCGGGGATGAAACCTGGATATTTGAGTATGATCCCGAAAGCAAGAGACAAAGTTCAGAATGGCACACCCCCGCGTCCCCTCGTCAAAAGAAGGCCCGAATGTCAAAATCAAAGGTGAAGACAATGCTCCTAGTCTTTTTCGACGCGAAGGGGGTCGTGCACAAAGAGTTTGTACCTGCTGGGACCACCGTGAATGCAGCTTACTACAAAACAGTGCTTCAGCGTCTCCGAAGAGGGTCCAGCGCGTCCGGTCTGACATCGCCGACAGGTGGGTGCTTCACCACGACAACGGGCCGGCTCACACAGCGCTGTTAGTAGGTGAGTTTTTGGCCAACGTACGTGTGGCAACGTTGCCTCATCCTCCTTACAGCTCGGACTTGGAACCAGCCAACTTTTTTTTGTTTCCCAAGCTGAAAAGGGTGCTCAAGGGGAAGCGTTTTGCGTCAATTGAAGAGGTTCAAGCTGCCACGACCGCAGCATTAAAGAGGGTGTCAGTCAAGGACTTCCAGGACTGCTGTGAACAGTGGAAAAGTCGCTATACTCGCTGTATTTAGGCTGAAGGTGCCTAAATTGAAAAATATTGACAGCAGTTGTAATTGTCATCAATAAACTGTTTGCAAATAAATAAGTTCGGATACTTTCAGAACGGACCCTGTAGGTTTACAATCTAAACAGCCATGATGACCCTCATGACAATTTAATTCCATAAGACCTCACAAAGTCGTTATGTCCTAAGAACAGAATGGACTACAACACTCAATTAGTCATTAGTGTTTCGAAGAAAGTGAACGATATTCAAAAACAGTTTGGAACATATATAATAGTCCCGGAACTCAGCAACTTTGGCTAGAAATCGCAAACGCGGTGAGAGCCAAAAATAAGGAAGGAGAAGAAGACCTATGAACTGTTGAAAATTACTTCCGGGGGTATGTGTGTATGTAGGTTAACTGTATTAAACTACTATAGTAAATTTAAATATGGCTCAAAAAGAGCGGCAAGGTGGGTTGCATGTGAAGCAGTAGCGCAACAACGGGGGGTGGGGGTGTAGGGGGTATTGTTCTCCCCCAAACTTAGACGGAAACCAATTCTAGGGACACGGGGCCAATTGGCACCCCCACCTCATTCGATTTCAAATTTAATGCGAATAGAAATATGTTTTGTAAAATTCTCTTGCCCGTTTCGCTCGCAATATCTGCTTCTCTTACTCTCGTAAAGTTCAAAGCCGTAGCAAGGGTGCGGCGGTAGTCGGCTCTGGGCGTCGAACAATCTAAATGAAAAACGTTGTAAAAGAGAGAATACCATGGTGCTCCCTGAAATTATTTGCGCCCTATTAAATCAATAGTGTTTTCAGTTTGCACAAATTGGCTCTAAAACTTTTCTTGCTCCCTCCGTTCGCATTATGGATATTTTCTGTAATGCATTGTAAATTCCTAGAAAGGGAAGTAAACCAAATGTCTACTTCAGACTGTGGCTGCTAAACAATTCTACTTTAAAAGAATGAAGAATTGTTTTGGTGAAAAAAAGCACGCACGTGAGAGACACTTAGTGGCGACCATTTGGGGGGGGGCACTTTTTGCCATTTTTGCCCCCGCACTATGCTAAATCTTATGTACGTACAAAGGGAAATGTACTGTCTTTGCCCCACAGTTTTGGCACCTTGCCCCACCACTGGAGACATTTTGTATCATTTTTGCTGTTGGTTTGTTTTGAGGTGGGTGAATTGATTAGGATTTAAATAATATATAATATGTATTAAAGAATCATTGGATAAGTGTGCAAATTAGTGTCAACATTTTGCATATGTATTATCTAACTCCATGTTGCATAAATGTGTAAAACATACAGTATGTTCTACATGAAAGTTACACGTGTCATATGTAAAAAATAATTATTTTTGTTACTTTTGTCTTTCAAAAATACAGTGTGTGTGCTTGTTTTTCATTACTAGCTAACGTGAAATTGAACGTTTTGATAATATACCAAATAATGGTATATTATTATTATTATTATTATTATTATTATTATTATTATTATTAGCATGTTTATCCTGCTGGCACTTTCCCTCCCTCCCAGACAAAATTTCGTGGTTGCGCCTGTGATGTGAAGAGAAAATTACTCTATCTTTTGATAGTACCGGTGTTGTACACGAGGAATATGCCCCTCAGGGGCAGACAGTCAACAAGGAATACTACGAAAGTATTCTTGAGCGGTTACGTGAAAAAGTGCGGAAGAGAAGTCCAGCACTCTGGCGATGCAAGAACTGGAGATAACCACGATAACGCAAATGGTAATCGCGAATTTCAAATCACTGAATTTCTGGCCAAATTCCAACTTCCTGAGCTTCCCCAACCCCTATTCTCCAGATCTAGTCCTAGCAGACTTGTTTTCAAGATTGAAATTGCCGCTCAAAAGGGAAGCGGTTTGAGCCAATTGAAGAGATCCAGGGAAATATGGCGACGTATCTTAACTCCTTAAACGGAGGATTTCCAGGAATGCTTCCAAACGTGGAAACACTGTTGGATTTGGTGTGCTCAATCAGGAGGAGACTACTTTGCAGGGGATTCATCACAATAACCTGTAAATACGGTCATTTGGAAATTTAAAACCCAGTCGAAGAACTTTTCAACCAAACCTCGTATAACACAGAAGAAAGAGAACTAAGTGAGTAAGAACATTTGATGTTCACTTGTTTTGAAAAGGTTTATAGCAATCTTAAGTCTTATAATGTTTTCAAATGTCCGTATTTCTATCTAACGTTTCCTTGCACACACAACATTTACATGACCCAAGGTATTGAAATAAATGATTTGTGTTAATCTGAAACAAAACGTACCGCAGAGGACGAGATTTGAAATTTACGAGTTCGGAAATTTGGTTTGTTTTCGTTACAATCAACAAGAGCACATGCAGTTACATCATGATTATTTGCATACAACGAGAAGAAAATGGAAATAAATTCTACCATAGATGGGATTCTAATTTTTATTATTAATTTATTTTCGGAATTTTTCAATGTACTTCATTCATTTGATTAACTTGGAAAGTTTAAGTATAACTCTTATTTATGAGAAAGTTAAATTATTATACAATAGTCTGGTAAATTATGTAAAAATATCTGTAAAAGTTTGGAACTTCATGGGTATGAACCCTCATACAATATTTTCCCCACTCTCTCTCTGACAGAAGGGTCAACTGCGTATGTTTGTCACTTGGTTGCATACATATAAGTTAGAAAATATTGTTATTCAGGGATTCATAGAATAGAAATGAGCGAAACGTTTGGGACTACATGAATATTGTCTGTAAACATGCAGAAGTCAATAAAATATTAAGTGGCATCAATGGGTCTTAAACGAAATGTGTCTCCAGTAACTTCATACAACTTTGTGTTGTCAATGTTTGTTTTTCTTGGGAATTTTTGGAATAAATCTTCAGGATTTCTATTATGTCACTCCCGCCACCAACAGTTTTCTTAAGCCTACTGGCTGGTCATTTTAAAAATTGAAATGGATCTCTGAATAAGATTATTATTTACCCCGTCTTTCTCCAGCACCTTCGCCACCGAAATTCCTAGAAGTGATACTTTAATATTCAGTGACCCTGAAATGAGGGGAAAATAAAATTTACTATCAATTACTGATTATATGAAATATAGGTAATATTGTCAATTGCATAACTTATGTCAATAACTATGCACGCATTTCTCTGGGGGTGAGCGGCAGTGATTGATGTGATCTGAACGATACAAGATAAAGGTGACTTCACTGCCAGCTACTCCTATGGAAAACAACAACTCATTTATGCTACAAGTTAAGATATATTTATGCTACTTTGAACACTAACATTATTTACCTTGAGTACATTTTATCAGGTGCCTCCTTGATGACGTAGTTATAACGTCGTCACCTTGTAATCAAACGGTCCGGCGATCGATAGCACGGTTAGGTTAGGTTAGGTTAGGTGGTGGCACGTATTTTTTTTATTTTTTTTTATTTTGATTTAGTTTATTTTACTTCGCGTTTTGTGCCTCTTGGCTAATTTGCGAAGATGGGGATGATTGATGAAATGATGAAATTGATGAATGGACATTCACAAACAACCAAGCCCGACCAGGATTCGAACCCGGGACCCTTGGCGTCGCAGCGCGATGTGCTAACCACTCGGCCACAGGGTCGGGCATGGCACGTATTTGTTCGGATCCAACTTTAAACCTTTAAACTGTAGGTCCAATCCTGATTAGGCTATCTGTGCATAAAATAGGCTTAAATACAAACTTTTGTCGATACTGTATTTAGATATTTGGCAGAGAAGTTGAGATTCCTCAATATTATTATTCCCAATCTTATCATTACTTTCAGAATGTAAGGCCTCCCCGATGGCGCAGTGTTAGGGTCGTCGCCTTGTAATCAAGGGATCTCTGGTTCGATACCCGGTGGAGGCACAAGTGGTTCGAATTCCAATCTAAACTGTATGTCCAGTCCCGATTAGCCTTTCTGTGCATAAAGTGGACTTACAACAACAATTCAATGTAGTATGTACGTTAAAAACAATAATGTTCCATTCATTTATACAAAAATAATGAATTTCTCTCCTTCCACATAATTCAATTGACACTTTCGATATCATATTGGTATAGACAACTTAATTTCACTGATACAAATACAAAGCATTATTTTATTGTCTTGGTGCAATGAATATTGATCTTAATCCAAAAGCGACGCTACGACTAATCCTGTTGGTTTAGGATGTAATGAGCAAAGCTGAAAAATGTACGCTTGTGTTCTGGTGGTGTCAATCTATCCGAGTGAACTATCAATCTCAAAGCAAGCAGAGCTATAAAAAGGGTCTTGGCGAACTGATCAAATGGTAGCTCAAACACCATGAATTAACCCGTCAGGTGTTGCTGACTGTGACATACAACAATCGATCTAAAGTGACCTTTTCAGATCTTGGGAAATATCAAATGTCAATTTCTTTTTTTTTAAAATTGAACACATAACAAATGATAATTTATAGCAACAGATATTGTATCGATTCGTCAGGCTGTCTTTCTGTGGTTTTAACCCTTAGGCGCCGAACCTAATCTTCTGGTATTTTAGCTAACGCTAAGCTGCTTTCAGCGCGAAATTTGAAATTCCGTAATGATTTATAATGTATCGGAAAGTACGAATGATACAGTTGCAAACCGTAGCTTTTTTTGTTAACAACTGTAAGCCTATTGGCTTCCTCAAGTTGTAGAAGAAGATGAAAGTCAAAAAACGATGTTTCCCTTTTAAGAAATTTGAAATGCAGCCGGCAGCAGGGAGGCAACATGCAATGAAATGCGGGCGTTGGAAATGGTACCTATTTTGTTGCTTGATATGTGTGCTACCCTCGTTGCAAAACTTTTGTACTTGTTATTGATAATTTCGGAGGATTTTTTTTTTCCAAACTAATATGCTTCGTATATAACCAAAATTTAGATTAAAATTTTTTGTACCACCTCACCGTTTCATCTACCTTCAATAGTAGGTTAATTTTTTATGTTCTGACATCTTCGAAAGTAACTATTCCAGCTACAAAAATGTAGTTAGGCTAATTAACTGTGAATTATAAATTTGATGTTTGTCAACAATTTGATGAAATTTGATAATTTGATGTGAATAAGATGAAACCTCCTTGCATGGTCAATCCGAGACAGATTTTCTAAGTATTCTTTTCTAATATAATGTACATTTTTAAATTTCCGCAATCTAACTTCTTTCATTGTTGTTCATTGATGTTAAAAATGGATCCAGTCATTGACAGAAGGGTACTGAATTAAGCAGTTCAGTTTGATCTTTTAATAAAAATAATAACAAGCACTCACGTATGCGCGCGCACACAACCACTCGATAATTAACTACAACTACATGTTAGTTGATACTTCCTTTATCTTGACAGTAGCGAAATCTTACATTATTTTGTTATTTTTTAAATCTACTCCTGTTGTGTTCATTAGACGTTAAAAGCTACATACGGGACTTTAGCTTTACATTAACACAAAGAAGTAAACAACAAAACTGTGCAATCGTAGGCTGTTCATGCTCATAAAGATAACCCTAGCTGAACACAATTCCGATGACCTCCATCAGTTGCAGTTCGCGGCCTTTTATTCCATTCTCTCAAATAGCTGAGATTTATTTAGCTGGGGTTATCTTTACGAGCATGAACAGCCCACGATCTCACAGTACTGATGTCTACACATTCATCCCCATAAAGTGCCCTCAGTCTCAGATGAATGTCAATTTGTAGCACATTTTCTGCGTTTAGAAACTCGATCACTGCCCGCTACTTCAGGTACCGACATTGCATGGTTACATGCTGACATTTTCCTCGCAATAGTTCAGCACCCCCTGGCGATAGAAGTTTGAAACCTTCAATGGAGAAGCGGGAAAGTCTTGTAAGTGCAATGTATGGTTGCTCAAATTCCAAAATGCGTTTACAAGGTAACAAAGAAAATGAAAACATAGGAAGCGTTACTTTTCAGCACACCCTCGTATATATACTTTATTGCAGAGCCATTTCAGGATTTTAATGTTGTTCATTGACATTCCAAATTACAGTTTGCAGAATTTCAACACAAAATGTTAATAAGAAATGAAATTAAACATGCCATATTTAATGCAAAATGTTGAATTTTTCACGAGTTTTGTATCTCTTAAACCAATTAAATCTCAAACTCAAAATTTTTACTGAAGTTACTTATCCTGAAGTACTGTATTGTGTACAAATTTCAGATTTTTAAACAACTGCCCACCATAGATATTTAACCCTGAACTTGGAAATTTTTAACAAAAAGTACATGTTTATGACCCTGTAGAAAAACAAACATTAAAGTCTCAAGCTTCAAATAATTTTGACATACTATATTGGTACACAGGTACTTGCACAAAAAAATTCAAGTGTCAAGCAAACTGCCTTCCCCCTCAAACAAATGTCCGAAAATGTCATTTTGAGCGATTAAAATACACAATTTTAACCTTAAAATTTATTATGAAGGAATAATATTTAGAAAATTACACAGAAATATAATTGTAGCCTATAATGTGCTTAACATCACAGATTTTGTCTCATTGTCGTAGGACTTACCAGAGCTGAGAAAAAAAAAGTTGCCGCTGATGCTTACGAATGGAGAAAATGACGCGCGCCATGATAAAAAAATGCCAGCCATCTTCAAATCGGTGATAGCAAAAAAAAATAAGAGTGGTTCTGAACTGTCAATATATGAGGCTCACACCACTCAAAAAATAAACTTTTTTAAAAATGGTCAAGCAACCAGGTTGTATGACTTCATATGGATTGACCCTTTCGCATCGTTCAAGTAATCTCTCCCATCCATTATGTGTTAATACAAATTGTAACGCACTGAATTTTGTGTTAGTAACTCAAATTTGTTAACATTGGATCTAAATATGAATGACATTTGTAAGAGAAGAATATTATTAATACCTTACGAGGAACATACTGCTTCATCAGGCTTGCTTAAAGTATGAATCAATTGGTAGGAGTTTCATTATCATTTACAATTAGCACTAAATTTCATTTCCATGCTGTCTCGCACTAAATTACATGCAGAATCTAAATATTAACACGCTTGGATAAACACATGCTATGTGAAGCAAAGTTTCTGACATACTATGTACGGAAAACTGGCTTCGGGACAAATGTGTCATTATAGAGTATAAACAATTTAGAACCCCTAGTGATATAAAAGGGTAGAATATGTCAATACAATATCTCGCATATCTTTTTGAAAAATAATTGGATAGATTTATGTGTGGGACGAGGATTGGAACGGGCGCCAGAATTATATTTTCGTTATTCAATATGTTTGTATTTATTTGCTTATGTCACACGCACACACATATGTAAACTGTGAACATATATTTATGAAGCTAGAACATGCAATTTTCCGTGACTAGACCGACAAACACCATACTAGTTATTATCGTTACACGAACTAATTGTACGTGTTCCCTCTCCCCACTTCCAAAATAATAATAATAATGTCACTGATCGAATTTATAAATACGAAAAAATACGTAGGCTACATAGATTCTGTATAAAGCATTTCGACATGATCAGTTTTAAGTTTTCATTGATACTATATTTCATCACGAAATATAAATGTAAAAGCCTTTGGAATATTTTTGAGCTCAATTTGTTCACATGCATGAAAATTTTAACTGAATCTACAATTGAATAGTACAGGAAAAAATCTGATATGTCCAATCTTATCGATTTTCTGATGCTAATGGAATTAAATAGCTCCGTCTGTATAGGTTTTTATAGTGTAACTATGCAGATGAAAATCTAATTAAGTCTTGAAAAATTTGAATGTTTAAAATTGGTCTACTGGGGAAAAGTAGTGTATCTTACAAGCTTGAATTTGTTCTCTTGTAAAAACAGGAAAATTTGACTTATCAAGTTTTCCCTCTGCGATCTTCATTTTGGAACAACAAAATTTGTCTCATATCCTAGTTATCGGATGGTTCGTTTTTAATTAGTTGTTCATTAGAAGAAATTGGGTGACACAGGCATATCTACAGACAGTGGCGGCAATTAGGTTCCAAAAGTGGATCTCAAGGACAGTTTACTTTCCCTTGGTAGATATGGTTTAGCATAGTGCTGGGGCAAATGTTGCAAAAATTGGGGAAGGGCAACTGCCCCCCTCGCCCCCTAATCAACACCACTGTGTACAGAGATAAATAGTTACGCAGATCATGACTCGCAACTCGCACAACCTAAATCTTGAATTTCCTGAATCGGCGCAAGCTAAGCTTAGTAGCCTTAGTCACACACACGTCATTTTGCACTCTTCAATGTGAAAGCGAAAATATCCCCCTTATCTAAAATCCTTACTGAAAATGTTAACTCAAGGTGTGAAAAAAGCCCCTTGGGAAAAGTTAAAAGTTCAAGGTAGGTTGTAAAGGGACCTGCAAAAGACAAACACAACATATTAAAAAGTAAGAATTTACAAAAACCTTCCTCGCAAGCAGTAGAACAGACCAGCTCTTCTCAAAAAGCTAAAAACTTTGTAACGTGTAGCAGTGTTCACGTTACAAATATGTATATAAACTTAAAATTTTCTTTACTTTGTACTTATAATTATATATGTAAATGGTTAATTACCAAGGAATGTGGAACACACCTCGTATAAAAAAAAACTATTCATCCTGGTGTTATTTATAAGTTCCAAGAGTTTGTTTCTTTTTGCCAGCAAGCTGAGCTGGAAGTTTATTTTCGGTGACAACATTGCAAGAAAGCTAACGTTATTGTGTAAGATCCAGGCAGACTCTACCTTATGAAAACGTTTTCACAGGGAAAAGACGAAAGATTTGGCTGTCTTTCCCACGCTATATCTGTCGTGTCCCTTGGCGGACAATAATTAGACTAATATCATAATAATCCCTGATTCTTTTACTGCAAGACAGTGTATTCAGAATTTAGTTACGTTAACGCAAAAGAAAGTTATGCCCGCTCAAGACAAAACCTGTATATAAATATTTTTTGCTTAACATTTTGGCGTTGTAAATTTTGTCTTTCTTTGTTGTCATATCGCAAGGCCGTTGCAGGGAGAGGGGGGAGTTGAAAGAAGCCATACTCCCTGGTCAAATTAAATACTGAGTGTAACAATTAAAATTCTATTGCATATTTAATATTCACAAAAGGATAAAAATAGTAATTTTTACATGTAACAAATTATGTTCCTCATTGATATTTAATTAATTTGTATTTTACTGTGATGTAAAATTAGTGTTAAGATAAAAGTTTGTAAATCCATCACGGACCGAGAAATGCTATATAAGCGTGGCCTTTGTATTAGAACTTCTGATAAATGCGGAACTCGTATAACCGTCTTTTCTTTCAACGTTCGAACTTCTACGTTTACATCCACTTCGATATTAGGAATTAGTTCATTCTGGGATTACCTTAGGACAGTTACTTAGCTCTTCTGGTCAGAAGGCTTATGTTCTCTCTGTTCTATGCTCCTGGTCAGGAGATACAATTGAGAGGGTTGTGATTGTCTTAAGATATACCGGAATTCGGGATAGATAGACTGTGGGTAGTCAACGTTTGTGACCCTGGTCAGGGTACACCTTTTCTTATTCTGTGGTCACGAATTAATTTTCGGTTCTCTGGTCAGAGGCTGGAGAGAGAAAAGGAAGTTGGATACTTTACTGGATATCGACAGAACCTAGTGGGAAGAAGGATTGTTGATTGCTTGTAGAATCTTGGTCAAGATCTATAAGTAGATTGAGAACCTTTGACCCAGAATTACGAGGGACTGAAGTAGCCGAATTAACCCGAACCTTGAGCCGATGAGACTCAAGCCCCGAAGAGATACTGAGCGTGAAGCCGAGGCTCAATAGACCCATAAAACCAAGTACGATCCAGGGCGGATCTTACAACTTTGAAAAATATACTGTTATCATCTCCTAACAGATATGACAAACACTTTCGAATATTCAGAGGAATATGCCTTACGTATACTTAAAACGACATTAAATACTAAATCAGCAACCACCAGCCTATTCACTGGTAACAAGAAGTCCCCGGGAGAATCAGAAGTTAGTGCCCAAGAGAGTCGAAAGCTAGTAGCCTTAGTGTGTGCACCTTAGAGTGAGCCCGCGTGGAGGTTTGGGTCGTGCCCAACGAGAACGGCCTCTGCCGCCAGCACCGCGGGAACATCAACAGATACAGTGATGACGACTGGTGCTTCTACTATCAGTGTTTAATTACCTTTTGATCTGGCTCGGTCGTGAACTTCCCCCTCGTTAAGTGAATCCTAAATAAATAGTGGTAAGGAGCAAGAGCATTAATTATTCTGCCTCTTCACATATACCCTATATACACAACCTCTTGCAGCCAAGCAGTTTAAGCCGCCGAACAGCCCAAAACGTAAAAGGAGGGTTCAGCCCTTGCTGAAAGAGACCATGTGTATGCTTCTCATACAGCAAGGTATGTTCGTAGCAAATTGCATTACATTATGATTAGACCTCGGATTTATAGTTCAAAAATTGGGTTTTTAGGATCCTAAAGTAGGCTCTAAAAATCCTAAAATAGGTTCGAAAAACCCTAAAATAGGTTCTGAAAATCCTAAAATAGATCCTAAAATCTTACGTTAGGCTCGAAAAATCCTGAAGTAGGTTAATTAAAACTTAAAATATAGTTGAAAATTCCTGAAAATGCTGATTAGGTGTAATCACCGGCAATCAAAATGCGACACCTACATCCTGAAATGCGCAATATCTTGCATAACTTTATGTACGTTGCTTAACCCTATGGAGATGGCAGAAGTTACCATTTTAAATTTGATATTAAAATTCACTCTTCGCCGTATAGTTACGCAGCAATCTTTTTTCATGCTATCCACAGTCAAACTCTGCAATTTTGTCAGTGAGGACCATCTTATGGACTGAAAATAATATTTCAACAGAAATATAGTCAGTGGTGCAAACTTCAATGCTGAAATGCACCTAAGTGACGCGAAAGTGAGCAAGACCACACAGATCAGAACACTTTGGATGGTACAGGTAGCAGTAGCACTAAACATTTTGCTCTGTTTAGAGCTTTGAAAAATCACCATGGACTTTGAGGATGGGAAGTCGACAGAGAGTACGTTTCAAACACGTTCGTCATTGAATTTTTTCATGATAAAAGAAAGCAAGTGCCACTGTGTGACATACAAATTCTTTAAAACTAAAAAAGGCTTGATTTAGGCGCATAAACAAAAATAAGTTCTAACAAGCAAAATAGGTTTTCTTTAGGCACTATTTTTTAACGGAACGCTGATATAACTTATTATTCCTTACATACCTGTAAAGGAAAAATAGGTTAAAAACCTAATTATGACCAATAGTTTGACATTTAATTAGCTAAAATTTGGGGTAGAGAGCGAGCGAAACACCCTATATAAACTATTGGTGATCGCTGTACTTATCACAAACTACTACTAGCATTTGAGGAGCCAAAAGAAACTCAGAGGAAAGTTTTATTAATTTTCATCCTACAAATTAATAAATAAATGCTCTACATGAAATCAGTATTACATACTACAACGTGCCAAGAAGACATTTCAGACAAATCGAAGGAACAATAACAAAAGTGACACAAAGATCCAAAGAAATTTACAGGAACCAATGAAAATATTTGTTTGATAATATCCTAAACTAAATTTATGACAGGAGTAAAGGATGAACCAGTCTGTTTATTTGTGAGACAACAATTAGAATACAATATTGAGACAAAAACATGGAATATAGAGATGTAATCTACAACAAAGTCTTTCGTTTCCTAGGAATGTACTCTAGTTCTTCGGAACTTAAAATTTAGGTAAGACGTACAATTTTGCTTTGAAGTCAAAACGTAAGCACCCATGAGCGATATTGAAGACAATGGGTTGATAACAGAAAGCAACGGACAACATTTCGTCCCCACACTGAACACGGCGGCCAAGCAACGAGAGCCAAGCATCTTCATCGACGACGGGGAGGTCCAAATGGACGTGATGTGGCTCATCCGAGAGACCAGGCACTCTCACAGCGTGAATTTATATTGTGGTCTTTCCGCCATCTGCGTGGCGGGATTCTACAGGTCCAGTAGCACCCAAATGTGCTGTCATCTGAAGGCGATCTCGGTAGGCAGCCAATGTTCTTCAGGGTGCTTCGAAGGCTCAACCCCTGCCACCGATACTACTTCCAGAGGAGGATTCGCTTCTTGAGGCACGACCAGGACGACGAGTACAAGGAGGATTTGCGACAAGTTACTGTCCATGCACAGAAGGATGTGCTGCTGGCACCTCCTTAAGAGTAGAACTTGAAAACTGCTGCCACCAACCTGAATTCTCCACTGATGCTCCCAGCTGCATTGACGCCATCCACCTGAAAACGTTCTTCACGTCACGCCAGAAGATATAACGGCACGTTTTTCGCCACACGCAACTCCTGAGCACTGAAGAGTCCCCAGCATAACTTCTGAGAAATTCTAATTTTAACACAAGGAGCATACAAACAAAAGCAAGGAGATAGACTCAAGTTTTATCTAAAATATTGTGTTCAGTGAAATAAACATTTGGACATCGCAATTTCCAGGCATGATCGAAATTTTTAAAGTTCGTAAGTACTTACGTAAGTACTTCCTCGTGATAATGATTTCCTTACGATCTGTTATCTTATTTCTTACAAAAAGCTATTTTTTTCATTTTCAGCTTACCTTGTTCTTTCATTCATTCCCCTTCTTCTTCTCTCTTCTCTTATTTCTTCTTTTATTCTAGCACTTCTCTTTTTGTTACAAATAAACACAATCCAAAACGCAGAATCCTTCTTATTGTTATCAGAACTCTAATTAATGCTAATTACTGCCAGTGATGTGCTATGGACCAGAAATCTTCGCTTAGCTACATTGTCACGCGTACATTGGGTTATAGTTTACACCGATTTGCCACTCGTTTACTTTTCATACGACCTCAAAGCGAGCCCTCTAAATTTACTCGTTTCGAAGTTGAATCGATTTCCTGAATTATATTGTGCAAATGTCGTAAATTTGAAAATGTATACATTGAAGTTTGCAAAAAACGTGTGTGAACAATATTTTACAATCGAAGTATATTTAGTTTCTGAAAAGTCAATTACATACTCTTCTTAATCACATTTATATCAAGTATTCCAAAAGGCGTTATTTTGAATTGTGCACCTCTTCCACAAAAAAGTGTAAAATTTCAACCTCACTACTTTAAATTAACTTAACATTTTTTAAAAAAATTAACCATTTTCACAGGTTTTAAAAAAAAAAACTTTCAAGAGCACCAATCAATTAAGGTAACCAGTAACATGGTCGACTTTTGCTCCCCTCACTAAAGTCTCCAGGTTTGAACCCTGGCAAAGGGATAGGTGTTATTTCTGAGTGCCCTTCATCCATTTCATCTAATCATCACTCATCGTAGCAATGAACCAAAAGTGACAGAAAAGCGGCGCTAAATAACACTTTTTTGTGTTTGCCACTTTAAGATTCTTTAAACGGCAGCCTGTTTTATTAAATTATTAAGCAGGGGATATAAATGTACAATTTGGATCGAAGGGTGTGTGTTGGACTTTACCGCCTCTTAACATTTGGGAATAGAATAAAACCCTGTATGTTATTGTCCCACCTTCCAGCATTATCAGTGATGACGTTGAAACGGGTTGTCATATCACAAACGGCCAAAAGAATCTGTATTTTCTAGTTGCTGAACTACTCACCAGATACAGGAAACAAGTTCAAATTTTCACGGCCGCGAGCCGCATCTTCAGTTGTAGAAGCGATGTATGAAACGAGACGGAAGTGTTAATGTAACCTGCGGGGTTGTCAGATCATGAACCTAATTTGTAGATGGTATAAGAAAACGTGGTTCTTTAGCCAGGCTTGTCGAAAACTGAGTGGTGTGGGTTGGATGTTGGAGGGTGTGCAAATCTGTGGGGTAGGGTAGTGATGGAGGTGAGAGGTAGGGATATTGAACTTTACTGGGTGGCCACTAGTGACATTGACACTGGCGAGAATGAGTGATGATATAATGAAATTGATGAGGGACACTCACAAGCAAACATCCATGCTAAATGTGGAAGAATAACATGTCCAAAAATACATGTTTCTTCATGCAAAAAACTCCCACTTTCATTAATGAAAATAATATTTAAAATATTGTGCGTAATATTTGGAAAAAATGTATAAAATCTCTCGGGCTATCGACCAGGTAAATTCTGGAGCAGCTTCCGAGATTTCGAGAGCTAACGTTACTCTCATCTTCAGTGAAATCTAAGAAACAGTTCCAAAATTGACTTGGTAAATAGGCGAGAGAATTTATTCCTCATTCGTAGACAGAAAAACTTCAACTGTTACTTGACAAGATTTTAGTATCTGCAAGAAATAATGCCTGGTATATCCCACACATATTCAATAAGTTAAAGCGATAGGGAATTCCATCATGCTTCTAAAGAAACCGCCTTTAAGCCTGTCTTGTATGCCATGTTGTTTTCGTAGATTACATTGTCTGCATGTATTACATGACCAATTGTCGTTTCCTTGTAATCAAGGGGTCCCGGGTTCCATACCCTGTGGAGGCACATAGTTGTTCGGATTCCACTTTAAACTGTAGGTCCAGTCCCGATTAGCCTTATTTTACACAAAGTGGACTTAAAACACCAACTCAAACCAGACCATGACCAATTGTCCATTGTCTAAATTGTCTACGTGTAGTCGCACATTAGCGCTTATGATTCAAGGAAAGACATAACAATTTAGAATCTTCCCTTATTTCTCGTGCGAATTCTAGTTGCTACACTTGAAAATATAATATAGTACGGTAACAGTAATACAACAAACAGTATCTTAAGCAAAACTATGATGTTCCTTTCGTATATCGCTTCTCTTTGCGCCGTTTTCAGATTAACACACCTTCGGTATCTCGCGTTTCATCATTCATTCAATGTTTTGACTACTCAAAAATGTAGCTGCGTGTTTCCAAATAGACACCGCTTGGCGGCGCTACTGTCAAACCCGGGACTTTCTAACGCGAAATAATTTAAAAGATCCTCTTCAGTCTGGCTTTCGAAGTAACCACAGCACTTGCACGGCTCTTGTCAACGTAACCGATGACATGAGGCTAGCCATGGACAATAAACAACTTACGATTCTGGTACTTCTAGACTTTACAAAAGCTTTTCAGACAATTGATCATGAAATTCTACTCGCTAAATTATCATCGATATTCAATTTTCCCGACTCCGCGGTTAATTGGTTCTACTCCTATCTACAAGAACGTCAACAATGTGTCGTTGACCTATATGGAAAATCGTCGTGGAAAAACATTCTTTGTGGTGTCCCTCAAGGCACTGTACTCGGCCCCCTCTTATTTGCTCTGTATATAAACGACTTCCCGACGGTGCTTAACTGCTGTAAATATCATATCTATGCCGACGATTTTCAGTTATATTTCTCTTTCCCCCCGCAAGAAATACTGCATGCAATAGAAATTGTGAACGATGACCTTAAACAAATAAGTACTTGGTCTGCACACCATGGCTTACATCTAAACCCGACTAAAACCCAGTGTATTCTTGTAGGTTCCCCTAGAATTTGAAGCAAAATAGATAAATCTAGCCTCCCTAGACTCAACGTAAATGATATTCATTTGCCCTTCTCCACTACTGTTAAGAATCTGGGTGTGATACTCAACCACCATCTCACCTGGGCAGAGCAAGTTAACTCTGTATCTAGAAGAGCTTTCGGTGCATTGCATTCACTCTATCGGCTCAAAAACTTCCTCCCTGAACGCATAAAAATTAAACTGGCCCAGTCTCTTGTATTTCCCATTGTTGACTATTGCGACATTGCTTTCTTGGATGTCAATCACGAGCAAGCTAAACAACTGCAGCGAATTCAAAATGCCTGCATTCGTTTCGTTTTCGATCTAAAATATTCAGAGCATTTGACATCGTACTTTGCGAAGGTCGAGTGGCTTAAATTAAGCGATAAACGTAATTTTCATAAGTTAATTTTACTGTACAAAATCCTCCAAACAAAAGACCCGCAATATCTCTATAACCGATTTCAACATCTTTCCGACTTTCACAGCCGCAACACCAGATCGCGCGAAAGGTCTTTGCTGTCCATTCCACTACACAAATCCAACTTTTATGCAAATTCTTTTACTGTTACCTCAGCAGGCGTTTGGAACAAGTTGCCACCTGAAATTCATGTCTCTTCCTCAATTGTGACGTTCAAAAAATTTTGTTAAAGTTACACATATTATACAATGAAAATTAAATGTTTGATTTCCCTAATACAAGTAATATGGCGGGTGCAGAGAATGATAGAAGGACGTAAGGCACAAAAATGATTTAGCGTAATAGTTAAGATGAATTATCGTCAAATTATATCGTTTTGGACTGTGTTTTAAGTATGTGTAATATTGGACTGTGCTTAAGTAAGTGTAGTGTTATGTATTTGCTTGTACGTGTGTAAGGGCAAAGATATGTATGTGTGAGTGTGAGTGTGTGTGCCCGTATCTATAGGTTAGATTACCTTTCTTATATGTAATTTTTCTTTGTATTTTTTTATTTCTCTGTAATTTTTATATTTTTTTCTTTCTTTTTTTTCAATATTTTAATTATTTCATATTCATTTTTTTTGTAAACATGGTCAAGTGGAAGAAAAGGCTCCACAGCCTTAACTTCGCCATGTAAAAGAAGACGAAATAAATAAATAAATAAATAAATAAATAATCCAATTTCCAAATACTGGACGTGCGTTTTCTCTTCTTCTTCGAGTTGGTGTTTTAAGTCCACTTTGTGCACAGTAAATAGGGACTGGACCTACAGTTTAAAGTGTAATCCGAATCACTATGTACATCCACCGGGTATCGAACCAGGTACCCCTTGATTGTAAGGCGACGATGCTACCACTGCGCCATTGGGAAGGCCCGACGGAACTGATGAAATGACATATGAGATGGCACAAACACATTGACTTTTTCATGCCTTATTAGGTAGAAAATAATCTCTGTTCATTTACAAAGGAAATAATGCAGCCCCCGTCCCTTTCCCCGTAGTTGCTTGGAACTTCCATCGTCTTGAAAATATTTAATTTTCTATAAAATTTTATAGGGCGATAGACATCCGGAAGGGGGTGCTAGGATAGCACCTCTTTAATGTTAACCAAAAAGTTTACATTATTTCAGACATATATTAAGTTGATTTCAGTTGCGGTAATTTACATCAATTATTATAATCGGAATGCAGGAACGTGATAATTTCAAACTCGACTGGTGTTTTTGAGAGGGAAACACTATTATGGGATAATATGTCTCGTTTACCACCCTGGAAAAATACCTTGCTTGCCCCTTCCTGGAAAAAAATTGCAGACGTCCAAGATTAGGGAGCAATTGCCCCCTCCTTCCAGATCGTCATTCATCCGCTACTATTAGGTCATTAGTTTCTTAGCTGATCCTCTGGTTTCCCAAGGAATAATCTCCAGATTTTTCAAGTCTGACCTGGCAACACTGCACAGAAGCCCCGAGAATAGTAGGAATGATGCGCGAACGCTTTTGAACGAAGGTTCCTTTCCTTGTGGTTGATCCATAGCCTATAGAATTGTTACAATCCAGAAGTGTCCATGACTGTACAACTATTTTGAAGCTCAGTGCAGGTACTCAGGCATTCAAGTGATATCTTGAGGGAATTCCCCTTCCTCTGTATGTTGATCCCGTTTTTAAATCGAACACTCCTTCACTCAAACAATATTCTTTTGTAAAGAACCCTTAACTAAGCAGTGGAGCGTCAGACTAACCCGGAAAACAGGTAAAGATGCTTTGTAATTGGAAGGTTTCCCTAAACATCTGAGCTCTTGGATCCTTGAGGAAAACTTGCGTGTTCAAACCATTGTCTTCAAACAGGGTTCTCTCACCTGGAAATACAAGGAGATACGAAAAGACGAAATTGGCATACAAGATAGATTGGAGTCAGTGAAGCACGAGGCCCACAAACATCTGAGACTCGAAAGATCCAGCAAATTATGACAAGAAGTGCTTTGATCAGTGAGGGAACAATAATTTGAATGAGAACAATTAATTATTTGCTGAAAGGTGTTCTTAAACTGTACTCTGAGAGTAAAGTACAAAATTAGAAGATGCATACTGTAGGGTAGATTCAGGTATTACGCTCTTTCACAAATGCATAGCAATATAATGTTACTGAAACTGTTATGTGAGTTTTATTGGGAATTTTACTATGAAGTCATTCTAGCAAACGAATTAAGATTGCATTTAGGATGTTTGTTTATTAACCATTTTCTCGTCTTACTAAAAATTTGTTAAAAATGAAATGAAAATTTAAATTGGTTCTACTAATTTGCCAATAATATCTATTGTATATTCAAATATTTTCAATATGTTACTTGATTGATTATGTAATTGTGACAGAATGAATGAAGTTCAAGTTTAGGACTGCAAATATAAAAACCCTGAGATCTCTATCTTGTCAGCCACTGTTGAGAAATGTGTTTACAAAGTTTAGTGCACGGTATTGAGGAAAAAACTAAGTTCGATGACTTGTATTTGCATAACTTACATAATACTAGTATATTATATAATTTGGTATATCGCGAAACATATCAACTTCGTTAGGTAAATTCGTTATAGTGCGGTTTTTTCAATTCTTAATGTATTGAGAATAATTTTATATTGGATTGTAAAATTACAAATGCTTGTATATACAGGTGACCCAGAGATGTATACCCATTTTGGAATGAACATTACACAGTTAATTGTACACCAAACTCTATTATTTTTGTTGTATAATGTGTGTGATATATTGCCATTTATTTTACATTTATTTATTTATTTATTGCAGTTACCATGGAGTCGTGGTCGGTGGAACATCACGTGTTCATGTATGATGCCTATGTTGCAGCTCAGAAGTTCAGCACCTGGTGGTGTTTTTGGAGTTACAGTGCCTGTGGTTCGAAACTGCTTAACCCATTTTAAGATTGTTTTGTATGTTGGAACTGACCCATGCCGCCTTACGTGGAAGTGCCGGCGGAATAACCTCTGAGCTGCAACCACTGAGTCGCCGTTTCTCACATAGGCATCATACGTGAACACGCGATGTTCAACCGACAACGACTCTGACTGCAATAAATAAATAAATGTAAAATAAATGGTAATATATCACACACATTATACAACAAAAATAATAGAGTTTGGTGTACAATTAACTGTATAATGTTCATTCCAAAATTGGTATACATCTCTGGGTCACCCTGTATAAGTGTGATTTTTATTTAAGTATTTCACATTGTATGCAATCTCTGTCCTCTTACTCATCGTGAACTGAATAAATGCTTTTATCTAACACTTCTCAACATTTGTATTCATGCCAAACACTGTAGAGTGACACTGAATCTACTTTTAGGGTATCAACAACGCCTGATGCATTTATTGTACACCTCCCGCCTGTGCCAAGAGTATCTCACCCAAATGACCTCCCATCAAATGTTGATGTACGTTATTCAGGATATGCCTTTTCATCATCCACTGGAACAATTTTTCAAATAATGAAATCATACCAACTCCGAAAAAAAAATTCTCGTATTTCGTTATTTTTATTTTTTGTGTTCTACTCTTTGGTGTCCTTATTATTATGGCCATTATGTGCTGTATCTGAAAGTGGATAAAAATAAATAAAACTCCAGAAAAACCTGGCCTTATATGACGCTATAATAAAACTGCGAACTGCAACACCCAAGTCACATGCTTAGATGTTACCACTTTGCACGAGATATGTAGCAGCAGCATTTTGCATAAAGAGAGACAGTCAGGTGAAACCTTCAAGGAACACTTCCGTTTTTGAAGCTTTGGAGGTGGTGAAAAGTTTGCCTTTGTTGAGTAAGAGCGCTTTGAAAATTGGCACCTGGGTATGACAGCTCCTCAACTTCCCTTCCTGAGACTTGTGAAGAAATTTTCATCCCAATTATGGATACCTTTTCACGTACATCCTCAACACTCACTTCATTTGGAGCGTGTTTATAGGAGATTGTTTTCTTCAAAGTTCACAGAGGCAAATGATTACAACGAGTGTCACTTCTCTTTAAAAGAACGTCACTGATTCCGACTTTCATCTAGGGCTCTTGCTCTTGCGTTCTCACGAACTGAGTCTCTTCGCTATCAGCATTAGCAAGAGAGCATCACATTGAACTCAACTTAATTAACGTATGAAATGAAGTGTCTATTTTTCGGATGAAATTTTTACAACCTTACAGAATAAGATGAAGATAAATGACATGAGCTCTATTTATGCACACATTACAAGAACATTTCTCTATAGTTGTATGATAACTGTATGGAAAAGACGGATTGTCCATCAGTTTCACTACTAGAATGCTGTATCAAGGATATTTTCCTCGATGGTCTAATAGTTCGCATGGATTTCTTCGCTCGAACAGGCAAACGATCGGTATACGCTCGAAGCCCAGTGGTTCACTTACAACCGTAATTTGTCTGTAGTAGTGAGCCCTCAAATATGGACCGTGAAGTGAAATTAAAACTAAAGTGAACATAGTCATCATATCCATGTTGAAATGTATTTTATGGATTCGATTGGATTGATTTGTTGTTTTAAGTCCACTTTATGCACAGTAAGGCTAATTGGGACTGGACCTACAGTTTAAAGTGGGATCCGAACCACTATGTGCCTTCACCGGGAATCGAACCCGGGACCCCTTGATTACAAGGCGACGACGCTGCAAATGCGTCATCTGGGAGCAAAATGTAATTTAGTCTGTCTTACCAATAGATGGCAATATATGAAAATGAATAGATGATTATGGGCTGAACTACCAGCACAATTTGTGCACATATATTTTTACGATTATTGTCACATCGAAATGACAAATAATTGAGAAAACTTGGCAGTTACCCCAACAACTTCAGAGAAATACAGCAAATTCGGTCGTTGAAACAAAATTGGGCAATGCATATACAATATTTAAAGGCGTATCAATCCCTAAGATTGTATGTTTATTTTATTAAGTCTCTCTGAACGCTTCATGTTGACCAGGGCATTCACTTGTTTTTCTCAGCTGTCTCAAGCCTCTTAGGCATGTTTACAATGCATTGTGTTGTGCCATGCAAACCTCCTGAGCATTCAGGAAACAGGTAACACTTCTGGGTTTGGTGTCAGCGGTTTGCATGGTAGCAATTATAATAAACACGATTCGGCGATTCGGCATCGAGGAAGAGCTCGATGGCCAGGGAATATAGAGGTGAGACAAGCTGGGAAGTGACTGGACTTTGGGAATTGAGTTGGTAGAGAGAGGAGGTCAGGAAGACAGGAGGTCGATAGTGGAAGCACGCTTTGGTCAACAGTTAGAGAGAAGCTTACAGAGGACTTCGCTATTTTCATTCAGCTCAGAGACTTCAGTTAGACAGGTAATTATCCTACACCCAGCCATGATACAGGTTCAACGGTTCACAAAATCCAACGAGTTGCCATTGTCTTTTCAGTAGTTTAATTCTTTTGTGTAATTTGTACCTTTCGCATGCCAAGCAATAACTCGTCATGTCAATGACGAGTGGTCTCATCAAGAGGATGAATGATGAGTAGTTTACATCACCCCATCAGCTAACTGGTTAACCTGCTAGATACTCTTAAGATCCCACGAACTTTAAGGTTCGTTACGTGGTGGAGGTGCGGGGCAACGACATTGACACATATTACAGAAGGAAATGTCTCGTAATCACTTAGTTCGTTCTATTATCGCTGAATTCTCCTTTCTTTTCTCATTTCATTCCCGGCTAAGCCGACTATTCAAATTCCCCCCCCCGTTGCGCCCCGGCGAACTTTCCTTACAACATGGAATTATTCCGCCTACTCCCCCCCCCCCGAAGCCCGCTACGACTAGTCCCATGATAACCCCACTAACATTCATTAACACGCCACTCCGTTGTCACTCGCTTTAGCCTCCTCGCTCCTCGTTGCGAACATTGTACATGCATGATCCAGCATTTTCTCACGCTCATCCACCGTCCCCCCCCCTTCTTCCACTCCTCGTGCACGCACTGCATTTCTTCGTTAGAACGAACTCATTTTTATTTTTAATACAACATGGTGGAGTTGCTTCAGGCCCTTTTTGCAATTAAGTACCCTCCTGTACGAATTGCTTTACATTAAATTATTCTCTTCCCCCCTCCCTCCCACTTTGGGAGCATTTTTAAAGTAAATTTTTAATAATTCCAACTCATACTCCCACAGTACGCTTAAGATGCGTCAGACCCAGTGACAACTTTGTGTAATACCCTATGGAAAACAACCCCTCTTTTTCTTTTATGCCGAGCCCCCCCTTTTTCAACAAAATCTAGTTCTTCTGCATAACATGTATTCAAGCATCATTCACACAGGAATGAGAACATTTGCTTATACTTATTTGACCAGCGATATATTAATGACATAAATAACTGTATACTCATACGTTCCTTTGTTCTTTGGTCAGCACGACGAACCTTCGTTTATGAATACGTCACAGATAGCGTTGCACGAACACCTAGATTCCTCCCTCGACCAAATCATAGAGTTAGCAACTGCAATCACGGCAAATCCAATAAATTCACGACCTTTAACCCCAATTCCCTCCCCTCCACTAACACGGTTAAGGTCTGCTAATAGAAATTACCCTCAATTTGTCCTTGGACTACAAACACCCAACAAAAACCAACCCCAACCCTTAGCGAGTACCCCGGCTCCCGTTTCAACTTCCTCTAACAGTACTAATAACTCTGATCACTTAACTGTAGAAATTCCCACGACTAACATGGCCACCTCAATTCCAACTGCGTTATACCCGGCACCATTTAGCGGAAATGACCCTACGCACATTGACTCATTTTTCCTTAAGTTTCAAAATGTAGCACACGCCGCAGGATGGTCGGAAGCTAAGCGTAAAGAGATGTTACCTTTATTTTTGACGGACACCGCTTTAACTTATTTTCATGACATACAGAAACGACCCAATTTTGTAGACTTGACATATACCCATATCAAAGACGAGCTAAGTACGCTATTTAAGGGATCATACTTGTCAGCAGATCCTGTACAGATAATTCTCCAAAGAAAACAGGTGGTAAGCGAGCCCATTCACACCTACGTTATTGCTAAAAAGGCATTAGTCCAGCAATACTTCCCGAACGCCATTGAAGAACAAACTCTCTCTTACATCATCACGGGACTGCGAGCCAAATACATTGGCTGTTTAACCAACAAGCATTTTGCTAGAACAGAAGAATTAATTGCCCACCTACAGAATTTCGAACGCCAGCAGTCATTAATTAATTCCCGTATGTTGGAAGAGAAATTGGAAATAGATCAGGCCATTGCTCAGGCGAGCTTGCCCCAGACATTCACTCCGTCACCATTTCACAGCTGTTCGCATGCACAGGTCTATTCCCCCCTCTCCAGTAGTGCACTCAGCCCGACTCAGCACTTTGTACCATACAACCAGTGTCCATCTCCTCTCCCACCATTGACACATCAAGTCCAAAGTCCACAGTCCAACCCGGCTCTCGTAAATAGTTCCCACACAGTGTATCAAGGAATGTATCATATACCGAGTTCTGATAGTGCCCGCTCCGCGGCACCACCAGCCGTACCCAGAGTAGAACACGCTCCAAGTGCTACCTCTGGTGACGAAATAAACAAACTTTCGTCACAAATCTCGACGTTAACTCTGCACTCGAACGAAGATATCAACGCCAGTTCTCTCTTCAACCTTTGCTCAAATGTGCTGGAATTTGCGAAGACGGCTAATCAAAACGCACATAACAGAGGTTTCAACAAGGGGAATACTAACTCTTCCTACAGAAATAATAATAATTCTAGAGCTAATCACAGAGGTAACTTTCGATCGAACTCACGAGGCCAGTTCAGAAGTAATAGTAACAAGAGGTTTCAACATCGAGATCAGGCTAATCGCGACGATGCAAATACCTCAGCTTGCAAGTTTTGTGGTCGTTATAATCACGAAAGCGACAACTGCTTTTACAAGCCACAACGAGACAGTGTTTTAAACTAAAATCGTCTTCGACTTGCAGGAACGAAATCGAAGATAATACCAGATTAGATAAAGTTCCTATCATTGAGAGAAATGGCCTATACTTTATTAATAGTAGCATACAAGGAAAACAGGTAGATTTACTTATTGACGTGGGTTCCCAAATCTCAATTTATCCCTCCCATCTTCTCCCTACTGAAAGAAAAACATACAAGGTACAATCCACAATCCAAGGTGTGTCCGGATCGAAACTGAGTGTGTCTGAAATTGTAGTTCTTCCTATCATAATTGGAAAGCGTAAATATTCGCACCCATTTAGAATAGTAGATTCAACTAACGTCCCTCCCCTTTTAGGAAATGACTTTTTACGAACGCAGAAGTGCGAAATGTCATTAAAAGACAATACAATAACTCTTTTGATTCTGACACTCATCGACGCTACATGGATAACTAGTCCGATTACTTTACAACACGTTACACTGCTAACTACGACGATGGAACACGGAGTTACCGCTGCCTAGCATGCTGCAAGGCGCAAGGGATCGCTTGGCTTGGTGAACTGAGGATCGCTGGATAGAACCTTGGAACTTTCACGATTCGGTCTGCGAGAAGCATTAGGACAAGACAACACACACATCTACCAGGTATGAACAAGCGTGAATAACCTTTTACACCAACTTTCCATATCTCTACCCTCCTACGGAGCAGGTTCAGCCATCAAACATTATTAAGCTCTACCTAAATGTTTAAATGAAACTTCCCTGTACCTCTCAAAGCCCAGGTAAACGGGCTTACAACATGGCATCGAACCTTCCGCCACGCGGAATGCCGGACGCTCCTGATACCATAGCGCCAGCCCGACGCGGGTAACCGCGACGGAGCTAGGGCGCAGGTTCCTCCGCATTTTACATTTCGCTGATTACCGACCCAAACTTGAAGTCGATAAATTTAATCGAATTCATCCTCATGTTAGACTAAACATCTATCATGGCATATATAAATTCTTCTCCCCCCCTTAATTTTAAAACCTTTAAGCCCTATGTATTTTCAAAAATAAAATATGGCAAGGACATACTAAAGAAACTAAATAAATGAGCAAAATTTTGGGGTGGGATTTGAATTTAAAACCATGAAACAAAATTGGGGGTGGGGTTTAAATCCTAAACTGGTTAACAAACTCTTTTCTCATCGCATTTCCGAAAAAATGCATGAGAAGCCCTAGCAAATCCACCACGTGTCAAAATTTGGGGTGGGGAATAATTCTAACCTGGTTACAAAGACTAATCTTTCAATTTTCATTTAGTTCATGAAGAAATAAATGAAAATCCCAGCACCTCGACCACGTGTCATTCTATAGAATGAAGGGATCTGAACGTACCTGTCTAGGACTAATGCCGTCCATCCCTAATGTTAGTGTATATTTAGAAAGCAATGAACTCTCTTTGTCACAACGACCTATTAAACTTATCGTACAGTATTTGTCGTGGGCGCGACACACACATCCTTTCAATATAACATTTGCGATACAAAGACAGTGGCACAGTCTTCCGAACCCACCTCCCCCCAATAAACAATTATTTTTCTTATTGTGTTACAATATTGACCCTGGAGCATACCAAGAGTGTACTGCTCCCAACTAGAACCTCTGGCAGGATATCGCTAGTAGGGGGTTTGTGCCAAACAAAGAAGACGACGAAGACATTTGATATTCTATATATGCGAGAGAATCACCCTCGAGCGTAGGAGATTCGATCGAGTTTGAGCAAGCGAAAGTGGTCCAATGCATTACTCTACTCACTACTATCGTGTACGTTCTGATTGGTTAAAATACAACTGTTTCAACCAGTTAGTGTTGATAATATAATCGCCAGGTTGAAACCCATAAAATGCTCTCCATTTCCAATTTTGGTTGCAAATGACAGATTAACACAGCATCAGTCAACAGTCGTCTAATTTGGATCCTTCGATAGTTAATATTATTTTTCTCACCAAACGTGCCATTCCGATAAAAATAATAAGTATTGAAAAAAAACTAAATGGGTAAGACTTTATAAAACAGATAATGGGGTTTACGATTTTGATGTTACAATGAATCAAAAATTGGTTTACACGACTTTTGAAACTATCGGTCTAAAGCGCTCACATTCAATTTTGAACTATAAGTGTAAACAGTACTACCGTACGCATGATTTCTATTCGGAAAAGGTTGGAATGGTAAACGTGGTTGTCACATAGCTGCTGTGTAGATATAGAGGTGTGATGAAATATATAATATTTTCCATATATCGTTTTCAACCTCTTTAAAAGTCATTCAAAGGAAAAATTGATAATGAAGTCATTTTAAGGGGAGTATGCATTTACCGGTTTCGTTTCTCCCGAGATCTTTACTGCATTCGTTTGATCTCAAAATTTCGGGAACGGCTATAGCCCCATCAACTGCTCCCAACGTACGCTTTTCGTAAACAGTGAAACAATTGAAGCAGTCGCACAACCAATGTTGTAAAAACAGAGATAACAAAACAAGTAACGTAGTTTTAAGCTTCAAGAGATTTGTAGTTGAACCTTTGAGGACATAAGGAAGCTTTTACTACATTGTGAAGAATTTTTTGGACGAACAACCATTGATTAATTGATTTGTTTTATTTTACTTCGCTTTTGTACCACTTTTGGCTAATTTGCGATGATTGGGATGAGCGACACTCGCAAACATCCATGCCCAGGCCGGGATTCGAAGCCGGGACCCCTGGCGTTGTAGCGCGATGTGCTAACCACTCCGCCACGGGGATTGGCCGAAAAACATGCATTTAAGAAAAAGCAATATCTTATTGCAGTGATATGTGTGAAATTTTATGTTTGTTGGTTACAACATCATTCATGTAACTGCTTCAATTGCTGAATTCAGTTGAGAAGAAAGAATTAAAATATTAATTACACACGAAGGAGATAAATGTATAGTTCCAAAATCCAATCAACTTTATACATTCTATTTCTCTGTATATATCCAAAAAGTTGTAAAACTAAGTTTTTTTTATATATTATGATATTTGAAAGAAATTGAATCTAACTGTTATTTCATGCAGCATAAAAGCATTGCACGTTTGCACAGGGAATAAACAATACCAAAGATATAATAAGGCCATAATAATATAAAAACATTAAGTTATTTCTTTCTACATAAGTTAATATAATCTACTAATAGAGTACATTTTTATTATTTTCACTAGAAATTTGTAGGAAGAACTATTGTAGACACATTTGATACATTTATTCTAAGCACACAACCATATATAGACTCACATAATCACAAGCACACGAAGGGCTTATTGGAGAGCATTCTCCACAGACTACTCACTACAGAGCAAATACAAATCGATAAGTCAATCTGACCATGTTGGGAAAGTGTGTCTTTTGTACAACGTTAGACACTTCCCCTCAAAAACAACTTTCACAAGCTTGCTTTTTACAAAAAAAACATTGTTACACTTTAACATAACAATAAGTACACTACTTTTCATTTTCGACTCCCATTAAGCCACATAATTTAGCAAACCAAAATTTTGCTAATGGTTTCGTGAGAATGTCTGCTGCCTGACATTCAGCATCAACGTGTTCCACATTTAACACTATATCCTGAAAATGTTCTCTTACAAAATAATTTCGCACTACAATATGTTTTGAGCGTTTGTGAAATTCAGGATTTTTAACCAACTTTATAGCACTAGCATTGTCCACTAGTAGTGTGGGCATTCCTGCCAGATGAGTAATCTCAGTCAAAAGTCTTGTTAGCCATATCACGTCCTTCGCTCCCTCGCTGGCTGCCACAAATTCAGCCTCTGTTGTTGATAAAGCAACCGACTTCTGCTTCCGGCTCATCCAGGATATCCCTCCGCCTGCATACTTGCATAGAACTCCAGTTCTTGAATGTCTTGTTGTTGGATCTCCACCATAATCTGCATCACTGAATGCTTGCAGAATCCCAGGATTATGATTTGGACTGTAACATATCCCATAAGCAGTGGTTCCTCAGAGATATTTGAAAATTCGTTTCACTGCTTGCCAATCAGATACTCTAGGACTGTCCAATGCTTGCGATACTAATCCAACAGCATAATAGATATCTGACCTAGTGACTGTAGCCAGATACATCAAGCTGCCAGCTGATTCTCTGTAAGGCACACAAGTGTGTACTGACAGCTGTGTGTTTACTTCCCCTGCATTTACACTTCCTTTTTCAGCGGGTGTTGACACAGCCTTCGCTACATTCACGCAAAATATCTCAAGAAACTATTTTGTATAGTTCTCTTGACATACAAAAATAGAATCATCATTTTTTGAGTGTTATCTGTATGCCCAAGAAACAATCTAATGACCCAACCCCATTTCAAATTCTTCTTTTAGAGTTCTGAGAAAACTGTTGATATCTTAAATATCATTGCCTGCAACCAAACCATCATCCACGTAGATGGATACGATGATTTTCTTTCCATTTTTCTTACGAATGAACATACAGGGATCGTGCTGAAATTGATTCCCTTTTCTTTGCTGCATGTAAAACCATGCTTCGACATGAAATTCGCAGATTCACAAATCGTCTATTTCAGCAACGAGGTGCTTGCTTGAGTCCATAGAAAACTCCATTTTAGCTTACACACAAGACCAGTCCCATCATCAAATACTTCAGGTTCATATATATAGATTTCCACATCAAGTTAATCATAAGGAAAGGCTGTTTTCACATCAAATTGAGCTAACACCAACCCTTCACAAGCTGCAACACTCAGCACAGTTCGTACATTATCAAATCGAGCTACTGGACTAAAGGTTTAATCGAAATCGATTCCACTCTTCTGAAGATAACCGTTTGCTACCAATCTTGCTTTAAATCTGTAGATACTACCATCTGCTTTGGTCTTTACTTTTAGAACCCATCGATTATCAATAACTGGTTTATTGCTTGGAGGTTCAACAAGTATCCAAGTCTGGTTCTTAGCTAAAGACTGCATTTCATCTTTGATTGCTAATTTTTATTCTGCAGCATTTCTTGATGACATGGCATCTTTATATGAGCTCGGTTCTAAGCAATCTACCTGTAACACATAACCATCTTGCCACACTGGTTTCTGCACCCTTTGACGATCTTGCAAATTCATAACGTGCTTCACTTCAACCAGTTACATCTCCTGTGATGCTTCTGTTTCCTGTATCATCGTACTAGGCACTCACTTCCAGGGCTATCAGGTTCTTTCAAAGTAGATTCAAACATTACTGATTCTTCTGGTGAAACAATTTCAAAAGACTCTTTTTACTGGAAAAAATGTTTCTGTGCAAACAACAACATCACCACTGAGCAACACTTTGTCAGTTTTCTGATTCCAGATGCGGTAACCATCTTTTACATCACAGTAACCAATCAGAAGACCCTTAATGTTATTTTTGTCCCATTTCTGTCGTTTTTACTCTGATCCGAACACTTTCAAATCATCTATACTTGGTAAGTCATTTCCATAACAAAGTTTATATGGTGTCTTTTTTTTCTACAGTGGTTGGTGCAGTTCTGTTTAGAACATATGTTGCAGTATTCACTGCTTCAGCCCAAAGTTTCACTGGAAGACCTTTTGAATGCAACATCGAGCGACCAGATTCAACCAATGTTCTGTTCTCACGTTCTGCAACTCCATTCTCTTCAGGTGCATAAGGCATGGTGGTTCTGAAGTTGATTCTCTTTTCTCTCAATAGAACCTTCATTTCTGCATTATCAAATTCCTTCCCACAGTCAGTTAGGAATTATTTCACTACATAACCTGTAACACTGACTTCAGCTAAAAACTGTTTTAGTCTTGCAGCAACTTCCGATTTTTGTTTCAGAAAAGACACACGTCGGAATTTCGAAAAGTCATCCTTGAAACAAACAAATACAGTGCAACATCCAATAATTTTGTTTGCATTGGTCCACACACGTCAGCATTGATTCTTTCACCTGTTTTTTCTGCACGAGAAGCCGGCTGTCCAAAATTTTTCCGATGTTGCTTGCCAACCACACAGCCTTCACAAAACTGGTCATCAGTTTTTACATCAATTCTGTGCTGCTCTAAAAACTTCCGAACATGCTGCTTACCTTGGTGTACCAACGTTTCATGCCATAGCTGCAATGTATCGGAAGCTGGCACTAAGCACACTTCAGCAGGATTTTTGGGCGTGCATTTGGTACATACCACGTAAAGTAGCACTTCCCCATGTATGTATCTTTTTAGTTAACACTTCATTCAATTTGCACAGAATAGAAAACCTCTTTTTGTAGCGGAGTTCACAGAAAGCAAATTCTTACTGATATTGGGCACAAACTACACATCATCAAGATGATTTTTCACCCAACTACCGTTGACTAACATTTCCACATTCACTATACCACTGCCATGTGCTAATATGATGGCTTTATTTCCAACCTATAATTCTTTTGGTGCTGGGAACTTATGGTACTGAATAAAGTAGTAATTTCCGGTTAGTCATATGTGCTGTACTTCCAGTACCTGTAATTCAAACTTCCGAAGCAGGACAGTTCGATTCAAAGCTCACAAAGGCTCCTCCTTCTGGAACACGCTCACTTCCACTGGGTGAAGACCTAAGTCTAATTTCAATTAGCCTAAGTCGTTCAGTTAGCCTGTCTACAGTACGCTCTTTCACTGGTACTGGTTCAAATAAGCTTTTGAATTCAAAATATTCACTAGGTAAGGTAGACATGATTCGACTCATAAAAAGCAGTTCTGGAACCTTGGACTTCGTAAAACGTTCCATTTCATCATTCATTTCACAGATATTTCTCTGAAGTCTGAACACTTATCTTGCAATATCTTCCGCTGCATCTTTCGATTGATTGAAGAATTGAATTGTGCCGCACTTTGCTCATACACTGACATTTGTTTGTTCCAAATTTCCATAGACGTATCACGTGCTGGTAAGTTCCGAATTAGCATAATTCATGCTATTCACCAATATAATTTGTGCCATAATGTCCGCCTTTTGGAACGTTTTACTCTCTGCTTCGTACTTACGTCGTTCTTCCGTAGTACACTCAGCACCAAGTTCCTGTGGAGAAGTACACGTGCCATCCACAACTTTTAGGACATCGTGGTCTCTTAACAGCAGCTCCACTCGTCGTTTCCACCTCAGTTAGTTCTGCCCACCTTGGAGTTTGTCTACTGTTGCTTTGAACGTCATCTTCAGCAGCAAATGAAACACGCTTGTTCCGAAAGTTCAAAACTCTCGCTTGTCCAGTTAGAAAGACAAAGGACACTTCCTGTTGCACTCCGAAGAACATCGACACTCACTGTTGCACTCCAACTAACTACCAAACTTCATGGGCGCAGTGGAACATATCTGGACTCATAACCTGTTGAACCTCAGCACAGATATTTCCGTAGTTGGTTTTACAAAGAGTAACAACACGTCCTACCAGTTAATTGGCACTTTATTAGTGTCCAACGCTACCGACCGCGACGCGATGTACAGTGGTACACGACAACCATCTTGGAGAGCATTCTCCACAGACTACTCACTACAGAGCAAATACAAATTGATAAGTCAAACTGATCATGTTGGGAAAATGTGTCTTTTGTACAACGTTCAACAGATTGTTATGCTGTATTAGAGCTTTAAATTTTTTTCCCGGGTTAAATGGTGGGGGAAACCTGGTCGTCAAAAGGGTGCGTTATGTAACGATCAGTGGCATATTTAAAGCAGTCTTTAAGATCTTTAAATAGTTTTCTTTAATTCTGGTTTAAAGACTTCTGTAATATACAGGGTGTAACATAAATATATGTCAATACTTGGGGGACATATTCCTCACATGGAGACGATCAAATAATGTTATATGAACATGGGTCCGGAAGTGCGTCATTGACGCGTTAGAGCGCATTTTCGAATATGCTGATCACTGTGTATGAGGCGAAGTAAGGGGAAAATTTGTCATTTGTTCCACTCTCGGTCACAGTTGTGTTGTATTTGTATTAGAGACACTGTGCCTGAAATAAATAATAGAATTCGTTATATACAATTGTTAGTTGATTTGATTGATTGGTTGATTGAATTCGGTCATTTTACGTGGCTTTTCAGCAACGTTTGGTTTATCGCAACGGATTTTAATTGAGTTAATTAAATTATTTGTTGTTTTAAATCCACTTTTCGAACAGATAGGCTAATCGGGACTAGATATAAACAAAAGTAATTACAAATAAAACTGGTTGGGGGCTCAGTTTACGTTGCCCTCTCCCACCATGAATAGAGCATCCGCCAAACCATACATATAGTGCATATCTGCCCGCTCCTGATTTCTGAACATGGTCTCAACAACGTCCACTCAATATGCACTACTAATCAGACTGCTACATGGTTGTGTTGAACAGTATCTTGTGTTGCAGGAAACCGCCTTTGGTAGATAAAGACGTTTTGTGAAAGCATATAACTCGGAAACTAAGCATTTCTGAAACTATGTTCACATAAACTACTTTCATTCTTTTCATGTGAAGATCAGATTCCTGAAGTCATGCTGCTAATTGCAATCTAAACAAGAGTTTGAACTTGTTTGAAACTGAACAGAATATCACGATATTATAGGTGAAATATATTTGGGGGAACCCTAATTCTTTCCCATTCCCCAACCGCAACATTCAGTGGTGTGGGCTTATTGTTCTGGTGCTTTAATATTAGACCAAACACGTATGTTTAGCGGAAGTTTTAGTTATTTAGTTATCTTTTCTTGGTGTTAGTTAACGATTTGAATGGTTGCCATAAGTTACAATGGTATTAATACATAAGTTCTATTTATTATCTAATTACCAAGTTTGTTACTATGTTAGTCTAACATGATTTAAAACATATTAGTTATGTTAGGAAGGATTTGTTGGTTGATGTGTAGGCGTTTGTTCCAGAAAGGGTATTCGGGACAGAGCATGAGCAGAGCTGACGATTAGGTGTCAAAATTGGGTGCAAGGACAGTTTACTTTCCCTTTGTAGACAAGGCTTAGCGTTAAGAAGCCATAGTTGAGCGCACATGGTGGGAGTGCCCCATCAGCCTCCCAAATCTGCATCAATGAGACTGGGGTTGGATAAGGGTAGAGAGTGAAATTTTAGAAGGCGAGGAATATGTTCTACTGAATAAATAAAAGGTTAAAAAGCTTAAACTTGTGTCTTCCAATGTGTGAGCATGTGTATATCAAGCGTTATAAAAGGACAGGTAAATTGTGTAAGAATCATGCGAGGGCATTAGCTTTGTAGTTTCAAATCGCCTTTAAAATTTGATACACGTTAACACTCAAAGGGGATTTTCTTGTTATGGTTCTTCCTTTGGTTTGAGTTCGTCTTCTAAATCTATTTTATGAACATATAGGCTAATTGAGACTGACCTACAGCTTAACTAATATAAGAATGCCTCAGGCAAACTCGCGAACTAAAGTGTACAGTCATTTGTTTCCTCCTCTCGCTCATTACGCAATGGTACACAATGTGGCAGCGCAGGAACACGGAAACAATGCCATCACCTGATTGCATTGCCCACGCTCACATTTCTCCCGTACGGTTGCAAAATTCGACTACAGTGCTACAGATGCGTCTCATCTTCACCAAGCAGTGAGGTTTTAAGTTAGATTCGAACCACTGTACAATCGTTCTACAGGGGATCGAACCAGGGTCTCCTTCATTTCTAATCAACGGCGTTATCACCACGCCAACGGGGAGGCCGGCTTGCTATTATTGTGGTATAAAATATCGATAGGTGTGCTCCATACTAACCTCCGCTTTCAATTTTGATGTGAAAGGTTCTGGGTTCGATCCCCATTGGGAGCTTAGAGATTTCGATGTTGGCATCGTGAGGAAATTTGGGGAAGCAATTGCAACAGTCTTTGCCTTGGCTGATGAAGAGCTGTTTGGAAATCGCGAAATGCCTACATAATTTTACGATTGGTGTCTATCACAATCTTTCGGAAAAATTGTTTTCAGTAACCAGGACATATCCAAGTGGGATTTTGACGCAGCGAGTCCGCTACTTACCCGCACTTGCTTTGCAAGCTCTTGTAGAACATGGTTTTCCCTCGTGTGTGTAAAGCCACACGTGCAAATTCGCTGCATCAAAATCCCGCTAGAGTGCACCGGGGCATATTCTTTTCTCTTTCGAACATCTTGCATAATATTAGTGTTGTGGATTATATTGAGCCTTGCCTTATTTTCATTGTCAGAGAGATAGATACATAGACAGGGAGACAGAAAGAGAGAGAGAGAGAGAGAGAGAGAGAGAGAGAGAGAGAGAAATGGAAAGAATCACTTTTGTATGCTGACGTGCATTTTTTTTAATTACAGGTAGACTAAAACCTTAACGCTACAATATTGTAAATTTCACAATAATATCTATCAGTGTGATCTGATGACAGACGTTATAGAAATAACCTATTTTTAACATCTCGCTTGTTTTATGTATTTCTCCGTTAGTAGTCAGGAAAAGTATAAATTTCCAGACTGCACATTGCTCTTTCTTCGGTACTTTAGTATTATACGGACTACTTCATTTGCCTACGTTAGATGATATTCCCATCGCAAACATGAGTCATCTACCGTACAGCGATTTTCTCAAGGTCACCTAACCTAACCAACCTAACCTAACCTAACCGGTATACCTTTTCTTCCATACACTATATTTAACAATTTGCTTGTGAATTTACAATTTAATGTAAATTTGAATATATTATATAATGATTATAAACTGCCGTTGCCAATCACATATGTAGAAATATATTTCAGAGGGTGTCCGAACCAAGTGTCTCACCAATAATAATAATAATAATAATAATAATAATAATAATAATAATAATAATAATAAATACATTAAATAATTATAATTATATTAATTAAAATAATATTAATTAAACTATGAAAATAATTAATATTGCATTGTTGTTATTACATGAATAGAAAAAAGACAGTATACTGTTTGTATATATAACAGCACATATTGATTGTATAAAAACAAGTATGCTGACAAAGAAAGAATTGTTATATAGATAAGAAATTGAATATTTATTGAATAACAAAAAAGGATCTTAGATCCATTTGACGAAAAGTAAAGTAGCTACCTGATTTATATTTTGTGCATATTTTCGTAAGTAGTGTACATTAATTTTCTTTGGTACTGTCATCCAAAGTCGTATGATCCAAATTCAATAAGTTCACAGGAAATTAATAACCATCAATTATACAATAAATGCTAAACAAGTATATTTTCATTATTTAATTTAAGTACTTGGTAAGTGCACAAATTGTTGGTGATCTTGGCTACATTGCCAGTTTCATCTTCAACACCCGAGAGGATGTGTTTAACATTAAGGAGGTTGAAATAATATCCTCGCAATTCAACGGGAGATCCTCGACTAATAGACCCTGCACTGTTAAGTGTACATACATACTAACTAACTAACTAACTAACTCTCTAGCCTTCATAAACCCGAAGGCTCGTGACTGCAGCAATACAGGCCTTTCATCTGTTCCTATCTTGAACAAGATCTATATACCCTCTTCCATCCCTACCGATTTTCTTTAGGTCTATCTCAACGTTGTCCCTCCATCTTCGTCTTGGCCTTCCTACAGGACTCTTACCATTAGGTTTCCCAACAAGAATCATCTAAATTCTTCTTTCTTCTCCCATTCATGCCATATGGCCTGCCCACCTAAGTCTTCCTGATTTAATTATTCTAATAATATCTGGACATGAATACAAATTATGTGCCTCTAAATTATGTAACCTTCTCCACTCAACTGCCTCCTCATCCCTTTTAGGTCCAAATATTTAATGTACATATGAATATTAAAATAACACCGTTGAAGTTTTTTTCAATTTTGTAGCAAGGAGGAAAAGACTAATTCTAACATTTTAACTATTTTTTAAAGAGAAGCTGGGATTAGCTTTTCAAAAGCATTTTCTGCTCATTTGATGTAGAATTAGAAGTTCATAGATTGACTTAATTTAATAAATGTATATTCTTTCATGTGGTGGCAGAATGGATTTTCATCGCCACATTATACCTAGGGACACTATACGTCCAGGATTTTCAGGGACTATCCCGGAATGGTATCATTTGTTCCTATGTTCTGAATAGTATCTCTCAACGCCACCGCGGTTGTCTGGTTGGTCTGCGGGGAATTCCCCACTCCCCAATTCCCTTGCCAGCTTCTAGAGAGCCCGCCGTAAGAACTGAAAAAAACTATGTATAATACACACAAAAAGGAACACCCTAGCCACTGATTCTTGCCTGAGGGGCGCGGTTCTTCCCTCTCTATGACAAACAAGCGAATGGGTGCTATTTCTAAAAGAAGAAGAAATCCTACTAACTTCTAAGTAATGAATAAAATGGAAGCAAAAAGCCAAAAGCCAAATAATAATAATAATAATAATAATAAATTTATATATCTACAGGGTTAGTCAAAAGTATCGGGACAGGCCAGTAATAACGAGATGCGTGGACGGAGCAAAAGCACATGTTGCAAGTGGGTATTGGTGCGGAAACTGCATTGAATAGGGGTGTGGCCATCATGGCAGCCATCTTGGATTCCGCCATATTGGATATCACACAATATTTTCAAATGGAAAGGGGTATGTATGACACATCAATTTAGGCTAGAATTGTCCCACAAACGACAATCCGAACTCATTTTTGACCTATCGCCATTCCTGGAAGAGACAGGGTGTGCTACGTTTGACTGCAAAAAATTAGATTTGTCTGAGAGAGACGTTTGGACGGAGGAAAATCACATGTTGCAAATTAATATTGGTGTGGAAACTGCAATGAATGGGGGTGTGGTCATCATGGCAGCCATCTTGGATTCCGCCATATTGGATATCACACAATATTTTCAAATGGAAAGGGGTATGTATGACACATCAATTTAGGCTAGAATTGTCCCACAAATAACAATCCGAACTCATTTTTGACCTATCGCCATTCCTGGAAGAGACAGGGTGTGCTACGTTTGACTGCAAAAAATTAGATTTGTCTGAGAGAGACGTTTGGACGGAGGACAATCACATGTTGCAAATTAATATTGGTGTGGAAACTGCAATGAATGGGGGTGTGGTCATCATGGCAGCCATATTGGATATCACACAATATTTTCAAATGGAAAGGGGTATGTATGACACATCAATTTAGGCTAGAATCGTCCCACAAACGACAATCCGAACTCAGTTTGGACCTATCGCCATTCGTGGAAGAGATAGGGATGGTGTGCTACGTTTGACTGCAAAAAAATGAGATTGGTCTGAAATTATTGTTTACTGTATTCCTGTGGGTAACTGTACACTGGAAGTTACAGAGAGCATGAACAAGAAAACATGACATTGAGTTACAGAATGTATCAAAGCAAGGGCTCAAACTGCTTCCCGTCGACTGTCTGATAATATGCCAACCGATCGTAAAAACTGCAAAGTGCACGTTGCAGCATATCCCGAGAAAGTCCTCTTGTTTCGTCCACAATGCGATTCCGTAGATCATTCAGGGAGTGTGGTTTGGTGCGATACACTTTGTCCTTCGTGTGCCCCCATAGAAAGTAATCCAGGGGTGATAGATCGGGAGATCTTGCAGGCCATTCGATCATACCTCGTCTTCCAATCCATCGTTGTGGAAAGGTTTCATGTAAGTATTGTCGAACATCCCGTCCATAGTGTGGCGGCCCTCCGTCCTGTTGGAACCAAACACGATTAAAGTCCTGTGTGGACACTTGGATGGCAGGGACAATCTGTTCACGAAGCATTGTCAAATACTTCTCACCTGTCAGATTGCCGTCAATGAAGAAAGGGCCAAGAATGATGCCTCCCATCATTCCTACTCAAACATTCAGTTTCTGTGGATACTGCGTATGATGTTCCATCATCCAATGAGGGTTTTCATCGCTCCAATAGTGACAGTTATGTCGGTTCACCTGCCCGTTTATCATAAATGTCGCTTCATCAGAGAATACAATGCCATTGAGGTGAATACTATCGTTATCTACATTTCGCATCATTACTTCGCAAAATTCAATACGGCGATCAAAATCATCTTCCGTCAGTTCGTGCACTAAACTCACTTTGTAGGGTTTAAACTTACTGCGCACTAAAATTCGTTGCACTGAACTCTGGGAAATGTTCAGCTTGTTGGCAACGCTGGTTGTCGATGTATGCGGATTTTCCACAAAAGATTGTAACACATCTAAAGAAACTGCCTCGTTGCTGCACGATTTCGTCCAAACGTCCCTCTCAGACAAATCTAATTGTTTGCAGTCAAACGTAGCACACCCTGTCTCTTCCAGGAATGGCGATAGGTCAAAAATGAGTTCGGATTGTCGTTTGTGGGACAATTCAAGCCTAAATTGATGTGTCATACATACCCCTTTCCCTTTGAAAATATTATGTGATATCCAATATGGCGGAATCCAAGATGGCTGCCATGATGACCACACCCGCATTCATTGCAGTTTCCACACCAATATTTATTTGCAACATGTGATTTTCCTCCGTCCAAACGTCTCTCTCAGACAAATCTAATTTTTTGCAGTCAAACGTAGCACACCCTGTCTCTTCCAGGAATGGCGATAGGTCAAAAATGAGTTCGGATTGTCGTTTGTGGGACAATTCTAGCCTAAATTGATGTGTCATACATACCCCTTTCCATTTGAAAATATTGTGTGATATCCAATATGGCGGAATCCAAGATGGCTGCCATGATGACCACACCCCCATTCATTGCAGTTTCCACACCAATATTAATTTGCAACATGTGATTTTCCTCCGTCCAAACGTCTCTCTCAGACAAATCTAATTTTTTGCAGTCAAACGTAGCACACCCTGTCTCTTCCAGGAATGGCGATACGTCAAAAATGGGTTCGGATTGTCGTTTGTGGGACAATTCTAGCCTAAATTGATGTGTCATACATACCCCTTTCCATTTGAAAATATTGTGTGATATCCAATATGGCGGAATTCAAGATGGCTGCCATGATGGCCACACCCCTATTCAATGCAGTTTCCGCACCAATAACCACTTGCAACATGTGATTTTGCTCCGTCCACGCATCTCGTTATTACTGGCCTGTCCCGATACTTTTGACTAACCCTGTATATATATATATATATATATATATATATATGTATATATATATGTGTGTGTGTGTGGGGGGGGGTGAAAATTAAGATGTCCCCCAAACGAGTCTTCGATGAATTCACACCCTTGCTACACTGAAAAAACAGATTAGTTGCACGGGCAAAATATATCTTGCTGGGGAAAATTTCTTACGGTTAAACAAAGTTTCGTTACTCCTACAGTGCTACTGTTTACATAAACCATTTGGTTGAGTCCCCTTAACAAAACTATTTGTTTCAACTTATTTCGTTTCACCGAAACATGCATTATGCCCCGTGACACTCTCTTGTTGCACTGAAACATATTTGTTGCTGATCGGAAACAAACCTGGTGTTTGTACTGGCAAGTGTGACAAAAAGAAACATGGCAGATCCCGAAAGAAAGGGATCGAAGTACTTCGATTTTATTTTAAAGTCGTGGGGATTTGAAACCGTGATAATTACCTTTTGCTGGTAAGTGTAACAGTATTTATGTTAAATGTTGTTAAATATATTACGTAGGAAGTGTAAATTATAGAAATATATAAATACAGCGGTATGCAAATTTTGAAGTGGTTTTGTCTTATGCAAATATGTAATATATGATCATGCTGAATATGAAATAGAATACATCACAAGTTTTGCAAGCGTGTTTTACGTTAACATAGGCGCGATAGCTCACTTGATATAGGCTAGCATCTTGACTACCATACGGACAACCTGGGTTCGATCCTCGGGTTAGGTGATCTGGGCCAAGCAGGCATTTCCCCAACAGTTAAGATAATTTTTATAACAATTTACCTTTTCATTGTAAGCTACTGGCGTAGCAGTGCAACGTGTACCGTGTTAGTTTTTATCACATACTGCATCTTGTTACATTATGGGGTCCGTTGTTTCACTGTATTCCCTCGAGAATTGCTTTGTGTTTTTATAAAACGACAGAGTTCAATGTTTTACGTAATATAAAATTATTTCCAGCATGCGGAAAACACAAATAACGGAGATATCTAATCCAAAAATATGGTCAACATAAGTAAGAACTTGCCACGACGAAGTAGTTTCGCCACTTGTTATTAGTAAAAACCGGTTGTATGCACACTCAAATGGCTAAAGAACAAATCGAAAATTGCTATCAGCCCCAAACCTAAACCTCCTAATGTAACAATGTATAACTGTTGTTGTGATATGTCATATTAGGTGCGACATTCACTTGGCACGAAACTTTCAGGCTGTTCTGCTTCATGTTAAAGTAAAAAGTAACACGTGTACTTTTCTTCACAATAACACATTTCTGCAGGCTATATGCAAGGGAACAACACAATCCTCATAAAGCATGCAGAATATTTCATTTCCTTGAGAGGCTTAACACATTATTATGATGAAAAAGTCAAACAGCGTGAAATGATTTTTTTTAAAATTTGTATTGCATTTTTATTCTTTCACTAAGCAACATTCCACAAAATAAGTATTTTAATCTTGTGCGCATAAAAATGGTGCATCATGGGTAGTATGTTATAATGTTCCCTGTGCCTACTCGGATATTTCCAAGTTTTTACCACAAAAATGGTTGCCAGGTGCAAAGTAAATAGTAAGGTGGTTAGAAATGTTCTCCCACCTCAATATTCCGTTTGGTTTTCCTCAAAAAATATATATTTCTTCAGGTTCAGTTTGGGTTCATACGTAATACAATTACTTGTCTTGCATGAACATTCAATTTAGTGCTTGTTTGCTTTGGTTGTTAGGTTCAGTGTCTCTCTCTTTATATATATACAGGGGATGGACAAAAATATGGAAACACCTGGTATAAAACAGGTAGCCATTTCAAACACGATTTGCGTCTGAATGGTAGGTGGCGCTGTGGTCACGGGCACTTCCTGCGAGGTATACATCCTGGCCAAGCTGACAGATGGACCAGTTACAGTTCAGCGACCGGTCCGTGCAGGTTATCGTGAATCATGTCTGAGCTGACAGAGTTTCAAAGAGGGCAAATTGTGGGTGCGCGTATGGTGTGAGCTTCCGTGACGAAAGTAGCGGAAATGTTTGGTGTATCAAGAGGCACAGTCTCGAAGATCATGACTGCCTACGAGACTTCCGGAAAAACCGCATCAGCGAAGCACCAGCGTGGACGCAAGTGTGTGTTGCGTGACAGAGACAGACGCACATTGGGTAGGATTGTGACCAAGCAGAAGATCACCACGGCTCCAAAAGTCACTGCTGAGCTGAATACAGTGCTTACAAACCCTATTAGCGTCCAAACAGTAAATGAGAACTCCACAAGCAGGGTTTTCATGGCAGATCTGCAATTCCAAAACCACTCGTGACTGTTGACCATGCTGCTAGACGGAGACAGTGGTGCAACTCTCATAAAAACTGGACAATGGAGCAGTGGAAGACTGTAATCTGGTCTGATCATCCTTTACATTTTTTCCAACTGCTGGCCGAGTGTACGTGTGGAGAACGCCAGCACAAGCGTACGATACAGACTGTCTGTTACCGAGAGTGAAGCATGGCAGTGCTTCAGTGATGATTTGGCCAGCCATCTCCTGGTATTCTGCCGGAACCATCATCACCCTGCATGGACATGTCACTTCCAGGGACTACGTAACCATTTTGAGTGACCAGCTGCATCGCATCCCATGGTGCAAACTTTGTTCCCAGATAGTGATGCCATGTTTCAAGATGACAGAGCTCTGTTCATACAGCTCACATCGTCCAGGACTGGTTTGATGAGCACTAAGATGAAGTGTCACATCTGCCATGGCCTCCACAATCACCAGACCTCAATATTATTCAGCCCCTGTGGTCGGTTTTGGAGACCAAGGTGCGAGCCCGCTACCCACCACCATCGTCTCTACAACAACTTGCAGCTGCTTTGGAGGAAGAATGGTACAACATCCCTTTGACAACCATACGCGACCTGTATTTGTTCATTTCACGTCGACTGCAGGCCGTTCTGCGTGCCAAAGGTGGTCCTACTCGATATTAATAAAGGTAATGTGCATTTCTGCTGGTGTTTCCATATTTTTGGCCATCCCCTGTATATAATCTGTGCAAAATACTTATGCTTAATATGTTAAGCAGTTAGATCGAATGGCTCTCTTGATAAACATTATTACGGTAATTTTATTTATGCTTAGTGCCATTGATTTTACCTACAAAACATTGGCAATGTGCGAAATATAGAAACTACTTGATGAAATAAAATACTGGTGGAAGTTGTAGTTAGTCTGACAATTTGTTGTGCCCCTTTATTTTGTTGGCCCCCACTTCACCAACATACCATACAAAGGTAAAGTGTTTAAATGGTGGTATCAGAAGTTTTTAGAGTACAGAATCATGAAACATATGTTAACGGAGTTATGGTAGTTAGAATGTATTCTGAAATGGTATGTTTGAAGCACAACGGAAATGCCATTTCACAATTGTGCTTGAAATGTGTAAACATATATATATCAAATCATAATAAAATCATGCAGATATATGTGAATTAAATGTAATTGAAAGAGGGAAGACTAAAACTAACTGCTTAAGCTACTCATGTGTGAATTCCTCTCCCATAATTTTTGAGAGACATTGGTGGGCAGTCTTCATCAGCCTACCTACAAACTTTCATTCAGAGAAATAATGAGGCACGAATATTGGCAGGAATCGATATAATTTGGAGCATAGCCTTTTTTTTCTTTACTTTTATTCTCATTGAGAAAAATGAAAATTTATAATTTGTTTATGAATTCTCAATTAAGAACATTGTGTTGTTACATTTTCATGTATTTTTTTCACTCGTAATGTTGTTCTCGTACCTGTGGTTGATATTATACATATTTCACTTATTACTTATATTGTTATTAAAGTTTAGAAATATATCAGAGTGGAAAGTATAGTTTAATATTTCCTTGTTTTTGGTTTATCTAAAAGATGACTAGTGGCCAATAACAGAAAACCATGAACATTAGAGCATTTTCACAATACTTGCTGGAGCATGAAGCAAGAAGTAAATGTCAAAAATGCCAGAATTACACATGAATGATTGGCCAGTGCTACAGCACAAACTGAGATATACATTGGTAAGCATTTGTCTAATTTCTTTATGAATAAATAATTATTACATTTCTAAACGATTAAAAGTGCTCAATACTTTGTAAAAATTAAACATTTTTTGAGAATAAAGTTTAAATGTAGGAATTGATAACTCACCAGTTAAAATCATCTCTGGATATGATTAGGTTAACTGTGGTGTGGGTTTGTTAAGATTTCTGTAGCATTAAATAGTATATTTCCTCTTTCAAATGCACGGCGAATATTTTCAATCGTTACAAAGCACTTTATATGTTTCATTGTTGTTTATTTATAGAGTCTCCTGAGATCAAGAAACCTCGTATGAAGTGCTATATCACAGATCATTGTTCAGGTTTTTTTGTAGTTCTACTTTATGCACAAATAGGCTAATTGTAACTAGACCTGCAGTTTAAAGAGGAAGTCAAACTATTGCCATGTGCCTCAAGGTGAATGCAACATGGTAGGCTCACACATGAGTGATGCACACATATATCTTTTCCAAGAGCTTCATTTGCATATTTTCTACTGGTGTATGCAGTATTTGCAATGCTATTTATACGTATTAACAGTATTGGCCAAAGGATATACCATATTGTGACTGTACTTTTATGATATATTAGTTACATAATGTTATCATATTGGCAAGGGGTCCCGGGTTCAGTACCTGGTGGAGGCACATAGTGGTTCGGATCTCACCCTAATCTAAAGGTCCAGTCTCGATTAGCCTTACTCTGCATAAAGTGGATTAAAAACACCAAATCAATCGATTATCATATTGGCGAAATATATTATGTCTACAGAACACATTTATTCACTGATACCTCACAAATTGCATGTATATCTGGTAATTGTTTAAATATACCATGAGTTCATGAAAAGACAAGGAAGGAATTGTGTAGCCCAGAATAGTAAAAGTGCCTCTTTCTACCACCTCACCCTTTTCTGTGTTGCAAGTTGAAGATAAACAACCATATGCTCAGGTTGATTGGTTCATGAGGTCAGTTTTCATGGTGCCCTTAATAGAGCATTACATAAGATGTACAGGCAATATTATAAATATCCTAGTCATTCATCTTGCAGAACTTCAGATGCAATAAGATATTTACATATACCTGTTTTAAAAAATCCTGCTAATGATGCATTGTTAATATCACAACATGGAATGAAAGCGTAATATATCTACCTTTTTTTCTGTCTTTTGGCTGTTAGTTATGTTTATTACTTCTGCTTTCATTTTTATCTTTTGTAAATATTAAAGTCTCAAGAAAGTTGGAAAGTTAGAAAAAAAAATGAAAATTTTAAATTTTTGCCAATTGAGGCTAAACTATTTTACTTGCAGTATCAGTTTAGAGGTTCATAATGTCTTAATTTGGAACAAGCTAAAATATTATACATGGTGTAGCAGTCAAGAGACAGATTTTGGCCGTTGCCTCTTTTACTAATTTGTTTTTGCCATACGTTCAAGTGTGTGTGTGCATACCAGGTGACATAATGGTAACACTTGTCTTGTAATTGAGGTGTAACAGGTTTGTTTCTCAATGGAGACATATTGCACTGTGTTTGACGTTCCATTATAAAACTTTGAGTCCTTCTGAACACAAAATGAACTTAAAACAAACTTGCACGTGTTTGTGCTTCTTATGTATGTACAATATAATTTGATTACAAAGAACACCCAGGATGCCAGGATTCCAAACTCTGTAGACCTGGGGTTGTAGTGCACTGTGCCAACCACTCCGTGACAGAGTTCAGTGTGCCAAATTTATAGTTTCATGTGATAAAATTGGAAACGAATGTTAATATCAACTGATTAAAGGTTTTTGGAAATTATAAACTTTACTACTCTTACTTGTACACCTTGTACATGAGAATGCATATGCACACTCCATTTAATAATGAAGGAAGATTTAAGATTTAATGCAGCACATGACGTTGAAAATTTTAACTGGCTGGGAGGAGGGTGTGTTTAGTTGGGCCTGGGAGATAGTTGGGGAATGCTTTGCAAGAATTTATGCCAGCTGGGGGATACCCCCATATCTCCCTCTCACTTCAAGACTGTTTTAATGCGACCTGTTGAGACCAGAATTACTTGCAATTGCGAGTATTGTTTTTGGAAAAAGACCAGCATATTGATGAAAGTTATGTGAAGGAATGGTCCTCCCTGATGACAAAGTAATGCCTTGTGAATCCTTGTAATTAAGGTGTTCCAGATTCAATCCCCAAAGAAGGCACAGTGTGGGTTCAGTCCCAATCTTTATTTCTGGGCATAAAGTGTACTTACACATTTTGTTTTCTGAGAGAAGGCCAATTTGGACACGTTTCTAAAGTTACACGAGCTTAACGCGTTAAACGAGTTACCGTAACTGACTGTCCCATAAGTTTAATAATCCTGTCCCAAAAGTCTCACTTCGTGCAAGAACGAGATTCACCAAACGCACGAGCCAGGAGGCTGGTTTGTTTGGTGAGAATCGCCTGCTGCTTGCGGAAAACGTGCATGCTGATGGATTCGAACTGCACTAGTTCGGAAAATGTATTATAATTTTAACAGATAGCGATATAAAGCCACATGCACAAGATGAGTATGCCTTAACTGTTCTTGGAATGCGATTAAAATTAGTAACAGTGTCCAAAGTAGAGTTTATTTTTGCCATAGGGACATTCCTTCCGCTTTACGCCATGTGGAAACTTTCTCTAAAACAAAACGCTGCGCCGGCGCTTCCTCCTAGAGTGTCCCATAAGTCTGTAAAATAACTGGTTTCACCAGATTCACGAGCCCAGTTATTTTCGTGGAATACGTTCGTTTCGTTAAGACTTTTGGAACACACCTTACATTATGTAGACCACTGTGCACTAGGCCAGTACTCTTAATTGATGGGCTGTGGCTGGGCACTAGGCCCTAACATAAATCGTACCAGGTAATAAAAGGTCCAATGGTTACCAATTAATTTAATTCCAATTTTACATTTGTCAACAAGCATAGACAGAACAAGCTTTTAATATTTATATTTATGCCATTATTTATTAATATTTCAAAAATCTATGGTGCAAATTAATGTATAAAGTTTACAAAATAGAAAGAACAACATTGTTTGTGCAGGAATTCAACTTTTATAAAAAGAGGCTGTTGTCTTACAAAGATTGAGAACCACTGCACTAGGTGGTAAAGATACATCACCACTTGCTTGTAATACTCTGAGTCACTGTGGTTCAGCCTGACAAGGAGGGAAAGTGAAGTTTCTATTTTTTTTTAGGGTTGGGGGACAAATATTAATAGTTTTGAACTTCCACAATCCACAATGCAAGTTGAAGTTGGTCATAAGTGTTTTGAAGTGTCTACTAGTATTTGCAACATTATTACATAGAATTTTGTAAACTCACTAACCAACCAACAAACTATATTTTATGTTGTTTTTTTCGTTTTAGATTTCTGGAAACATTCAAAGGCTGAGGGCCTTCTTTAAATCAAGTGGTACTCTGAATGCAATTATTTCGAAGTGTTATTATTATCAATAATGTCTCTGTGCCTACAAGCAACTTTTATATGTAATCATTTTTAATAAGAGCTGTACAATAAATTTGTAATAAATTTGTCAGTGTTAATGTATGTGTTATGTTTGGAAGAAATATTTCCTTGTGTATAGCATTTAGTTTAAATTATTTTTGACAATTCTAGCCATATCATGTAAAATCAAAGAAAACCTCCCTGTGTTCATATATAATGTTGTGTACTTGTGGATTCGAGTAGTATAATGTAGGGTGAAAATCCATATTGGAAACTTCATGCCATTAAGGGAAGATTCATCATATTTTTCCATTAAATTTTCTTTCTCTGCAACGTGATTTGAATATTACGCTGCATGTTAAAAATACAGTCTCGCCTTACACAATCAACATCCCGCATTACAAACATGTACACACAGGTTAGAGCTATTGTAGTATATACATGTACCATATATAGTATAGTATAGTAGGGTGAGTCTTTTAAAAGAGACCCCGTGGAAAATGTGCTCCTTGCTTGTAGGCAACCCTGGTACACCGAAGAGAAGAGCGGGGCAGAGAACAGTCCAGGATATGTCATGTCATGTCATGTTGTCGAATATGCTTGGCACCGATATCCTGGACTGTTCTCTAACCCGCTCTTCTCTTCGGTGTACCAGGGTTGCCTACAAGCAAGGAGCACATTTTCCACGGGGCCTCTTTTAAAAGACTCACCCAGTATATAGTATGTAAATTGGTGGTGTTCTTTATATTCCTTTTGTCCTTGTGTTTCGAAGTCTTGGGCCTTCCCGATGGCACAGTGGTTGTGTCCTTGCCTTGTAATCGAGGGGTCCCGGGTTGGATACCCGGTGGAGGCACATACCAGTTCGGATCCCATTTTAAACTGTAGGTCCTTCCCGGTTAGCCTTTCTGTGCATATAGTGGACTTAAAACAACAATTCATTCAATCAATCGAAGTGTTGGGTCTGGTTCAGGAACAGAATCAGTTGGCTTTGATATTCAATGCTGCTGCTCCAAACCCCACATTCTTGATTGTGGCATATAAAATGAATATTACAATAATATACAAAATAAAACATGGAATATCAACAAGTGTAAGTTCAGGCACAAATGACCAAACCAAACTACCCACCTTCCTGTCATTTAATAACTTCTGAACCACATGATCACTATCAGCATTCTGTCTGTGCGACAAAAGGTTGAACTGCATTTTATCCTTGCGTAAGAGGACTGTGGTAAGTAATAAGATTTATTTTCCTAATTAAGATTTAGTTTAATATACTATAGCTATTAACAGTAGAGCTAATTCCCCTCCTCTATTGAAGGGTTTAATAATACTTCAAGATATTATTATTATTTATAATATCAATGTGAAGAAATGGAGTACATCACATAGTTGTCTGTATGGTGAAATATACTTCTATAAAGGTAATGCAAAAATGTGTAGTAAGATTGCAATGTTTGTCTGCAACATAGACGAGACAGTGTCTCAAAATGAAGTTTCACTTTTTGAGCTAAGTGCATGGCAATAAGTGTAGATTTTCTACTTCATGGTAACAGAAAAGAACCATGGTGGTCCAGTCAATAGGACGTCCGACTACCATACAGAATACCTGGCTTTCATTATTAGAATATGTAATCTCGGGAGGGAATTATCAATCTCTCCTAGTACAACAAGTAGCTCTGCCACGCATCCAGCCAAAAATGAGTGGTGGTGGGGGGAGAATGGAGGCTATAGCATGGCTCTGATCACATTTCCACTTTGTAAAATGGAAAAAAAAATATTGGGTCTACTACTTCCATGTCCCCTTTGTACTGCAATTAACAGGAAATTGCTGTACTCCAGGATGCGAAACCATTGAAGACTGGTGAGGAGGAGGAAGAACTCCATTTACATGAATGTGTGTGAATTATTATGATATGTATATTTTATATATATCACAGTATATATTAGAAAGTAGTGTGTGAAATCCTGGAAGACAGGGGAGGATTTTCCCTCGCCAACAATTATGTCCTACAATCCTTCAAAGATTCAGATGGTAAAGGAATTAGTTTGCTACTTTATATACTTTATAATATATATATATATATATATATATTAGTGTATAGTGTGTGTAATATAAAATGAATGTATGTACATACATAGACATTAGCACTGTATATTATGTATATAAATATATATCAAAATATACAATATTAAATATGTGTGTATATATTTATATATACATTAATTCATTCTGTATTTTATATATATATATATATATATATATATATATATATATATATATATATGTGTGTGTGTGTGTGAGGTATTTATAAAGTAGCAAACTAATTCCTTTCCGGATTTTTGTAGGACAAAATTCTTGGTCTGGGGTAAATTCCCCCCTGTCCCCCAGGATTCCATGCTTTTTAATATTTTTAATAATAATTATTATAATAATTCCAGCAAGAGATCCTTTACTGCCAACAAATTGATTTGTTTGATGATACCAATTATCTTGTTCAGAGAACTACACCCAATTCGATACTCCATACAAGAGATTTGGTTGGATGAACAAAATTAAGTCAATCAAATAATTTTGTACAGTTAACCTCAACGTTTTGCAAACAAACAAGGGATTTGGTTGCTGTAACTAGGATTTGTTTCAGCCAACCAGACTTTTCTCTCGGTGTATAACAATCCGTAAAACACAACAATTACAAATCGTAAGAAAACATATTGAATTGTCATTTCCATCACTGTTACCAACCCTATAAGGTCTTTATCGCACATGTATGGTATTTTATTGCCTGATACAGACGTAACGTCGATACCTTAGCCCATACGTTGAAAGTACAATTCTCAAGATAATCCTAGATATGTCGAAGAAAATGGATATCTTTGTTTCAATATTGGACTTGAATGCAAAACTTCTGATCAGAAAGGTATTTTTTTTTAATATGACAGTAGGATACTGATGTTCTTTGACAAGTTTTAAAAAAAATGATAGAAACGTTGAAAAGACAAAGAAAAACACCAACTTACACAAAACACAAACTGGTACAATCAGCCCAGAAAACTATATAAAAGATATCGAACCACTGCAAATTAGAAGTTATTTCATTTCTCACCACAAGTGTAGTTCACCTGAAGGATACGCCAATATGTAGCAATATCGCTCCATTTCAGTAAAAGTGAAGGTGTTGGAGGCAAACAAAAATACCATGAATTTGGCATCTGTGTACGGTTTTGATAGATTGCTAACTTGCCACAGTGTTTTTCGAGATGGGCAAAACGGCGACAGAACATTTCTGCAATTATCTCTTCATAATATACATTGTCATACAAACATGTAGGTCTATAAGTTTAACACTTGTCGAAACGAATAATACTTAAAAGTGGGACCTTAATTTGTCGAAACTGCGAAAAACACCGATACATTTTAATTGCTGCAGAATGTGCTCATGTACAGTCACCGACAATAAATATGAAACACTTAGATCCTTAAATCTGGCTTCCCTGCAAGACGTTATGTGTGTTGCCTAACTCTACGGCGCTGCTAGAAGTTGTCTTTGGAAATTTGCTAATAACAACCACTTTTCGCCGTAGAGTTAGGCAACACACATAACGCATTGAAGGGAAGAGAGTATTTCAATATCTAGGTGTCCCATTTATATTGCCAATGACTGTACATTAGGGTGGAACGAAATATAATTATTTTTAAAGATAAATTCTAATAGTGAGGAAAAGTTCCATTTGATGTGAAAACGACCAAAATAAAATTTGATGGTAATCGGAGCATGTCTTGAGGTGCCGCAAGTACGATAAAGTTTCATAAATTTGAATTTTTTCCCTCTATTTCAACCTTTTCTCTAGTTTCTTATTTGAGCTATAAAAGTCCAAATCAAAAGGCTGGTACTTTTTATGGCTTTTTATTAATAGAACAAACGTTTTTTGGTGTTTTAAATTTAATATTTTAATATTTTTTTTCCTCACATACCATCAATTTTTTTTGGTCGTTTTTACATGAATAGGCAACCTTTCCGCACTATTAGAATGTTTTTTTTTAAAAATGTATTTTTGTTCGACCCTACTGTACATGCAGTGACATATATCTGAACACATTTTCGCGATTTTTTCAACCTCTTCAAGCTGCTCCGGCACCCACCCTCCGTCGTATAAAGTGGGTACCTGGAGGGAACTCTGGGGGTAAAGGTGGCCAGGGCGTGGTTCTGATCATATCATCCCTACTTTCGACTGTGATGAAGAACGTTTGGGGCCCTAACTGAACACAGCCCTATACGCCTTCACGGAGTGATGCAAAGCACACGAGAGCATTTTACTTTTTACTTTTAATACTTAGTTTTAAATTGCTCCTTACTTCTGATTTCTAAATAATTAAAGTAAAGTTTAATTAATTCTCATTTTAAGAATGATATCATGCGAATCAATAACATAATATTATAACATGCAATAATTTACATTTACAAGAAATGAAGCGAAGCGTTTCTCTGTGGATGACATCATCAATGCAACTTTTGGGTTTCTTTTCCTCCTCAGTTGACAACTTCACACAAGCTTTAAGCGTTTCCTGATCTATCATATTTCTTAATTTAGCAGTTATGAAAACGGACGATAATTTAAATCCGTTTATTATTTTGACTTTTAATTATAAATATGACTGAATCAGTGCTTATTACTACGAAACAAAAACAGGAAAATCAATTCTATATTAAATTCAAGTGAATGAATTAAATTCCAATGTGTATCTGGTTAGCAAGATTCTTAGCTATTCTCCGAATTCTCTGCCAGGTTACTGACATTTTCATGGTTGGACATTCTAATTTCCGGGTGTATTTTTCCCCAGGTCACATCCTGAATTCAACATTGTTCTACACAATTTTAAGTCCTGAATTGTTCGTTTACTACTATAAGGCTGGAAACGTGGTACATGGTATATTTAATTTGTAACTATCAGAAGTCTTGAGTTACAGCAATCGATTCTCCGAAATTTTTATATCCTGTGGGGATATTGATTCAGACACCCTACTTACAATCTTCTTTGAGCCTGATCTAGACATAATTCAAGCAAGGGAAACTCGCCTTCATGTCTGCTGTCATATTAACATCAGAAGCTGATGTGACATGCCATTGCCGTCTTCGCTTCCAGCATTTCATATTCTGCCCCGCTTTAATATTTACTGTTTCACATTCTCCCAGATCACAGAAGTCTTATTTGGTTACACTTCCTCACCTCTCTGTTCTAAAATTATAGCGAAATTGTAAATTCATACTCAACTATGAATTCGGTATGCATGTACAATTCGTAATTCCCATGCGCTCTAAGGTACGGTATTTCCTTTGCTCATGTGCGCCTTAACGTATGAAAGAATATTCTTCTTTCAATCATTACCCAAAACAAAATAACAACTTCTGAGAATTTCCTGTACCTCTCATCAACTACTCTGCTTCCTTCTTCCTTCGACTCCTTTGCATTTTTTTCTGAGGTCGCAGCTATTGTGTTATATATGAAAGCATCTGTCCACATTATGTCCTTGACAATCATCAGTTGAATATCTTCAGAACAACAACAACAACAACAACACCCAAACTACTGTGTCCTATCTATCTATCTATCTATCTATCTATCTATCTATCTATCTATATATATATATATATATATATATATATATATATATATATTGTAGCCGACTTCTGAGGCGTAGTGGTTACAGTGTTGTTTGTGGGTGTCCCTTCATCAGTTTCATCATATCATCACTGATCCAAATTTTCGCCGTTAGTCAAAAGTGTCAGAAATGCCAAGCAGAATAAGCCGAATCAATCAATCAATGAAGAGTTATATTGAATTGAATTGAAATGTATTTATTTAAGTTCTGTGAACAGATTTACACCTTCAAACAACATAAGAAAATATAGAGATTAAATACATAAGTGATAAATTTTTAAAAAAATGCAAGGTGTTAAAAAAAATAGGTTATGTTGAATTTCATTCCTCTAAATTGGAACATTTGCCTGTACTAACGTCACCAATTTATCCATACAAGAGTTAGATTTCAGAACTGTACTTGCAATAACATAATGGTGCTTCTGGTCTTCACGCCACGTAAGAACCTCCGGACCTCCGACCAAGACAGTTTGGATGTTTCTATTCTCATCCCCCACCCCATAAAAGAGGTCATCGCCCCTCCATCCAGAACAAACGCTACCTGTGGAACCGAGCGCCGTGGGAGGAGATAAGACTTTCCCTCGACTCCTTCCCCTGGGGCCATCTAGAAGATGGAACCATTGACGAAGCAGCTGACATATTTTCAACTGTCATTCAAGCAGCAGTGACGGACCACGCGCCTACAGGGAAAATATCTTCTCCTAGATTTCGGTGTTGGTTCGACTCCGAAGTGCGGGATGTACTGGCCAACAAGACACGAACATGGCAACTTTGGAAGGGCTTCCCGAGTGAACACACGCACAATACCTTTGCTGCTCTGCGAAGACACTCAAAGTATCTCCTTCGAAAAAAATATAAGGAACATATAAACAATATCACTGCAACAATCCCGGAAAACCCAAAAAAAAAAATTAATCTAATAAACTCGAGGAAAAATAACAGTAGGATTCCAGCTGAAATTACGCATGATAGTGAAAGTGCGATAGGCGACCGAAGGGCAGAACTCTTCAACGCTTATTTTCACCTGCACCCCGTCTTCCCCTGCAGCGTTGCCAAACGTAAGACCAGTCTGTTCCTCCTCTCTAATAACGCTTGTCACTACACCCGATGAGGTGAAGGATCTATTGTCGTCTCTTTCAGTTCACCGTGCCCTAGGACCGGACGATATCAACACCATGTTCCTCAGGAAAACTGTGCAATCCCTGTACTATCCCCTTTCCATTCTCTTGAACAGATGTTTTTCGGAAGGCATATTTCCTCACGCTTGGAAACAAGCTAACATCACACCGATTCACAAAAGTGGTAACAAAAATTTTGTTTCATCTTACAGACCAATCTCCTTACTCTCGCCTCTGTCCATCATCTGTGAAAAAGTAATCAAAGACAGACTGTACAAATTTCTTTCTCCGTACTTAAGCTCTAAGCAACGTGGTTTTCTTCCTGGTAGATCCTGTCTTACAAACCTGTCTGTTTTACTCTCACATGCTATGAAATGCATTTCAAATAATTCACAATTAGATGTAATATACTTTGATCTGGCCAAAGCCTTTGATACTGTTAGTCATCGTCTTCTTATTCACAAATTATGCAATAGATTCAACATTCCTTGCAAATTTCTAACCCTTCTCACAGATTATCTTAGCGATCGCCAACAACGTGTCGTTCTTCCAGGAACTGTTTCTAACTTTCTTCCTGTCCTTTCTGGAGTTCCACAGGGTAGTGTTCTAGGACCTCTCTTGTTCATATTATTCGTCGATGGCCTTGCGGACCATCTCACAGCTCCCTCTAGCAATTCCCTTCTTTTCGCAGATGACTGTAAAATTTTCAGAGAAATCTCCACTTTCCACGATACTCATCTTCTTCAGAATTACATAGCAACATTTACTTCCTGGTGCCTGACATGGGACCTTACATTACATCCTGATAAATGTACTACTCTCACTATCTCTCTCAAGAAGAATCTGTTAAAGCCATCTTACTCCATCTCTGGCAATAACATCAAAGCAGTATCCTCTCACAAAGACCTAGGCATTGTTTTCGAACAAAAGCTCACATTCGAGGAACATATTTTATGCACCACAAAAAAGGCCATGCGTCTCTTAGGTTTACTCTACCGTTTCACTGAAATTAGTGACATCTCAGCCCTCACTTTGTACTTCAAATCATTCATCTCCCCAATAATAGAATACTGCTCTCCCGTCTGGTCCATGGCATGTCCCACTCAGCTCTCCAGAATCGATTCAGTCTTTCACTTCTTCCTAGCTATAGTCCATCACAGGGTTCCCTCATTACGCAATTTTTCATCTCCGCATCTCTTGTCTTTACTAAACTTACAAACTGCTTATCAGCGACGTTTGCAGAATGATTTCAATTACTTATAGAAAATTGTGAATGGCAAAATCCGTTGCAACACACTCCTTGAGGAATTCCACTTTAGAGTACCTATGCGCACAACTCGCAATACAAGGTTATTTTATACAAAAAAATTCAAAAAAGATCTCTCTTTTATAGACTTGCAGCACAATACAATGATCTCCCCTCAAGTATTGATATATTTTCCTCCGAGTATGCCTTTCGGTCTTCTATCAGAAGAAATACTTGTAATTAATATCACATAGTGCCATCTATTACTTATTTTTTTGTTCATTTGCTATTCACTTTTATGTTGTTTTGTTAATCTTAATTAGTTTTTATTTTTTAATTTTTTTTTTTTATTGTTATGCTTATTATAATTATTGTTTTCTCATTGTTGACAATTTCAGTGTAAAATGGCCACCTGTGCTGTATCTGAAATTTTCTCAATAAATAAATAAACTGAGTTTCTTTGACAATTATTTTTCCTAGATTCGTTTCACAATCTATTTCACCCGATAAGATATTTTCTTTAAACGGATGACAGTGTATATTTCTTCTACATTTAAAGATATTTTAAGTTTGTATATATTTATATAATAAGTTTTACAAAGTGAATGATATGCTAGTTTTGATAAATGTATCTGATTCTGAAAAAATGTGACTATGATTCGTATTAGGATATAAGTTTTAAGAAAAGGCAATTGTACATGGGATTTACTGAATTTATGATGGGTGAATTTTTCGTAACATGCTCAGCATTAGGTAGCTGCATCTCCATCCTCTCTCACAACGTTGAACACCGCAGGATTAAATGGTTTGTGGAGGATAACGTTTGCTCTCAAAATCCCCTTAGATCATGATAAATGAAAGTGAGATCTTTATGAAGACATACTTGGACGTTTGTGTGCACAAGATCCTGAATTATTGCTTGTAGCTTCCCTGGATTCGCCCTTGTTGGAAAATCTTCCGTTCCGAATATCGGCTTCAGCTAATCGTTAGACCAGAGTCCGGCAATCGGCATTGGGAATGAAGAATTAGACAGGAACCTTCCCTAAAGGAGATGTACCCACTTTTAAAGTTTCCGTTATAAATGGAAGGATGGATATCAGGCAGCGTCTTTCTCCAGGATATTTGAAATTTTAATCAGAAAATACCTCCACAATCGTTCTCGAATTTCAGTCTCCTAATTACCGTCGAATTTCTGTTCCATTTGGATCATCGCAACCATCATTATATCATTAACAAAAATATAACTCAAATCAGTTCTTTCACGAATGTCACACACAAATTTCACTAATCCTCAGGAAAAAAACATATTGCATTTGCATCAATGACTTTTATATTTATCTAGGTGCTGTACTAATTATAATAATTACAAAAATAACCATCATTCATACACTGTCACTGCCATGTGTCATGTCGGATCACACTTCCTAAAATGGGGATGATAGGCAGGCATGTATTTATAAATTTATTTCGGAGGGATCCAAACCAAGTGTCTCAGAAATAATAATAATAAATAATATAAACGCTTATATTAAAATATTTTAATTATATTAAATTGAAATAATAATAATTAGTAAATATTGATTTAATATTGTATTGTTATTATTACATAAAAAGTGTAAGAATAGAGATATGAAAGCATGTATTCAATATCAAGCATGTAGTTAAGATTGCAAAAATTTGTATTAAAGCAACTGCCCTGGCAAGAAAATCAGTGCCAAATGGATACAGGATTGAATATTTATTAAATAACATGAAAGAACATTAGATCCGGTTGGCGAAAATTAAAGTGTCAGATTAATATCTTTGGTGCTGTCATTCAAAGTTCGGCGGAAATGAATAACCCTCGATTATTCAGCAAATGCTAAACAAGTATATTTTCATTGTTTAATGTTAGTGGTCTCCCCATTAAATACGTCCTTGCTGATAGGTCCACCACTTGAATCTTGCTTCCTATGTACTCGTACGTTACCTTCATGACAAAATTAATACAGAAACATTGTGAACACCCAATGTGGACAATGCAATTTAGTGTCAATTTATTATAAACGTTTATACAGTTAATTGACTCATATGTTTTATGTTACTTCGTTTTATGGCACTTGTAGCTAATCGTGATGTATATTCAGAGTTGAAAAGTCGAAAATCAACAGGTGGTGGACCTGGCAACCCTATCCCCCGGGAAAGATATTAATCTAAATAAAAGGAGTTCGTCCAATAACTTCTAAATCTATCCGAAACTAGATTGACTGTTCATAGCAACAATGAAATTTCGCACACGTGTTTTCGAACGTTTATGAAAAATCTCGTCATGAAAAACAAGTGAATAGCGGTTCCCCTGCGGACCCTGTAGCTACGTCAGGCGCCTCCAGTTGAAGAGTTCCAATCTGTCTCTGTCGCCTCGCATATTCCTCTCATGCCAAACATCAATAACCTCAGCGGAGAGTTATATGTGGACTTCTCCATCTGCCTCGCTCTTCCATGAATTTGTAAACCCCATCCTCAATTGCACGCCGTGACACAAATGTAAAAATCCACCTCCACGAGTCTAGGAATTGGGAACGGTTGTAAAGTAATTCAAGCTAGCGCAACCGTTCCAAACTTTTACAGCCGAGTCGTATGGAAATACGATTGAATTGCTTTTCGTTTGTTTTTGTTTCCCAGAAATTGATCTCCCTTTAAAGATGAAACAAGCTCATCTCTACTTGTTTACTGTTTGTTTATTTATGTGAAGATGTGGCCTGAGGGAAATGCCAAACGATTGTTGGTAAGGAGAGATAAAGCTCCCCACGCACCATGCTATGAGGCGTACGTATATAGGGGGATGAGGGTTAGAACCCCACACATTCTATCGATTTCGGCCATGTTGGAGACGATGTTATCAGCAGCACGCTCTAGCCACCATTACCTCCCAGGTACATAGGCGCCCGAATAGGGTGACAGGTGGGGCACCTACCTCCACTGAGATTTCTGGAAAGAGTTAATGTAATTCTAATGGTGAAATTATAGCGAGATTTTATAACAGAATGTTGTTTCCTGTGACTTACAGGCGGTAAGTTTCAGCAAGTAATATTTTTATTATTATTGTTGTTATTATTATTATTAGTTGAAGTTGGGTTACATTTAATATACATTCTATTTTACACTGATTATCTAACCATAAAAACAGTTTTTTGTCAATATAAAGTTCTGACAGTTATATATAAATATACAGAATATGGAAATTAGTACATATGTATGTAATTTTTAAAAACATAAGTAGTATAGTAGTAATAATAATAGCAAAAATAACAAAAAGACAGTAATAATGAAATAATTATAAATAGATAATAATAATAATAATATAAAGTATAAATACTACTACTACTACTAATAATAATAATAATAATAAAAGTTTCTATGACCTTCCCCCTCTGAGAGAAAATCCATCGCGCGCCCTTGTTGATGGGGCTAAACAGGGGTGTATATAGTGTGTGTCCGGACCCACCGAAAATCCCTCTATTATAAGATTTCCAGCTTCCGTGGCACGAAAGTTCTCTGTTCCCCTCTCCCTTTATTTTCCTTCTCTTTGGCTCAGACTAATTTATATATATATACCGGGTGTCCGAGAAGTCTTTGTATGAAAAAAAAAATTAACTGTATCCGCTATATGCAACATAGACATGACAAAATGGTACCAAAATGTTCGGAAACTATTTAAGTTTTTTTCTTCAGGTTTCTGTAACGTTGCAGTAGTGTAGCAGTGCAAGTGCCCAGCAAACCGGAAATGTACATAAATCAGGAAAAAGCTAAGTGCGTCCTGTGGTTTCACGTGAACAGGTCACAAAAAACAGCGCAGAGACATTTTCAAACATCGTACGGAAAGTTGCCGCCCGATGGTAGGAGCATTAAGTCGTGGTATGACAAATTCAAGACCACAGGATCTGTTGCTGACGCAGCGAGAAGTGGCGGACCATCAACCTCAGACGAAAGGGTGGAAGATGTCAGAGTGGCTTTTGTGTGCAGTCCGAAGAAATCCGTGCGTACGGCCTCACGTGAATTAGAGATTCTAAAAGTTCTGTTCATGGTGTGTTACACAAACGTTTACTGTTTCGTTCATACAAAGTGCAAATCCTGCAGGCTTTCTTGCCCAATGACGGCAAACGTCATTATAACTTTGCGGTGAAAATGTTATCACGTATTGATGCTGATAATGCCTATCTGGAACGTGTTGCTTTTTCAGACGAGGCGGTCTTTCATGTCAGTGGTTTAGTGAATAGACACAACGTGCGTATCTTGGGTAAAGAGCCCTCTCATGAGGCGAGGGAGTCGACCATGGGCAGCCCGAAGGTGAATGTTTGGTTCGCGCTGCTGCATGACAGAATAATTGGACAGATTCTTTTTCTGTGAGCACACCGTAACATCTGGAGTGTATCTCGATATGTTGCAATTGTTTGCTGTTCCTCAATTGCTAGAATACCACCCAGATGTTATCTTTCAACAAGACGGTGCCCAACACATTGGAGTCTGGAGGTTCGTTTCTACCTTGATCAGACATTTGCTGGAAATGGATTGGTCGAGATGGACCGACAGCGTGGCCTGCACGATCTCCAGACATAACCCCTTTAGATATTTTCTGTGAAGTTATGTGAAAGACAATGTCTACAGAACTCCTGCATCCGATCTCTGCAACTCTGCAACAACAGATAACCCAAGTCATCACATCAATCCCTCCTGTGATGTTGGTTAATGCACGGCGAGAAGTTGAATTTCGACTAGATGTACTTCGTTCTACCAAGGGTGCTCACGTGGAGATTTATTGATATATTTCCTATTGCCAATAAAACTTGAATAGTTTCCGAACATTTTGCTACCATTTTGTCATATCTATGTTGCATATAGTGGATACAGTTAATTTTTGTTTTCATACAAAGACTTTTCGGACACCCGGTATATACCGCGTGAGGCACCTAAAAGTACCACCTGAAATAGCGAAGAAACCAGAAACAGTAGCGATGTGAGGTTTGCGGGAAACAATAATATCAAATGGGGCTCGTAAATCGGAGGTATGGGGTGGGTCGAAAAATATCGACAAATGGGGCATCTGGAGCAAAGTCATATTTTTTTTAATGGAACGATATACAATAACATGCATAATATTAAAAAAACACGCAGAGAAACACAACGCCGTTGGTCTCATGCATCTACTGCACATCGTCAGCACCATGTATTTGACAGTGTTACAGCATAATGAAAATGACCATGACAGTATGTCGAAGAACCACTGCGTAAGAAGCGAAAACCTGTCAAAGTGTGTGTTCAAAGTGGTGGCCGTCAGCTGCGATACAGGCAACGAGGCGCCCACGCAAAGATCGTTGCACAGAATGTAGCATCTCGTAGGGAATGTCCCTACAGGCCGCAGTAATGCGGTGTTGCATATCCTCTGGAGTTGTTGGCACATCCCGGTAGACAATGTCCTTCAGCTTTCCCCACAGGAAAAAGTCTAACGGTGCTAAATCTGGGGAACGAGCCGGCCATTTGACAGGCCCTCCACGTCCAATCCAACGATTTGGAAATGTATTTTCCACACATGCTGTAGCGCGTCTTGCACTGTGAGCTGGGCACCCGTCATGTTGGTACTACATGTCCCTCCTTGTCTGAAGTGGTACGTCCTCCAATAGTACAGGCAGTTCATGTTGTAAAAACTGTATGTATCGGTCAGCATTCAGTGTCCCTTGTATAAAAAAAGGGCCAATGAGATGTTCACCCACTATACCACACCACACGTTCACACTCCATGGGCGCTGGCGTTCCACTTGGCGAAGCCAATGTGGATTTGTCATCGACCAATAGTGCATGTTCCTTAGATTGACATTTCCATGATTGGTAAAAGTTGCCTCGTCAGTGAATAGGATACGTGACAAATCGGGTGTGTCGTGTCGTAACAACCATGTGCAAAACCGAACACGGTCCACAAAATCATTCCCGTGAAGTTCCTGATGGAGGGAGATATGATATGGGTGAAACTTGTGTGTGTGCAGAGTGCGCAATACACTTTACTGACTCATCCCAGCACCCCGGGCAATTTCACGGGAGCTAACGTGCGGATTCACAGCAACAGCGGCGAGAACATTTGTTGCACCTGCCTCAAATGTAGTTGGCTTGTTCCGCACACGTGCTCGTGGTGTTACACTTCCAGTGTCTCTTAATTTAATAAATAACTTACCAAACAGACGTCGAGATGGCTGTCGTCTGTCCGGATATCTCTCTGCGTACACACGGTAGGCTTCTGAGGCATTCTTTCGGCATTCCCCATAAATCAGGATCATGTTCGCTCTTTCTATGTTTGTGAACACCATAATCTTTGCTCTTACCACTACGACTGCTTGCTATGAACTAACACGATCTCGTGGACCTGCTATCAAAACTTGCTCTGCGTAAAGGCAGTTCTGTCAGGCACCTGAGAAGTCTTGCATGCCGTGGTACTGACGGTCAAGTGGGCCACTTGTTAGTATGTTTACATATTTTCACATGGCCATATCTTCGTTCCTATGTGCAGTAGATGCATGAGACCAACGGCGTTGTGTTTCTCTGCGTGTTTTTTTTAATATTATGCATGTTATTGTATATCGTTCCATTAAAAAAAATATGACTTTGCTCCAGATGCCCCATTTGTCGATATTTTTCGACCCACCCCATACCTCCGATTTACGAGCCCCATTTGATATTATTGTTTCCCGCAAACCTCACATCGCTACTGTTTCTGGTTTCTTCGCTATTTCAGGTGGTACTTTTAGGTGCCTCACGCGGTATTTATATATATAAATGAATATCTGATGCAAGTGTGTTTCTTTAATTTGTGCATTTCATACTGAAATGCATAGTTATTATTATTATTATTTTTGTTATTAACACATTGAAAATCTTGGAAAGTTAGGGTGATCTCTCATGTAAAAATCTTACATTCAGAATTGAAAAACTCGTGTAACCATTTACTCTTTGCATTATGTGGTCGAATATGAAAACAAGGTCTAACCAGCTTCCTGCATTTTATACTCAATTTTTTGATCTAGTGCACTTTTTACTTTCATTATTTGAATACTAATTAACTAAACTTTATTTCTGTTATTGATTATAAAAATAGTATGTTTTTACCTTTTCTAATTTGAAATGAACAGTGTCAATTTACAGGTTGGAAGAGGGGGAGGGTTTGACAGATCACTTCAACACCTTCCATGCTAACATGTTCTTTGTGGTACTTATACAATTAATAATTTTGTAAAAGTATTAATTTGAAGTTGAGATGGTCAGATTTTAGACTAACTTTTTAATCATATCATGTTTTCTTCCAGATACGGAGGATCAAAGATGATGTAGAATATTACATTGAGTCCTCACAAGATCCTGATTTTGAAAAAAATGAATATATTTATGATGACATCATTGGAATGGATGAAATTGAACTTTCAGGAGTATGTAATTTGTTTTATCAGTTGCTATTCATAATTTAAATTTTGTGTTCTGAATAAAATGCATTTGGAGTTTTGGGGTTGAATTCGGGATGGCGTACATCGGGATGGCCGCCGACCGTGTGGGTGGCGTCAATGTGGTTCCTCCTTGGCCAGGCAATGATTGGTCGTCGCCATTTTCACGTTCCATGCCGCGGTGGCCTTGTGCTGGGGATGTTGGGTGACTTATTGAGCCACCCTGTATATTAAATATCTGTCTAATGTGTTTGTGTTCGTCTTGTGTAGTAATTGTGCTGTCTAATGTGTTTGTGTTTGTCTTGTGTAGTAGTTCCTCCATTCATATTGGGGGTTAGGCGTAGAGCTGACAACTCTGCACTGTAAGAAGACATGTCACGAAACAGCAATATAAGGCCATGGATGTTCCCAAGGTAAAATATTCCGGAGGTAAAATAGTCCCCCGTTCGGATCTCCGGGTGGGGACTACTTTGGGAGGTCCCTGGACTAAGGATAAGATATACTTTAGGAATAAGGATATTAAATTAGGCACCTGGAATGTTCTGAGCCTTTACCGGCCTGGGGCATATCAGTGTACAGTTAATGAGATAGTGAAGTATAAATTAGATGTAGTAGCTGTCCAGGAAGTTAGGTGGCCAGGAGAAGGGAATTGTAAAACTAAAAATTATACTTTTTTCTATGGTGGTACTGAAAATCATAATTTTGGAACAGGCTTCTTCATAAATAATAGAATTATCTCAGCTCTTTAAACAGTAGAATTTATTAATGATAGGATATCGTATGCAATTTTTCAGGGTAGGTGGTGTAAAATTATTTTAATAAACATACATGCATCAACGGAAGATAAAGATGGTAATACTAAAGATGATTTTTATCCAGAGTTAGAACAGGTCTTTGATAAATTTTCTCAGTATGATATGAAAATTCTGTTAGGTGATTGTAATGCACAGATTGGCAAAGAAGAGACATTTAAACCCACGATTGGTAAATCATTAATTAAGTAATGATAATGGTATAAGATTGATTACTTTTGCAACGTCAAAGAATTTAATTGTGAAAAGTACCACTTTTAAACATAAAGATATCCATAAATATACCTGGTCTTCTCCAGATGGTAAAACTCATAATCAGATACATCATATTCTCATTGATAAGAGAAGGCATACTAGTATAATTGACGTTCGTACACATAGAGGTGCTGACTGTGCCAGTGACCATTATTTAGTAATTGCTAAATTAAGAGAGAGACTCTCAGTGATAAATCATAAGCAACAAAATCTAAAAGTTCTAAAATTTGATGCAGGAAAGTTTACTGATGAAAGAATTAAGAAAGATTACCAAATTAAACTGTCAAATAGATTTGATGTTTTGCAGGATTTAAATGATGATGAAAATATAAATGAAACAGACGTAAATAAGAATTGGGAGCACATACGTAATGCAATAGAATCAGCAGCTAAAGAAAGTATACGATACCATAAACCAAGAAAAAGTAAGCCATGGTTTGATAATGAATGTCATAATCTAATAGAAATAAGAAATCAGGCTAGACTTAGGTGGTTAAATAACTGTGATGATACAAATCTAAACAAATATAATAGAATAAAGCGAGAAGTTAACCGGACGTTTAGAAGTAAAAAAAGAGATTACTTGAAAAGCAAAATTAACGAAATTGAAAAAAAAACAGCAAAAATAAAAATATCAGAGATTTATATAAAGGTGCAAATGAGTTTAGAAATGGGTAGCAACCTAAAGTAAACTTGATAAAGGTTAAAGACGGTGATTTTCTAGCTGACCCAAGCGATATTCTAAATAGATGGAAGAACTACTTTAATGACCTTTTATGTCCATGTAGGAGATAAATCAGAAGTAAATGAAGTCCACACAGCAGAACTTTTAGTTCCAGAACCTAACTTGACTGAAGTTAAAGATGCTATTAAAAGGCTTAAGAATAACAAAGCACCTGGCATTGATTTAATACCAGCTGAGTTAATTAAATATGGTGGAAATTCATTAATATGTCAAGTTCATAAATTAATTTGTTTAATATGAAATAAAGAAGAAATCCCTCAACAGTGGAAAGAATCCATAATTGTTCCTGTATTTAAAAAAGGTGATATAATGAACTGCAATAATTATCGTGGAATTTCTCTACTCTCAACAACATATAAAATATTATCTAACATTCTTTTAACAAGACTAACACCATATGCTAATGAAATTATAGGTGATTATCAATGTGGATTTAAATGTAACAGATCAACTACAGATCAAATTTTAAACATCAGACAGACACTTGAAAAAAAATGGGAATATAATCAAAATGTCCATCAGCTATTCATTGATTTCAAAAAAGCATATGATTCGGTCAAAAGAGATAAATTATATAATATATTAGTAGAGTTTGGAATACCTAAGAAGCTTGTTAGTATGATAAAAATATGCACCAGTGAAACAGAAAGTAAAATTCGTGTGGGTATTAATATGTCTGACAAATTTACAATTCATGATGGGTTAAAACAAGGAGATGCATTATCTCCATTGCTCTTTAATTTTGCCTTAGAATATGCTGTTAGGAAGGTAAAAGAAACTAAAGAAGGACTAAAATTAAATGGTGTGACTCAGTTGTTAGCATATGCAGATGATGTAGACTTACTGGGGGATGATGTGAATACAATTTAGAATAATGCTAAAATATTTTTCAAAACTGCTAAAGAGATAGGTTTGGAAGTTAACAAAGAGAAAACTAAATATATGCTTACAGGCCGAAACCAAGTGTTAGGTAATAATCAAAGATAACAACTCGTTTCAACCAGTTTCCAAATTCAAATACTTAGGAGTAATATTAACAAATAAAAATTATATGAAAGAGGAAATATAAAGTAGGCTTAATTCAGGAAATGCATGTTACTTATCTCTTCATAAACTTTTGTCTTCTCGTTTAATATCTAAGAAACTAAAAGTTAAAATATACAAAACAGTAATTTTGCCTGTAGTATTATATGGATGTGAAACTTGGTCCCTTACATTGAAAGAGGAACATAAATTGAGAGTATTTGAAAATAAGATCCTTAGGAAAATCTTTGGACCTAAAAGGGATGAGGAGACAGGTGAGTGGAGAAGGTTACATAATTTAGAACTACATAATTTGTATTCATGTCCAGATATTATTAGAATAATTAAATCAAGAAGACTTAGGTGGGCAGGCCATGTGGCACGAATGGGAGAGGAAAGAGGAGTTTCCAGGATTCTTGTTGGGAAACGTGATGGTAAGAGACCTGTAGGTAGGCCAAGACGAAGATGGAGGGACAACGTTGAGATGGACCTAAGGGAAATCGGTAGGGATGTAAAAGATCATATAGAACTTGCTCAAGATAGGGAAAGATGGAAGGCCTGTGTTGCTGCAGCCATGAACCTTCGGGTTTAAGAAGGCTAGGGAGTTAGTTAGTATATGTATATATATATATATATATATATATATATATATATATATATATATATATATATATATATATATATATATATATATATATATATACAGGGTTTCCACAAAGTCCTGCTACGTTACAATGAAACTTAACTTCTAAACTATATGAAATAAATACATGCAGTTTTTTGCAACGTGTTCTACAGCTCTGAAAGTTTTATTTACAAGTACAACACTTCAACCTGTTCGAGAACTTCTGAAATCCATGTTTCTTCTCCTCATTGGTCTCTAGATGTGAGGAACCTTTTGGATAGACATTTCCCTGGGAGATGGATTGGCCGCAATGGATCAATCTCCTGGCCACTGCGCTCCACTGATATCACTCCCTTGGATTTTTTCCTTTAGGGGTACGTCAAGGATCATGTCTACGAAACTCCTGTTCCAGATCTTGTCACACTACGTACACGGATTGCAGAAGTTCTCGAACAGGTTGAAGTGTTGTAATTGTAAATAAAACTTTGAGAGCTGTAGAACACGTTGCAAAAAACTGCATGTATTTATCTCATATAGTTAAGAAGTTAAGTTTCATTGTAACTGTAGCAGGACTTTGTGGACGCTGTATATATATACATGATTTCGTGCAGCAGATTCAAAACACATAATTTATTCATTTCTAAGGTGTGACCAACTCATCCTGCTACCACATCGATGTAACACAACTAGCCTAACGAAATGCGTGATTCTTAATTACAATTAATTTGCTGGGCAACGAAGTGAGATAGTTCAATTATGTATGATACATAGGAAAAAAACCCGCTATAGGTGCTGGAAACTTTCGTAGGGTTCAAAATGTTTTTTTTTTTTTTTCAAGATAATTATATTGTTTACGAGGGTCACTATTTATATTTTGAACCTTGTCAGCACTGATTTAAGTTAGGCGCGATTTGACGTTTGCACGGAATCGTCTGGCATTATTGACCATAACGTACTTCAAATGTTTTGTCATTAGTTTCATTTGTGTTGTTTATGTTGCCTTGGAGATTGCGCGACAACAATAAAATTAACTCGTGAACATTTTCGTGCGATGATTTATTACGATTTCCGACCTGGATTATCAAGACAAGAGTGCATCGATCAACTTACTTCCACATTTGGCGATGAAGCCCCATCCTTTGCCACTGTAAAACGCTGGTATAACGAATTTAATCGTGGCCGCCATTCGCTCACCGACGAGATTCGCGAAGGTCGTCCAAAATCAGTTGTTGTTCAAGAAAACATTGATGATGTGCAAAACCTAATACTGCAAGATCGTCATGTGACATACTGTGAGATTGAGGCAACCATAGGCATTAGTTCCACCAGCATATATAAAATATTACATGATCATTTAGCTGTGAGAAAGGTATGTTCTCGTTGGATCCCACACAATTTGACAAAAACTCAAAAAGACGCTCGCGTCAATTGGTGCAAACAAATGCTCAATAAATACAATCGTGGTGCTTCAAGAGACGTATATAAGATTGTAACAGGTGACGAATCATGGATATATGCATATGAGCCGGAACGTAAAGAGCAGTCGACTGTATGGGCGTTTCAAGATGAACCCAATCCAACAAAAGTTGTTCGCTCTCAAAGCACATCGAAACAAATGGTCGCCTGTTTTTTCGGGAAAACTGGTCATGTGACAACTGTGCCTTTAGAGGAACGTAGAACGGTCAACTCTGAATGGTACACAACAATTTGTTTGCCAGAGGTCTTCGGTCAAATACGGAAAACAAACAAACGCCGTCGGATCATTCTTCATCAAGACAATGCCAGCTGTCACACATCTCGTCTAACAACCGACTTTATGAACAGTCAAAAAATCGAATTGATGGGTCATCCGCCGTACAGTCCTGATTTGGCACCCAATGACTTCTTCTTGTTCCCCAATGTCAAGAATAAATTGCGTGGACAACGATTTTCGTCGGCGGAAGACGTCGTTGATGCATTCAAAAACCATATTATGGAGGTGTCTCAAGAAGATTGGAAAAACTGCTTTGACAAATGGTTCGAACGAATGCAAAAGTGTATTGACCATAAAGGAGAATACTTCGAAAAACAATAAAGCAGTTTTCAATGCCCAATTCCTGTTATTTCATTGTTAGGCTCAAAATATAAATAGTGACCCTAGTAATAAGGGTAATAAGATTTCACTATACTAAATTTCTAAGTGAGAGAATTAAGACGGCGAACCGCCACCACTTGCACGCCGTGAGTAAGCTTTGATGGTTGATATGTCACGAGGGCCGTAGTTTGCGCACCCCTACTTTTGAATGCCTCCGAGAAGAACATTGGAATTTGTGCAATGTAACTTCCATTGAAGCATGTAACTTCTGCGAAAAGGCAAACACCCTCCAAGTTCAGGGAAAGATAAACTTAAAACATCCAAGGAGTTTCTACGAAAGAGGAAAAAGACAAAACAAATAACAAGAAATCGATCAAATGCGACTTCGAATCTGCCTGTTCGCCCACTCCCACGCGGAAAGCTCGAAAGAGAAAATGCTACGAGGACCTACTTCCAAAATTGCAATTCTTTCTGCAAACGTGAAGCGAGGACTTCTATTATGGCAGTCACCGTCGCATCACAGCCCATTCTCTTCGAGTTCTCCATTACGAGAGGCTGCGTTGTGTTTCGATGACAACTCTCGGCGAATTCTGTCATTCAGTACGCCGTTGTCTCCCAGGGAAGCGGCCACAAAAGAGAACAATGGTGAAAGACGGACGAGAGCGAAAGAGCAAAGTGAAGCATTATCCTGCCTCTGTCAATAGAAACCTGCCTGCATCCGACAAATTCGTGTCAAACTCCTGGAGTTGCAATTATAGCTTAGAGAAAAGACAATTGTCCATTTATTTCCGCTCGTGTTGGCACTTTCATATTGTTCCATAATTTTATTAACAGTTGGAACTTTCCTAAATGTGACTGTAGTTTCGTTTCCAACTTCAAACGAGATAATGTTTGTTGTCGTAAGGTAGGGGGGTGGATCTTTTGATGCTATTGTACAAGTTTTCCATTTTGATATGGACAAACAGCAGTGTCGAACAAATTATACAGAACAGATCTCATGCAAATACTAAAACATGACAGCCTGTTGGCTTAAAGGGATGGCCCTTACAGAAGACTCCTAAATGTCAATCTCTCTCTTCCATGTAGTAGATTCTGAACGCAGAGGTGGCGCCAAGGGGGGTTGCGAAGGGGAGCTTGAGCACCCCCTCAGCACCCCTTTTTCAAAATATATCTTCAGCCGAAAATAATGGTAACTTTTTTGGAATAATCAAAATAGTTTCTGGTAACGAAACATTTGTTTAAAGACGTGACAAACAAATCTCGATTGTTTAAGAGTACTAAATGCTTTTTAGTAAACCAAAGAATTTGTTCAAAATTATTAACTTTAGTAAATGTTACTATTTATTGTTTAATAGCTTGACCATATAATGTTAAGTATTCAAGAGACGTTACTGTGACTGTATACTACAGGCATTGAAAGGAAAAATGAATCAAGTCATCAGCATATGTTTATAGAAGCCTACTGAAAGTTCATTGCTATTTGATGTAGTGGCTACAGCATACATGCATATTTCACTCATGCTTCATTATGAACTTCACACCCCCTAAGTTTTAATTCCGCACCCCTTTAGCACCACTGCCTGAACATCACACTATCTAGGCTGTGGCGTCTGGACTCACAGCCAGTATAATCCTCTGTGGGTCTTAGGTTGTGTACTGAGTGCTGTGCTCGTCTGACTGTGATTGTTCTTTTATCCATATTAACACTATTAATCCTCATTTTCAAGATTAACCAAAAGTAGTTGGATAGCGATGTAAAATAAAACATTCAATAAATCAATCAAAACCATGAATAAGAGGTTAGTGTCGTACAGAATGAGGCCAAGTGAAATCCTGGCTAAAAGAAGGAAGTTTCATTTTTTTGTGTTTTGATTTGTTGATTGAATGTTTTATTTTACTTCATTTTTCTGCCACTTTTGGATAATCGACAAGTTTTTGTTTATTTCTTCATCTGTTCCATCAATCGTCATTTATAGTCACCGTCCTGATTAACCTGTAGATGTTCAAAAAACATGTAATGACCAAAAGAATATGAATTGTATTTACGACTATGTACGTATGTTTGAGTGTGTGTGTATGTGTTTGCGTACATATATCTAATATCTATATGTATGTACGTATATACGTATATGCATACACATAAATTGGGCTTCACTGACAACGTAGTGATAACGTCGTTGCTTTCTAATCAAGGGGTTCCTATTTCCATACCCTATGGAGGCACTTTAAACTATAGACCCAGAAACAATCTAACCCTCGTAAAAGCCAAGGCCCCCTCAGACAAAACCCACAGGTATTTCCGAGTCTGGTCTTGAACACACTTGCTTTATTACCTGTTGGGTTACTGGAGGCGATCTCTGCTACGTTTTACAACACCTGAAGTAGTTGACAGTATGTAGTTTTTCACAAAATGTGTTTCTTGCAACACTGCCGTTTCACGGCAGGAAATAACGTCACAGATGTGATCAAAATTTTATGCTGGGTTTCAAGCATTCGACTCTTTTGAAAGCTCGTAGCGCTGGAACGACCCACCAACGACAAAAATTATACCAAGAAAAAGATGGTTGTTTCGATGTCTTTGGTTCGTTCCTGTGATCCGCGGTTACCATTTTAATGACACCTTGTATATGTGGATATATGTGTGTTTAAAGAACCTCCGATACCTTTAATAAATAAAAAAATATTTTACATGAAAGTGACGTAATACAGACGATATCAATCTAATGGCTTAAAATTTTATGTTTAGTAAATATTTTTTCCCATATTTTTTAAATTCCTGGTATTACTAATGTATTAGATAAACGCATTCCTATGTATTCTTGTCCCGACTAGAAAGACTAATGAATAATTTATTTCTCGCGAAGATGTGTATTGCCAGTACAGCAACGTTCTTGTTTCGTTAATATTCCTCGATATATCAAATAGGTCAAAACGAAATAGGCTGTTTTTCTTCTGACTACATTGCATTAAAAATATGTCTTATACTTATTAGTATGTACTTGCGCCTATTACTATTAGCTACCCTAACCCTGAACTGTGGCGTTAGTGCAAATGAAAATTTTAGTTATTTGAAAGAACATCCACTTCGTTCGCTCACATCTTACCTTCCTGCCTCTTTTTTCATGCAAATCTCATAATTCAATAAAAGGGTCCTCACTTAATGATATTCAATAATATTGATTGATTGATTGAACGTTACGATCATTTTACCTCTACCTGTTTCAAATCAAAATTATTACCTCTCCTACTATCCCACCATAAGATAACCATCGTAGCTTAAAGCCGAACTTTGGAAGGCAGAACGTGAACTTTAACTCCCAGGAGGTTAACCAAAGTACTTTTAACTTGAAAACATTAATAAACTTGAGTTTTCTTGATGAGGGAAGAGTATTCCCTTGCCAAACAAAGTTACGCCTAGATGATTAAAAACAAAATGAAACTTAATAACGTGGATGAATGAAGACCAGATAAATATTTAAAAATAAAGAAGATGCTTAGTACTGAAAGGTGATTTAGAATTTCACCAAGAATAAGATTTAAACGTTTTAATTAAGACTTGTTTTACGTGTACTTTCATACATGGAGAAGCTAATTTAAACTAGATCTTCAGTTTATAGTGGGATCCGAATCACTATGTATTTCCATCGAACCCGGGACCCCTTGATTACGGGCAAATATGTTACCACTACACCATCATGGAGGCTCGGAAGTTGATCAATATAATTATTGATTAATAACATGACGTGAAGCAAAGTTTATTTTAAACGTTTATTAAAAAGTTATCTACGTGATTGTGTATTGATTAATATTCTAATTGAGCCTGTAAATAATCCCGAATCAAACCATACTAAGAATTGCACTGCTAGCATTAACCATGTTGCGAGCTGCCAAACATTCCCAGAGTTTTTGTCCAATCAGCAGCTCATTACACAAAATGCCCCGCATTCCTCTTCTGGCCAATTACGCGTGAATATTACAAGCTGTAGATTTGAAATCAGCTTTTCAAGCAACTTCGCTTTGCATCGCCTCCCTTTCTACACATTCTTCGGTACGCAAAGCAAAAGGTAATAACAGTGCTAAATTCTAATTTTAGCTTTCAATAATACACCTACGCTAAAAGTAAAATAGTCGATTTGACCACTAACCTATTCATTCAGTCTTTTACATATTCGATATAAAAACTTCAATGAACAGAGGACAATATCTGCTTAGTGTCAAAAGAATCGAATTCCTTAAAACAACACAGGATGTGGAACATATAAGAAATTAAATAGCTATGGAGAATTTTACAATTTTTATCTTTCATGATGACTGCCGAAGCTAAAGCAATCTTGGCATTAAATTGGAAACCCACATATTTACCAGAAATACTATAGTTCAGTCAAATTAGAGTCTAACCTAGACAATCAAAAAAATGAAACGAAACTTGCCGGAGCATGTAGTACTACTTGAGTTTTATTTCCCACAAAATGTCCCAAAGAATCCGAACGCGAGTTTCGGAGATATGACGTGATAAATATGGCCGCCGTCAGAATTTGTAGTGCAATTTTCAAATGCGTATAACTTCTCACAGAATAGCGATAGAACCTTATTTCTTGCACTAAATGAGAGACAATCAATTAGGCAAATTATTAAATATAGTATATTATATGTACTCGATACACTGTTTGAAATTATTAACAGATAGTGGAGAAAATTAGATTTTTCATTACCTGTTTCAAAGTTTTCTCGTAAATTACTTAATAATTATAAATTACTATTGAATATGTTGACATTATAATTATGGAGCGTTCTAAGCACTTTATAACGGTACCTGGTTATTTTCTCTACCATTAACCATAAGAGAGTTATTTGATATAAGGTAGTGGTTGTTTGTTACTAGTGCGGTTACTAGTGCGGTTGGAACAGAAGGAAAGGTGATAGATTATTTCACTTCTGGCGGAGATCATGACCTTTTGGGGAAGGCATAGTACATTCACTCCTGAACGTAAAAACGTTCCAAACCCTAAGTATTCAAGCTCTCGTTCGTCGGTGATGACGTCATAAAAATGGGGGCCGTGACGAGTAGTTCGATTCTTGAACCCTGTCATTTCTTTATAGTAATTTATCATTCATGGAATCTTATTTTCATGTAAGTTGCAGTTTTAAACTCTATTATGAAAATAATAAATTATAAGTACCCATAACATTAAATATGATGGTCAATATGACCGCCAAATCTAAAAATAAGCATTTTACCTGGAATCATTGCCTTTGTTTTGGATGCTCCAGAATCCAACGGTGGCAACAAAATTACTACAAGACTAAGTATTTGGAATAATAATACTTGTCTTTTGACAATCTCCATATATACAGTGTGATTCAAAAGTCCGACATCATAGATCAACTCCAATATTAGAGCAGATAGCGAAAAGTGGAAAGTTATTGGAAATGTGTTTCCACTCAGAGACATTTGGAATAGTTGACCACTGTCAGATTTTACACAACTCCAGGTGCTACTAGAGGGAGTTGTCCTTATATACACACAATGCATTCACCTAAATGTGTGCAGAGTAACACATATGCTGACATAGGGCATATCCAGTGGGCGGTATATTCGCAATGGCTCGATTCATGTTGATGAGCAGAAAACGTCTACAGTCGTTTACGCTGTTAAGGTGTTAAGTTTTAACATACAGAAGGAAAACAAATCTCTGATATGAAAGCATAAAGGACTCATCGTCTGGCCACTTCTCTAAACAACTGTTCAAGAGCACTGTTGATACAATGGAAGGCCATCCATACTTTCCAGCTCTATTTTTACTTCACCGCTGAATGCAGAAACCGTATCGAATCCTTTCATTGAGAAATGTACAGCCACGACAACGACATTTGAATTCACTGCGAATATTGGTGTCATGACCATTATCAGTTGCGGCTGGTGAACATTGAAACTGAAACACTTGGAACACAGACGATAACCTTTATTAGTTTGGCGTTGGGCCGCAGCAACAAGTCTGGGGTAGGGCCGATAGAGGTCCTGCACACTGGAGAGAGGTATTTGCAGTCGTTCCTTCCCGCAAGATCCTCCAAGCCACCCCATGAGGGCTTAATAATGTTCAAGTCAGGCGACTGCGTGGGTTATGGCAGATCCACCCCCATGTTTACTCTGGGTACTAAGCAGCCTGTTTGGTATGGTTCGGATTGACCTCTCCACACGTAAACTCTTACAGATGTCGGAAAAACAGTAAAGGTGGACTCCAAGACCACGACATGTTTCAGGTAGTCTGACGTTCACGATTTGAGCTGCTGGGTCCAATCAAACCGCTTTTGACATGGCGCTAGTGACCAAGGGTTTCGATATAGCAACCCTGTCATGAATGTTGGCCCTATGACGTTCGGATGGTTTTGGTTATAACAGAGTCAGTTAAGTGTGTATTCAATTCTCCGTTACTTTTGATCTTTAGATCAAATTATTGTATATCTATGTCTGAAGAAGACCCTGTTAGAGGGTGGAAACGTTACGTTTTGGTGTACAATTTTTTTGTCTACAATAAATGTTGCCTTGGTAGCATTTGATTGTTTTATTATCATGGAAACAAGGCTTAATAGTGTTACCAAAAGATGAAAGAATCGTTACATGTGCAAATGGAGTTTCAAAAGTAAGATAACATAGCACACCCAGATCATTCATTATTAAAATACGAAAAATATAGAACAGCAATTATATGAAATTACAATAGAATTCGTACAAGAGTCTAATAAGTAACATACAATAATTAAGTGACATTTCACAAGGTGGGATTTTGTCAGTAAACTACTTCAAAGTATGTGGTGGATAGCAACTCGCAACTTAACATTCTAACATTGAACGTTATCATCACGTCTGTTACATTCAATTTTCTTTGTCTTGTTTATACCTCACCTCATTTATATTTTTCACCTTCTTTCCATTCCTCTCTAAAGATTTTCTTTCACTTTCAAACTCCTATAATGTGAACTTCGATACATATATTTATACAGAACTGTAGTTTCATCTTTGGCTATGTTGAAATATTATTTCTATGGTGACTAGTGACACAGGAAAACGCCGCTATCACTCGTGTTTTCTTGTGACTCCAATCCTTTTAATTGTAGCTTGTTCCGTTAATGTATTCTTTTATGCCTTAGAATATTAAACTAAAACACGAGAAAAGCTACAGAGACAAGCGGAAACCATAATATAATGTTTAATTATTTCGAAGAGTCGATTAAGTCTGCTGTGGAGTCATGTACTCCAGGGAGCGGTATGGAAGAAGCGACTCCACCTTCTATTCTTTTTGTCTCAATCGATATGGTTCACATTGCATAAAATAGAAGATTTGGATTTTTTCATTATGAAAATTTGGAATGATTGACTGAATTTTCTTCGCTTTTCTGGCTAAAGCGAAGATGAGGATCAAAGGCGATAAGATAGAACTGATAAAAGAACAATCACAAACACATATGGACAGGACACAACGTAAATTTTCTATTTCACTGACTGTAGGTCAAGGCACCAGAACCTCGTTAATATGCAAGATTTCAGTGCATTGTTTCCAGCGCGGAAGATAAGTTTACAACTCATGTGAACAATACCAATTATGTATGTGTATAGATGAATTCTAGATATACAACACGTCAGGGGTTCCGGTTTCGATTCCCGGCTTGAACATGGGTGTTATTTGTGATTATACTTCCATCAGTTTCAGCATATCAACCCTCATCCTCAATTTCGCGATTAACCAAAAGTAGAAGAAAAGCGAAGTGAAATAAACCACATCACTGAGTCAATAGATTTACAAGATAGAGAAAATCAAAGAAAGATAGAATGTTTGTATATCATGTGTACTGTGATTATCAAATATGCACTTTATGTAAACCGAAATGTAGCGATATTAGGTAGCATAATTAAAAATTACACCAAATACGATTTGTACATTTTTCTAATCTCTAGGGAGCTCAAAACTCAATTGTTAAGAGAAGCCTATCTCCCGATGTTTTCTTATTAACCCTTAATCTTAAAAAATAGCACTTGAGAATGAACCACTACTCATTTTATCTTTCAAAAATCTGCTCTTGATTTCGTGAAAGGAGTTCATATTCCCATATCCACTTTTCCTCATCCTGCCATAAAAGCAGTTAAAAAGACAATTTCGTCCCAGTGAGAGGCTAAATGACTAGAAGAAGAAAGGTTAAAAATATATCCTCCCCATTTGAAGGTGCTAATGTGGATACGCTTCCTCCAGTTACCTCGTAAAGGGGAATGGGGTGTAAGAGATATGCCGTCATCGATAGACGCTTCAAGGGGAAATAGTGATTGGATTCCAGATAAGGTTGCTTGAGCAAAAATTTGCAGAGAAGACATGGAGGGTAACCATTTCGCGTTGAAACAGCAATGCGTGGTCTCTTCTGTCGGATGACGCAGTTTGCAAACAGGGATTGGTAAGATGGAGGGTAGAGATGCCAAAAACGCACAGCTCCAAGTTTCTCCCAAACCGTGGTTCTTAATCAGTTAGAGACTTTGTCTACAATATTGCCATTATATAAAGTATTTTAGAACCCCCTTTTGAATATTGTGGGACAGGTGTCCGGTAAAAATGGCAACGGTAAAAATGGACAAGTAAAAATGGCAAAAGTAAAAGTTACAAACGGAAAAAAATGGCAAACGGAAAAAAATGGACAAATAAAAATGGCAAAGGAGAAAATGGCAACGGTAAAAATGGAGAAGTAAAAATGGTAAAAGGAAAAATCGCAAACGGAAAAAACGACAAAAGTGAGAATGGCGAAAGTAATAATGCCGACAATAAGAAAACAAAAGCAAATGATAAATAATTGATATCAATAATTCACATGTAAATTGTAAAGAGTATTCATTAGGTTCTTAAGAATGCAATACCTGATACGTGTGAAATTTGTTTATGATACTTTTTACACTATATTACCGAATTAGATTACCAAACCTAATAAAATGTTCGTGATACAGTTCGAAATATACCTTACATGATTTCATTATTATTTATTGTATATATTCAGTGGTGGCGTTAGGGTTCCAAAAGTAGGAAATTATAAATAATTGGTATAAGCGACTCGTATGTAATTTGGAAAGAAGAAAAACATTGATGCAGTATATAAGAAATATAGTATACGTATATTCACCTTAGGTTTCGTCACATTACAATTCTGTATTTAACTAACAATATTTATCACCTTTGATTTCGTCACTTTACATGCATTGCAACTTTAGGTTATGTGATTCTCCTCGTAACGAATCCTCCAATGTTCTTTTGTTAACTCTGTAGTCAATGCAAAAATTTCAGTCTGTGTTGCATGTCGGTATATATTCTCTTGGTTTTCTTCTTTGGCAGTTGTTCTCTCTCAGCCTGCAGAATAACCGCTTTCACTGCTGCATTTTGTTGCTGGATGCACCTGAACTTGATATCTTCAGTATGTGCCCCGATTCTGCCATTGTTCCATTAACAGCAGATCTTTTACTTTACCTTTGAAGTTTAATGGGTTCTTTATACTTGTCATGTTTGCAGTCAATTCATTCCATGCTTTGGGAGCTGAAATAGGAGAAAGATGATTGAAGGCCGTTGTAGAATGATGGGCTAAATCGAAGTTATTCCACTTACGGGTAACATACTGATGAACTTCCTTATAGGAATGCATTTTCTCGAACAGGTACTGCGGTTTACCTTCTGTCAGTATGCGGCGGATGAAACAGAGATAGTGCAACTTTATTCTGTTTGCCATGGTAAGAACCTGATTATTATTTAAAAATGGAAGAATACGATCAGTTCTTTTTATTTGAAAAATGTATCTGAAGCACGAATTTTACACCATTTGTATTTTTTTACTGAGCTTTTGCGAGAGTTGAGGACCATAAACAATATCACAATAGTCGAACAATGGGTAGATTAATGCTTGGATGAGTCTTAGCTTGCATTCCGCAGGGAGGAAGTCACGGAAACGATTCAGATTCCTGAGTGTTCCTTAATCTATCCTACATTGCGTCTTTACATGCTCTGTCCAATCAAAAATTTCGTCAAAAATCAGACCAAGAGTTTTAGCAGTGTTATTCCTGACAATGGGCAAATTGTTTATTTTGAGCTCGATCTTAAAAGTTTTAATTACCCACCTTGAATAATTAGAACCAATGATCATGAAACTGGATTGATATTATAGAATATCTACAAATCATGTAAATATTTTAAATTGTCTCATTTTTTGACGAAGTTTTATTGTATAGGAAGTTTTACTATATAGAGCTACTACTTGTAATATTGAACTAAATGAAATATTGTACGGCTTAAATGTAACCCTTTTTAGATATTAAAGAAGTAAAGAAATATAACATTTAAGAAGTGGCAATGAACTCCGATACACATACGTTACTGCAACTAGTGACTCGAGAATAGATAGGGGATATGTTTCAAGTGAATTAAAATCAAATATTATCTCTGTTCATATGGAACCGGTGGCTTTTACTGATCGCCATGCTGTAATTACAACAATGAAATCACCGGTAAGGTTAACTAGAATAGGGTGGGGAACTTGGAAAATTGATACATCACATTTAATTGAGGAAGATTTTAGATTTGGCTTTGAAAAACAGTGGGGAAATTAACTAAGAGATCATTATATGAACAAAATATTAATAGATGGTGGACAGAAAATTTTAAACCAAATTTTCAAAGATATTGTAAACAATTCTCCTGGGAAAAACAACACGAATGGTATAATAAATTTAATTTCCATTACGCTGTCTTACACGATCCATATAAGAAAAAGGAAAACGACAGTGACACGTAAACGAAAATTAAAAAAGTAAAAGCACAACTACTGCGCCTACAGGCAACAGAAGTAGAAGGAATACGTATACACAGTGCGCTCCCCAACATAGATATTGAAGAAGAAATAAATTTGGTTCACGTAACAAATATATATCTGAAACGCCCTCCCTTGCCCGGGAAAACAAATGCTACCACTACCTAGATAGAGGCGGCAAAATCTCCCTCGGACAAGTGAAATAACGTTACGGTCCAGGTTGAGTTCGTGTATAGGAACCGGTGACCAACAGTGCATAGTGATTAGCCATATCGAATAGAAAACAAAAACATATATACTTTCAAATTACCACCTCTTTACCTGTAGCCGGGAAGCGGCTAGCTGCACACCTGAAAATGACGGGTGGCGACATGCGTACGAAATGATATAGCCCAAAATTAACATGAAAAATAAAAAGTATATTCTATTCATAACCAACAAAAATCAATTTACTACATCTCCCCCTTTCTCGCTCACACTTTCATTCACACATTCAATCATTATGGGGTCATCAACACAAAATGATACATGAAACGTACAGGTTTTATGACAACAAGCCCTGATTATTGCGCTCGCATTTAATTTCACATTAATTTTTGTCTAATCAGGTCATTTGTGAATTTTTGCTCCAGTGCTACTTAAATCCTAGCCAGCCCTTACATAAGTTCACCTTTAAAAAACTATTAGGTCGGTGCGGTGACAATACATTATTTGTCCAGCGTAAAAAAAGGCATCTCAACAGCAATTACGCTCACGTGGGCGGACGTTTTCCTTTTACATGACCTCACGTGGTTCCAAACACAACAGTAACCTCCGTTGAGTGAGGCAAACATATATTCTCTAGCAGGCGGGACTTAAACACTTCGCCGCGACGAGCAATTCACATTACCAGGCAAATACTTTAACAAATAATCACATACGCGACCTGACGTAGCTAGCAGCGACACAGCGCTGGCACATAAAAATGAACAAACCTCAAATAGATTAAACAATAAAGCGGGCGGCGCTTTACTCTATTAGTACGCACTCTAAACAAATACAAAAGGAGCACAAACAACAGCGAATTTAAGATCATTAAAAATAAATCACAAGAAATAAGTAAAATTGACCTGAGACAAATAAATTACAAATAATAAGCGCAACGGGAGTTCGGTATGAAGTTTCGAGATGTGTGGGCGTTTTCAAAATGTTGACGAATTTCTAGGGCGTTCTCTAAATATCAATCGAGCCGGTTCGTGTTGACATTCCTACAGATGAATACATTACCAACTCTCAGGTTTCACGTTGCATCCTGGCGTCTTCATGGGCGATTGAAATCACTTTGTAAGCACACGAAAGGTTTTCCAATTCTTCCTCGGTCGCGACGATGAAAATGCGAAGAGCGTTCCTACATCTGGTTCCTCGGTGTCTCTTCCTCTCGGGATCGGTGAACATCTCCGCGCTCAGGCGCGATTCGGACGTCGCATCTGGGTGGTGGGCGGTCGTTCTTGGCTCGTCGGCGTCTTCTCCATCACCGTCGGACGATCTCAAGCGTCGGGACGTCAACATGGCAGCGTTCGACATCTCTCTCTCTGTGGCGGCTGTTAGGCATCGTCGGCGCGTCGGGACGTCAACAGGGCAGCGTTCGACATCTCTCTCTCTCTGTCCGTGGCGGCTGGTAAGCATCAGGCGGCTTAGCTCGTCGTTTCTTGGCATGTTGTAGGCATGGGTCTTGGTCTTGTCTGGCATCGGGCGAATCGAGGGTGACGCCCTCTCCTGTCTTCTTCCTCTAGCCCGCCATAATTTTTGATGTTCCTCGTTTCACAAAAAATATAAACGGCGTAAGATTATCACGGAAACACAGTCTTGCTTCAACTTCCTCCAGCGGTTGAGGTAAGCGCACTCGTATAGACTTACCGCCTATCACACACTGGTGTTCGCGAAACACAACAAAGTCCACGGTATACGGAGAGGTGGCACGGAAGTGCTCTCGCTACAAGAATCGCGGTAAAACTGTGTGTCGAAAAGGCATGTCCTTTGTTTTATCCCGATTTCGAAAAAGGACGCTAGGCGCTCGTTGAAGGGACGCTTCCGGAGAGGTCATTCCACTTCGCTCCATTGTCTCCCAACCTGGACAGGATCGTGCTCGAAGTTTGGTTCAATCGGATTAAGCTTCCGCCTCGCCGGCGCCCAGAGCTCAACTGCAATCAGTGCCCATAAACTGATCAATTACAACCAATTTCATCTGGCATCCGTAATTCTTGCTTGATCGCGACGAAACTCCACACATCCGTCCTTGCATACATGCTGCTGCGCTGGTAAAAGTTTCACATAAATCTGACCGCTGGAAACCGAGATATTTAAATGGTTGTCATACGGTCGAATTTCCTAAGCTTTAGACGCATAACGTGACCTTTCAGGTGCTCGCCCGTCAGTCTCGGGACTTCCTTTCATTCTCCCGTCGGCTTGGCAAATCAAATATATATTCTTACAAATTAAGACACTCAACACTTTGATTCAACATATTTTTTACGGCTAATTGTTCGAGTAATAATAATAATAATGACGACGGTAAATCTGACAGTCACATATCAGCGACAAAAACAGAGTCTGATAATAGAACTGCTGGATAACTATGGAGTAGGGCATAATGAGGGGAACCAAATACAACAAATGGTGTATAAATATTTGGAAAATAAATATTCAAACCCATATCAAAATAATGAGAACGCTAGTCAATATTTAGACAAATACCTACCAATCCTCCAATCAGAAGAAATGGTTGGATTAAACCAACCATACACAAATGAAGAAGTGTATAAAGCAATAGTACAGGGAGTACGGGGAACAGCACCTGAGGAAGACAGAATAGCGACTAATGCATATAAAGTTTTATGTCCAACAAAGGGCAATACTTTAACAAAATGGGTTAATACAGTATTAAACAAAAAATATTTAGTAAATCATGAGACAACATGAATAAAAATTTTAATTCCAAAGAATAGTCAACCGAAGGAAATGAAAGATTATAGACCAGTAGTGTAAAATACTATAGGATGAGGACAAAAATCATACAAATGAAGAGCCATATGATTAAACAGCCCGATTTGGCTACACTTAAAACTATGCCAAGATGCCCATATGCCCCAATTCCTCAAGTGTGCTATGCTGTCAATCCCAAGAATCCTGAATTCTAGTGTACAAATGAAGAACCCTCAACAGACAGATTTGGCTACACTTAAAATTATGTCATGTTGTCCATATGATCTTATTGCTTACAGTGTGCTACTCTGTCAAAATCCCAAGAATCCTGAATTCTAGTGTACAAATGAAGAATCCTCAACAGATTGATTTGGCCATGTGTGCAAAAGCTACATCTGTGAGATTGTTGTCCATAAGCTTGTCAAAAATATGCCCATCTTGATATTGTTATGGCTACACTTAAAACTAGGCCAAAAATGCTCATATGAGCTTTTTGCCTCTAGTGTAATACTTGACAGTCAGTTCAGAGTAGTGATATGTTAACCCGAATATTTTAATTGGGCACCAAGCCCAACTTGCATATCTAGTACTAAGACAATGCATTGTGAAGAGGCTTTCTATAATTGCTCTGTGACTCTCTCATTTCTTACATCATAAACATATTATTTTTCACCTATAAGAATAACACTACATATGGTGTCATCAGAGAGTGTATCGTGGAATTCACAGATAATTTTAATGTTTGTCCTGTCATTAACCACAACTTGTTTCCTTTTTGAAGTGTTGATGACAAACATGGGTCTCTGTGCTTTGAATTCATCTGTTGTGTAATACATGTCAGTATTGCCAGTAGTGACCCTTTTGTATGCTGTAAATGCTTCATATAATTTAAGGAAATCATCCTTGGGCATGTTTAAATTATAATTTTCTCTAGGGAACACCTCATTTCTGCCATTTTTAAGATATATGTTTTTGATGTTGCAGTTATCAAATTTACTTGAATTTTTTTCCTGATTATTGTGTCTTCAAGTCTGAAATAGTACCACCACAAAATCTGGCATGTCATATTGTATACTGGAGAATGAGTTTGTAGCATCAAACTCATAATAGCTACCAGTGGCAGGCTTCTGCACACATTGATATGTATAAAATTGTAAAGGCACCTGTGGATTTTTTAGAATATCTGCTTTGTATTTAAGAGCATAACTGGCTTCATATTCAACTACTGGAATTCTTAGTTCCATAGTCTGAATAAGACATTTGCCCTCATCATGTAGGGTATTAGGCAGAGCTTCCCCTGTAGAGTTTAATGAACTGTACCTCATCAAAGCATTATTATCATTGGCAGCTCTTCTAAATGTAATTCTTAAACCACCCTTCCACATAATATCTTTGTAATCTGAGAAGAATCCTGGCAACAGGCGCATAGGAAACAGTACTGTGTGGCTTTTAGATATAATTTTATCACCAGCCTCAAATCCACCTATTTTGTAGTATGATGCCTCGGTCTTGGATAATTTTAGTGTGCCAAACCTGTAGATGTAATACCAGGGTAATCCATTCTGTTTATAAAAACACCATGCTTTCTGATCTCAATTTCAGAGAACAGATGTGGCACAAAATTGTCTACCAATCTTATATTTGAATTTGCCGGATAATCTGTACCATCAAGCTTTACAACATCAAACTTGATGTATAGATCTACTCTGTGGGGTTGTATAAAGCCATCTCCTACATCAAGATCAACCTCAATCTCTGTGTTGGGTTGACTTAAATTTGCAAAGGTCCTCCGGTTTGGGGGGAATGATTGTAGCTCATAACTCTCAATATTTTCCATTTTTTTGTATGTATTTTTATTTAAGTATTAATTTCTATGATAGCAGTTGTTGTGGCTCCAGCAAAATCAACTAATTCTTCTTTTTCATTAGTGACCATCAACTCAATGTAATCTATTCTATTATGGCACTCAGGAAAATATAATGTTGGTGATGGAGTGTAGATGATTGGCTCCATAAATTCAGAGTTAGGTTTGAATGTTGCAATGATGCCAGTTTGTTTGTGAGTGCCTATTCCATCTGATTTGGTGATCATACCCTCGGCCACATTACAGTGAATATTTAGAGTTTCTATAGTTAAGAATTTAGGTGTATTAATAGCAGTGTGTTTAATGGCTGGTTCAAGTTTTGTGTTGTTCTCAAATCCTAATAGCTCTCCTATAGTACCCAGATCCACTGTCTCTGTAGCAGACACAATCTCTACTCTGTGAGTGACAGAATTTTGAGTTAACACTATACCTCTGGGTAACTGAGCATTTAGAGTAGATAGATTATATTGCCCTGGAGTGATAACAATTTTTTGATCACCAACTGCAATTGTGTTGTTGTGGTGTGTAATATTAGGGATCAAGTACATGCCATCAAATGCTCTGAGAGCTATTGTTATGGGATACACTATATCATCATGTAATCTAAGTTTCAATATTGAATTTTGGCTGGTGAGATGGGATACTCCCATGATGCTTCAGATACCACAGGGCCTTTTGGAAATCTTCAATTGATGGTTTATTTATTTGAGACAGATATCTAAGAACAGATAAACACAGATTTCCACAATTAACATCTTTGAAATTTTGAACACGGGCATTATTGTAATAAAGATTAGTTGATTTTAGATATTTTACTAAATTTTCAGGTGGAACACCTCCAAATGAATCAAACACAAATGCCTCATCTTTTAAATATTTAAGATAACAGATCCAGTGAGTGCCCTGATTTTTGTACTTATCCAAATTAACTATGCCACACTCTTTGTTGAATGGTTGTTCTGGTAAAGAATCAGACATGTACACACCTCTAAAATTTTTGATGCCCAGTGGCTTGATTAAAGCTTCAATATCTTGGTTTGTAAGCGGCTCTTGTTTTTTTTAAACTTATTCATGGCTCTCTTAACACCTTTGCCTTGTTTTTCCATAGCTAGATTATGGCGCTTCAATTCATCTAATTCTGCCTTATTCTTCTTGGCATCTATTACTGTTTTTGCTATAGCAGCTGATCCCCCAGCCAAGCTGCCAACAACCCCCAAAGCTGCTAAGATGGCCGGGATACTAAATATAAAGCCACCGACATGTGATTTTTTCCTGGAATGCTGTAATTTTTTTAATTGAGGGGTACTAAGTAATAATTTCATACCATGTCCCTTGGCAAGACAAGAGCTTTTTTTCTTGCGCTGCTTTTTGGTTAGAAGGCTATCAATAGTTTTAAGAGATTTAAGACCTGCATAAGGTATCTGATACATAACACCCTTGGCCTTCATCCTAGGTTTATTATATATATATATATATATATTCTGGGATTACATATCTTAATTAAGAGGCTTAAATTTATTTAATTTATCACAACCCCCACCCCAGTTTTTTTTGGTGTTCATAGCTATGGTGGTCCCCAATGCTGCTATTCTCTCACTTAAAGAAGCATCATTGCTTACAAATCTACCAAATGCAGACTCTTCTAATTTCTTGTCTGCTACATGTCGCCTATCAAGATCAGAATGTGTGGTGTATGCTATGTCTTGGTCTCTAAAAGCAGCATCTAGGGGATTAACACCAGGGTCACCTCTGTTTAATCTATGGTCAAATTTTGTACCGGGACCACAATACTGATAGCCTGGTATGTGTAGTTCAAATGGCAGCTTGTTTATGATGTCATTAACCAGCCCCCGACCCTCAGAGATATTCCAAAATTTAGGTGGTAGAGTATTAATAATTTTTATAAGATATCCAATGCCCTTAGTGTCATTCACTATAAAATTAGACAATTTGGTGCTTATCATGTCCATAATTCCAACCTTTTCATTGTAAAAATTGTGGTTGCCAGCATTTTCTTCCCCACTTATCACAAGGAACCTATCTACAAGTTTCCTGACATCATCAACCCACACAAATTCTTTAGGCAGGGTGTTCTAATGTTTGATTCCACTACCAGTCTTGATGTGTGACCATCTGGGCTTGATTAAGTTGTTGTATTTTGCTCCACTGCTAGACTTGACTCTTTTTTGTGTGGGATCATTGTTCTGGTATAGAGCATCTGATTTTATTAATATTTCTTTGTAATGCTCATAATCTTGATCTGTATAGCTGCCAGGTCTTTTCCCAGTCATCAGTTCCCACAATCCAGATGTGCCAGGATACTTAACAAAACCACCTCTTTCTCCAAGATGAGATTCTGAATATACAATCAGATCATCTCCCATAAATGTTACTCTAAAATTGCCAATTCTATGTATGATGCTACCATCACGCTCTGTGTCAGCATATAAACCGAAGACCTCATCTTTGTTCTCTTTAGGTGTGCTTAAAATTTTTGAGCAAGAAGACCCAATTCAATAGGATCCTGACTAGCCTCAATTCTTCGAGGAGGAACAGGACTAGGTGTATGAATACTAGAAAGTGGGGTGATTGGATAGTCTAATATGTTCCTAGCAGCTACAGGTACAAGCTCTGTGATCAAATTTTGATTTTGCTCTGTAACAGTTTTGATATTTTTACCTAATTCACTAATAGCATCAATAATAGGCTGTTCTGTTTGCTTGTGTTGTTCATAGATTCCTCGGTTCTCTGATTTCCATCCCTTAAATCTTTTTACAAGATAATCTCTTAATTTAAGATCATCAATGATTGGCCTTTTCATGGTTATTTATATATGTTTCAATGTCTAGAAAATTGTTGATTTTATTTCTGTATTTACCACTATTGGCTTACCTTGTCATATCAATTGTGACAAACCCATAGCTGTCCTGGTTCCAGCACCTACTGAAAAACTTGGAAAAATTATTGTAGCTCAAATCCCCACCTACATATTCATCATGTATGTGTTTGAGGTTGGTATGATCTTGATGAAACACACATATAAAATTGCTGTTGTCTCGGATCAGCTGCTTTGGAATTTTAGAAAAAGTCTGTGCCAGGTAGAAGCAATCTATGTTTTTGTGCCGCCGCTGTGTAAAAAAATTTCTAACCTTGTTTTGATTATCCAGTATAATGTCATCAAACACAACAACAGAATTATCGAGACATTCATGGAGTGGCTTAACATCTGATTCAAAAGTGGCTATATCCAGTCCATCATATAGCTTCATCAGCTGCTGATATTTTAATTGTTCCAAGCTCTTAGAGAAGACATACAAGTGCCTGTTTTTCCAGTCTAACCAGTTGGGTGCCAATAAAAAATTATCAATCATTAGTGTAGTTTTACCACAAGCCGATGGCCCAACAATAAGACATCTAATATTATCAGGCAGCAGCTTTCCATTTCTCTTAATCTGCTGTTCAGGCTCTGGCAGTCTCTTTATAACATCCCAGGTGTTCATAGTATCACTTTGTCTGCCTCGATCCAGCTGTGTTCTGGAAGTCCTAGCCATTTCACCAGTATCTTGTTGCCTTTTCTGCGGATGATTTTTTCTATGAGATATGTGTAAGGCTGCTTAGTTTTGCTGAGTTCTTCTTCATAAAACCTGCCTTTGAGAATTTCTCCTCGGTGATCATTTATTATATATGTGTTAGGGGTCCCAGGTTTAACTTGAACCACTGTAAATAATTCAGTGCTCCAGTTTCTGGTAAAGCCTCTTTTGAATAAGTGCTTATATTTGCTGATTCTTACTTGATCACTAATCTTGTATTTGGCTTTTCTTGTTGTTGGCTGGTATTTAGGATAGTAAACAGTGCTGATCAATTGTTGCTCATCAGATGAAGTTACCTCAGAGGGTTTCATGTTGATTGTGGAATGGACCGAGTTGTTATATCTATCTAAAAGTTCTGGTAGGATACTGAGCCATTTATAATTACCTTGAAGGGTGAATTGTTTATACATATGATTTTTTAGGGTTTTGTTGAATCTTTCTACAATAGAGGCCTTGAGATCACTGTAACTCGGGTAATGTTGTATTGAGTGGCTTTTAATAAATTGTTGGAACACCGAATTATAGAATTCTTTGCCATTATCTGTTTGTAGATAGTGCGGTGATCTTCCACTCTGATTGATGATTGTCCTGAAGGCTTCTGTAACACATGCTGCAGTCTTGGATTTGAGTGGCACAGCCCAGGCATATTTTGAAAATGTGTCTATGACAGTGAGTAGATACTTGTAGCCCTTGTTGATCTTGTCTAAGTTTTTCAGCTGTCCACTTGCCATCTCAACCAAGTCACACTGCCATAAATCATCTATGCCTTTTGTAACCACTGGCAGTCTCTTATAATTATGTCTGGCTTGTCTGTGTAATTCATCAACAATAATTTGTCTAGACATAGTATGTAAACAAGAATATTGCAACTATAGGGTGTTCAGCAGCTGATACTACAGGATTTTCTAAATATAATTTGTCTCCTATTTGTATATTAAATTCAAGAGAACCATCATCTTCAGCATAAGAGGTCTCTAATGTATTGGGGTCTGTAAAATCCTCTAACTCTACACTGGTGACCTTTGGTTTGTTGTCAGCATTTGTAGGTAGGGTAGTGGTGTGCCTGTGGTTGTAGCCAATATTTGATCTTGATTGGTCTAAGTGTGCCACCAACAAAAAAACTGGTAATAAAATTGTGCAGGGGACAGCATATATATTTTGCCACCTGGTGTAAATGGTGAATCATATTCTTTGTTGGGGATACTGTACAATTCAAGAAGTACTGTATGTTTAGGATTCTCGATTATGCCAGTTATTTCTTTTTCTGCTGTAAGCAATCTACTTGTTACAGATTCAAGGTGCTCATTGATAGTCCTAACAACATCATCATGGCCTGGCTTGATCTTTATGTCCACAACAAGTTTTTTATATTGTTGCACAATTTCTTGAAGCTGGGTGGCAAAAACAGAGACAGCATTTGCTTGGTTGGATTCCATGGTCCCTAGCTGTTGCTTGATGTTGGCTACAATTTGCTGTAGATTTTCAAGAACTGCCAATTTTGAATTTTGAGCAGTAAGATCATGGACTTGTCTTCTGATATCCTCGAACAGAGCATGCAGTTCATTAATATGTTGATTAGTTGGTAGAGTGGCCACTGTCTGAGTAAGTTGTTTGATCTCTGTCTGGATATTCTTGATATCTTCTGATTTCAATATGCGATTCACAGCTCTCTTAATATTTTTAAGTTCCTGTGATGTAGGCAGATTTGATACAGTATTTTGCAAAGATTCAAGTGCCAATTTCACATCATTTAATTCAGAAGCATCAGCCACACTACGCATAGCATCTTGAAGCAGGGTTATGTCTGCCTGAGTGGGTGTCGATTGTTGTAAAATTTCAAGCTTTGTTTGGATATCATCAATCAAGTGATGAAAATGAGATAGCTCAGATTCAGTGTTGAGGTTTTCAAGTTTTGTGATCTGTTGCTGGACACTGACAAGGGTGTCTACAATACCAGGCAGGCGAGATTCTAGAGTTTCTTGTACATTTGTCAGATCACTTTGCACTGCTGCTATTGTACCCTCAAGATGGCTTATGGTACTCTGAATTTTTCCTAAATCTTCATATGTTTCAAGTTGCAGCTTGATGTTGGCAACACTACGAGTTATAGCACTCAAAGCATCAGAAGATGGCAAGTTGTTCATAAAATTTTCAAGTGTCTCAATTTTTTCTTTAACCTCGGCTATGGCATTGTTCAAGGGGTCCAGATTAGGTATCTGTAGGGATTGAATCTGTTCTTTTAGAGTGGAAATCACTAGATCAAAATCTTCTTGTGACTTTATGCTTTTGACAATTGTTTGGAGCTGTGTCTGGACATTATTTATCTGCTCTTCCAATTGTTGCTTCAATTGCTCAGAGTTGGTAGCCTGAGTCTTAAATTTGGCTTGAAGAGCTGCTACAGCTTCCTCTAAATTTTGAAAATTATCTAATGTAGCCAAGTCAGTATATTTTTGAAGCAGCAATTTGAGTTCTGAGTCAGTTTTAAGAAGAGGGTCCATGCATTGTGATTGTAAATTTGTAATTTCTAGTTGAAGACTGGCATTGAGTGTGGTTTGTAAAGCTTGTAAATCACTTCTTAATTTTTTTGACTCTGACATCAAGCATCAGAATCTCATCACTGTGATCTTCATGCCTTGTATGGCCAAATATATCATTAGGCGTTTTGTTTTAGTGGTTATTTATTATAAAATATCTAATTCTTAATTCTATAAAAAAAGGTATAAGCTTGTCATAGGATCCAGGGACCTCAATATATAAACAATCACCAGCAGAAACAGTATATACCGTGCCAGAAATCATGTTTGAGTGCTTTATCCTGTAAATATTTTTGCCTACTGAAACCTTGACATTACCCTCGGGAGTTGTAATAAATTGTAATTGACCACTTACCGGTAATTGGTAATGATTTAAATTATTGTTTAAGATGTATGATGTTTTACCTGTTTTATCATCAACATCTGTAAGTATGCTGTACAGATGAATAATTAACAAACCACTTAGTTAAATATCATAGATTGTATATCAGAAGAGGGTGCTGGTGTTGGCAGGTCCATAATAGCCTGTTTTTTGAATTCAAATAAGTTCATGGGCATGTTTATTTATTTCAAATCATGCTCGGTAATTGGGCATTGATTGCCACTTTTCAATTCACAATGAAACCATGGTAGAGTATGTATGCCACATGACAAAATACATCTCTTATCTTCATGTGGGTCCAGAGCCACTTTTCTTACAACATTTGTAGTCAACAAGTGATCAACACTCTGAATTCTGCATTCTGATGTTCTTATTAAACTCTGTGATTTGAGACAATTTTTGTAATCTTCAAATTGGAGCTCTTTGTCTACAGTTACTCTGCCAATGCCCTTGGCTTTTTTGGCAACAACACCACTACATGTTTCAAAGCTGTACATCTTGGCCCTTAACCCAGCAAATGCCACAATAACATCACCAAGTGTCTCATCTTTTAACTTGCCAGGCACCTTTTTGTTGTGGGGTTGAATCTTTGTATGTTCACTGGTAACAAAATATTCAAGCAATGCAGGCTGGGCCATATCTTGATAGACATCTTCTGTCTGAATATCAAGAATAAAGCTATCTGTGTCCATGTACATCAGTTTTACACGATCAACATAAATAGGCTTCAGCACATCATAATAGAGCTTTTACATGTGTAATTTTGCCAATTCCAATATCACAGCCCCTACATAAATAGGCTTATCAAACTTAATCTTTGATTTTTCATGTTGAAGCGTGCCATATTGCCATCAAAAATTCTTCTATAATTGAAATTAGGCTTTGCCATCAATTTTTTGCTCAGGCTGGGGTCAGTAATTAATTTAACATCAGTATGTTTTCTGACATTTTCTATGGTTTTGCCATACACTGAATTGACCATCAATTTAAACAAAGTTTTATCAAATTTGCTTACTGCAGATGTTCGAAGCTCTGTGTTTGTATCAATATATGGCTTCAACCACCTTTAGTGCCTGAACCTTCAGACTTTGCCAACTTCGGTCACTTGAACACCATGATGCATCAGGAACTGGAGGTTTTTGTAATATATGACATAATCATGTTTTAGCTCTAGAGTCATCATGAGCTACTTCTGTTTAGAGCCACGTGAACACTTAACCTCAGGAATAGGGGGCAGATCAGAAAATGTGTTGTGTAAATCATCAGGAATTGTCAGATCAACTTCTAAGAACAGGCCATAATCACTGTCATCAAAATCCTGAAGATCTTCAATATTGAAATCTTCAACCCACTCAAGCCCTGCATATGGCAGTTTATCCATCATAGCATAACCATACAGGCTGTTGGCATCCACATAAAGGATATAATTTGATGGCAGCGCTGGATCATAATTGGGAATATACTTGTTATTTGCTCTGGCATATCTCTGAGAACATTGCACCATGCCTCCTCTTATAAATTGCTCCATAAACAGATACATGTCCTTATCCTGGATCAGATCCAATTGCATTTTAGTGTTTAAAAACATTGCAGACCATGCTAGGCCTGGTGCACTGTAGAAATACATTGGATCCAGCTTATAATTTTCCATCGATGATATTCTGAATGCCTGAAGTATATCAGCTAAGAGAGTCACATCAAATTTTAAATATACCTTATGATAATCACCAAATGTCTGCCATTTTAAATTGTTTCACATCAACTGGGCATGGTGATAATCATCATCAGTAATTCCAGATGCTCTGAGTTTACTGTAGAATGCTTGTTGTGGTGGCAGAGAACACTCATCAAATTTAGAAAAATCTGTAACATAGTCATATGGGTATACACCCTTTCGCCTAATTAATTTCAGGTCCTGATTTGGAAACATAGCACATGTGATTTTGAATTGGTCATCAGATAATTGACTGGCCAGTGTTGCCAGGCTAGCGGACAGAATTCTGTAGGAATCAAGAAATCTTAAGTGAATAGGAACACCATTAACTTTAATTATCTTGCTAATAGCAATATATTTCTCATCATTTTCTGCTAAAATATTTAAATTCTGCTTGTCAAACCCTCGTACCTGATCAGATGATGAAAATCATAATTAGATGCACCATGGCAAAATATAGGGACAAATTTTGGTCTCTTGATCTTAATATTACAGCTATTACACAAGGCCATTTTGAATTTACCATCTGTATGAGAATGGTGTTTCACCTTGATATTTGTATCTGAAAATTCAGAATCACATACCGGGCATTTTTCTGCATTATTGAAATCTTCAATCTGATCCTCTGTTAAAGGCAATATACGTTTTGATTTTAATAAGACATTAGATGCTATGTCATGGCACTCATTTTCTATTCTATGTGCAAATTATTTGATGGCATCTGGTCCCATGTATAAATATTCTTCACTAACAACCCCATCCTCTACAACCACATAATAAAAACTAGAAGGTTCACGTAACTGGTATGATGTAATTGAAGATTCATCAGGATCTGGGCTGCAGAATGCAAGGGGTTTGAGGTTTGATTCAAAATCACAGACTATATATGCTGGGTGTTCCAACAAGGCTTCAAATTTTTTGAATTTGGCATTTTTACTTGGACTAGGCATCACCATATGAACAGGTTTATGGTTGCCACAGTATTTTAAATGTTCAATTAACTTGTTTTTAGCAATTTCTGCATTTTGTTCCCGAACCCCATTTATTATTTTTTGACCATCAAATACAGTCAAACATCTTCTGCACAACTTTAATATTGTATTGGATTTGCCTTGTTGTTTTCTGACTAAAGCTTCAAGACTGCGTATTAGAGTGTAATGGCATGTGCCATCCTCTTCAATTAAGAGCAGATCAATTGGAACAGCAGAATCATCATCAAGTGTACTGATTCTGAGAGGTGCTATCAAGCAATTGCCACGGCCAATAGAACAAATAAAAACATTAATAGATAATTGTTTACCATTGATATCCTTGGCCTTTTTTTTCCAAATTTATCAATATTCTGAACAGACATTGGATATTCTAAGCCCTCCATAGCATCATCAAAATCATGTTCATGTTGTTTATAATAACTTATTCTCTCAGGATGCCTTAAAACTGGATACAAAGCAGCTAAAATACACCACAGAAAACATTTCTCATCATTATTTTTTATGTTAACCACGGCTTTTTTGTTTTTGATATTGGCTGGTAATGGCAGATATGTAGAACCTTGTAATGGGCTGAATTCAGAAATATTAATATATAACTTGTGTGGAGTTCCACATAGGCTCCAACCCGATTCTTTTGCAGCAAATTCAGAGTGTTTAATATTCAATTGCTCTATCAAACTGCTTATTATTTTGTCTAAATTTGTATTTGAATATATAGCTACAGTTTCTGTTATGTGGGGCTGTGTAAATGTTGTGCCATTTGGTTTCTTATATTGTGTAAACAATTTGAGGGACAGCTTATAAGAGCCATTTTGTGCATTTAGAATTGCCTGCACATCAGGATTTATACTGTTCAAAAAATTCTTAATGTCACATTTTGGCTTTGATACAAAATGGTGATCCCTAAGTTGGCCATTAAAACTGCTATGGATAGGTGGTGCAATGCATGGCTGCTTTGCTGCTCTAGGTGTTTCAAGCTTCCTTTTCAGACCAGATGTAGATCGCTGTGAGGGCAATGTTGATGACTGTACATAACAAGTACATTTATGCCTATTGTAATATGCTTTGCTTAATATTTTATGGCATCTTAGGCATATTTTTGTAGGCTTTCTGCATTTCTTAGGATCACAATTATGCCGGTGCCTAGCCCAATTAGAACTAGATATATTTTTGTTACACTGATTGCAATATTTCAAGATTGGCATTTTTATTGTTTGTTTATATAAAATTTCTTGGTCCAAAAAAACAGAACTATGAATAGTATGCCAAAACAATTATAACAGCAGTTAGTGGCTGAGCTAGTGCTTTTGTACCCAAACAACAGCAATAACTAGGCTCTGGTGATCCCCAATATAGAGTAGTTTTGCTCTATTATGCTGTTGTATAACACATTTTACCAGGTATCAAACCCGGGAGCTATCAGCTGGATATCAGCTAAATACAGTCAAAATTGGACTTTGGACTTGCAGGGAATATTCTCAAAGTCTCACGTGTGGGGATATTATTCTGCCACATGTATTTCAATCTCACACACTTTACCAGGCCTCAAACCCGGGAGCCTCTTGATTACAAGGCAATAATACCAACACTTTGCCATCAGGGAGGCCTACACACTCTACCAGGTATTAGACCCGGGAGCTCTTGATTACAAGGCAGCAATATTAACACTTCACCATCGGGGAGGCCTTAAACCCAGGAGCCTCTTGATTACAAGGCATATAAGCCATGGGGCTATGCCCACGCTCTACTGAGTATCAGACCCAGGAGCCTCTTGATTACAAGGCATATAAGCCATGGGGATATGCCCACATTCTACTGAGTATCAGACCCAGGAGCTATGAGCTGGAGATCAGCTAAATACAGTCAAAGTTGGACTTTGAACTTGCAGTGAATATTCTCAAAGTCTCACGTGTGTATATATTATTTCAGAGCAAAGCCTTTTGGAATTGGACTCAGGTCTGCATGCTATCATGCAAGGGGGTAATGTTCTTTTAGTAAGAATTTCTCCCTATTACACAGAAATATTAATTGAAGTTTCATGCCCTTCCAGTGATTTGGAGTCAATAGCATGTGTCAGGCCTGCATGCTATCATGCAAAAGGAATTTTCCCTAGAATTACACAGAAATATCAATAATGCCCCCTTTCAGCTTATTTTTCTGTGTAAATTAACTCCCATGCGTGCCAGCATATGAAAGCCCCCAAGCGTGCATAATTTATCTCCCCGATCATAACTGTCTGACAGACTAATGTATTTCTGAGCTAAGTAATTACTGCCCCGGGCAATAAACTGATCAAAGATTAGGAAGAAAGCAGGTAACAGTTCAATTTGCACCCTACCTTTGTCCAAGGTAATCCTGTATTGTATTAGATCTGTAAGTTGTTAGAGCATGAGGATATGAGCATTTTTGGCCTAGTTTTAAGTGTAGCCATAAAAATATCAAGAGGGCATATTTTTGACAAGCTTATGGACAACAATCTCACAGATGTAGCTTCTGCACACATGGCCAAATCAATCTGTTGAGGCTTCTTCATTTGTACACTAGAATTCAGGATTCTTGGGATTTTGACAGAGTAGCACACTGTAAGCAATAAGATCATATGGACAACTTGACATAATTTTAAGTGTAGCCAAATCTGTGTGTTGAGGGTTCTTCATTTGTACACTAGAATTCAGGATTCTTGGGATTGACAGCATAGCACACTTGAGGAATTGGGGCATATGGGCATCTTGGCATAGTTTTAAGTGTAGCCAAATCGGGCTGTTTAATCATATGGCTCTTCATTTGTATGATTTTTGTCCTCATCCTATAGTATTTTACACTACTTAGACAAATCACATTATTTAATACAGACTATAAAATAATGACTAGATGTGTAGCAAATGGATTCAAGTTGATTTTGACAAAGCTGGCTACACCATATCAATATGGAGTAGTTGGAGAAAAAATATACCATTTATTGACACTATTACGAGATGAAATAATAAAATCTCAAGACTCCCAACAAAATAAATACCTCGTAGCGATTGATTATTCACAGGCATTTGATAGAGTAGGACATAGTTGTTTGCTAAAAACAATACAAAAGATGGGTATTCATAGACACATGTACGAAAATATCAAAATATTAGTGACAAATATAAGCTTAAAGGCAAAAATCAATGGGTTTTTAACTAATAAATGCATAGTCAACAGAGGACAGAGCCCATTAAGCTTACCTCTTTTTGTAATGGCCTTGGCACCTTTCCTTCAACACTGTCACACGACCGTAAATGATAACAATACAGGAACGGAATTTACGATTGGAGCTTATATCGACGATGTCACAGTCATATGCCAAAATCAGGGAGCGATTAAGAACGTAATGGAATGTATACGAAAATATGAAATAGAATCTGGTGCCTTAGTGAATATGACTAAAACGTGTTACTTAACATTAGGAAAACAACATGAACAGTTACCTGACGTGATATTTAAAAAAGTGGATCAAGTTAAATTCCTAGGAGTGTTTTTTTACAAATGACACTATAAAAGCATAAAACTTAGTTTTGATAATATATATCAGAATATTAATTATACCATACACAAATTTATACAACGACCCTTCACTTTATGTACGCGAGTCAAAATAGCAAATGTATATATCTTATCAAAACTGTGGTATGGAGCCCAAATTTGGCCATGTGATAATCGTAACTTAGCACGAATAAAGAAAAGTTTAAACCGGTTTCTTTGGGGAGGAAAAGTTTTCCGAGTGAATCATCAGATACTTAGATTACAAAAACAGCAAGGATGAATGAGTTTGGTGGATGTTGGTAAAAAAAACAAAAGCTTTGTTTAATCATCGGTATTTTTCAATAATTCAATCTAAAGAAAATGTCCAGGACATTCCAGGATATACATATATAAGAGATATTCCATTAGAAGCACCAGTGAATGAGATAAAAATTCCCACTTCCCAAAAAGTATATCAAGAAGCTATAATGTAATATTTATATGGACTTATAAAGAAAATAGACTATAATCAGCAAACAGTGAAAGATTTGTATAATCAATACCTTACTCAAAATAAGGATACGCCGCACATAGTAAAGAAACACCCTCAATATAAGTGGAAAATAATTTTTACCAATATTTCTGCAAAATATTTATCCAATAGACAATCCAGTCAATGGTACCAAGTTGTTCACGAACTAATTGATAATAGAGCAAAACGACATCGGTTGGTGTTTAGTTCAGACCTAATTGTGAGCAGTGTTTATTAGAAGATACAATAGCACACAGGATGACGCACTGTGGAAAGGTAAAACAAGACTGGCTGGTATTCCAAAAAATGATAGCACATATAAGTCGATCATCAGTTCAGTGTATTACTCCGAAATTAATAATTTTTCCGGAATTTAATTTTTTTCCTGCTACAAAGCATCGTGCGATACAATGGATTAATGGTACGTAAATAATATATATATTTTTTCAATGGACAAACTGGAAACAATATGAGGGACTATTACCGAAGTGAATATGGGAAAATTTTACCTAGTAAAAAAAATGTTATATGCAAACTATTTTCAACATACACTGTATGATTCAACAATATAATGTAATATTGGTGAATGTAACTACAAATGAAGTATGGTTAAACCGTGTTAAAAAGTAGTAGTATGTAATAGAGTTATATTGTTAATAAAAAAGAAAAAGTCGGTAACGCGTCTGACTACCATGCTAAAGGTCCCGGGTTCGATCCCCGGCCGGTTCAAATCCAGGAACTTTTCTAACTTGGAAGCTGCCCGGGAGCCCACCCAGCGTCGAATAACATGGGTACCTGGGGGAAACCCTGGGGAGTAAAGGCGGTCAGGGGCGTGATGCTGATCACATCACCCCCACTCACGACCGGATCAAGAAAGTGTGGGGCGTTACCCCCACACCCCCTATACGCCTTCATGGCGTGGTGCTATGCACAGGGGAACATTTTACCTTATTTTTCTTTTTTTTTAAAAGATTCAATAGCAGATTAGTAGCTTTATGGAATGATGCTATTCTTCTCGGTTTCGTGTTAGCGTCAAGAATTAAGACGTATGTTTGACAATAAAAACTACTTATTTGCCACAACCTGGCATGTATGATAGGCTATATATACGCACACACTGTGCTTTGTATATTTCTACTAATTGCTATTTTTAATGCGGTCTGACAGATGTGTATGCTATATATCATGATTATATATAAATGTTATGATTTAATGTGTAAATAGATGCATATAAATTATAGTTGAGTGCAAGAGAAAATACCAAGCCTTAATCTCCGCCGTGTAAGACAAGAACTAAATAAATAAAATATTCGATTTCTAGAAATTCCTGCATTGAGTAAAGTAAAATGTCTCCCTAGATTAGATGAGTCTTCATCATGTAGAAAACCCGGTGCTATTAATTTTCTCACAGTATTTGTTACGAACAGTCAAATTTACAGTTGGGTAGTTTTTAAACAATCCCTACAAACGAATACCAATATTGTTTATGCACGGAACAAAGGTGGATTATATAAATTACTCTTCAAATCTTGCAACCGTTGATCTGACTGAACTTTCTTTCGTACTTTTCCCTCAGGTGATAGCGTTTTTTTCGTTCAGGAAGACCCCGGTGCAGAAACAGACAGAGCTGTCTGCAATGATGCGCCGGCAGAAACACGCCAGACAACTCCTTTTCCATTCTTACTACGCAACAAATCTGTGGAGCTGTCTGATTATTGCACCAGCAAATAGAGCATTTTTTTCATGATATATTACAGCAAAAAAACAATTTTGACCAAATGGTGGAGCTGTCTGGTTCTTGCACCGGAGTCTTCGTTTCAAAATTCGCCCATTTTAATGGTTTGTGTTCTATTTATGCAAATATCTTGCACATTAATCGCGACCACAAAGAATTAAGATAATGACATTTAACATTTTTGTTAGCATATATATACTATGTAAATGCTCCCAAAAATCTTGTAGTAGACAGTAATTTACACGGAAGCATTTCATGTAACATTCCGGTTAGCTTTCGCGATTGCGAAAATACAGCACAAAAGGCGAACTGAGTTACACCCACTATAATTAGTGTACGCGTTTACAACTGAAACAACTAAAAGATTCGTCCGTGCCTGTACTGTCGTACTACAAAGCAGTAGCGGCTTCTGCACATTCGCACGTTCACACCCATTTAAATCTGTAATGCAAATCTTTATTACAAGTATTATACTTATTCATTGAGCTCAGTCTCCTTCGAAACATCAAATGTTCCCATGCAGCTTCACCAAGAGAGGTGGTGGACAAGCGAGCGATAAGTGAACGAGTTTCGTTCCCTCTGAAGCTGTTGCAACAGTTGCGTAGAGAACAGTGATTGGCTTCTTGTGGCTTGAGGCCAGTGACAGGGGATTTTGCATCATAAGGAAACCCCATGAACACAGCAGTTGATGTGTTAGAAAATGTAGTGTTGCAAACCCATTCCATTCGAGACTGTGTGAAGGAGTCGAAGGAACCCATGCATTATTGCAAATTGAGGTTTTTTTTTATTAGAAAAGTGAGGTTTCGATTGTATATTGCCCCTCTCATCCTGTTCCGAGCAAGAAAGAAGGAGAAGGGGAGGTGGGCGATTGAAAGAGAAACTGGTGTTTTAAACCTGTCTGGTATTGCCTTTGCTTAGCGCATCTTGGCCAAAATAAACAATCCCTGTGGCGCAGTGGTCGAAATATCAACCCGCATGGGGGGAACACACATCAGTCAGTCAGCTTTTTTGCATTGTGGGGCTGTTACTGCGTTGCAAAATTGCTTAGCGCTGTCAAAAGGTCGTTCCTGTTTCAGTGCAAAGTGTTTGTTTCATGATGAATAGGGAAACTGTATATAATATTTAATAAAACTGTACATAATCACATAAAGCAGAGACTTAATATCTAACGTTGTTGAATTTTTGGAGAGACGTTTGCTACAAAGCGTGCAGTGACTGCAGTAATATATGGATACGGAGGAAGGGAAGGGAAAATTCTGAAGTACGAAGTGTGGACTGAGTGAGTACTGACATTTTTTTACCATTTATTATTATTTTGATTTCGCTTGATGTGCTTGGTTCGATCAGTCTGTCGTTAGAGATAAACAACGGCTAGATAGATTACAACTGACTTCGTCCATGTGATAGTTGGATCGGCTTCTTTGGTGCACCCCAATGTTATTATTCTACTTGTTCATTAATATCTGCGGAGCGGGGGAGGAAGTTTTTATGAAATATTTTGCAAATCGACAATGGTATTGATATTGTAGATCTGCATTTCTATGTTTTGAGTGAATTTTGTCAGGTTATCGAATGCTGAATTACATATTGCACAATAACATCGCTCGTCTCGTGATTAGCTGGATAATTTCCGAAATATTTGAAATTTGTAAAAAATCCGTGTTAAAGAAAATCATGTATATATCATATAACTCTGTCTTAGCCTCATTTTCAGTGAAAGGTGATCAAAACTTGTGTTGCCAATATATTTAGCATCATTATGTACGGAAAAACGGGTGCGAGTATTTGACAGCGGTGGTACTACACTTCTTCTGAACGAGAGACTGAAGTGCACACCCATAGAGCCAGACCACCAGCCGCCAATGCTACAAAGTATGTATTTAAGCAGCGCCATTGATTTGTACCTAATGCATTTTTATTCGAAACGCTATTTCTCTTTGTTGAATAGTTATCGGCTTTTAATAATGTGAAGTTATACGCTGATTACATCTCATTCGGCCGCCATTACACTCGCCATTGCCCTAGTGACGTAGAGCTTGCTTATGATTGGATTTGTTACGAAAAATGCTGCGGAAATACAAGCCATAATTCCATAACAGTTTTCACTTTACACGGTAGGATTTTGGTCATGGCGTAAATGTTAAGAAAAAAGCTAAGGATCGTGTAAAACGGGCTTAGTGTGCCAAAGAGCGTGGTGTCTGCAACTTGCAGTAAAGTGTTGAGAGGACATTTTTATAAGCTTGTGCGCCGGTGAAGAAACTTGGCAAGGACCATTAGCGACGGTCTGGTCAGGTCTAAGCCCGGAAGAAATTTGTTTCTGTCTCGGCCACCTGTAGCGTCGCGATTGGAAGCATCGATTGGTGGGCGCCGACGGCGATATCGATTCCATCTCGAGGGAGACTGGGGAGGCTTTGTTTCCCGCGTGTGCCCGTGCTTAGGATGCAGGTCTTAAGGGAGTGAAAGAAACCTCCTCGGAGGATAAACCATCATACTTAATCCGGAAGGCAATGATCGAGCCGCTCTTCCGAGACTGAATGCGTGACTGTGTTTCAGGCAGTAATTCATTTCTGCAAGGTTGTTTTCGGGATGAAATTTCACTTCATGAGACAGGGATGATATCTGTGCCTATCGAACCATTACGCAAGTGACTCAAAACGATGTGAACGATTTCAATTCGTTATATTTTATTCATAAATTGTCAAAATAGATACATTTTCACATATATGTAGTGTAACTGTCCAAGTTTTAGTGAAATGGTTATGGCGATGTTAACTTACAACTGTTCAATGTGAAAACCGTTCGTTGCTCTGCATTCTGCACACGTCAATACGGCACGTTTCAGCATGTTTCAGCATGTTCACGTCAATGGTTTTCACCGCAGCGCTAATGCGATGTAGCACTTTGCTGGTGAATCTTTATGAAATCGTGTACGAAACTGACATTGCACACTCAGGACTGACCTACTGTAGCAAAATGATTTCTCCTCACCACTGGCAACCATTTTACAACTAGTCAGCCGCCGGCCCCCGTGGCGGACTGGTTAGCACATCGCGCTACAACGCCAGGGGTCCCGGGTTCGAATTCCGGCCTGGGCATGGATGTTTGTGAGTGTTCATTCATCAATTTCATCATGTCATCACTCATCACCATCTTCTCAAATTAGCCAAAAGTATCACAAAAGGCGAAGTAAAATGAAGCTAATCAATGAATCAATCAAAGCATTTAGTCAGCTTGGCACCTGGCGGCAGAATCTAGAACTATTGGGGCCGTTCCAAAAAAAAATACTTAAAGATGTTAAAGATGAGCATATTTCACTGGATATTCAATTATATTGCATTGTTCATGGAACGTGTTTTTATCGTTCAAATCATTTTGAAACACCCTGTATTATGAACGGGGAACGGATTTATACGTAGTAAAAATGTGCTAATATGTAAATGCATATTTAGTTATTGTCACCAAAATATGGTGTTAAATATGGTCTTAAAGTTGTAAAACTTTACTGTTATAATACTATAATATACTACACGAACTACATAAAATACAGTCTCGGCATTGTAACTGTATTGAAGAGAAACCAGAAGCGAATCCCCTACGCGTGCCACAAAAGCGTTGCTTCTGGCGCTGCTGTATGGGCTGCTCGACTTGGGACTCTCTTCCAACGTTGCCAAAATAACGTTTGTAACAACCAAAGGCCGATACTTGAGCTCTCATTCGCTATTGTTGACAACAATTGTGAATAAACAGGAATTTCAAGTGTTATACAATAGCAAGACCAAACAGTTCATAGGTGTAAAATTGAATATATACATACAGTATGCAACATTGTTATTCGTACGCATAGAATTTCCGAGGAAAAATGTCATATCTACTAGTAAATATAATCATATTCATATGTACCTGGAAATTAATGTTAATGAAGGTTTCAACAACAAGTGTCAATAAAAATGCATGTTCAAAGTGTATAAACAGAGTACAGTAGAGCGTCGATTATCCGAACGTCGGTCAACCAAACGACCGCTTAACCGAACTGTGTACTCGCTCGCACCTGTTACTCTCCCTGAAGCCCAAGATGAAAGTGACCACTTTCAGATATCTGTAATGAAAAAAGTACGTGACTTAGCTGCTCGTAAGCGTGTAGGCTTGCTTAGACAGACCAAAATAAAGGATTTTTTAAACGTTAATTTTGTGTACTGTGTGTATTGTTCATGCAAAATGCGTATGTAATATGTACATATTTTTGTTTAATAAACTGTACCACATACTATATATTCCTACTAAAGTTGCCTTTGTACGTTACTTTGTAATACATACTTAAAGAGATGCCTGTTTTTATGAATAAATTTACTGTACAGTACTTCTTTTTGGCAAATAAACATGTACAGTTCGATTATCCGAACAAACCAGTTTTCCGAACACCCATGTCCCCCAATTACTTCGGATAATCGACGCTCTACTGTATTTAATTTGTGTGAAAAGAGAGAAACACGCTGTTTATGCAACATTGTTATTCGTACAGGCAAGAGTTTCAATCTTCCTCGCATACAGCGCCACCGCTATTCGGGCGATTTCGTGCAGTTTGCAAGTTCGTAACAAGTTTGAACATGCAGTCGCGCTCCCCGTCAAGCGGAATGCTGGCGTAGGTATTATTGTAGGCCTATCGTCTATCTATCTGCGTGTTCGAAATGGGCAAGGTGAAGGAACTTAGTTCTAATCTGAAGGATGTTATTATAAATTTGGGTCTTAGAGGTTATTCGTTAAGACAAATTGAACAAACAGTCAATAAATCACACTCCACAGTTCAGTACATAGTAAACAAATTTAGAGAGGAAGATTCAACACAGACTGTGCCGAGAAAACCAAAAGAGAGACGGTTGAGTAAACGTGATGAACGCTTTATTTTAAAAAGAGTGCGAGAAAAACCCCGACTAATCCTCAGTTACAACCGTTAGTAGAAAATATTGCTGGCAAGATGATGTCCGATCAATCTGTCCGACGTGCGTTGTGGAAGCATGGATATCATGGCAGAATACCACGAAAGAGGCCGCATGTAAATAAGGTGAATCGCAGGGATAAACTTTCATTCGCGAAAGAGCACATCCACAAGAACCAGGAATTTTGGGATAGTGTCATATGGTCAGACGAGTCCAAGATTAATATATACAGGTCAGATGGGATAAATAGGGTCTGGAGAAAATCAAATGAAGACAATGATCACATTAACACAGTTACAACAGTTAAACACTGTGGTGGGTCATTAATGATTTCGGGCTGTATGTAGTCCAAAGGTGTTGGCACCATCCAGCTTATTGATGGTATCATGGATGCATATGTCTATTTGGACATATTAAAGAACAATGTAAAGCAGAGTGCCCAAAAAATGGACATGCAGATTCTAACAAGACAATGACAGTAAGCATAAGGCTCGAGTTAACATGAATTGGCTACTATGGAATGTGCCCAAACTACTACAACACCAGCTCAAAGTCCAGACTTAAATCCCATTGAGGATTTATGGGCAATTTTGAAGAGGCGAGTCCATAAATCACGCGTCAAGTCCAAACGTGAGTAGAAAACTGTTGTGCAAGCCGAGTGGAATAAAATAAGCTTTGAAACATGTTGAAAACTGGTTAATTTTATGAAGAACAGTTGTCAAGGAGTAATTACAGCCAAAGTATACGCATCAAAGCAGTGGCGGCGATTGGGTGCCAAAACTGGGGGTGGCACGATGCCAAAACTAGGGAGGCAAAGACAGTATATTTCCCTTTGTATATAAAATTTAGCATAGTCAGGGCGAAATGTGGCGAAAATTGGGGGGTAACTGTCCCCCTCGCCCCTCCTAATCGCCGCCACTGCATCAAAGTATTAGAACTGTCAGTCAATTTGCTTTGAATGTACTTTTTTCTTTTATATTATTAAGTGTACGAATAGAAAAGTTGTACAAAAATGGCATGTTTCTCTTTCAGTTTCATTTAATTTATTATGGTCATTGGTTATACAGAATTTGGGTAAGATTTTATGTTCCTAATGATATTAGTTATTGAATTGTAAAGAAACAATTTCAAAAGGATGTATTTCCTTTCAGATATTAAAGCATTTTCTATAAATATCCGTCTGTACGAATAAGAATGTTAGTAGGAACCTTTAGAGAGTTCACAGCCCTCATTTGAGGCTCGAATCATCATTTGAGGCTCGTCGTGGGCCCTTACTGTAGCCTTTTATGAGGGGGTTTATGGCCCCCTGTTTACGTCTGGCAACACTGTGGGCCCTTACTGTAGCCTTTTATGATGTATATTTTTGAGGACAGAGTTGGCAACACTGTGGGCCCACTGTAGCCTTATGATGTGTATTTTGAGGACAGAGTTGGCAACACTGTGGGCCCACTGTAACCTTTTATGATCTGGCAACACTGCCGTAGATCCTCTGACAGTGTTGTCAACCTACTGGGTTTTTCACTGTAAATTTTCATCAAAGGACCTGAGGGGCCCATGTACCCTGTTTGGCAACTCTGTTGAAGGCACAGAGTTGGCAACACTGTAGCTTTTTATGAGGGGGGTCTATGGCCCTCTGTTTATGTCTGGCAACCCATCCGAAGAAAATTCCACTATATGATCTTTCACTGGCTAAGCTAACCTACAAATAGGAATTGGCAGCATTGATTTATAAACCCACTGGGTCCTTTTGGCATGTTTTTTCATGATGTGTTGCTAGGCTATTGAGCATCTTGGCGTATACAATATATATATTTTGAGAGGGGGGGGGGTTATGGCTTTTTATGCTGTACGAATACTGGAAGCTTGACAGTGACAACCAACAGAGTAGGTAAACCTACATCCAGAAACTGGCAACACTAGTTTCTGACAGTGAATTTAAAATAAAATATTAAACAAAATACACTGGGGGAAATAATTGTACAACAATTTGTACCTAATTGTACAATACTTGTACCTAATTGTACAACTTAGGCTGTGTCCGGATTGGCAAGCGCTCCGTACCGTTCTCTCCTGTTGTTCTCGCGTGCCGTCGAACTCACGTCCCAGTCGTCCGAATCTACATGTCCCCTTGTAGTACGGTTGTTATTTTTCCCGCCAGGCGTCTGCCCGAACTTCACCCACAGCGCTCTGGGGCGCAGGCGCACAGTGCGGAAGCAGAAGGCAGACGCCAAACAAACGTCACAATGATTTCTACCTATTTACTAGTTATATTAAAAATGTAACGTGCTACTTCATTATTTACAATTTTTCTATATTCAGTATTATTGATAAAATATTAAAGTATCACTGAGTTTTACATTGTTTAATCAGTAAATGTTAGAATATGGCTGCCAAGCGCAGGGTCACGGCGAGTTCAAGCGTGCATCTGTCGCGCCTCTCTGCTCTCCCCTCCACGTTTGCCGCGAATTCGGACAACAATGAAAGCACATGTTTTTACGTTCTCGTAATACTAACTTTGCTCCACTGATTTTAAATTGCTTCCATCCGCTTTTTTTCTGTGTTATTTCTGTATGCACGCAACATTCGTTTTCAATTCAACCTGTGAGCTGTATAATGAAACACAGGAGTGTTAGTATAGCAGGCTCCGAGTTTACAATTTATTAAATTAAACAATAATTTATGTAAGAATATACTTGTACTTACCGAACACAAAATAAAAGCACATGTGAATGTTTGCGTGTGTTCACATATGACGACTGAGTAAAAAATAATGTTGACCCCCCGAAAGATAAAGTTTTGCTCTCCAAAATCTTGATCATACAGCAGAGGAGAAAAGGGGAGAGAGAGAGGAGGTACTATTAACGCCATCTATTAGCAAACAATAGAAATAAAAAGTAGGTCAAACTTTTTCAACACCCAAATATTTTAAACGTCCTCGCGTAGTAATACGATCTAGCTGAAGACGTTTAAAAGAGTACTCTTAGTCGACGAAGCTAATTGCTAGGGCCCTTATATTACTAAAATATTCTTTAATTTGCATATTTCTCATACCGCCATATGTTGTTCTAGTTGACTTCTTCCAAAAAAATGCTAATTAGCGAGAGTTAATTAAGCAAGGCAAGTAAAAGAAGCAAAATAGAACAACATATGGCCGGCGTGAGAATATGTAAAAAATCGATTCAGAGGTGGATCGATTTAAAATTGGGGGATATTTTGCATTTTTCCCCCTATAATGTACAAAACATTTACCGTACATAATTTTTTCTATTTACAACAGTATAAAATAAGAGGAATGTGTGACAATATCCATATTAACCTATTCGCATACTATTTAAATAACAATTTTTTTGCCATGAAATACTATTTAAATTTGGCTATCTCTCGCACAGCAAGACAAGATGTCAAATATTGTGAAAACTATTCAAGCAATTTTATATATTGAAGTGGAAGTACAGTAATAAGTTTGCACATATGCAGTTTACTTGAAAGATAATTAGAAACTCACCTAATAAATTTGATCACACACACACCTTTGCATTCTATTTCTATTCCTCAACTTTTTATATTTTTCCTGCCACAGCCACCTCTTCCTCATTTTCACTATATTTTTCAGTTTCACTAACACAAAATGAACCCCTGTGTTCACCTCTACTTCCAAAATCCATATTTTCCTCTTCATGGCTATCGAAAAGCAACTTTTCAATCGCAGAATCTTTTACAACATTTTTATGCAACATGTTTGCAAGACGTAACAAATGAAGGTTTGTTTACATGAGAAATTACTGAACAAAACACGCTTGAAATGGTATAAAAAACTTGAGCAGCGCAAACATACGCGTCATAGATTTGAAAGATCATACAACCTCTGCCATCTATTGAATGAAAAAGGAACTACGTGATGAAAATCGGGAAGCTGTCGATTCTGTATAGAGGGAAGATGGAAAAAGAGAGCTCTAGGGAAACTGACGCTTTTGACAATATTGTACGCTTGTAAAAATTATATATAAATAAGACTGAGGCGTATTATCTGCTTTCATTTCAGATTTTGCCAACCTGCCAGCTGTAGTGTTTAGGTGACAAGCGACTTACTCAAATATGACGCTTTTGACAATATTGTACGCTTGTAAAAATTATATATAAATAAGACTGAGGCGTATTATCTGCTTTCATTTCAGATTTTGCCAACCTGTCAGCTGTAGTGTTTAGGTGACAAGCGACTTACTCAAATATGACGCTTTTGACAATATTGTACGCCCGTGAAAATTATATATAAATAAGACTGAGGCGTATTATGTGCTTTCATTTCAGATTTTACCAACCTGTCAGCTGTAGTGTTTAGGTGACAAGCGACTTACTCAAATATGACGCTTTTGACAATATTGTACACCCGTAAAATTATATATAAATAAGACTGAGGCGTATTATCTGCTTTCATTTCAGATTTTACCAACCTGTCAGCTGTAGTGTTTAGGTGACAAGCGACTTACTCAAATATGACGCTTTTGACAATATTGTACACCCGTGAAAATTATATATAAATAAGACTTAAGGGTATTATCTGCTTTCATTTCAGATTTTACCAACCTGTCAGCTGTAGTGTTTAGGTGACAAGCGACTTACTCAAATATGACGCTTTTGACAATATTGTACACCCGTGAAAATTATATATAAATAAGACTTAAGCGTATTATCTGCTTTCATGTCAGATTTTGCCAACCTGTCAGCTGTAGTGTTTAGGTGACAAGCGACTTACTCAAATATGACGCTTTTGACAATATTGTACGCCCGTGAAAATTATATATAAATAAGACTTAAGGGTATTATCTGCTTTCATTTCAGATTTTACCAACCTGTCAGCTGTAGTGTTTAGGTGACAAGCGACTTACTCAAATATGATACTGTTGACAATATTGTACGTATATTGTATTGTATAGGAGACTAGAAGCATATAATTTGACGAAAAAAACAACCCAAGTAAGGTCATAGAGAATAGTTAAAAAAGTGAACAATTATATTTTGCATTGCACACCATTGGATATTAAATAACATACCCCCAAAATATTTCTGCATTATGCGTTCTGTAAAAAATTGCCCTACGTGCCAAATTGCTGTGTCAAGTAAAAATTTTCAAAGGCACTGTCGTACTTGTGTGCCGGAAAAGCGAATATGTGCGACCAAACTGTGCTCTAAGTGTGGAAAAAATATTTCTATTGCCAACTTCAAGCGACACCAGCTTACTTGCAAGAGCACTGGAACATCTCTACCGCAACCTTCCAAGCGAAAGGTAGAAGTAACCCCCCTCGATGCATCGCCACCTGCCAAACGCGTCAAGCTGGCGATGAAAGCAGACCGATTTGCGTTTGAGCATTTATTAGAAGATTTTAACATAACATCAGACAGCTTCTGCGATGTGCGTAGTTTTCTGGAGAGCGAGCGAGCTAAGATAATATCCATCCTCAACGATGCATTGGCTACACACTCCATTAAATTCTATGCTGTGCTACGCTGCAAGTATAAGAAACCGTCTGATGAAATATATAAATTCTTCCATGCCACAAAAGCAAAAACACTGCATCAGGCAGATGTCACTGACCTCGACAGCATCTACGACAAGTTTGTTGAGGAGTTTGTGGCAAAGCACGAGGAGCATCAGGCTGAAGGCTCGGGCGGTTCGCTGTGTGGCGACCCCCACAAACTTCGTCTGAAACTTAACAAATTCCTGCCACTGGCAGGGTCTAGCTATATTGCCCTGCCACCCGAGGTTAAAGCAAAAAAAGCTGTTCTCAATATTCGGAACAAAGACACCAAATGCTTCCTCTGGTCGGTGCTGGCAGCATTGCACCCTGTTCACTGGAAAAACCACTCGTACCGTGTTGCACACTACAAGCAGTATGAGTCGGAATTGGAGGATGCAATGGCCGGGATTGCCTACCCTGTAGAAGTCTCGCATATTCGCAAGTTTGAGGTTCGTGCTCGTGACTTGTTGGGCCTGCAATTAGCCATCAATGTTTACGGTCTCACCGAGAACAAACATGAGGTCCACCCCATCCGGGTGAGTGATGTAGATGATGATAGTGCACAGCAAATTGACCTTCTTCTTATCAAGAATAACACCTGCCACCATTATACGCTTATTCGCTCTTTTTCCAGACTTGTTTCAAATCAGAAAAATAGACATAATGGTCACATCGTGGTGTGTCGCAGGTGCCTGTCCACTTTCGACAACCAAGGTCCCAACATTGCTGCTGAGAAGCTAGCTCGCCACATGCTCTACTGTGGTACCAACAAGCCTGCACGAACTATCCTGCCCGAACCTGGTGCAGTAGAGTGCTTTCGCAAGCACAGTGCTATGGTGAAGCATCCTGCCTATATTGTAGCAGACTTCGAGGCCTTTCTTCAACCTCTGTCTAACTGCGAGCCCAACCCCGAAACATCCTCTACCATTCCTTTCCAAATCCACAAGGCCTCGAGTTACTCCTATGTTGTGGTGTGGCGAGACCATATTGCCTCCGAGCCCTATGTGTATCGCGGTCCCGACCCGGTCAAACACTTCCTGAAGAGAATGCAACAGGAAGCCATCAAGATAGGGAAGGTGCTGTTGGCCCCCAAGACCATGCTGCCTCTGTCTCCCAAAGACAAGCATCAGCACGAAATAGCTCTAAATTGTCCTGTTTGCAAGTCGGTCTTCACTGACGATAACAAAAAGGTCCACCACCATGACCATTATGGGACCGGAAGCTACATTGGCCCGTGGTGCAACAGATGTAACTTGAGAGCCAGGGACCCGCGCTTCATACCGGTCTTTTCTCACAATGGCTCGGGATATGATTTCCATCACTTGGTCACACATCTAGGGTACGACAATGCAAGAATCAATGTCCTGGCACAGAACGAGGAGCGTTATATTAGCATCAGCAAGTGGGTGCCGATCCCCGACTCAAAAAGCAAGAGCATCGAGCTTCGGTTCCTCGACTCTCTGAGGTTCCTCCAGGCAAGCCTGGATGCTCTTGCTGGGAAGCTCAGAGACGACCAACTAGCCATTACTACATCAAGTTTCCCGAACTTAGATGTCACACTCATCAGGCGTAAAGGGGTCTACCCCTACGAATACGTCACCGACCCTTCCAAGTTCGAAGAAGAGTTGCTGCCTCCCCAGGATAAGTTCTACAGCCAGCTGAGAGGTTCAGGTATTACCGACGAGGAGTACAAGCATGCTCAGTCTATGTGGGTCAAGTTGGGTTGCCGAACTTTTGGTGATTACCACGATGCATACCTGAAGCTTGATGTGACGCTTCTTGCTGATGTGTTCCAGGCGTTTCGGGCAACTGCGATAAACATTTACAACCTGGACCCTGTATATTTTTACAGCCTTCCTGGACTGGCATGGTCGGCCATGCTCCTGTCGACTAAAATTAAACTTTCACTTATCTCCGATGTTGATATCATGCTTTTCATCGAGAGAGCTATCCGGGGCGGCATGGTCCAAGTGTCGCAACGCTTCGCACATGCCAACAATCACCACATGGCCACTGGTTACGACCCCTCCCAACCATCAAGCTACATCATGTACACTGACGTGAATAATCTTTACGGGCACTCCATGATGCAGCCACTCCCAACAGGACAGTTTGAGTGGGTTGATCCTTTATACCACGACATCGAAAAAAAGTGCGACGAGTTTGGGTTTTTTGCCGAGGTGGACCTTGACTTCCCCGAGAAGCTGCAGGATACATTCTGTGACCTTTCGCCTGCTCCGGAATTCAAGTGTCCACCTGGCTCGGATCAACCGAAGCTCGTCATGGACTTGGAGCCCAAAAAGCATTATGTGCTACACTACCGGAACCTCCAGTGGTTAATGCAGCAAGGGGTTTCGGTCAAAGCAGTTTACCGCGTGCTCTTGTTCAGGCAGTCTTCATGGTTGAAGCCGTACATCGAACTGAACACCAAACATCGCACTGATGCCACTTCGGAACTTGATCGCGATTTCTTCAAATTAATGAACAATGCGGTATTTGGGAAGACCATGGAGAATGTGCGAAATCGCGTTGATGTGAGGTTGGTGACGAAGAAAACACTGTGTCGTTGACTTGTTGCAAGCCCGCTGTTCAGGTCTCGAACAATTTACAATGAACAGATGTCTCTGGTTCACATGAACCGGCGCGAGGTGCTACTCAACAAGCCCATCTATGTGGGAGCTGCAGTTTTGGATCTGAGCAAGTTGTGCATGTTCGAGACATATTACGACATACTACGTGCACACTACAACCACAATATCTCGCTCCTCTACACAGACACAGACAGCTTGGTGTACCATGTTCGCACGGCCGATGCGTATGGTGATATAGCCAAAGTTCCAGCTCTTGAAGAGCTCTTCGACACATCGGGCTATCCCCAGCTAAACCGGTATGGAATTCTGCCCCGGAACAAAAAAATACCCGGCAAACTCAAGGACGAGAAAAACGGGGATGTGATTGTGGAGTTTGCTGGACTTCGTGCCAAAGCCTATGCGATCCCTGCTGAGGGCTCTGTAACAAAAAAGGCAAAGGGTGTAAGCAGGCAAGTGGTTCGGGAGCACCTCAAGTTTGAGGATTACCTCGAGTGCCTCAGAACAAAATCGCCCATTCTACAAAAAGAGCATCGTATCCAAAGCGTCGATCATGTGCTTACAACTAATATTGTCAGGAAAGTTGCTTTGGATGCACACGACGACAAGAGGTGTATTCTTGAGTGTGGGGTCCATACACTTCCGTGGGGCCACTATCGCCTCCAAACTAGTAACGCCTGCCCAGAGTGCAACAAAAAATAATAGGCAATGCCAAAAGAAAAAAAATCAATTTTAATTTACTTCAACTTCCTCGATTACATGCATGCATGGCACAGCAAAATTAAACTTCTGGAAACTGCTAATTGCAATTTGTACTTGTGTATATAAAATTCCATATTTCTTATTGTGTGCTATTTTTTTAATTTTTTTTTGTATCTAAAACTGTTCAGTCACTCTTTCATTCTTGACGTCATACACAAATGTTTTCTCTGCAATAAGAATGACGCTGCACAGAGTATCTGCAGGCAAGGCGTCGTGGAACTCGCATACGATCTTTATGTTGGTACGATCGTTGACAACCACCTGCTTCCTCTTAGATGTGTTGATGACGAACATGGGTCTGCGAGCTATGAACTCGTTGGGGTTGTAGTACACGTCCACATTGCTGGAGGTCACTCTCTTGTAAGCTGTGTACGCCTCGTAAAGTTTCAGGTAATCGTTGTTCGTAATGTTTAGATTGTAGTTCTCGCGTGGGAAAACTTCATTCCTGCCATTTTTGAGGTAAACATTCTTAATTTTGCAATTATCGAACTGGCTAGAATCTTTCTCTTGGTTATTATCTTTCCCTGTCTGGAAGAGCACGACCGCAAACTCAGGCATATCGTACCGGATGCTGTTGAACTGCGTAGTAACATCAAATTCAAAATGGCTGCCGGAAGCAGGTTTCTGCACGCACTGGTAGCCGTAAAATTGGATGGGTACTTGGGGGTTCTTCAAGATGTCGGCTTTGTACTTGAGACCGTAATTAGATTCGTATTCCACCACAGGCATGCGCAGCTCCATGGACTGGATGACGCACTTGGCAGGGTCGGGTAGTGTGTTGGCAAGTGCTGCACCGTCTGCACCCAAGGTGCTGTAACGCATCAGCACATCGTTGTCGTTGGCGCTTCTGCGAAAAGTGACGCGTAAACCACCCTTCCACATAATCTCCGTGTAGTCGGAGAAAAAGCCTGGAAGCAAGCGCATGGGAAACAGTACTGTGTGGCTTTGAGTTTTGATTTTTGTATCTGCTTCGAATCCCCCTGCCTGGTAGTATGCTGCATCGGTCTTGGAGAGTTTCAGTGTTCCCACAGCTGTAGAAGTAATCCCAGGGTAGTCAACCCTATCGATGACGGTGCCATGCTTTCTAACTTCCACTTGCGAGAACAGATACGGCACAAAATTGTCCACAAGTCTTAAATTTGCATTGGCGTGGAATGCTTCCCCGTTGTCTCTCTTCACCACATCAAACTTGATATACAAATCAGCTCTGTGAGGGTGAATAAACCCATCCCCGACGTCCACATCGTATTCGATCTCCCTGTTCGGTTCGTTCAAATTGGCAAACGTGCGACGATTGGGTGGGAAGGACTGCAACTCGTAACTTTCGATTTGCTCCATGATTGTTATTTATTATACGTTAATCTCCACGACGGCGGTGGTAGTAGCTCCGGCAAAATTCACCACCTCATCTTTTTCGTTTGTCACTGCCAATTCTATGTTGTCTATGCGATTACGAGATATAGGGAAGTATATCGGTGGTGAGGGTGTGTAGATAATCGGTTCCATGAATTCAGAGTTTGGCTTGAACGTAGCGATGATACCTGTCTGTTTGTGGCTGCCTGGGATGCCATCCGAGGATTTGGTGATCATGCCTTCTGCCACGTTGCAATGTATGTTCAGAGTCTCGATGGCTAGAAATTTAGGAATGTTGGCACCGATGTGCTTGATGCCAGGTTCGAGCTTTGTGTTGTTCTCGAATCCCAGAAGCTCTCCAACAGTGCCTAGGTCTACTGTTTCTGTAGCAGACACAATTTCAACTCTGTGAGTTACAGAATTTTGAGATAGCAGTATATTTCTTGGCAATTGGGCTTGCAAGGTAGACAGATTGTACTGTCCTGGCGTGATAACTATTTTTTCATTTCCAACAGTAATTTTGTTATTGTGCTCCGTGACATTGGGTATCAGGTACATGCTGTAGAATGCACGAAGAGCAATAGATTTAGGATAGATGATGTCGTCATGCAACGCGAGTTTCAAGACCGAAGTCTCGCTGGTGAGATGGAACACTCCCACGGTGTTTTAGGTACCACAATGCATTCTGAAAATGCTCCACTGAGGGGTTATTTATTTTAGACATGTATGCGAGAACGGAAAGGCATAGGTGGCCGCAGTTAACATCGGTGAAACCCTGGATGCGTTTGTCATTGTAGTAGAGGTTGGCAACACTGAGATACTTCACCAACCTGGCAGGCGGTGTGCCACCGAACGAATCGAAAACAAATGCTTTGTCATCGTCAATTTTGAGGTAGCATATCCAATGTGTACCAGGATTTTTGTAACTGTCCAGGTTGACCACGCCATACTCCTTTTTCTTCACAGCAGAGGGTAGAGAATCGGACATGAAAACACCTCTAAAGTTCCTTATTCCCAACAGTTCGATCAGAGATTCAATATCGAAGTTGGACAGGGCTTCTTCTTTTTTTTATATTTCTTCAAAGCATCGAGGTTGTTTTTTCGCTTTTTGGTCACACCTTTCCCCTTCTTTTCCATAGCCAGGTTGTGACGTTTCTGTTCTTCCAGCTCGGCCTTGTTCTTTTTTGCATCGATGACGGTTTTGGCAATGGCAGCACTGCCTCCTGCCAAGCTGCCCACTGCACCCAAAGCTGCCAAGATGGCCGGAATGCTGAATATGAAACCTCCAATCTTCCGCTGCTTCCGCGAATGCTGCAACTTTTTCAATTGTGGAGTGCTGAGCAGCAATTTCATTCCGTGTCCTTTGGACAAGCATGAACGTTTCTTCTCGCGTTGTTTCTTGGTGAGTAACCCATCGAGGGCACCCAGCGTTTTCAGATTCGAATATGGTATCTGGTACACGACGCCCTTGGGCTTCATGATGTATTTTTTTTTTTACGATATGTTATTTTATATATATTCCGAGATTTTTTTGTTTCCCTCTCGTATAATTTTTTTACGGTATGTTATTTATATATACTTTGCAGCTATTAAACAAATTCGATTATGTGCTTTGTTTTCTTACCAAGAAGTTCTTTTGTCCCCTTGTACACGATTCGAGTTGTGTTCTCGATTAAAATGGATAGCTTCTCGTCGGATAACATGCTAGCGTATCGATCTGGTAAAAATAGACTGTATTGTCCGTTGAGCAACAGACGTACTTTAGGACCAAACTGGGTTGCAACAATTGAACCAGAAGTTATTGCATAAGGTTTGTCCACTTCCAATTCCTGAATTTTTATATATTCGACTGACAAATTTAGCATTTGTTTTAATGCCTGGACGTCACTAATTTTTTCACCCATATCGAAGAAATATTTTTTTTGGTCTCGTAGATTTTTTTACAGTGTGTTATTTATAGAAAAAAATTTCGGCATTGCCTAATGCGATGAGGTGATCGATGATCCTGCTGGTTTCAGCATTTGAAGCATACCAGTCGTCTGTATATCGTCTCCTCCCCTGTCTCCACTCGTGAAGTTCGTCCATCTTATCAGCCAATTTTTCATCAGCAGCGCGAAAAAAAGTATAGGGAAAAGAAGAAGATTTTACACCGCTTATTTTTCTCAGATGATCCAGAAGTAGCATTTCACAGGGCAAGCGAAATTGTGGTGTTATTTTAACTAAATCAATAAGCTTTTTAACATCCTTGTGACTATCGTCGAAAGTAAATGTAAATATTTTGTATAACACTTCTGTTCTTAAGTTTGTTATATGCGTAGACATTTTTTTACTGTATGTTATTTAATTACAGCCCCCACCCCAATTTTCGTTTTGTATTCATGGCAATGGTCGTGCCCAATGCTGCAACCCGTTCACCCAGCGAGGCGTCTCTGCTGACGAGTCTCCCGAACGCGGCATGCTCCAATTTTCTATCAGCATCGTGACGCGCATCTAAATTTGTATATGTGTTGTAAGCAATGTCGTGATCCTTGCATGCAGCATCCAGCAGATTTACCCCTTTGTCTCCTCTCTCCAGTCGCCGTTCCAGTTTAGTACCCGGTCCGCAGTATTGGTAACCTGGCAGGTGCATCTCGAAGGGTAGCTTGTTGATGATGTCGTTCACGAGACCTCGACCCTCGGCCACATTCCAGAATTTGGGAGGCAGGGTGTTGATGATTTTGATAAGGTAACCTATACCTTTGTTGTCGTTGACAATGAAGTTGCTAAGCTTGGTGCTAATCATGTCCATGATGCCCACCTTCTCGTTGTGGAAGTTGCGATTGCCTGCATTTTCTTCGCCTGCGATAACCAGCAATCGATCTACAAGCTTCCTCACGTCGTCTACCCAAACAAACTCTTTAGGTAGGGTATTGTAGAGTTTGACACCGCTGCCAGTTTTAATTTGGTTCCATATTGGCTTGATGAGATTCCTGTATTTTTCTCCACTGCTTGATTTTACGCGATTCTGTGTTGCATCGTTGTTTTGGTACAGGGCATCCGTTATGATTAAAATTTCTGTGTAACTTTGGTAATCCTCGTCTGTATAATCTTTAGGTTGCTTTTTGGTGATAAGTTCCCACAGGCCCACAGTGCCAGGATACCTATTCCAGCTGTTCTTCTCGCCCAAATTAATTTTCACGTCGTCACCTTCGAACGTAACTTTTGACTTTCCAATTTTCCAAACCACACCCTCGTTAGGTTCCACAGAGGGGTACAATCCAAACACCTCGTCCTTTTCAAATTTCCCGGTGCTCAGGTAATCTCTCGCCAACGGACCTAATTCAACTACCTTGTCCGAAGAGGTACTGCCTAGAACCTGACGTCTCAGAGGTGCAGCTCCAAGTTCGAACGGGGTAGTGTGAATACTGGATATGGGTGTAGGCACAGCATAATTTCGAGCAGCTCGTCCTTTTCACCTTTGTCACCTTTTCTACGTAATACTTTTTCGATAAGATACGTATTGGGGTATTTTGTTTTGGAGAGTTCCTCCTCGTAGAATCGCCCTTTCAAAATTTCGTCGCGATTATCTTTTATTATATACGTGTGACGGTTACCGGGTAACAATCGAGCAACAGTGAAAAGTTCCGTACTCCAGTTTTTGGTAAAGCCTTTTTCAAACATGCGCTTAAATTTACTAATTCTTACTTGGTCTCCAATTTTGAATTTCGGTTTTTTGTTAGTGGGCCGGTACTTGGGGCAATAAACAGTAGAGATCAGTCGTGCCTCATCAGACTTGCTGACATCGGCAGGCTTCATGCGTATCGTGCTATGCAAACTGTGATTATAGTCGTTTACGAGTTCCGGAAGCACATTGACCCACTTGTGGTTACCTTGAAGCGTGAATCGTTTCCACATGCGTGTTTTGAGAGTACGGTTAAAACGTTCCACTATGCTGGCTTTGATGTGACTGAAAGTCGAGTAATGTTGAATATTTTGCTTCTGAACAAACTGTTGAAATATCGAGTTGTAAAATTCCTTTCCGTTATCCGTTTGAAGAAATCGAGGTCGCCTGCCACTTTCATTGAAAATAGTTTTGAATGCTTCCATTACGCACACACCTGTTTTAGCCTTGAGGGGCAAAGCCCACGCAAATTTTGAAAATGTATCTATAACAGTAAGAAGATACTTGTATCCTTTATTGATTTTATGTAAATTTTTTAGGTTGCCGCTACTCATTTCCACAAGGTCAGCCTGCCAAAGGTCATCCACGCGTTTGGTCACCATCGCCAGTCGTTTGTAGTTTCGTCGTGCAGGTTTATGAAGCTCGTTCACGATACCCTGCCTAGACATGGCGCGAAAATAAGAATATAGCCTGGATGGGATTTCTGGCTGCAGACAAAGCTGGGTTTTCTATATACAGCTTGTCACCTATTTCTATGTCGATAATTTGAGTGGCATCTTCGGCATAGGCAGTCTTGCGACTTTCGGGGTGTGTGAAATCGACCAGCTCAACTCCTCTTATTTTAGGCTCATCGCCAATGTTCGTCACGGTCATGATTGGGTAGTGGGTTGCGTGAGGCAAAGACCAGTAGGAAACCTTGACGAACTGAAGTGTGCCAGCGAGGAAAAATTGATGATAGGCTTTTGCAGGAGTCAACATGTAGAGTTTGTAACCTGGATTGAAAGGGGAGGAGAATTCTCTGTTTGGTATGCTGTACAGTTCGATGACAATCGTAGACTTGAGATTGTCGATGCTGGCATTTAGAGTGTTTACGTTGGTTCGAACCTCAGTCTCCACATCCTCCAATCTGCCATTCACCGATTCCAGGTGTTCCTCGATAGCATGAACAACAGTGTCGTAGTTTGGTTTGATCTTTACATCGACAATAAGGCTCTTGAATTTTTCATTTAAGTCATGTAGTTGGGTGCTGAAATTAGCTATAGTCGATTCCTGACTTGCCTCGATACTCCCAATTTGCTCTTTCACGCTGGCAATAATCTGCTGCAGGCTTTCTACAAGCGTCAACTTGGAGCTCTGTATTACAAGGTCGTGGACCTGCGTTCTAATTTCCGCAAACAATTCATGCAGCTCGGTGATGTTCTGGTTGGTAGGTAAAGTCGCGACAGACCCCCGTATCGATTCAATTTCGGATTCGATGTTTTTGATGTCGTCGGATTTGAGTATTCGGTTGAGAGTTCTCTTCACGCTTTTCAGTTCCTGAGAGGTAGGCAGGGTGGCCACCGTGTTTTGGAGCAATTCCAAAGCTTTTTTCACCGCGTCCAACTCGGAGGCATCGGCAGCAGCACGTATGCCTTCTTGCAGTTGTGTTATGTCATCCTGGGTGGGGGTAGATTGTTGCAGGGTTTCCAACTTAGTCTGTATGTCGTCGATCAAGTGATGGAAATGAGACAACTCGGATTCTGCATTCAGATTTTCCAGTTTGGCGATTTGCTGTTGGACGTTGGCCAGTGTATCCCTGATGCCCGGCAGTTTGGTTTCCAGCTCATCGTGAACGTTCGCCAGATCATTTCTAATGACAGCAAGAGCATCCTCAATATGCGTTATGGTGCCTTGCAGCTTCCCGAAATCCTCGTAGGTCTCAAGTTGGACTTTGATGTTGGCCACGCTACGGGCAATGGCGTTCAGTTCGCTGGACGACGGTAGATTGTTGATAAAATCCTCCAGCGTTTGGAGTTTAGTTTTTACTTCGTTGATGGCCGCATGCAAAACATCCGTTTGAAGCTCAGCCTTGATGCTTTCCAACGTAGGGATTTCGAAAGATTGAAACTGTTCGCGCAATTTAGCAATACTAGCGTTCACGCGATCGTAGTCGTCTTGTGTTTTAATGCTTTGGATGATAGTTTGCAGTTCGGTCTGGATGTTGCTTGTTTGATCCTGCAAGCGTTGTTTCAGCTGTTCAACGTCTGAGGTTTGCGTTTGTTGCAGCTTCAGAAGTTTGTTCTGCAGATTGCCCACACTCAGTGCCAGCTTGTCCAGATTGTCTATCGACGCAAGGTCGGTGTATTTTTGCAGCAGCGATTTTAGCTCTGCATCAATCTTGAGTACAGGGTCCAAGCACTGAGACTGCAAGCTGGCTATCTCGGACTGGAGGCTGGAGTTGAGCGTGGACTGGAGGGCCTGCAGATCGCTTCGCAGCTTCTTGACCCTGACGTCGAGCATGAGAAGCTCGTCGCCATGGTCGTCGCGTTTCGTATGGCCAAAAATATCGTTAGGCATTGTTGTTATTTATTATAGGATAGCTAATTTTCATTTCTATGAAAAGAGGAATAAGTTTGTCGTAGTCGTCCAAGAGCTCTATGTACAGGCGATCGCCAGCAGATACATCGTACGTGGTGGTACTGTTCATCCTATTGTGTTTGATGCGATAGATGTTCTTGCCGGAGGAAATTTTGGCCTCTCCTTTATTCTCGGGATTCATGTCAAACTGCAGTTTGCCGGAGATGGGGAATTGGTAATAATTCAAGTTGTTGTTGAATATGTAGAAAGTCTTGCCCACATCCTCGTCGTACTGGGTCAGGATGCTATTCAAGTGTATAATCAACAAACCGTTGAGTTTAGATAATAGGGAGGGTAACAGGTCCCAGCTTGCAGGTGGCGATGGTGCGCTTTGGGCGGATGCCTCCATAGCCTGCTTCCTGAAGCCAAACAGGTTCATAGGCATTGTTATTTTATTTTATATTTAGCAATTCGTTTCGAGCCTCAAATAATTATTCGAGCGTCAAATGATGATTCGAGCCTCAAATAATAATTCGAGCCTCGTCAGTGCTGCCAATTCCTATTTGTAGGTTAGCTTAGCCAGTGAAAGATCATATAGTGGAATTTTCTTCGGATGGGTTGCCAGACATAAACAGAGGGCCATAGACCCCCCTCATAAAAAGCTACAGTGTTGCCAACTCTGTGCCTTCAACAGAGTTGCCAAACAGGGTACATGGGCCCCTCAGGTCCTTTGATGAAAATTTACAGTGAAAAACCCAGTAGGTTGACAACACTGTCAGAGGATCTACGGCAGTGTTGCCAGATCATAAAAGGTTACAGTGGGCCCACAGTGTTGCCAACTCTGTCCTCAAAATACACATCATAAGGCTACAGTGGGCCCACAGTGTTGCCAACTCTGTCCTCAAAAATATACATCATAAAAGGCTACAGTAAGGGCCCACAGTGTTGCCAGACGTAAACAGGGGGCCATAAACCCCCTCATAAAAGGCTACAGTAAGGGCCCACGACGAGCCTCAAATGATGATTCGAGCCTCAAATGAGGGCTGTGAACTCTCTAAAGGTTCCTACTAATGTTACATACTGTATATATATGTATAGCCTATGTGCAGTGATCAGAACGCTACATTTTAAGAGTAGCTTCGCTACAGCTACAGCTACTCTTCCAAAATGTAGCTTCGCTACATCTACAGCTACATTTACCAAAAAGTAGCTCGCTACGCTACTCCTGATCGCTACTCGCTACTTCGCTACTTTTTGCGCTACTTCTGCATAGAAAAATAAAAACAACCATATGGGTATTAAAAATCTCCTACTACTGGTAAATAGATTCTCTTATTTTTTTATCATGATTCCAGTCATTCAATAATTTTGATAGCAGTGTTACTTCAGTTACTTATTTTTACTATAGTTTTGAGAATACCATATCAATGCAAGTGGCATATCAATTCATATTTGATATATGAATATTGCAATTAGAGTGTTACCCAAATTAATGATTACAACTATACACAAATCAAATTTGGTAGGATTACGTATTTACGTATGTTCACATCAACATATTTTTCTTGAGAATAAATATTTCATTTTTTATAGACTGATATGAAGACATCATTTTGAATGAAAAGTACCTGAACCCCTTTGACTACAAAAGGACCTCAGGTTCGATTCCCAGGGGAGGCACATGGTGGTTAGGATCCAGTCTCCATCAGCTTATCTATGCATAAAATGGACTCAAAACAAAAACTAGGAAAGACGCCAAGTTGGGAGGATGGGAACCTCCTGCTCCTCCATTCCCCTCACTGCTCATCATTCTTCCTCGTTCTCACAATTAGCCGAAAGAGGTAGAAAGTGACTATAGATAAGAGAATAATTAAATAAACCATTCATCCTCATTGTCATGATTGACAGAAGTGGAAGAATAGATGAGGAGGTAAACAGAAGAGGACAAATGGGTGGTGCACTATATTAAAGCGTTCAAAGATTAATATGGAACAGGGATGTACCTATGAAATGCAAGAAGGTAATATATAACACATACTATGTGCCAATAATTGCGTATGGAGGAGAGACTTGGACAATGACAGAGAGAGACAAAGAAAAGATGCAGGCAGTGGAGATTAAATTTTTAAGGAGTATTTTGAGGAAGACTAGAAGGGATAGAATAAGGAATGAGGAGATCCGACAGACAGTGAGTGTGGTGAAGCGTCAGGACAGGATAGATCAGGCACATATGAGATGGTTCGGACACATGAAGAGGATGGATGCAGAAAGACTAAAAGTAAGAGCTTCCAATGCACAAGGAATGGGAATAGGGCCAAGGGAGAGACCAAGATGTCGGTGGAAAGAGCAGATAGTGGAGTGTTAGGAGAAGAGGACAAGATTGCAACACCGTGCAAAGAGAGGAGTGGTGGAAGACCTGAAAAAATGGAGAGGCTTGACTTATATGTTGACCCAGCCAGAGGCAGGAAACGGCAAGGGATGATGATGATGTTGTCATGATTAGCAAAAGTTACAGAAAAGTGACGCAAAAGTAGGAGAAATACATAAATTGGAAAACTATGTATGCGTATTAACTAAAGAAAATTGTCGTTTCTGTAGGAAAGTCAATAACTCGTACATACTTTTTGCAATATGATTAAATTATTGAGGAAACTGTCGTGTAAACCTGACTGTTTTAAACGTATTGTAATTTTAAAATTTGAGAACAAATACTATCGCGAAAATAATTGTAATTCCAGAAATTCTATGATTCTTGTAACAATAATTTCCTGCTGGTGAGATCCTATATACTGACGATGATCAATGCTGTTACCGTACTGAGCCATTTATTGCTGGCACTATTTCCTTGTCAGTGCAGTGGAAAATCCATCACTCGTTTTTGCACTACAAGTTGTGTCTTACACAGCAATTAATAACATTTTGGTGTCTCTTACACCATGGATATCAACAGGGTTTGTTCCGGGGGTGACACAAACGAGGCACCTTTTTCCAGTGGTGCAGCAAACGAGGCATGTTTCTCCCCAAAATAGCGATGCAGCTAAAAAGACGTAGCTGTTAGCAGGAATATATTCATATATTTCAGTTAGTTATCTGGATATCTGAATTATTCAGCTACTAATTAATTAAATTACACAGATATCTATAATCTACAATCTTAATAATCTGTACCTCCATGTAATAAACTGTCTTTATGAACCTCCTGCAAAATTAAGGGTTATTGTCGATTTTTTCTGACGCTGTTGCCACATTCAAAATTCACCTCAAAATGCTGAGAAAAAATGTAGCTGGAGCGAAATTTTCGCTACAACTTCAGGAATTTTGTAGCTTTGCTACCGCTACAACTACAATTTTCAAAATGTAGCGTCGCTACAGCTACAGCTACAAATTTTGTAGCTTGCTACAGTAGCGACGCTACAAGTAGCTCGCTACTTCTGACCACTGCCTATGTGTTGTTCGTACGAGAGGAAACATGTAATTAACTCAATTGGAAGGTATAAGGAAAAGTCGTGAACTTTCGTTTGCTTAACGTCGCTTTGGACTTTGTCAGTTATTCGCAAGAAATTCACCCAACCCTTTCGGTCACAAGGGGCGAATATGGATTAAATGTTTTGAAATACGGAAATAATATGCAAAAATAAAAATAAAGTATGTCAAATATGAGCTAGGTACAAATATGGAAGATAAAAACTATTTTTTCTTCTAGTCTACATATCATGATACGCATAGATAATAGTTTCAAAGAAGGGATGTTCACCATGCTGGGAATTTCGCCGTACTTGTGGTTTTTGTAGTCGTAGATAGAAACTATAGGTTGGAAACACTCGCTGATGCCTGTAAAAAATCAATTAACATGTGCCTTTTTTCCACTGAAAACTACAGTGTGGTGAGCGAAGTAGCAAGCAAGCAGTACAGTTTGGAATTCGAAGTTGCGTCTACACAGAAGACAAAGAAAGGTGCCAAATTTCAATACTACTTTGGAAATTGTCATTTCGTGGCAGATAAGAATTATTTTTCTTCCTTTTAATATATATATATATCTTAACCTCAAAACTTAAGAATGTCGTGAAGATTTGCTTTGGAAAGCGTGCATGTACAAAAAAACATAAGTTGTTTTCTTTAGACTATGCATTTGCTGGTAAATTCGCCAGAGTAGCAGGAAATGTGTCGAATTTCCCTTCTTACAGGCGATCTTTCACACACAACTTGTTCACAATGCATATGAACATTTAAGTCTATGTTTCTTAAACATGTTTGTATTGTATCTTTTTAAGTAGTCTTGTATTGTCATTTGTAGGACTATTACACTTTGTTGTCTGACTTATTGGCAACAACTTGGTATTTCATACACTTAAACTGAGAATAAAATGATAAATAAGTTATATCGCGAATTTCCCAGCATGTGGCGGGAATTCCGTCACTTTTCCACATTTTAGTATTTTTAATATTACGTCATAAGTATAAGTAACACAGTATTTATGTTATGTTACTCATAATCCACAATGACTAATTTTTGTATCGTAAAAATTTTGTCCTTCTCCCCAAAAGGAAAAAAAATAAAAGCATTTTGGTGGTGAACTTCCCCTCCTTTATCCTACAAAATATAACTTTATTTCAGAATCTAACTAACTAACTAGCTCTCTAGCCTTCTTAAACCCTAAGCTTCATGGCTGCAGCAACACAGGCCTATCCTGAAAAAGATATATATATATTCTTTTCCATCCCTACCAATTTCCTTTAGGTCGATCTCAACTATCCCTCCATCTTCGTCTTGGTCTTCCCACTGGTCTCTTTCCATCAGGTTTCCCAACAAGAGTCCTGTAAACTCTTCTCTTCTCTCCCATTCCTGCCACATGGCCTGCCCGCCCACCTAAGTCTTCTTGATTTAATCATTCTAATAATATCTGGACATGAATACAAATTATGTACTTCTAAATTATGTAACCTTCTCCACTCAACTGTGTCCTTATCCCCTTTAGGCCCAAATATTTTCCTAAGGATCTTGTTTTCAAATACTCTAAATTTATGTTCCTCTTTCAATGTAAGGGACCAAGTTTTGCATCTATGTAATATTACAAGCAAAATTACTGTTTTGTATATCTTAACTTTTAGTTTGTTAGATATTAAACGAAAAGACAAAAGTTTATGAAGGGAAAAGAAATATGCATTTCCTGAATTAAGTCTCCTTTTTATTTCCTCTTTAATATCATTTTCATTTGTTAGTACTATTACTCCTAAGTATTTGAATTTGGAAACTGATTCAAACGAGTTGTTATCAATAGTTAGATTTTGATCATTACCTAACTCTTGGTTTCGGCATGTAAGCAAATATTTAGTTTTCTCTTTGATAACTTCCAAACCTATCTCTTTAGCTGCTTTGAAAAATATTTTACCATTATTCTTAATTGTATTTACTTCATCCCCCAGTAAGTCTACATCATCTGCATATGCTAACCGCTGGGTCACACCATTTAATTTTAGTCCTTCGTTGGTTTCTTTTACCTTCCTAACAGCATATTCTAAGTCAAAATTAAAAAGCAATGGAGATAATACATCTCCTTGTTTTAACACACCATGATTTGTAAATTTATCAGACATATTATAATCCACATGAACTTTACTTTCTGTTTCACTGGTGCATACTTTTATCATATTAACAGGCTTCTTAGTTATTCCAAACTCGACTAATATATTATATAATATATCTCTTTTAACTGAATCATATGCTTTTATAAAATCAATGAATAGCTGATGGACATTTTGATTATATTCCCACTTTTTCTCAAGTGTCTGTCTGATGTGAAAAATTTGATCTGTTGTTTAACTGTTACGTTTAAATCCACGTTGATAATCACCTATAATGTCATTAGCATATGGGGTTAGTCTTGTTAAAGTAATGTTAGATAATATTATATATGTTGTTGAGAGTAGTAAGTATTGAAGTTCATTATATCACCTCTTTTAAACCCAGGAACAATTATGGATTCTTTCCACTGTTGAGGAATTTCTTCTCTATTCCATAATTAACAAATTAATTTATGAATTTGACATATTAACGAATTCCCACCATATTTAATTAACTCAGCTGGTTTTAAATCAATGTCTGGTGCTTTGTTATTCTTTAGTCTTTTAATAGTATATTTTACTTCCGTGAAGTTAGGTTCTGGAACTAAAGGTTCTGCTGTGTGTACTTCATTTACTTCTGATTTATCTCCTACATGAACATTTAAATGGTCATTAAAGTAGTTCTTCCATCTATTTAAAATATCGCTTGTGTCAGCAAAAAAATCACCGTTCTTATCATTAATCAAGTTTACTTTAGGTTGCCATCCCTTTCTAAATTTATTTTAACCTTTATATAAACCTATGATATTTTTTTTTTGCTGTTCAATTTCGTTACTTTTACTGTTCAAGTAATCTCTTTTTTACTCTAAACGTGCGGATAACTTCTCACTTTATTCTATTATAATTGCTTAAATTTGTATCATCACCTAAGTCTAGTCTAATTTCTTATTTCTATTAGGTTATGACATTCATTATCAAACCATGGCTTACTTTTTCTTGGTTTATGGTATCCTATACTTTCTTTAGCTGCTGATTCTATTGCATTGCGTATGTGCTCCCAATTCTTATTTACGTGTGTTTCATTTATATTTTCGTCATCATTTAAATCCTGCAAAATATCAATCTATTTGACAGTTTAATTTGGTAATCTTTCTTAATTCTATCATTATCAAATTTTCCTGTATTAAATTTTAGAGCTTTTAGATTTTGTTGCTTATATTTTATCACCGAGAGTCTTTCTCTTAATTTAGCAATTACTAAATAATGGTCACTGGCACAGTCAGCCTTCTTTTATTAATGAGAATATGATATATCTGATTATGAGTTTTACCATCTGGAGAAGACCAGGCATATTTATGGATATCTTTATGTTAAAAAATGGTACTTTTCACAATTAAATTATTTGAAGTTGCAAAAGTAATCAATCTTCATTACCATTACTTAATTGCTGAAGACTTTCTTTAGCAATCGTGGGTTTAAATGTCTCTTCTTTGCCAATCTGTGCATTACAGTCACCTAACAGAATTTTCATATCATACTGGGAAAATTTATCAAAGACCTGTTCTAACTCTGCATAAAAATCATCTCTAGTAATATCATCTTTATCTTCCGTTGGTGCATGTATGTTTATTAAAATAATTTTGCACCACCTACCTTGTAAAGTTGCATATGATATCCTACGATTAATAAATTCTACTGTTTTAAGGGCCAAGATAATTCTATTATTTATGAAGAAGCCTGTTCCAAAGTTATGATTTTCAGTAGCACCATAGAAAAACGTATAATTTTTAGTTTTTGAATTCCATTTTTCTGGCCACCTAACTTCCTGGACAGCTACTATATCTAATTTATACTTAACTATCTCATTAATTGTACACTGAAATGCCCCAGGCCGGTAAAGGCTCAGAACATTCCAGGTGCCTAATTTAATATCCTTGTCCCTAATGTGGATCTTATTCTTAGTCCAGGGATCTCCCAAAGTAATTCCCCTCCCCGGAGATCCGAATGAGAGACTATTTTACCTCCGGAATATTTTACCTTGCAAACATCCATGGCCTCATATTGCTGATTCTTGACATGTCTTTTTACAGTGCAAAGTTGTTAACTCTACTCCTATCCCTCAATATGAATGGAGGACCGCATCTGTCGTTGGTCAGCGGATCCCTCGGATCTAGCTGGAAGGATCATACTGTAGTCCATGTACCATACCCCACCTCTGCCAATGGGGCTGTTCATTTTCAAACTTTTCCGGTGGCGGCGCCACCCCTGTTGTGTCCCTACAGAATTTCATTCGTCATTTGGTTGCCATAATCTTTACATTTGAGCGCGATAGGATGGCTATTCAAACGTTATTTTCAACGAAGGTAAGAAATTCTCGTGTAAATCGATAATAAATATGTGTTTAGTAAACCTTTAAGATTATGTATCAAATCACAAGTTTCCGAAAATTACATTCACCCGAACATAAGAATTAGTGTATTAAAGTGCAACGCCTGGGTAGCTCAAACGTGCTAAATATAGTATGTTTATGAACAAAGAGCACTAAACTTGACTTACTTTGGGTCATCTCTTGCTGCCGTGGGTCGATAATACAAGAAATTTAATTTTTACACTACGCTTAACATTTTTTCTTGTTGCGAGTATTTGTAATTTAACGGCGGGAGTACGATTCGAAAAACTCTCCAAATTATAATGAAAATGTATTAAGTGCGTAAGCGCATTATATATTTATTATTATTCACTATGACACTATGACCTATCCGATAACATAATATTAACTTATGATTTCTTTGTATTAAGCAGACAATTTCCCGTCGTATTTTCGTCCTTTTTTTTGGAGAGGGTTACAACAATTTTAAAAGTATAATTCCTGTATATAAGAAAGTCCTAGAAGTTGCGAGATATGAAACAGAAGATGACATATTATTTACAGTAACTATTCTTCTCAATAAATATATATTATAATACAGGACCATATTTACTAGCCATATCGAAACGTATGATATCACGTGAAAAAATGAGTCTGCTATTAATAATAACTATAAAAGTAAAAGTACAGTCGCGCAGAATTATTATGCATTATTCTTTACCGGATTCACAACAATAAAGCACTTAAATTGTGAAAATTGCAAGTGACGTAAACAAGTGCTGTACAAATTTTAAATATTTTTTGAGTTCCGATATCTTTTATGTTACTGACGATCGTCTTTTCGAAGATCTTAGTTTTACAGCACTGATTATTCATCTATCATATTCAGACAAAATTTCTGAGGTTGAGATCAAATTAATTTTGCAATTCAATGTAATAGCAGCACGTTCAGCATCAAATTCCTCATGTATTTGAATGGGAGAACAAATGCCCATCAAAAGGGTGGGGATATAACAGGGGTGCTGCCACCTACAACAGCTTGCTTTGCCCAGGCCCATTGCGGGACGCTCATAGAGCCATGACGGGGCAGCTCTGGAGATCCCAACATAGCAAAACGTTTGACCATTTCACTCTGTTGGTTGGCTAACTGCAGTGAACAAGTCAATGGGCGATGGGGTCGGCACATCCCTACGCCTCCTATTTCAGCTTCAAACATAAATATGTATTTACATATATAAATTTGTTTTCTGATAATGGCTCTAATATACAGACACACACAAACATTTGCAAGTAACTAATTACTTGTCACTGCGTTCAGTGTCGAAGCTCCTATGAGGCCCGGAGGCCTGGCCTGACCTAATATATTTGTCTATTACGGATTATTATATTACTTATAACTTCAATAAACGACGCTTAATAAAAGAAAACTGAAATTCTATGTCTTCCGATAATTACTGCAAGTTTCCAACCCTGACTGAAACGCGATCTGCGCATTCAGCGAGGCCCGCCTGAGAGTGCCTCAGCTGGTCCCATAACAACATATTTAATTCGTGAGGGATAACATAATTTCAGGGGCGCATTCGCCTGTAACGTACACGGAGAGGCCGGCCTCCGACTTCATCCGAAGAGTGCCGATCGTGTACGAGCGCGTGACGAAGCAGGCAGTGGACGCACAGAGCTTGTTGAAGCAGCGTTTCCATGAAAGATTCAGAGTGTGCCGGGAGCGGGGCACATCCAGCTGCTAACACGTCGCGAAAATATGTTGCTAACATCTTTAAATCTGGCTTCCTAACCTATCAAAGTAGGCATTATTATAATTTTAACTGCAAATAATGCACGTAAGTTGGTTACCAGTGTTAAGTGTGGTGCTTTCAGCTTTTTTGAGCAACCTCTTTTCGCGAAGTGTTACCTGCTGGATGTGACCCACACCAATCTCGATTCAGAGGGAAAATATTTTAAAATTATTACTTTGAGGAAAGGGATATTGAGGCGAAATTTTCTTTCATGATTAGTGACATAATTGAAAACGCGCTACTTTTAAGAGGGGGCAAAGTACAGTGCAAACGTATTGAGAGAATCCATGTTTCTGAAATTTTCTGGTCGGTATGTTCCACAGGAAGATGTCCGTCTTTTCATTTAGCATTTCATCATTTTCTAAATCGTATTATAATTTTAAGAAAAGTAGCATGCTAAAGAAGAATTATATGCATAATAGAGTTAAAATTGATTCATAGATTTAGTTTATTTTACTTGGTTTTCTGCCATTTTTGACTAATTGGGATGATGAGGATGAGCGATGATATGATGACATTGACGAAGGGACACTAGCAAAGAACAAGTATGCCCAGGTGTGGATTAGAACCTGAGCCCTTTGTCGTGGCGTGCTGTTATAACCAATCCGCCGCGGAATGATACATTTCTCTAATGCGAGAAACATTTACAATACTGTTATTGAAGTAGCAAATAATGTTTACAAGCAACTTTAATATAACAAATACAGGAGGGTTAGGGCCTGACAGAACGGCTCTTTCATTGGGTGAAGCGTGGTCAGAACATCGAGTCCCATAGTCACTGTTTTCTGACCTTCGAGAGAGAACCGCCTTTATTCTCAGATATCAAATCGAGACTAGATTAAAGTAAAATCTGAACCAATGCCTCCAAGGGGAATCGAACCTTCTACTTCTTGATAAGGCGAGAGCGTTAATAACTACATTATCCTTTTCAATCCTATAACAGCAGTAGATGAGATTCATGCAATATGTTATATTTTATTTTCTAGGGGCTATATTTTCACATACTACTTTTTTTTAAAAATCACAGCTTCCCCCTCCCCTGCTGCGTACTGTGCCGCCTACCCTTCCAAAGACAGCACGCTTCGCCACAGACTGTGTTATAATTACTTATTGAGAAATTATAACCTTAAGTATCTACTTTAAAAGTAAGTAGCTATAACAGTAACAGAATTACTTTCTTGCAAAATAAGTAGCGTTATCAAAGGTAGTTTTCATAATTACTTTGTGGCACTTAAATTCATAAGTTTAAATTTTATGGGCGTAAAGCTAAATTTGCAACTCTGTTTCAAAGTATGTGCTTTCTCTGAATGCTAAGGTGAAATATTTTAGTAAAATTGCCTAAAGCAAGGAAGCGTTGCTAAATTTAGAACATCCACGTTTTATTGCAATTTGTCATTGGTAATTGAACAGCAAGACTTCGGTATTTTGGTTGGTTTGTAAAGTAAAACTAATGATCATTTGTGCACAGCCGAGTCGTTGCTCCATCTATTTTTTTTGTTGGAATAATATAAATACATGAAGACTTAAATTATGTTCCAGAAACATAAATACAACAAGTTTATGTTATGACAATTAATGATCATTAAATGTTTACATCCCGGCAAGTGGCGGAGTGATTAGTGCATCGCGCTACGACGACAGGGGTCTCGGGTTCGAATCCCGGCCTGGGCATGGATGTTTGTGAGGGTCCCTTCATCAGTTTCATCATATCACCACTCATCCTCATGTCGCGATTAGCCAAATGTACCACAAAAGTGACGCTAAATAAGAATCAAAACAAATGTTAGTGTTCAACAGATACAATATACACATAAATTATGAAAATAGTAACATAAAGAAAATCTGCAAATTTTCGTCATGTTAAATCCTAAAATTTGAGTTTGATAAATAAAATTCTTGCGTAGAATGGAAAGCTCGTAAGACGTTTTTCCAGTTTAAAAGTTTCATGACTAATTGATTGGTTTGGTTTATTATACTTCTCCCTTCTGCCACTTGGCTATTCGCGAAGATGAGGATGAGTGATGAAATTGAAGGCACACTCTCAAAATACACCCATGCCCAGTCCAAGATTCGAAACCAGGACCCTTCTTGTAGTAGCGCGCTGTTCTACCCACTACGCCACTGAGGTCGGCAAACGTTTTATATATAAAAAAATCCGTGTACAGATGTGGTCCCTCATAACCTCTGGGCTGTTGCAGCCAAGTGTGAACGCGTATTAAATTCCATGTGCATGCTTACCTCCCAAAGGAGGAGACCCCTGAGCAAGAGCCATCATCCTCCTAATTGGAAATGGTTCATCATTCACATCGATTAAAACCACCGACCCTTTGATGGTTTCCGCACTGACCGAGATAATATTGCAAAGTGTTTGTATATCCCCTCTGAGCAGAGACGTCGTGTTCCTTCATCCGTACCCTTTGAGCACCAGGACAGCTACACAAAGCTTGCTTACACTTCCCCATCCCCACAGGTCATCCCCTAGATTTCCACTGGGAAAACGCTAATGGGGTAAATACTCCTTTACCAGTTGACCGTTTTGGATTTACGTTGTCGCTCATCTCTGAAAATGCGAAAATGTGTGGTAAATACTCTGATACATGCGTAGCAAGTAGTGTTGGGGCCAAACACACACGATGTCCTGATGATAGATGCCCAACGTTAAAGTATCACACAATAAATTTCATAATATATGCTCTAAACAAATGTGACATTTTTAATCACAGCCTTTATTTCTCTAGAACTATTTTTTTTCCAGTCAAGTCCAATGTAGGATATCTGAGGCGGCTGAAAGCAAGGCTATATTCAGCATTTTCCCACATAATGCGTGACATTTTACGGGCATTTATAGCCATTAGCTAACTCTCTAGCCTTGTAACACCTTAAGGTTTATGGCTGCAGCAACACAAGCTTTCCATCTGTCATATCCTGGACAAGATCAATCCAATTTTATCCATCCTTACCGATTTTCTTTAGGTCCATCTCAACTATCGTTCCATCTTCGTCATGGCCTTCCTACAGGTCTCTTACCATCAGGTATCCCAACAAGAATCCTGTAAACTCTTCTCTTCTTTCCTCTCACATCTGTTTCAAATGCACAGGTTCTTAATCTTATGTGCTACACAATTTTTTCATGTATCTGCACAACATATTCCCAGGCTCGAGTACTGGCGTAGACAAAGGTAGGCTACAATTTGTAATTACCCTTTCATAAATATCATCTTATCATCAATCATCATCATCGTTGCGATTAGACAAAGGTAGCGAGATCAAATGAAATAAAATTACACTTTAGTTTGTAATTATTATATTATTACTCAAAAATGAATAATGATTGTTCAAGTTTCTCTCATTTTATTAAATTTCGATACCCCCAAATCCTTTCCCTAAGCACCGACAAGAAAGGAAAATATTAGAAATACTATTAATGTGACGAATGAAGGCAGCAGCAGAAGAAAAATGGTTCTGACGGAGATGATGGATGAGTCGTTACGGAAAGCACCTGGAAGATTTAAAAAAAAGAGAAATATTCCTGCAAAGGAAAAAAAAATGATATTCTGGTCCAAAACCCACAACACATCCTGCATGACACATCAATATGTAAATTCATATTTATGTGTGAAGCTGCAAAAGTTTCATTTTGTTTTATCTTTACACATCATGGCATGTAGACTCCAATAATTAATTTTTTATTTTCCATGTTTGTACATACGTATATTAGGTTTAGGCTCATATTTTACATAGTTTAGTCCGTACATAATATTTACATATTTAAGATTTTTGTAAACATATACTTCATATTTGCACAATAACTATATGTCCCCTTGTGACCGAAAGGGTTGGGTGAATTTCTTGCGAATAACTGACAAAGTCCGAAGCGACGTTAAACGAAACGGAAGTTTACGACCTGTTTCATACTCTCCAATTGCGTTAATTACAGGTTTACTATATATATATATATATATATATATATATATATATATATATATATATATATATATATATCACCTCCTTACTGTTTTGCTTTTGCTATTGTTAACGTTATTTTGACAACGTTGGAAGAGAGTCCCAAGTCGAGTAGACCACAGCTAACCACACCTTCGCTACTAGTTGTGCGACCGACAGCAGAGAGAGATGATTGATTGATTTGGTGTTTTATGTCTACTTTATGCACAGTAAGGCTAATCGGGACTGGACCTACAGTTTGAAGTGGGATCCCAACCACTATTAGCCTCCACCGGATATTGAACACGGGACCACTTGATTACAAGGCGACGACGTTACCATCGAGAGATGCAACGATTTTGTGGCACACAGTCACGGTAATAGCTGCAATGCCGAAACTGTATTTTATGTAGCTCGTGTAGTGTCTTATATTATTAAAATGTATTTTTTTTTAAATATTTAAACCATATTTAACTTTATATTCTGGTGAAAAGAAGTAAATATATATGAAATAATTCTCTTGAAATCTTGGAATCTTTTCCACAACTCACCTGGTCGATAGCTCGAGAGAATTTTGTCGTAATTCGTCGCCAGGAAAGCTTCAAGACTAACTTCAACTAAATATATTGTTACGTTCCTAGCAACTCTCCTCACCCTTTACTCCTATAGTCGGGAGCATGGAGTCTCTAAGGGTCTACACTGAAACCTATCTTCAGGGTAGGTGCAGAACAAATCCAACCAACGTCGTGAAGTTTTAATGAAAAGTTTATTTACTGCTTGAGTATTTACAGCCAGTGGTTAGGTAACTCGTAACTGGAACTTGGAGGTCAATAGTTAATAGATAATATCGAACTTACTAGAAAGGTCAAACTAGGGTGGCCCAAACCTAGGTTTTACAGAAGAGCGGCATACACCTATTCACTTCTTCCTAGACTTGGAGTTATCACCCGAGATTGCCAATTTAGGTTTTTACAGAAGAGCGGCTTGCACCTATTCACTTCTTCCTAAATTGGAACTTATATCCCATTCGGCTAACCTAGGTTTTACAGAAGAGCGGCATACACCTATTCACTTCTTCCTAGATTAGACCGTTCCTATTTGGCCAGTCTAGGTCTTTAAAGAAGAGCGGCATACACCTATTCACTTCTACCTAGACTGACACCAGAACAGACGACCTCCTTACGGACCAAACTGCTTCGTATTTATACCCGAAGTTCCAGCCTCGAACACCTGCCTTCAGGTAATTTCTTATTACAATATTCCAAGTTACAACAGAAAGATATTTGAAAAATACATAGTTTGGCAATTAATAATTTACAAAGAAAGTTTACATATTCATTTGAGTTAACAATTATTTCTTTAACGTTGATAAAATCTTACATTTTGGAAATATACAAATGTAAATGTTCCGCCATTATTTAATTACAATTAGGTTAGTTCATCAAACATGGATAATCTTTGATTGGCAAATCTATATTTACATCATAATAAATGCCCGTTGTCTTAAGCGAGCTGTTTTCATTAGATAGTTACAGAAAAGTGAATACATTAGTTCAACAACGCCTTGATTGGCGCGTTCATATTTGCGTCACAACATGTAGTATCACGGACATTAACAATGACTTGAGGTAACACTATATCAATTTTTCTTTTTAACACGGCATTGCAAAGTTACAAAATAAGTAAGGTCGAAACAGGTTCCCTCCTCTGTAGTTTAAAGGAAAATTTGAGAAACGAAAGTGAAACAAATTTTTCTTTCTCTAAACTCTTTGCCTTTCTTATACATTTTTTTTATATATACACCAATTGCGTTTATTATTTCAAATTAAGTAATTAGTTCAGTACAACTAATAATCATATTGTTTCCCAAATATTAATGCTTTATCAACATTTATAACACAACACTAGAAATGATATGGTTAGATTTCAAATAAGTACATTTCTTAAATACAATTTTATATTCAAATTTTAAACTGTTAAATCAATATATCATACAATTCTCAAACGATAATCTTTGATCACAACTTTTTAAACGGCTTTCTTTTTTTTTATTATATATATTTTTTTTTTCAATTCAACACAACAGTTTTTTAAAGAATTAACAAACAAATACAACATATCAAGGTTACACACATTTAGTTAAACAAGAATTTGTTGCTTGATTAATTATTTCCTGTAAAGGTGATGTTCAGTTATAAGCTATTTCAGTAATCACCATTTTTTCTTTAATTAGGTTTTCTTTAAAATAAACCGCATCCCGTTCCAACTAAACCATTTCTTCATTTCTCGCTTAGCACCATTCCGACTTAACTTTAGTTTCTTTGCCAAGAGTTGGAGAAAAATCTTCTTGTTCATTTTCACTTCCGGGCTTAGCTCCAGGAACCATCCTTGCCAATCAGGGACATCCTTTTTAAGAACCTTGTCTTCCTTCAGGGGACTAGTAACTAGCGGGGCAGGTTGATCGTCATAAAAATGGTCATTAATTAGTTCAGGGACGTTTACTAACTCCTTGCGCACTAGGGTTATCAAAGCTTCAACAGGAAGGTCGTCCACTAGCTCATCACAGGTTAGTTTGTTAACGTTTTTGTCGTTCCCAACTTCCTTACAGACTGCCTCAATACTAGAGGAAAATTTGTTTACTATGTCTCTTAGTTCAGCCCTATGCTGCCTCTGCTCAGCTTCGATCTTCCTAAAGGTATCCTGTAGTCGTTCGTTTTCCTTTCGCCTAGTTTGGATCAATATTGAGGTAAAACTTTTGGTAAGATCCTCTAAATATCCCTCTAATCTTTCATTGTCAGAAGTCCAAGCGTTGGATTGTTGAAACCACTGTTTGTAGGACTTGTCGAACTCCTCCACAATTTGTAGTTCTGCTAAGCTTAACTCTTTGGGTATCTGAATAGCAGAGCTCTGTCGTTCAGCCATGTTAGTTCTCTAACAATCTTAATACGTAATGCTTGACCGTTTATCATAATCTCGCTTTTTAAAGAATTTCGAGCCAGACCTAGACCTTTATGTAATAATTATTGATCTCTCCTTTTCTCAGTAGAACCTTTTCAATTCAAGAGTTTCTCACTCTTCCTTATTATTTGACCTCTCTTATAAACGTTTACAATTCAAGCCATCTTTGCTAACGCTATGAGGACTCAGCCTCTTAAAATAACAATTTCTTCCTTTAAATTGTTACAGCAATTTCTCTTCTATCCTCGAAGAGTAAGGGAATCAACCTTTTCCCCTGGTAGCCCTTCCTTGGCTTACTAAGCAATAACACTTACTCGGCCTATGGAAACATCCTCGGTTCCCTGTGATCAGTTTATAAGGTCTTTCTTTTCATTCAGGTTCTGCACTATTATTAAATTTCTGTTTTTCTAGGTTCCAGTCCTCCTCGGCTCGAGCTCCACTTCTCCAGCAATTCCTTTCTACGTTCGGCTGAACAATTAATTTTTTTTAGGTTGTGGAAATTCTCCTTTCCTAAAACTTCCTTCGTCCAGGGATCCCTTAGCAAAGCCACATTATTCCCTATTTCTATTATTTCATAGGGACCTAGGAAATATTCGAAAAATTTGGCGATTTCTTTGTTTGGTGCCGAACTCAGTTTACGATTTCTTTTTAACACTAAATCTCCGATGTTCAAAATATATCCGCTTTGCTCGCCTTTCTTTTTCTGAGTTCTTGGTTTATATGAGGCCAGGAACAATTTGGTTTCCCATTTGATCTTTCCTTCGTCTCCTTCGGGCCATTCTAAATGCTTCAATAAATTAGAAGGTACTGGCTTGTTATAAAATAGTTCAACTGGGGCGTATTCGGATACCGAATAATTAATCAGCCAGCATACTTTATTTACGTATTTGTGCCAAGAATCATGTTGTTTTGAGCAGAAAGTACTCAGCAACCTTACGATTTCTTGGTTTACCCTTTCTACGGGATTACTTGCAGGATGATAGGGAGTGGTGAACCACGGAATTATCCCATGTTTCTTTTAAGAAATTAGCCCACTTATGGGAAGTAAATTGAGTCCCTCTGTCTGATAAAACATATTTGGGTTTAGGATAATGAGCCATATATCCTTGTTCAAGTTTATTTTTTACTTCTTCAGTTTTAGCAGTCCTTAAAGGGTAAGCTATAGCGTATCGACTGCCTACATCCACCATGGTGAGGATAAAGTTAAAAGTCCCGGATCTAGGTAACTTTCCCACTATGTCAATAGACAATACTTCATGGGGAAGTTTATTCATAATGCTAAATTGTTGCCTACAGATTCCTTTCCTGTCCGGTTTGTTTCGGGAGCATACCAAACATTCCCGCACATATTGCGCAATCTTCTCTTTAATTTTCGGCCAGATGAAATGAAGTCTTAGTCTTTTATACGTTTTGGTGAACCCGAAATGTCCCGCTTCGTCGTGCTCGGCGACCATTACCTTAGGAACCAAAATGTCTGGAACTAGTAATCGGTAAGTTCCTCGTCCCTTCTGATCCTTGTAAAACAACAAGCCTTCATGTAGCAGGTAACCGGAATCAGGTTGCAATAGAACGTCTCCAGAGATGTTACGGCACCATTCATCTTGAAGTTGGGCGTTCCGCCACTCTTGCAGATCTTCTCCTGCTAAACTGGGTGTTCTCGTCAATCCCACTGAGTAAGTGACTTCATTTTCAGGATCGTTATCCAGGAAATTTTCTGCTTGAGGATATCTACTTAGGACGTCGGCTTTCCCATTTTGCTTTCCACTAATATGAAAATGGAGAAGTTAAATTGTTGAAGTTTTAAGGCCCAACGGGTTAACCTAGCACTCCAGTCACGGCTATTCTCTAGCCATATCAAATTTTTATGGTCCGTATAAACGTAGAACTTGGTGACATACAAGTAGACCTTGAAATGATCTATTCCGAAAAGTACTGCTAAACATTCTAATTCTTGTACGGTATAGTTTCGTTCATATCCCTTTAGTTTTCGACTTGCATACTGTATAATGGCGATGTTTTCTAAGTCCGGAGTTTGTTCTACTTTCCCTTGGAACAACACCGCTCCTAATCCAGTCAAGGACGCGTCACATAGCAGGCAGAAAGGCTTGGTGAAATCAGGCTGCGCCAGGGCAGGTAATTGGACTAACTCCTTCTTCAGAATTCGGAAACTAGCTTCATTTTCGTTAGTCCATTCCCATTTGACATTTTTTGCTAATAATTTCTCCAAGTTTGCTGTCTTTCGAGATAGATCCTTTACGAACCTTCTTCTCCAGTTTAATAACCCTAAGAACTGTTGGAGATCCTTCTTACTTCGAGGTCTAGGAAATTTTAAGATAGCTTCATTCTTTTTAGGGTCGACTCGAACCCAACTTCCAGATATAATATGGCCAAGATACTTAATCTCTGATTTCACCCATTGGCATTTTTTCAGTTTTACTGTAAATCCTTCGGTCTTTAGCTTGGATAAAACCCACTTTATGTGCTGGAAATGATTTTCCAGAGTTTCATCAAAGATCAGCAAGTCATCTATGTAGATGGTTAGGAACTCTTCAGTGTGAGGTTCAAACAAAGATTGCATGGCATGCATAAATACAGCCACAGCGTTCGATAAACCAAAAGGCATTCTCGTAAAACACCAGGAACGTCCTTTATATGAGAAGGCTGTATATTCTTGATGTCTATCGTCTATAGGGATTTGAAGATATCCGGAAGCTAAATCTAGGCAACTAAAATACTTTTTTCCTCTGAATTTTTGTAAGGCTTCCTGTAAAACTGGTACCGTGTTTCTTGGAGTTATTATCAACTTGTTCAACTTTCGGAAATCAATACACGGTCTCACCGAACCATCAGGTTTATTGACCACCAGCAGAGGGTTTAGATATGGAGACTGACATTGCCGAATTACACCCCACTCCTTCCATAGTTCCAATTCTTCTTCCATCTTCTCTCTTTTTGCCATCGGAATGGGATACGGACTAGAATATACTGGTTCCTGGGACGTCAGAGGTATTGTACATTTAGCATTTTTTGCTAGTCCCGGTTTGCAGGAAAAAATCTCCTGGTATTCCAATAATAACTGCATCAATTCTTCTCTCCTTTCAAAGCTGAGTATCTCAGGAGAATAGGCTTTCTGTCTTATTTCTTCTTCATTGGCCATCCAGGCATCAATGATTACTTGACTAATACTGTTTTCAAAGGCCGACGTATTTTTTCCCGTCAAGGTATTTCTTCCTAATAATTCTTCTTCCACCAGCAGTCCTTCTTTCATTAAATACAGTCTTTGGTTTTTTGTATCTAAATTTGCTTGATATTTCTCCAAAAATGGGTAGCCCATTAAAAGGTCAGCATCTAAAGTCCGACTTACATAGACCAAATCTTCAAATACACATCCCCCAATTTCAAAGTGAATTCTTCTACATCCTACTATTCTAGAACTTTCCTTTCCAGTAAAATCTCGTAGTTTCACTCCGGGACATTTCTGAAGTTTAAGTCCGGGTAACCTGTCCGTAACTTAAGCCAAATTTTATATTTCATTATAGTGCATTCACTCCCTGTATCTATAGTGCACTTAATTTTTAATCCTAAAATTTGGGCGATAATTTCTGGTTTCCTGGACAACAATATTTCCCTATGTTCAGGTTCTTCTATTACTAAAGTTGTATTTGAGGTCGTATAAATATATAATCTCCCTTGGTCCTCTGAATTGCTTAGATTGTAATACGAATTTCTATCATTTCCACTGCAAGCTGTATAAATGCATATAACAATGTCGAAAGAGTAGGAACGAAATTAAAATATAAGTATAAGGAGAATCTTTTAAAATAACAAGATATCCAATAATAAATTAAGATTGCATAAACACTCCTCGTCGGGCAAAACACATTTATGAGCGAGAATTTTAATGAGTAAGCTTTGATGTACAGACGGAGTAACTTAGGACTTGCATTTAAAATATTGAAGTCAAATTTTCCTTTTTCTTCCAGTTTCTTACAGCGACGTAACTGATGCGGTGATGATTTATTTATCTCCTGTGGGACTGTGAAAAGAAGCTTGCCTCTCGAAACCTGAAACCGACACTCTACACCTTGCAGACAATATGCAAAACTCATCAAGGTAAGAAAGAGACTTTGTAATTCGGAGTCGGTTAGCTTGGTTTCGTGAAGATAGTTTATTCAAAGGTTTCTGTGTGTGAAAAATATGAATTATTAAAAGCTCTCTCGTATTTTCTTCATTTAATTAAAACGTTCCTGACTAGAATTTACTTTCACAACAAATTTGTGTTTTTTTTATACAACCAGTTTGCAAAATTAATAGAAAATGTATTCACTGAATTTTAGAAGTTCTTTTTATTTGGTGTTTTGAAATTACATATTCCGGAACCACAATTATCTTACCGACAGTCTAATCCATATTAATAATATGCTACATGCATTTTAATAGGAATTATACTAGAAAAAAATCCTAAAAAAACGTATTCGGGGAAAATAAATTTGATTAAGCCCATACAACACCATGGGAACTGACTTTATGGATGCTAAGGGAGTTCTTGTGCCAAGTCTTATAATAGAAACAATCTCATGTACGGCTGCGTGTTAGGGTGCGTCAAAAAATCGAATTATAGAAGCTACATGGCTAAAAGGTTGCTTTATTTGTTAGAAGTTTTCATCAATCAATCATCATAAATTGCTTTCCCGCCGGAGAGCATTTGTGCTCAAAATTTAAAGGACTCCTATATTTTATTTTTTTAATTTACATTCAATCATAATGCAAATTTGTTTTGTTTCATATTATTTTCTTAATTGAACTGGAAAATGTACGAAAAAGTGCGAGCAGGGAATACTTTGCGAGAGGAGATGTCAAATTCGCGTTTTGTGGTTAAATTCTGAATTTTGACTTACAACGATCAGAAATGTACGTTCTAGGATGTTGTCAGTATTTTTGTGAATTTTCGTGTGTAGTAAGAAGTTACAAAAAATCTTCAATGTGTATATGAACAAGGTCTCCAAGCAGAGCAGAGAGTAGCGTACGAAGTGGAAGAATGTGATGGAGATTTTAGCCTTTCTTCAGCACAATTGTAGAGTGAAAATGAAAACCGGGCTTACTGCCAAAAACGGAATTCCGAGAAAACGACGAAAAACTGCTGAACCGTTTCATTCCACAGCTAGTGGAACGCATTCTACTGGCCACATTGTGCACTACGAACAATACACATTACAGATACCCCACTGCACAGCATATCGGGCTCAGCACATAGCACACTTTTCGAAACAGAACTGAAGGTTTGATGATTTGGCACTTAGCCCGGTTTTCATTTCCACCCTACAATTGTTCCTGTAAAAAAGGCTGTTACATGAAAAAGGTGTGGGAAGGTTTTGTAGAGTAAATCAAATACTGCTATCTTCCGCTAACAAGGAATCTTGTACACGATTGGAATACGATTCCTCGAACGCACGAAGATGAGTTTGGAATACAAACAAACATTCGTCCGTTTGTAGTTGTAGGGATGGAATCGAAACAATACGAGACAAGATTTGATACTGGGTCGGTCGAATTGTAAATGGCTGTCTCGTTCTCTGTCTCGTATTGATTTGTGAACACTCGTCTCATTCGTGACTCGGTCGGTCTCTAAGAGCAAGTCTTTCTCGTCTCAAGTCTGAGAGTACCTATAGTGTATAAAAGCATATACAAAATTTCACCTCAAAGACTGTAATCGCCTATAGAAGTCTTTAAGGTAAAGAAGTTTTCGCAATATATATATTTTTTAATTGACACTTTGTTTCAACGCGAGGAGCTCCCGATAAACGGGATTGTATCCTGAATAAATATGCAACTTCGCAACACAGATTTACAATAGCCTTAATTTGCCTTTGTAATTACTTTTCACAAAGGAATATCTCCAATTTATCAAGTATACATGTGTTAGATACACAGAAAAGAACATTTAGATTAGGAAAATATTTCTATATTGCACCAACGAGACAGTCTCAAAAACACTATTTTTTGTTTCCTCTCAATTGTAAGACTATTAAGCCTGGTTTCCATGTTTAATATAACAGTTAAAAAGCTGACAAAGCGAGTCCGTATTATATACTAACCAGGGAACGAATTTATATACAGTAAAATGTGCTAAATATGTAAATATATATTGTTACGACCTTACTTATTTTGTAACTTTGCAATGCCGTGTTAAAATGAAAAATTGATATAGTGTTACCTCAAGTCATTGTTAATGTCCGTGATACTACATGTTGTGACGCAAATATGAACGCGCCAATCAAGGCGTTGTTGAACTAATGTATTCACCTTTCTGTAACTATCTAATGAAGACAGCTCGCTTAAGACAACGGGCATTTATTATGATGTAAATATAGATTTGCCAATCAAAGATTATCCATGTTTGATGAACTAACCTAATTGTAATTAAATAATGGCGGAACATTTAAATTTGTATATTTCCAAAATGTAAGATTTTATCAACGTTAAAGAAATAATTGTTAACTCAAATGAATATGTAAACTTTCTTTGTAAATTATTAATTGCCAAACTATGTATTTTTCAAATATCTTTCTGTTGTAACTTGGAATATTGTAATAAGAAATTACCTGAAGGCAGGTGTTCGAGGCTGGAACTTCGGGTATAAATACGAAGCAGTTTGGTCCGTAAGGAGGTCTGTTCTGGTGTCAGTCTAGGTAGAAGTGAATAGGTGTATGCCGCTCTTCTTTAAAGACCTAGACTGGCCAAATAGGAACGGTCTAATCTAGGAAGAAGTGAATAGGTGTATGCCGCTCTTCTGTAAAACCTAGGTTAGCCGAATGGGATATAAGTTCCAATTTAGGAAGAAGTGAATAGGTGCAAGCCGCTCTTCTGTAAAAACCTAAATTGGCAATCTCGGGTGATAACTCCAAGTCTAGGAAGAAGTGAATAGGTGTATGCCGCTCTTCTGTAAAACCTAGGTTTGGGCCACCCTAGTTTGACCTTTCTAGTAAGTTCGATATTATCTATTAACTATTGACCTCCAAGTTCCAGTTACGAGTTACCTAACCACTGGCTGTAAATACTCAAGCAGTAAATAAACTTTTCATTAAAACTTCACGACGTTGGTTGGATTTGTTCTGCACCTACCCTGAAGATAGGTTTCAGTGTAGACCCTTAGAGACTCCATGCTCCCGACTATAGGAGTAAAGGGTGAGGAGAGTTGCTAGGAACGTAACAGATCCTTTTTTGGCGCCCATCGTGATGGCCCCGACAGTTTAGAACTTCAACCACCGACGTTGGATACTGGGTATACAACGTAGAGGCTCGACAATTGAAGAATCCAGCCAGACGACTATTACGGAAGCGGTCCTCGTTAGAAGCGAAGTTGCAGTAGCGCCGTAGAAGCTGAAGAATCCTGACCGCTGCAGTTGAAGAAGATGACCAACGACGAGTAGAAGATTACTATAAGAAGCAATAACTTAAAGACTTCATTAGTTTGGAAAATATTCTTCAAGAAAAAGGACTTACATTTTAAAAGTGTGAAAACTCAAATATCAGTATTTAGTCATGTCTAAAAGGTATTTAAGGGGGGAACAAAGAAAATTAAACATGGCGACCTTTAAGTGCTGCACTGATGATTCCAAGTCCGAAGAAGGAACTGTCAAATGTCAAGAATGCGAGTGTTTGTTCCACTTGAGTTGTTTGTATATGTCTCACTTTCTTTCACGTACATTGGCATTTAAAACAATTCACAATTAGACCTTATATACTTGACCTGACCAAAGCTTTCGATACAGTTATTCATTGTCTTGTTTCACAAATTATGCAATAGATTCAGCATCAACGGTACATTTCTAATCTTCCTCACCTTAGCGAACAAACGTGGAACCTGTCTTCTTTGGATTTTCACCGGGTAGTGTTCTAGGACCTCTCTTATTTATATTATTCGGGGTGCAAGGGGTGACCTTCCACGTAGTACACCAAATTGTCAACCTCACTACCACGTAGTACATCCTGAACTGCATTTTGCTGACAAAATAGCTCTGGGTCAAGGGTCCCGGGTTCGAATCCCGGTCGGGCTTGGTTGTTTGTGAATGTCCATTCATCAATTTCATCATTTCATCACTCATCCTCATCTTCGCAAATTAGCCAAGAGGCACAAAACGCGAAGTAAAATAAACTAAATCAAATAAAAAAAAAAAGAGCTCTGGCGAATGGCCCTAAGGTCAGTATAATTCTGCGTGTTGGCCTGTTTTTTGTCCTTGTGTGTGCTGAGTGCCCGTTTACAGCCTCAGCTTTTAACGGAAGTCAGAAAATTTTAAGATTTTAGGTATGCAGAGTTATTTGTAACGGTAAGGGGCTGGACGCCGTATAATGTGACGGGTTCAAAATAGCCACCCAAAATTTTATATTCAAATTCAAATTTATATTATTCGTAGGTGAACTTGCAAAAGCATCCCACAACTCTCTCTCTAGTAAATACCGTGTTTTCTCAAACTTACCGAGAAATCCCCACTTCAAGTGATACGCTTCTTTTCCAGAATTATATAACAATTTATTACACAGAAACTCTACAGTACATTGAGTGTATAGTTTATACGATATGCAAACTGGGTTTCCCCATATTATTATGTAAGCTGCGTTCCAAGAATTTTTTTAAAAAATACAGTGTTTGCTTCTTAAGGTATTATTTCATTTCAGACAATCCGTTACCAACGCCGTTTCATTTTTAAACACAAGATATTACTTGAAAACCTTTCTTCCTACCAAACAAAAACGAATCGATAGCAACAACATTTTAAACACATTGATACAGCGTTCGTGAACTCGGTGAATCTCTGATAATTTTCAAACAATATGTACAATAAAAAACAGATAAATACTTATTATTTGTGAGGGTAGAAGACAGTTCCAGCACTATATCTTTCAAGAAGAACCTGTTGAAGTTATATTACCCTGTCTCGAGTGACCATATCAAAGTAGAAGCTATCCTCTCACTAAGAGTTAGACATTATTTTCCACCAAAAACTCACATTTGAGGAAAATAATGCAGACACAACAAAAAGGACATACGTCTCTTAAGTTACTGTATCGTTTTGCTGAAAATAGTGATATCTCAACTCTCACCTTACAATAAAATTCAATCATTTCCACAATAATATAATACAGGCTGACCCATGTCGTGTCCCATTCAGCTCTCTAGAATCGATTCAATCTGTCACTTTTTCCTAGCTATAGTTCATTCCTCCCTCACTACTCAGATTTCCAACATTACTTCTTTTTCCCTTTTTAACTCACAGACTCACTAGCAGCGCAGTGTGTTGAATGATTTCAATTACGTATACAAATTGTCTGTGGCAGTACTCGCTGCGACACACTCTTTGGGGAATTCCACTTCCGACTGCCTACGCACACAACACGGAATACAAGTCTCTTTTACACAGAAAAACCTAGACTCTAAAATAAAAAAAACTCTCTCTCTTCTACAGACTTCTCACCCAAATATAATGGCGTGCCACAAGTTGTCGATATATTTTCTTCATAGTACGCTTTTCGGTCTTCCATTAGAAGAAATGTTGCTAAATACGTATTACCGAATAGTGCAACAATTGGATACATTTGGTTATTCGTTATTTTTCTGTTACCTTTTTAACTTTACCAGCTCCACCTTCAATTTTTCTTTTGACAAGAAGGGGAAAAAATAAATAATATTTTTTATATTGAGTTATAAATTTATACATGCATAAGTCTACTCAAATGTTTACTTTGTGCGGGAAAAGAGGTGATTCGTTTTACTTGCAAAACATATTGCGTCCGTCCTCTTGCACTTCAATATGACACTAACCAGTACACCGTGGCTTCCCCTTGACTACACTTTCTATACTGTTCCGTTGACCCAATAATATAAATATTTTCTTTCTTCCTTGCGGAAAAATACAGGGATGGGATCAACTTCATTTTGCCTTCTCTGCGGCATTACACATAATCCTAAACGCCTGTGTGCTTAATTTTAAATCGTATTTATATCCTAATATGACCTATGATAATTGAGTATAAAAAGTGGTAAAGGTTGTAAGTGCCAAAAGAGAAATTGTTGGAAAATGGCATCGTTCCGCAAATCAGCCCGTAATAACGTTCACATTAGTGACCTCTTTACACGCCCTTTGAACTACTTAGAGGGCTACAAGCCACTTTTCACGTTTACCACATTAGGAAGCATAGCACATTTCACAGTTTAACGTTGAAAACAGTTTTTTAATTATTTTGCCACTTACAGCGTTTACCAATTTTAGTCCTCAATTACTTTTTCAAAGTCATATTTCACAAAATATTTTAAAATTTTCAGATAATACCATTTCTTGTTATCATTCTGCATCGAAAATACGACGTAAAATATTTAAAATATGTGCGAGAGCATTTGAATCACATATATTATAAATTACATCGAAAAGAAAATTGCTCTCCTATCTCTCGAGATATTATTATTTTTTCTATCTGTGATCATTTTAAACCTTCAATTCCATTTAATGTTACCTTTTAATAACAGGGGTGTAAGGGGTGACCTTCCACGTAGTATACCCAAATGTCAACCTCACTTCCACGTTAGTGCACCTAGGACTGAAGACTAACGAGGCTCTGGCGACTGGCCCTATGGCCAGTATAATTTTAACTTTCACCACAGGTGAAAGTTAATCCCTCCTGCTGAAACGTGCCCTGTAGGACTTTCAATCGCGTCCACATCATTGCAAACAGTTTATGTACACCCGAGTAAGTTCTTTAGCACGAATCCCTGAACCCATATGTAGCAGTAAGCATTGGCAATTATGTATGATTATACTAGTACCACATGGTCAACCAACTTACACCATCCTATTTACCATAGGATATGAAGTATAAAGACCGTTTATTTGGCATGAAACAAAAATGATGACTTCTTGTAATTAATCACAATTCTTTCATAGTTAAAAGGGAAATTAAAAATTGCATTTCTGACGAACTAACTTTTGACAATTTCAAGGTATTCACTTGTGAAATAATGAACGGCAAAAATTTTGTAAAATTGGATATTAATTCCTTTAAGTGCGGATAAGTTCTTATGTAAACTAATCTAATACCTTGAAAAATATTTCATATTGTCATAATTTTCAAAAAATTATTCGTGATCTATAGAAAACATTTTAAAATAAATTTTATTGTTTTCGTGAATGCTGTTCATGTGTCAGTCAGAATGCTAATTATTAATGAATACTATCCTTGTATATAACTGTCAAAAAACGATAACAGATAAAATTCATTTGCTGCATATGGAAATAGCGTACCTGACATTCAAAGATTAAGCTTTCTTGTTATCGTAATAATTTTCAGATTTTTATATTTGATAATATTGTGAAACGAAATTAAATTACCGTAGTTTCTCTGCGAACTTAGTAAATTACACCATGCTGATATCTACTGACGTCATCTAAGCCTGAGGCACTTCTTGAAAAATCTTAACAATACAAGAATGTTAAATGATACGTTACTGTCCAAATATCCTAAGCTATTAGTTTTCAAATGATTACATTACTATTATAATCGATTTTCATTTAATCACAACATGCCTTCAACTATTGTTTATAATGCTTCTGTAATAGTTTTCTAGGCGAGTGATGCAATATTGTGGTGTGCCTTCATGTTATGAAGAAACATTGCAATATTGCAGGATTTCTAGTCTTCGACACTTGAACTTACGCGTATAGTCCTCCATAGCGTTGTCTTGTGTGTATTGATCTAATGTGCACTGATTAGTTCTTTATTGTGTGCAGAATTAGCCATAACGATTTTAGACGTATGTGTTGAGTTTAGTTTTCATAAAAAGTTAATCTCTGTCAGAGTAAAGTTTAATCTAGAAGCGCTTTATTTTGCTCCACAATACCTCTCCTAGTTTCCTGTTCATAATAGACATTACCCAAAGATCACTAATCCCAGTCCTACCAAAAGCTAAGCGAAATTCAATTTATGTGTTAATAGACATGGATATGAATACTTCATTTTAATTAAGACGTTCATAAGCATCTAGATTTATAAAATGTTTACATTTTATGTGAACTCTGCACCCATTTTTACAGTCTGCAATGAACTATGAACACTAAGCAATAATTATGAATATGCTTGCTTTATACTGACGTATAATTATGTAAGAATGACGGAAGATCATATGAATTCCCTCCAGTCAGAAGCATTTTTGCACACTATCTGCTGTGACGAATGCAGAGAGCAAATTGGTTAAAGTGTAAATACTTCAGTCGTGTAGTTTATCTTCGTTGGTTAATAAATGAGACAGATTTATGTTCTAGAAAATCTCTAAGGAAGCAATTTTGTAAGAAACTCTCTCAAACAGATTTTTCAAAGTTTCTTTGAATATCGTATCCTTACACCAGATATATTTTGCTGAAGGCCATTTGTAAAGTTCTTTCTTCTATAATTACAAGTGCAAGGTCCTTTGCAAGCGAGAATTTGCCATTAACCAGAGAATTCCTGCAAATTAATATTACTTGAAAGTAGTTTTCTGTTGAGATCCACGCGAGAGGAGAGGAAGTGAGGGGTGGGGGTATCGATTCAATATCCTGCAACCTCCCCTCCTCTTCTTCTTTCAACTTGAAGGTCGGAAAAGATGAAATGACACGTTGCGATGATCAGTAATAAATTCCGTGACAGGGGATGAAGGATTGGTTGTAAAGGCGGAGGGAGGGGATGAAAGGACGAGGTGTCAACAGGATCAGAGGCTCAGAAATTGATCGTCGAGCGATGAGAAAAGATCTTTACGTTATCAAGATATAAAACACATCTCTCAATTTGTATAATCTTCAAATGTGGTTCGCTCCATATGAAATGACCCAGCACTGGTTGCTTGACCATTTTGTAATCTTTTTTTTTTCGCTCTTGTAAGTCATATGAAAGGGTAGTTGGTAGTTCAAAACAGGACTTCGTTTATAAACTGTTGCCAATTCTATTTCATGGCTTCCGGCATTTTTGGCCTTTTCAGACAGTTGAAATACATTTGAAACTCAGATTTGAAAAATTATGGAAAGCAGGGTTAAATACATTGTTTTCAGTACATATCAAGCTACATTCTATAACGTGCATATTTCTATCATCTCTAATGCAAATGGTCAAATTTATGTCCGAAAATGGTATTTGCTTTGAAGAAAAATCAAAGTTCAAGATCTTTATAGTAGGGGAGTAACGTAATATCAGGGAAAACATGTGCATTCAAAGTTTCAGCAGGAAATAACAGAGCTCTGTTACTGGTTTCCTATTTTAGTTATAGCTCTTTGAAAATGCTTGATTTTTCATTGATTTCAAAATTTTAGTCTCAATATCTCTGGTGGGAGATATTTTAACTATCCTTGCATAAGGGTTACGGACAGAGTGGTTAACGCCATTGTCTTGTTATGAAGGGCATTCAGGTTCTATTACCGATTAAGGCGTATTTTATTGTTGATTCGATCCTACATTAAACTGTATGTTCCGATCCAATTAGCCTAACTCATCATTCAATGGACTTACAACAAAACATGCATTTGCCACGTTCACAAGGGAAATAAATCTGCACCAACGTTTGTCGTTTCACGCTTCAATGGCAATAAAAATACTAGAAATAGATACCAGCAAATTATACCCTGGCAGTGGCGTAAATTACACCCCTCAACCCGCGCCGTGCGGGGGGGGGGGGGCTTCGGGCGAGCATTATTGTTAGATTAAGAAAGACCGATAGTTCACAAAGTTTTCTTTCGGCTTTAAAATATATTTTCAACCAAGCACATATTTTTATGCCCCTACAACTGAAAACAGAAAATGTTAATCACTAGAAAAGTAGAAAGTGAATTACCAGATTAGATTTATTTAAGTTTTGTTTATTTACATAATTATTTATTTTAATAGGCTTTATTTAGAAATTATGATTCTATTAGTGTATTTAATTAATTAGTTAAAAGAACTAGGCAAAATATAATTTCACCAAGAAAAACTTCATTATCTGATTATAACATGTTATTACGAGAGCAAAAAACCGGACAGAAAATAGAGAGATTTTGAATATGCTACAAATCTACATTTTACACGCTGTATATTGTACACTGTGCTAGTTATTTGCTGATAAGTTCTATAAATTAATAATTCGGAAAGGTTTAAGTAAAAATATCAAAGAACACGAAATGTGCCGAATTCACTTAAATGCATGCAGAACACTAGTGCGTGGATAAATCAAAAATATATTCAATGTTGCAACAAGTTCTGGGTAAGTGGCGTGAAATCATTAAAATATTTTAAGATATAATAATAGCCTTATCCACCTGTCGTTTTAAACAATTTATTATTATCTTGAATAACAAGAACTTTGTATTGTATTTTCTACTTTCTCTCTTGACCTTGTACTCCTGATTTTAGTATGTTAAGTTAAAGCACATACAACTGCCTGAAGCAAGTGCGAGACATTTACGGTATATGCTTGCTTTGTTTTCGACTCAAGGAGACCATGAGTAATATAAGCAGTTCTTCCTTCCTTCCTACAGCCCCTGGAAAACAGAGAACGTCATTTTTAGGGTAAGTGAAATTATTAAATATCATTCTTATAAGTAATTTATTATTATTATTATTTAAATATGATAATTTGCTGAAAATTCCTTAAACTTTTGTATCTATTCACATGGAGATTTCAAATGTAAATAATGGATGAGAGCCTTGCATACTAATTTCGCCCAGTGCCTCGCGATATGTTGCTATAGAGTCATTCCATGCGAAATCAACACAGCCCCCAACCTGACCATCACCGATTTTCATGAAATTTGGGGAGTTGAAACTATGCATGGAACTTAGTAACTATGGAAATTTTGAGTCTCGTTTGTCTTGTAATTGTTAAATTATTCAAGCTCAAAGCTCGCATAAACTGCTCTTTTTGAGCCCGCTTAGCTGTAATAAATGTGCTGTAACTCCGCTCCTATTTTGCCTAGAAAGATCAAATAAGCTTATTATACACGTACATGGAATTCAACAAGCTTTCCAGTGATATATAACAAACCTACCTTTGGATAAAAATATAATTTTGTCACGTGACATTGGCCTTTGACCTTGAATATCTCAAAACATGTAATCGCCAAAAATTACGAAAAAAATATATTTGGTCCCGTCTCTCATGCCATACTCTAAAACATATCAAAAAATCATTCTGGGACTGCAATGGGATCAGAAGATACAAAATAATATGTGTAACTATGTGACTGATAAAAGCCTCATTACATGAAATATGACGAGTCAAATTTCCCTTAACAGCCCCCTACAAAATGTAAAGGAGTTATCCTGGGTATAATTGGTCATGAAAGAAATAGGTTAAGCACAGGGACATCCCTTGCCGTGTGTGTCAAGCGCAGGTCTAGCATATTGTTGACCGCCATATTGAATTCAATGAAAAATTTCAAAGGAAAAGTGGTGATGTGATATATCAAATCGGGCTAGAATGAAGCGACGAAGATTTTTCCAACATATTTAACCAGAAAAATGTTATTACTGCATGCTTGTAACCATTTTCTGCTTTTCGAGGTGTTAAAAACAAAGCATTAAAATGTTCCTAACGTGTTAGGAACTCATCGAGATAACGCTGACATCTCGGGAGAGAAAGAAGTATACCTAGGTACGCACCATTGCATATGACTTTAATTTGCGACATTCACCAAATATTTGAATAGTGAAGAATATTGTGAAAAGTATCTCAAACAAACACCTCCTTTGGAATGAAAAAAAATTCAGTGACGAGGCTAATTTTTATGTTACGGTGAAGTTAATAAAAAGAATATGCAATACCTGTGATTTGATAATCTACAGTTGACAGATCCCAGCCAAACGGTTGTTGCTGGTAAGCTAATGATGTGGTATAGTGTATGGAGAACTAGAATGGTTGGTCCATATTCAACAACGGAACCTTAAATGGTGAGGGCTTCTTGGATTTGTTAAGTGAACAGGTTTTTCATCCTTACTTACGGGATATGGCACTTTTCCTGAGTTTTGAAACAGGACAGAGTGTGACCACACCATGTGAACACTGTGGCAATTTCTTCATGGTAAATTTCTAGGTAGATTGAGGGGTAGACGGGGATCTATTAAAAGGCCTCCACATTCCCCAGATCTAACATCTTAGGAGGACATTTACCTTTAGAAACATTTGAAGAGAATGGTGCATGCACCAAAAGTCCGTGATATTGACCATCTGAGAGAAGGCATAGTTGCTGCTTGCGATGATGTTGCACCTGCTACATTGCCAAAATTCTATGTGAGTTTGAGAGACGTCAACTAGTGTGCTCACAGGAACATTGACAACATTATAATGTGCATATATCGTAAGTCAAAGATATGCGTATAACTTATTGCTGGCTAAAGATACATTGGAAAAACCTTGGTCACTTCATTTCTTGTGAAATTATAGCCTGATTTGATGTATCACATCACCACTTTTCCTTTGAAATTTTTCGTTGAATTCAATATGGCGGTCAACAATAGGCCAGACCTGCGCTTGACACACACGGCTAGGGATCTCCCTGTGCTCAACCTATTAATTTCATGACCAATTATACCCAGGATAACTCCTTTACATTTTGTAGGAGGGTGTTAAGGGAAATTTGACTCGTCATACTTCATGTAATGAGGCTTTTGTCAGTCACATAGATACACATATTATTTTGTATCTTCTGATCCCATTTTAGTCCCAGAATGATTTTTTGATATGTTTTAGAGTATGGCATGAGGGACGGGACCAAATATATTTTTTTTCGTGATTTTGGCGATTACATGTTTTGAGATATTCAAGGTCAAAGGCCAATGTCACGTGACAAAATTATATTTTTATCCAAAGGTAGGCTTGTTATATATCAATGGAAAACGTGTTGAATTCCCTGTACAATAAGCTTTATTTGAGCTTCCTAGGCAAAATAAGGACGGAGTTACAGCACATTTACAGCTGAGCGGGCTCAAAAAGAGCAATTTATGCGAACTTTGACCTTGAATAATTTAACAATTACAAGACAAACGAAATAAAAAAATTTCATAGTTACTAAGTTCCAATGCATAGTTTCAACTCCCCAAATTTCATGAAAATCGGAGATGGTGAGGTTGGAAATTGCACATATCTGTGTTGATTTGCCATGGAATGACTATATATATCGCTGTCTATTGTATAGTGAGTTTATACGATTGTTCTAAATACAGTGTTTTTAAAAGGTTGAAGTGTTTCATGCTCATTGAGAGTGATTTGCTATATAAACGCAAAGGTATACTTAAGTATTGTGACATGAGAGCTTACCTGAGCAGTTTTCTTATATATATCTAGTTTAAATTACAGACGATTAATACTATACTTAGCAGCTCTGATTTATTTTCTTCCTAAAAATAAAACATATGCATCAACTTACTGAATTAATATTAAAAATATTGATTATTATGTCAAAATTAAACAATTTAAATTTTATTCTGATCTGATACTGAGACCCAGGACTTCTAATTTAAAAGAGTATAAGACGGCCTCCATCGAAGAGTGGTTAGCACATCGCGTTACGACGCCATGCTTCGAATCTTGGCCTGGTAATGGATGTTTGTGAGTATTCATTCATCAATTTCATCATATAACTCATCTCATCCTCGCAAATTAGCGAAACGTGGCACAAAAGGAGAAATAAAATAAAGCAAATAATCAATCAATGAACCAAGAGTACGAATATTAATAATAAAAATAATTACCATGGTTTGACGGCGTATAAGACGCGCTTTTTCCTTTTAAAAATATTCCTGAAAAACAGGTTGCGTCTCATTCGCCGATACGCAGTATTTTATTATCTTTATTTCTGGAAACTATCTCTGGATTCATTTAGACGATTTCTTTCTTACTTTATTGCGGTGTGTGACGAAGAAAATAAAATGTATTATTTTCTAGTTATATTACGTAAGTTATTTGCTGAATGTACACAAACATAATACTTTGTATTAGAAATACTGTAAATTATCTTTTATAAATTCAGTGATAAAGGTTTTTCCTTAAAAATATTTACGCATGCACCTGCGAATGTGGTACATCATTATTAATTTAGTTTATGAACAAAAAGGCAGAACGTCCTACAGCTTGAAAACCAATTTCAAGCACTGGCACGTACCCCTGCCAGAAATCAGAACAGATAACTCCTGATTTCCAAGCAATAACTATTCTCATTATGATAATCCTTAAACACGACGCAAACATTGCAAATATTATTTATTAATTCTCCTTAATACTGGCGTCGATGTTCCTTTACCCTGTAGAAGTATTTTCCCTGTGGACAATTTTCTGCATGATTTTTTTGGCATTAGTTTTTAAAATTGCAGCGGCAGAGCGAAGAAACAGGGACAAAGGAAATTGTCACAACTACAAATGGCATCACCTACTTTACAAGTGGAAGGAATCAACTGCATGTTGTAATGCAGGTACGAAATGGCTTTAGGAAATTGCTAAATTTGCTGAATAGCACCTGCTACAAAATCATTACCGTCCAAATAAAGGAATAGTATTTACAGCTGCGCAAATGGCTCATGAATTCTGCTCTGCTTTACATAATGTATGTTGTTGCCATGCAGACCATTTGGTTGTATTCTCGGGTAGCACGCATGCAGGTTCTCGGAGTGGCAATCCGAAGCAGTCAAATTTGGGTAGAATAAATCTTGCAGAGAAGTCAATAGCTTCATCGATAAAGAGTTGAATACAATAGAGATCCGAATCAAAATAGAAAACGGAGTCCTTATCCTACAAAAATTTCAAATTCCAAATCATGTTTCACAAGGATTGCCTCATCCAATTTAGTTCCATATCTGTAAAGGCAGGGTTGACTTGAAGAGGAAGTACCTTGGCCAAGAGATTACAAAAAATGTGCATTCATTCTTGGCAGCTCAGTGCATCGTGGAAGTCCAGTGTCTGCCACTTGAGAATGCTAGTTTCAATTCACCGGCAGAGTGAGATCATTTGAGAAATTTTTCGAAATGCCCCTGCATAAAGAGCCTCTGGGGCTCAACCAGCCTTTAATCATTGGGTACCTGGTGACAATCCTAGGGGGAGAGGGGTAAAGGCGGCAGTTTTTTTTTCATCACCTCTTTAAAGGCCGAAATCAAAAATGTGAAGAGCTGTCTGTACCTCGCACCTTGATGGTACCGTGTAATGGAAAGCGAAGAGATTCACGTTTTCACCCTTGTAGCGCATTGTGTGTTTTATCTTGTAAAGTAGCTTCATAGTTCGGGGAGTAGAGCAAACTGTTCTTTAGAGCTTTATTCACTGAAGTCGCTCACAGTACTATTTACGTTTCAATACAAGTTATTAGGATTTTTCTTTTCATCACTGCCTGTATTTTTTGATGCGATGCTTCGCATGATGATTCGTTCAAATTGTATGAGTACGCTTACTCCGAGAAGTTGGTGTAAAAAAATATCAACCATAATAATTATGGACATGCCTTGTAATCAAGGGGTTCGGGGTTCGATACCCGGTGGAGGCACATAGTGGTTCGGATCCCACTTTAAACTGTAGGTACAGTCCCGATTAGCCTTACAGTGCATAAAATGGACTTAAAACACTAACTCAACATAATATTATACATCTTTATTTGTCCGTTTACATACATGTCAGCAAATACAAAGAATTCGAAATGTATAATTCACGCATGGCCGTTATATGAAGAGTTTCTTTTCATAATTTAAGAACTTAAAAGTGGGTTGGAGCTATAATATATCAATGAAATAACTTCCAATGGGCACCAACGTGGGTAAACAGTCTTAGAAGTCCACGTACGTCAACCAACTAAGGTCATTATCTCAAAGAATGATGACAGCTTTCCGTACAACGTCAACGATAGTACTCCTGGTTGTCAAGGGACACTGGCGAGAGGACAAAATCTTAAAGCAACGGGCAGCAAGATATTGGTTATAAAAAATAGAACCAGTAGGAAATTTACGAAAATTACAGGAGTGTACCACACCCCCGCCCAATTCCGTAAGTAAAAGCAGTTACATCCTACTAGAATGGCAGTCTGGATGATGAAATGCAACACCAAGAAGGAGGTCGTCTAGCTTCATTCCAAACATTCAGGAAAGAATGTCCATTACTCACTTCTAACAATCAACAGAACTACTTCATTTCTTAAATGGGCACCGGCTATGTGACCAATATTTGTTAAAAATAGAAAAGAAAACACGAGGATGAATGCACCTCCTGTCCAAACCAGACTGACACCCCTCAGCATAAATTAAATTAATAACAATTTACAAATACCACAATTCAACAAATAAAAGTACATAGGCTTGCGTAGAACCTCTGATTAACGGAGCTAAAAGCCTTAAGGAAAGTTCAGTAGGAGAAAGAAAACCTCATTCCATCTCAGTGTTTTATTGTATTCGTAATGTATCTCTCATTTTAATTTTTGAGTTAAGCTTAGCTAGGTAGCCAGGCAGGGAACATTAAGGAATGTGTCAACTTCAGCACAAAGCATTTGCCAGTTACTTCAGAAAAAAGTAGGAGGAGCTTAGCTTGAGAGGATGCAAGTTCGATCTTGCAGGGGGAGTCGGTTTTGGGGTTTTGAAAGAAATAGAATGGACAGTTGCTCAGGAATGGGAGATGTAGTCGGTTTTGAGTTTTGGAGAGACGAGAGTTAAGTTTGGATTCGGGAGACGTCATTTTGAAAGACAGTTAATCTTTGTTATGGAAAGTGAGAAACAGTTTTAAAGTCTGTTTGGGAGTGAAGTGCTGGGAAGTTAAGAGACAATTTAAGAGACTAAGATCAACAAGTACGTGAGAGTTAACTTTGAAATTATTTTGATCATCTCTTCGAGAACGAGACAGGTAATAGGCTTTTCTCTCAAGCCAACTATGACCTTTCAGTTTTTAGGTCATTTTAACCCAAGATAACTAAGTTGCCATTCATTTAACAGTTGGGCTGAAAAGTTCGTAGGCTAACATAGTAAAAAATATTTTTTTGACAAAATTCGATTATATTATTCAATATAGTTGCCTTCGAGGGCGATACAACGATTATAGCGGTCATACAATTTTTCGATGCCATTTTTATAGTACGATTTCTCTTTAGCCTCAAAATAGGCCTCAGTTTCTGCGATTACCTCTTCATCAGTGCTAAATTTCTTTCCAGCGAGCATTCTTTTAAGGTCTGCAAACAGGAAAAGTCACAGGGAGCCAGATCTGGAGAATATGGTGGATGGGGAAGCAATTCGTAGTCTAATTCATATAATTTTGCCATCGTTTTCATTGATTTGTGACACGGTGCATTGTCTTGATGAAACAGCACTTTTTTCTTCTTCAAATAGGCCCGTTTTTTCGTGATTTCATCCTTTAAACGCTCCAACAACGCTATGTAATAATCGCTGTTGATGGTCTGGCTCTTTTTGATTTTATTATTTTGTGGACTTTTTTGATGTTTTCGTCGGTAACAGCCTCTTTGGGGCGTCCACTGCGTGCATCGTCTTCGATGCTCATTTCACCTCGTTTAAATTTAGCAAACCACTTCTCAACGGTTGATTTTCCTGGTGCAGAGTCCGAATAATGTTTATCAAGCCAAGCCTTGGCTTCAACAGTATTTTTTTTTGCCAAAAAGCAATGCTTTATTAACACACGAAATTCCTTTTTATCCATTTTTTCACAATAACAAAAGCTGCTTCACTCACAATTCTATATCTCACGAACTAATTATCCGGCAGCTGTGAAATTTATACACGTATCTTTTGAAGGTTAGTACTAAGTAAAAATCACATGGATTTAATTCTAGTAACGCCATCTATGAGTCAGCCTACGAACTTTTCAGCCCAACTGTTAAAAGGTTGTGTAAATTAAGTTTATTTATATACCTCCGCAAATGGAAGATGCAGCCAAGTGAGAGATTATGAGCTACTGTTTCCCCCCAATGGTAAGATTTACATCCATCTAAGGGCTCCTGATTTGATTCCAGAACCTTTTATAGTTCACAACGTGCTTGGAAGTTGTTGTATTGATGGATACTAAACAGGGGAGTATATAGTGTGTGTCCCACCAAAAATTACTATTAGAAGAATTATAAAAATTATCTGTTCCCATACGCCTTTACTTTCCTTCTCTGTGATTCAGACTACCTTACATATATATATACATGATTTCGTACAGCAGATTCAAAAGAACTACACATAATTTATTCATTTCCAATGTCTCACCAATTTATTCTACGACCACATAGGTGTAACACAACAGGCTAACAGATAAAATGCGTGAACCTTAATAGCAAGTAATTTGCTGGAGAACGAAGTGAGATAGTCCAATTACGTAGGATATAAACCCTCCGTAGTTGCTTTGAACTTTTGTAAGATTGAAAATAATTTACTTTGTAAAGATAATTTTTTTGTCAATTCTTGTCTACAAAATGAAAGTGTAAATTAGAATTGACAGTGGATTAGATTCGAGCCGCGGTAGCTCAGTCCTTATGGCATCTGACTACCAAGCGAGAGACCCAGGTTTGGTATCCGGCGGGGGAGAATCGGGATTTTTTCCATCTGTTTCACTGTTTACCCATAGTCATATAAAGTGGATACCTGGAGGAAACTCTGGGAGGTAAAGGCGGCCAGGGGGGTGGTGCTGATCTCACAACCCGCACCTTCGGCCGTGATCATGAAGGTGTGGTGCCCTCTCTCCACACCACCTATACGCCTTCTTGGCGTGGTGGAAAGCACAGGGGAGCACATAACTTTATTCTACTTTCCTAATAGCTATAAACAAAATAAATTATTTTTGTATAAAATTAACTTTTTTGAAGTATGCACTACATTGGCCAGCAAATATGTATTTATTTGGTTTCGATATTTTAAAATTTGGAATACACATTAGATTCGAGTAACTGTGGTAATTCGTTTCTCTGGTTATCTCTTTTACCTGTTATTTTACTACAACAGCATTATTTTCGAAGACTTGAAATCTAAGGATATTACCGTTCCACAGGTGGACATGTAGAGGCCTTGAAAGCGGAGTGATCACCCCATTGGGTGCTGTTTTCAAGCGTTCAAGTTTGAGCTTGATGGTTATAGTGAAAGTTGAAACAAACTCCGTGGTAAACTTTATAGGTGTTGAAGGACTTCTATTTTTTTTTGTTTCAGAAAGGCAATCGACAAAGTTCTGTTAGTAGTAGAAGTTGGCCCTGCTTGAATGATCGTCACAACCATCTCAGAGTAGAATATAGGTGGTTGGGGACAACGGTTACACAATCAACCAGTATGTTTTCAAATAAAGACTACCATGGTCTTTTGTTGGTTTGAGTTTGGGTTAAATTTTTAAGTTCACTTTCTGCAGAGAAAGGCTAATCGGGACTCAACCAACAGTTTAAAATTTGATAAACCGGCTATCGGACCCGGGACTCCTTTCTTACAAGGCATGAACGTTACCACTAGGCCATCTGGCTGTTCATTTGCTCTAAAATTATAATTTAATGAACCGTTTTCTTTCTGGTATATACTATAATATAATATTAAAAATTGGGAATATAATCTAAATGTCCATCAGCTATTCATTGATTTCAAAATAGCTCAAAAGAGATATATTATATAATATATTAGTTGAGTTTGGAAAACATAAGAAGCTTGTTAATATAATATAATTATGCACCAGTGAAACAGAAAGTAAAATTCGTGCGGGTATTAAAGTGTCTGACAAATTTACAATTCATGATGGGTTAAAACAAGGAGATGCATTATCTCCATTGCTCTTTAATTTTGCCTTAGAATATGCTGTTAGGAAGGTAAAAAAAAAACAATGAAGGACTAAAACTATGTGACTCAGTTGTTAGCATATGCAGATGATGTACACATACTGGGTGATGATGTAAATACAATTAAGAATAATGCTACAATATTTTTGAAAGCAGCTAAAGAGATCGGTTTGGAAGTTAGCAAAGAGATAACTAAATAACCAAGTGTTAGGTAATAATCAACATCTAATTATTGATAACAACTCGTTTGAACCAGTTTCCAAATTCAAGTATTTAGGAGTAATACTAACATATAAAAATGATATTAAAGAAGAAATAAAAGACAGGTTTTTTTCAGGAAATACATGTTACTTTTCTCTTCATAAACTTTTGTCTTCTCGTTTAATATCTAAGAAACTATAAGTTAAAATATACAAAACAGTAGTTTTGCCTGTAGTATTATATAGATATGAAACTTGATCCCTTAATGGCCTCCCCGATGGCGCAGTAATAGCGTCGTCGCCTTGTAATCAAGGGGTCTCGGGTTCGATAACCAGTGGAAGCACAAGTGGTTCGGATCCCACTTTAAACTGTAGGTCCAGTCTCGATTAGCCTTACTGTGCATAACGTGAACTTAAAACAACAACTCAACAACTTGATCCCTTGCATTGGAAGAGGAACATAAATTTAGAGTATTTGAAAATAAGATTCTTAGGAAAATATTCGGACATAAAAGGGATGAGGAGACAGGTGAGTGCAGAAGGGTACATAATTTAAAACTACATAATTTGTATTTATGTCCAGATATTATTAGAATTATTAAATCAAGAAGACTTATGTGGACAGACCATGTGGTACGAATGGGAGAAGAAAGAATAGTTCACAGGATTCTTGTTGGGAAACCTGATGGTAAGAGACCTGTATGAAGACCAAGACGAAGATGGAGGGACAACGTTGAGATTGACCTAGAGGAAATTGTTGGGGATGGAAAGCAGTATATACGTAGATCTTGCTCAGGATAGGAACAGATGGAAGGTCTTTGTTACTGCAGCCATGAACCTTCGGGTTTAAGAAGGTTAGAGAGTTAGTTGGTTAGGTATATATAATATACAATGTCCATTGTCCAAACGAAATTGGGAGGTGAGTCCTGTGCCTAATAAATAATAATAATATCAATAACAAAACTTTTTATGGACATATTTTTTTGTTATTATAATGTATATGTCAGATTAGTGATAACTAACTAACTAACTCTCTAGCCTTCTTAAACCCGAAGGTTCATGGCTGCAGCAACACAGGCCTTCCATCTTTCCCTATCTTGAGCAAGTTCTATATACTCTTTTCCTTGGTCCCTTACATTGAAAGAGGAACATAAATTCAGAGTATTTGAAAATAAGATCCATAGGAAAATCATTGGACCTAAAAGGGATGAGGAGACAGGTGAGTGGAGAAGGTTACATAATTTTGAACTACATAATTTGTATTCATGTCCAGATATTATTAGAATATTACAGATTAGTGATACATAAGTGTAATATATATATATAATAGAAAAACAAATGCGCGTTTAAAAGACAATAACAAGAGGTTAAATTTTTGCTTTTCTGAACACAGTTTCAAATGCCTAATAAATCATCACGTCAAACATTTCATACTGTCTTCTGCTACAAATACCTTATCAACAACTCAAGTCAACTCAACTCCTTTCACTCTCAATCTTTAACCAGAGAATTTAATCAAATAATTGTGTATATTTTAGGTGTATTATGTTTCAACGATTGTAGTTTCATATAAATAAAAGCATTTATCCTTTTTTTCATTGTAACGCTAATTTTCTTGTAACAACATCTTACAGATATGTTTTGAATTTGATTTTTTTAGAATTTTTACAATTTGCTGTTGTATTCACAATTCAGATGCACATTCAAAAGTAGGACATACAGCATCAGAAGAAATATGTAGACTTTTGTGCGAAAAGTTACATGTTACATTAAAGAATATATGTTGTAATATTTTTTTTTCTTTTCGCAAATATTATTAACGTTTGTATTAAAATAAGACTGAATTGTTATTCTGAGATCCAGATAGATTAAAAAGAATATACATATACTCGCGGGCTTATACTTAATTATAATATTAAATTAATTAAATTACTGAGATTTTTTATGTACACCTCAGTATTTACACCTCAAAAATCTAATTACCCTGCGTTAATGCTACTCTAACATTTATCATTTTGTACCTTTGAAACAAAAGAGTCAGATTTATTTTCATGAATATTTTTATTTCCTCAGCATCTAAAAGAAAAGTTTTATATTTTAATTAAAATTAGTTTTATTAATAACAATTTGGCCAAGAAGGTGATTACTAAGTGCTCCAAGAGATATTTTATTTATGTAGATATAATTTGACTAGCTTTAAAACAAAAAGTTCTGCATTCAATTCGTAACCATTATGTAATTTTTAATAAAACACCATAACTATATTCCGTAATGAGCAGAGGAATGTAGAAGTTGCGGTTCGAAATAGGAGTGATGCCGATGAATCTAAAAAAGTAAATAATAATAATAATCGTAAGTAATCTAGAGATTACATATACTGAATGAAGTCAATTTTTACTGTTAACTGGTGACAAATCTTCAACTACTATATTGTAATATTTACAATATTTACATTGTTCTATCTTACCTCACAAAACTAGCATAATTATGTACATCAATCTCAATATACTTGCGTGAATCTCCTGCTCAGAAATGTTTAGTATGTATGTATGTGTGTGTGAGAATGTGTTATTCTCTTTCATTTATTTTGTCTGTTCTTGGTATTTTTTTTTAAAAATGTCTATGTTCTTTTCTTTGTAACCATTTTAGTTTTTTTCATTTTCCTTCTTTCTTTATTATTATTATAATTTTGTTTATGTACACCAGGTAAATGTATAATCGGGATTAGGTGAGAGAACAGCTACAGGCTGAACCTTGCCATTCAATAAAGAAAATTTGAATTTGAATTTGAATTTGTGGCAGCATGTAATGGAATCCTTATGTACACCGAACCCCTAGTAGTGAATGTTTTTATGATCGGGTTACGCTAGTCATTCGTAGCTCTCCAATTTCGTCACTGTGCTGGTGGCTAACGATTTCATACACAGGTCGAGATCTCAGGTGAAAAGTTGTTACGCTTCCTCAAGGAGACTCGGAACTGCGAGCCTTAGATGTATGATACAAGTGTATGAATTGTGTGTGTGTTCTAATTAGTACGGTTATGAAATTCTTTGGGACAAAATGTTTTAAATATTGAGATGTGTACAAATATTTAAATGTTGATATTAATGAATGTAGGTTTTAATTAATTCATGTAAGACACTAGATTATAAGGAAATAATTAATTATGAACAATTATTGCCAGACTTTTAGAGCTAGTGATCTACTCTAGAGAATTAAAATGTTTCGCGATCTACTTTGATAGATTCATTGTTGCAACAATGAATTTATATATTGTATTTATTGCAGAATTGTCAGGAAAATTAACTTTTATGTTATTGTAATACATCAATAGTACGTAATACATCTATTGAAACATACAACATAATAATTATTCAGATTACAAAAAAAATAAGGAATCATTAACTAAAAACAAAATACAATATTGAAAAAGTACATCTCGCAAAACCATTTCATTTTGAAGTTGATGAATGACACTTTATTGCGCAGACAGTTAGTTCACTGAAAGAGGGTTCATAGTTAATGAGGCACAAGCGAAGGCAGCATTGGAAGTGTTCATCTGTGAGGCGAGTGCGATATTTTGATTTTATTATCTTCATTCTAGAAAAAGCTGCTTCGCAGAGGTAAGTACAACCATAAAATGCAGTGAATTGAAGAACAGTGGTCTCAAGCACGGGTACTATTCTTCTGGAACTAGTGCCCAGAAATTAATTTCTGAAGCTCTTGCTTTCAAGGGAATATCACTCTGCAGGTTTGATATTTCTTCTCCAACATCTGATTCGCTCATGTTTAACAAAGAGATAGTTGCAGAAATGTCTTCAACGTCGAATTCAACAAATGGGAATGACATAAAAAGCAGAAGTGGCCCTAGGTGATGAATAACTTGAAAACGTCTCTCCACTTCTTGACAAAGATTTTCCATTTCAGTACAAAATACATCGTATGTGGTGTTGTTGATGTTACCGTTTTCTGCAGCTTCCTGTAAACAAGGGAAGTTCATCAAATTTTGCTTTATATGTTGCAATTTTAGACGTTGTAGTTTTGATCTGAAAGCATTTTAGAGCTAATTAATTCAGTGATGCTTTTGTTTTTCCCCTGAAGTTCAAGGTCGAATGTATTGCAGTGATATGTTAAATCTATCAAAAAGGCTAACTTTGTTCACCATCATTTATCTTGCAGTTGAGGATAGTTTTCACCAAGTGACTCCAAGAACTGTATTATTTCAGGCAACAGAGAATGAAATCTTTCTAAGAATTGCCCACGACTGAGCCATCTGATATCAGTATACAACAGATCTTCGTACTCAGACTTATTTTCCTCAAGTTCAGTACGGAAATTCGTCTTGGTGAACTCCTTGTACGAACTGAGTTAAAAGCAATGTCCATAACCTCTTTCAGGTTTAAAACTTTGCACGTAGCGCATTCTGATGTATAACATAGTGAATGGTTGAAAAATCAGGAAAATCATCACTTTTTTTGCAAAGTGCGAGAAACCCATTATTCTTACCAACCATGGCTGGCGCCCAGTCAGTAGCCACGCACACGAGTTTCCAAAGAGGGAGGCCTGTTTTCCTAGCAAAACAAACAAAATGCTCGTAAATATCTTCACTTTTAGTAGATCCTTTCATGGTGATTATTGTAAAAAAACTCTTCTTTGCAACTCACATCGGTGAATGCCATCCTTACGAACATGATTAATTGGGAAGTGTCCACCATGGAAGTTGATTCATAGACCTGCAAGGAAAAATAAGGACAATTGTCGAAGTCCACTTTTAATTTGTGCTGCAGATCACCACCGATTACTTCCACGCGTCTAGTCACTGATTAACGCAAGAGGGGGATGTCTGTAATAGCTTGAATGATTTCAGCTTTATTCTTAAATGAATTGAATAAAAAAATCCCAGCTTCTACAAAGCTAGTAGAATCCATTGAAGTTGACGTCATATTTCATCGATTTTCTGTCATTTTTAAATATGATTAATGGGTTTTTATGTTAATTAATCAAGAGGAGAGTGTAAGGGGAGGGGAGGAAGATGAGTCATGGATGACTCATGCGCAATTGTGAGCTGGGATTTATTGATTTTCAATTAGTGTACAATAGATACTATTATGGAACCCGGTTTCACCCTAATCTAACCTAATTGTTGTACTTTATATATGCGTTACAGCCGGATATGAGACATGGATGATTTATGTCGTCGAGGGAGCTTGGGATTAATGGTTTTCCATTAATGTACAATATATACTATTATGGAGTCCGTATTCAGCCTTTTCTAACCCAATTGTTGTACTTTACATACGCGTTTTAGCCGAATATGATTCATGGATGATTAAGGCCGTCGAGGGAGCTTGGAATTAATGGGTTTTCATTAGTGTACAATATATACCATTATGGAACCCAGTTCCGGCGTATTCTAAGGCAGTTTATGCTTTTCCTATACGCGAGGATGAGTTACGGATGATTCAGGTAGTTGTGAGGACACGTGAGGACACGTTTCTGGCTCTTCTAGACCAATTTTTTGGCGTCATCCGTGGTTTGCAGTCGCAGATGACGTCATGAGCTGGTATTTTGGCGTCGGTGGAGAGTCATATTTGGTATAATTGAGGAGCTGGAATGGGCCGGGGATAGAGGCTCTTATTTATAAAGGTGAAGAAATTGAAAGATGTTACCTATATGAAAACGAAGTATACGAGCAGACGCCGTAAGATATTTGGCTTTACAAGTTGCATTCCAAGGTTCTTCATAAAGAGGAGGCGTTTCTCAGCATTTTCTGATTTTACAGAATAATTGAGAATGTAACTGTTCACTCCAGGAATGTCGAGGATGGCGTAGAAGAGGGCCATTGACCATCTTCGTGTACGTCGACTTACAGAATAATTTGCACATTTCAGATCTAAGCTATCAACTGCTCCTTTCGTGCAGTTGTAGAACTGTATTTTCTCTGGCTTATCAGTGTCTTGGTCTATTTTGGCAGTATGGTGCATACTGGAAAGCAAAAGTACACATTTGTTCTTTTTTGTAACGTCAGATAACAAAGTTAGCTCTTTAGTGTATCCGTACATTGAGAAATCAACAGGGCGTGTTTTACTTGCTTGAACTTGTTGACGAATTTATCTTTTGTTTTTCCTCAGTGTGCCTACGTAAGTGAGACCTTTGGTTTTCATAGCCTGAACCAACTCAACCGAAGTAAACCAGTTGTCTCCAGTAACATTGTGATTAGAGCGAAAAATGGATTAGCTAGTCGCAATACTGCCTGTGTTGGTTTAGAATTTCGCTGAATTTCAGCCGGAAGCCCTATTCCATCAGATTCTTTGCCAAGATAAACGTAGCTATTGTAAAAGTAGCCTGTTTTTGCATCTGCCAAAATCAGTACTTTTATCCAATGTTTGTTTGGTTTATTGGCCATGTATACACGGAATCGACAGTTTCCTCGAAAACCAACCAACCAACATTTCGTGAATAAAAAATTTGATATTTTTGAGGAATTCATGGGCTTTTATTAGAGGTGTGCGGGACGGGATCGGGACTGGAAAATTTTCAATTTCCCGACTAAGTCGGGAAATTTTCGGGACGGGAAATGTTCGAAATTTCCCGAAGCTCTGAAAATCTCGAATTCTACATGTCATTTTCACTTTATGTGATTTCTGTATTAAAAACTAACAATTTACGATACGTTCCAGATATTGACAACGCAGAAAACGTCGAGAAATAACGACATTTTGAAATTAGCATTCGGTATTTCCTGACTGCTCGGGATCCCGAAAAGTCCGGAAATCATTTCCCGAAGTCGGGACTGGGACGGGAAATTTTTCCCGATCCCAGTCTATACTTTTCGGGATCCCACACACCCCTAGCTTTTATGAGATTCCGAACACTAAGGCCAAAACTTAAAAAAGGGAGAGAGTGAGTCATTCATTAATTTATTTCAGTGATCAGAGCCTCCCCAATAATTTTGACAAGTCGGTGCCCCTGCTATCAGCAGATGAAGAAAGCGAACGCAAAGAGCCGGGCAGGTCTCTAGCGTACTCATAAAGTTCGAACGAATCAGCATGCGACACATCAGAAAATACAGGCAGTGATGAAGAAGAAGAAATTCCTAATACCATGTTTGAAACATAACTAGTACTGTGCGCGATTTCAGTGAATAATATTCTAGAAGAGTGCGCCCTACTCCCCGAGCCATGAAGCTACTTTACAAGATAAAGCACACAATGCACTACAAAGGTAAAAACGTGAATCTCTCCGCTTTAAATTACAAAGTACCATCAAGGTGGGAGGTAGATCTCTACACATCTCAATCTCGGCCATTGAGGAGGTGATAAAAAAAAGTCGCCTTTACCCATCTCCCCTTAGGGTTGTCACCACCCACCAGGTACCCAAAGATTAGAGGCTGGTTGAGCCCCAGAGGCACTTTATGCAGGGACATTTCGGAAAATTTCGCAGTGAATCCAACTCAGGATTCTCACATGGCAGATACTAGACTTTCACGGTGCACTGAGCTGCCAAGAATGAATGCACATTTCTTGCAATCTCTTTGCCAATGAAGTAAATTTCAATGACTTGCTCACGTATTATTGAGCCACGTGTTCTACAGTCCATCACTGGTACTTCTGTATAAATATCCATTGTCTTCCTGCATAAGGCTACAGCGGATTGCGCTACTTCTTCTTCAAGACAATCTACCTTTACAGATATAGAACTAAATTGAATTGAGGCCATCTTTGTCAAAGTGAAACGTGAATCGGTAATTGCAACTTTATTAGGATAAGGTTCCCCCTTTTCATTCTGTTTCTGAACTCTATTGTACTCATTTTCTAGCGATGAAGCGAATGGCTCCTCTGTACAATTCATTCTACCCAAATTCGACTCCATTGGATTGGCTTTCTGATAACTTGCCTAGGTATTGCCGAGAAAGCCAAATAAGTCCAAACCTTCTCCATGGAAACAACATACATTATGCAAAGCAGTGCACAATTCATGAGCCATTGGCGCCAGCTGTAAAATTAACTCCTTCATGGTTACATATACGTGCATACTCTTCAGGAAAAAGCATTATCACTGAATTTATAAATAATTTTTAATATTTGAAATATAAAGTACTATGTTCTTGACTTTCAATAAATAACTTAATCTAACTAGAAATAATACATTTTAATTTTTATTCGTCACACACCTCAAGGAAGCAAGAAAGAAGTAGTCTAACTCAGAACAGAAACATTTAAGAAATGAAGATAATCAAAAACTAATTATCGGCGTATGGGACGCACCCTATTTTTCAGGACTACTTTTACAAGGAAAAGGCGCGTCTTATACGCTGTCAAACCATGGTAATTACCATTATTAATATTTATTCTCTTGGTTGATTGATTCATTGATTGCTTTACGTTACTTCGCCTTTTGTGCCACTTTTGGCTAATTTGCAAAGATGGAGATGAGTTAAATGATGAAATTGATGAATGGACACTCACAAACATCCATTTCCAAGCCAGGATTCGAACCAGGGACCCCTGGCGTCGTAGTGCGATGTGATAACCACTCCGGGGTCGGCTTATATCTTGGAAATCAGAAATTCGGGGTTTCAATATCAGCTCATAATCCAATTTGAATTATTTAATTTTGACATAATAATCAATATAAGATATTGAATATTATGTATTGCTCAGTATAGCCTTAATCACCTGTAATTTAAACTAGGTATATAAAAAAATTGCTAAGGTTAGCTCTCATCTCACAACATTTAAGCATTATTTTTACGTTTACATACGAAATCACTCTCATTCATGAGAATGAAACACTTCAACGTTTTAAAAATACTGTATTAACAACATCCGTATAAGCTCTCTTTAAAAGAGATATGACATGGTTTCACTCTCGGATGTTGTTCACTTTACACCAGGGTTTCGGAGCGGAGCGGATCAACGCTCCGACTGTTGCCAACGCTCCGGAGCGAGGAGCGAGATTCTAAGAAATGGTTCGCTCCGCTCCGGAGCGGAGCGATGTCTTATCCCGCTCCGCTCCGGAGCGGAGCAGCGGGAATCGAAAAATGTCTCGCTCCGCTCCGGAGCGAGGAGCGAAATTTTAGAAAATGGTTCACTCCGCTCCGGAGCGGAGCGCTACCTTGACACGCTCCGCTCCGGATCGGAGCAGAGGAAGTTGGAAAATTTCTCGCTCCGCTCCGGAGCGAGGAGCGAAATTTTAGGAAAAGGTTCACTCCGCTCCGGAGCGGAGCGATACCTTGTGACGCTCCGCTCCGGAGCGAGGAGCGATATTCTAAGAACTTGCCCACTCCGCTCCGGAGCGACTCCGGAGCGCTCCGAGGTTGGATAATACGAGTGTATACAGAAAACTAACGATCAAAGGTTCCGAGTACGTTAGTAAATTTGTTTGTGGAATTTGTACAGCATTTGAAAATCGCCCGTTATTGTTGTTATAAAACTGATTATTACTAAAGCTAACGCCACGGAAACAGTCCGGAAAAGATTACGTCACTCACCTACAGTGTTGCCAATAAGCAAGGAATAATCCTTACACAATACACCAGGGAAGGCACAATCAACCGCATACGTACTGTCCGTGACTGTACAAGGCGCAATGTGTCAACTGTGAAGCGTAGAAGAAGTGTGACAAACCTGGAGGGCCAGGGGTGTGGAGGAGGCAAGGGGAAGCTTCGATCTTCACTGGACTGTTTTCGTGAAGAGAGCGATATTATTATTATTATTATTACATTTTCATTATCACTTTTACTACTCTACTACTACTTCTGGGGACAATATATTTCAATAGCAGGTGTGCCACCTGTGGTTTTATAAGTTGAGAGAATGGAACCACTCTCTCATTTCCTGCCACCAGGGATCGCGACTGAAACTCATTTCGGTTCAACTTCTGGTTCGGGCTAAGCACTTCGGCATATCGGCCCAACATTACAGTCCACGCCGCGGGAGAAGTGAGTTATTCCGGAATATTGGTTCGAGTAACACTGGCGAAATTACTGCAGAGAATCCATTCGACCTTCTAAAAGGCCAGAGGAAAGGCGAAGCAACTTGTACGGAGGAAGATAAAGGCAGACGGGTGTTCATACAAAACACTCGCTGGTGCATGATTGTCATATCTAACTTTCTTTTACGCTGGTTATGTATGATACTTTGAATGTAGCGAAAGGAAAAAGTTTAAAGTAATTGGAAATTCAGGTTGCTAATTTTAACTTTTCGATTTTTGAATGTATGAAGTTGAAAATCGGAATCATGCTTATTAATGTTACCGTCGGCCAATAAGGAAACGTTTTAATTTGAAATACAGAGTTTTCATATCTTTTTAAAAATTCTGACACTACAAAGTTGAAAACCGGCTTAACCAAAAATGTAAGTTGCCACATTTGATTTACTTTTATGAAGGTATAAAGTCGAAAATCGGAATGCTGTTTGTATACAGCCGAACAGGGGAATTTAAATAGTATGAAATACAGGGTTGTCATATCGATTATTTTTCCCAATTTTAAAGGCAGGAAGTTGAAATAGGTATTTAATGGTTACATACGTATACTACTGCAAATATTACAAAATGTCTGGTTGCCATATCTAACATTTCAAGTTTGTAAGCAGTAACCTGGAAATAGGCATGGTGGTTATAAGAAAATTGAAATTTTTTGGGATAAGACGACGAATGGAATGTTGCTATATTTAACTTTCTGAGTCTAGAAAGCTAGAAAACGTATACGTATAAAATTAATATTTTTTGTATTGAGTACGTTGTACACAGCAAACTGAAAGCAAGTTTTCAGTAATGAACAATGTGTAGTCAGCAGATAAGTCGAAACAAGATGTATAAACCTTAATAACCGTGATAAACACAAAATGTAATATTATCTACTTGGATAGGGTCATGTCCTGAATTTTATGGTTTCATTTTGAAAAACAGGGCTGCGAGCAATACGTGCCTTCCTCACTGATGGCATTTGATTTGATTTTTGTAACTTAGCTTTGAATTTTAGCTAATCGCGACGATGATAATGAGAGAATTGATAAATGTGTACTGAAAAAAAAAGTAGCGCCCTGTACCCCGATAACATAGTGGTAACAACGTCTCCTTGTAATGAAGGGGCACTGGGATCGATACCCGGTGGAGGGACATAGTGGCTCGAATCCCACTTTAGGTAGGATTTAAACTGTAGGTCTATTCTCGGTATCGTATTGTTGAGTCTTAAATCCACCAAAAGTCCATAACAAAAGGCATTGTTTCAACGTATGTTGAATGTATAATTGCAATGTATAGCCTATTGTGATAAATTAATCCTTAAGCAAATATACATTTGTAATTCTGTTTAACAATAAGAGATGTCACTTTCCTTTAAATCTATTCACAAAATCATAAAAATACAACTCGGAAATTCATTTCCAAATGAACAACCTCTTATGCATATCTTTTACGTATGTGTGTGTGTGTGTGTGTGTGTGTGTGTTTTCTGAAATCTGGCAAAGTTCTAATAATGTATTCACTTCATAAATGTCTATTACATAACAGAAAGCATCATTGGGTATCAATATCAGACGAATAATGAATTCCATGGGAATATTTCAGCGAGTTCCTGGATTTGAGTTCAGCTCTCAACGACAAATGGTGTTGGTTTGACCCGCGTTAATGTCATTGGTGTTTCCTTTGTGTTTGTTTCTCTATCACAGTATAATTCTTTTCCATAGTTTCGGGGTCCTATTTTTTTACCGACTTATCTAGGATTTGTTTAAAATTACGGATCATGAGAAATATACGATTAAAGGCAAGGCAAAGGTAATAGTCGGGAAAAGACAAATTGAAACTTACACTTAGTTGACAGGACAATTTGTCATTGTTGATTACAATTATAGAAATAACTTTATCGAAATACTTGGTTTTCTTTTACATACATATTTGTAATTCTTTTTGTGCACCAGTCCATTCCTACTTGAATATGTAGACTATAAATAAAAACTCGGCATGGTTTCCTTCAATTCATTATTACAGTATAGATCTTCCATGATTCTCTTGGCTTATGATGCATAGAATTAACAATTACGGATTTTTTTCGTTCTTTTATGTTGATTTAACAAATCTAGTCACCTTATTATTCTATTAAACGATACTGGTTGGAATGATTTCTCCATTCGCATGGACGTCCGGAAATGGAGGGGGCCACGCCACCCGGAAATTAAAGGTAATCAAGAAGTACATATTTCACGCATATAATTTCATTTCAGTCACAGTAATATATGTTAATTATTGCAAGGGCGTTGCAGGAACATGATAACTTCAAACTGTAGAATATTTTTAATGGGAGTAATACTATTTTGGGGAAATTCTGCCTCATTCTGCCCCCTCCCTTGGACAAATATCTTGCTTGTCCCTTCCTGGAAAAAATCCTGAAGACGTCCATGTATCAGCGGCGTTAACAATTTCATTAAATGTCCATACATCACCGTTGACAAGTACACATAATATCCATGTAATGATACAAGAGAACACAGCCTTTAAAGGCTTCTTTTTATGACAGTGAAGAGAAGAATAACACGCGCAAGTAATACTTTTAAAAGAGAACAATCTAGCCAGAATTGGTGTAGCATAATTCTAATACAACTGGCAACACTTGATCTGTCTGGCAAAGGCGATGTCTCTACCATGTACGGATAAGTCGAACGCAACGTACAGCGCAGCGAACGAAGTTCTCAACCCCGAAAGCACACACAAACAAGCTATGTACCAGTTTCACCCTCCTCCCCTCTTGAAACGGGCACAAGACCAATGAGCTAGCCGATTGCACCGAGTCACCTGCAAGGAACACGGAATACGGCACAAAACGAAGCTGTCTGTTGTATGGGGGAGGTGGGTCGGAAAAATCCGTAAAGCAGAAAAAAATGATTGCTCTAAATTATTCGTAACCCATTCAACACAACATTCAAACTTTTATATCTAAGAGTCACAATACAAAATTTGAAATACCCCACGGATCCCTGACGTCATAGGGTGCTGTGATGTAGAGCGACCACAAACAAAAAAGCTTCGGTCAAAAGTCCCCGCGCACCTCCTCCTTCACCCGTTCGACTAGGGCCATAAGGAAGCATGATTCACTCTGTCCCTTCCCTCCAAGCGGGGGCGATCATACAGACAAACAACTAGAGTACGTGGAAACAGGACTGCAGGCTCTTTTCCATGTGGTCCCATTATAACCACTCCGTCACGGAAGTCAGCTTTAACGCGCCCATTCCATTATTCATAGTTGCATTACAGCATTCGTGTAAAAAAAACTCCTAAACGGATCGGAGCGTGCTGTCAAAAGCACCACGCTCCGGAGCGGAGTGCTGTTGCCTCACGCTCCGCTCCGGATCGGAGCGTGCGTCTAAAAAATCCGAACCACTCCGCTCCGGAGCGGAGTACTGCTGTATCACGCTCCGCTCCGGATCGGAGCGTACGTCTCAAAAAGCTGAACCACTCCGCTCCGGAGCGGAGTGCTGTTGTATCACGCTCCGCTCCGGATCGGAGCGTGCGACTCAAAAAGTCGAACCACTCCGCTCCGGAGCGGAGCGTGTCTCACAAAAAGCTGAACCACTCCGCTCCGGAGCGGAGTGCTGTTGTATCACGCTCCGCTCCGGATCGGAGCGTGCGATTCAAAAAGTCGAACCACTCCGCTCCGGAGCGGAGCGTGTCTCTCAAGAAGTCGAACCACTCCGCTCCGGATCGGAGTGCTGTCGTACCACGCTCCGCTCCGGAGCGAGGAGCGGAGTAGAAATGACGCTTCGAAGTCGCTCCGGAGCGCTCCTTTAGTACGCTCCGCACTCCGCTCCGAAACCCTGCTTTACACTCGATAACTTCACCATTTCTCTAGTTCTATGTCTCGACGAAAGGAGAACATCAGCAATTAAATTATTTCTCGCAGTCAGCTGCGCTTGGGAAAGAAAACTTAGTTTTAAAATAGAGCATGAGGTGTATAGGCTCCAAACAGACCATACTCATCAAGATTCCATTCCTAGTGGATCATATGTTTAACTGTAGGATTTGTCAATCATTTTTAAACAACCTAAATATCTATACGTATACATAAAGAAAAATATTTGCACTTGTAAAGATATCACAAGGGCGTTTCAATATGCGGTCATAGATGCCGTTAGTGTTGTCCACGAGACGAGACTTTGGCCTGTCTCGTCTCGTGGAAATGCTGTGAAATGCTGTCTCGTCTCGAAAATATTAGTTTGTCTCGGGACACATGATCAATCTCGTCTCGTCTCGAATTTTTAAAAGCCTGTCCCGTCTCGTCCCGTGGGCAAAACTAGATGCCGTATTTAGGAAAGGAAAAGCACTTGAAGTGCCACAGAATTTCTCAATAGGGACAAAAATAGAGAAAACATATAATGCATATTTTGTTAATCTTTACCTCCCCTTGCAAATTTATTTAAAATCATCGCTACGACCATCTGTGGCAGTACGGAAACAATGTTTCCATTGTGCATGTTTATATTCTTGTTTCGCCATCGTACATAAAAATGCCCTTTTCCACATTTATATTTATTCTACATTTCACATTGAGTATTGTGTCGTTTGTTCCTGTACTTTATTGCAGAGCGCCCGACCCTGTGGCCGAGCGGTTAGCACATCGCGCTGCGACGCCAAGGGTCCCGGGTTCGAATCCTGGTCGGGCTTGGTTGTTTGTGAATGTCCATTCATCAATTTCATCCTTTCATCACTCATCCTCATCTTCGCAAATTAGCCAAGAGGCACAAAACGCGAAGTAAAATAAACTAAATCAATCAATCAATCAATTTATTGCAGAGCACTAGCAAATAACTAACTGATAATTGTGTAAATAAAATGTTTTTGCTCCATTTTTTAGTGGCACGGGATATTTTATAGATCTGAATAAGAGACCACTGTACAGTAGCGAAACTAACACGCTCTCCGCCTTCTCGCAACTTGCAGTTATGCGCCCCTACTCGGTTTTAAAAAAACTTTTCTTTCTAAAATATTAATTCACGCCTTCATGTATATTAAGTATATGCAAATATGCGAATGCATACATATAATTTGAATCAATGTAAAAACTGGTACGAAACATAAAGGCAAGAGACAAACTGGAAAAAAATATGTACGAAAATACACATACAATATTTATACGTAATTGATATTATTCAACAAACGCCGCTGCTAGTGGGCATGTAAGTTTAAAAAGGACAAGACATGTAAATCTGAAAATATGTGTAATAAAGGATGAAAAAGTGAAGGGCGGAATCGAATCAAGAGAGCTGAGTGGGACCCGGGCCTCCGAGATGCGTATACTTTGTGTATACCCCGGGCCGCAACCTGTGATGCTAAAAGGACTGATGAGGTCAAAATATTAGTCTTGAGTAAAGAAATACATGTATTTGAATGTGCGATTTGTACGATAAAGAGTTCCTGTAAATAAATTTATTTCAGAGTTATAGCAAATTAAACATAGTTGTATTCTGATCAGTTACAAGTAAATTTATGCGTTTGTATGTAGTAGAACATTTAATAAAGTTAGTAAGAAAGAAGGCTGTGTTCAACCAGTACGAAGTATACGACAATTAAGAATTTGTGAACATAGCTGAATGGTAATTATATGGATGCCGACCTTCTAACTATTATATTTCTTTATTTACCACGAAAAAATGTTGATTGTTATTTATATGTTCGTATTATTGCTCATATGTTGTCTGAAATTGTGCAGTTCAAAGTGCAAGATTCACGTCTTTAATACATTTACTTTCTATTCGCAGAGCATATTCACTTATTCTTCATGTTATGTTCCAGTTTACAAGAATTATGTGCTTAATGATATACATGACGTGAAACAAATAAATATAATGTACATCAATAGAATTTTACGACTTTGTTAAATTTTATTAGCATATACATTGTGGATAGTTCTGTGCCTTTGTACTCAGTAATGGATGTTATATTTTCCCTTTGTCGATTTTTTTCTGTCAAAAACAGGAAGACCTTATTGATTATTGCGATGTAGTTAGCGAACTAAATAAAAACGTGTACTTGTGTCACCAACATTTAAGGTATGTGGAAATGTAGAAAAGTTGTAGACAAGTTGCTAAAGTGAAAATTTACTATGGAAAGAATAACGATTAGTACTTCTGCATAGTCACTCATTGTGATTTTATGTAACACATTTGCTTTATTTACATTTATGCTCTGTGGAAAAGTAGGAGAGCGAGATATTAATTATCTCAACCTGTTATAAACATCACAAGTACAAGGGAAAAATATAATTTTAAAATTACATATTAGCGAAAATTGCATGACACGATTTCAGTACATGTCCATGTTCAGTTAGAAGTAAATTGTCGTTGTTAGGGATGAATGAAACACACACTGTAATATACAGGGTGGTCCATATGTCTTGTTACCCCCCCCCCCCCGAATCAATATCTTTTTATCTCTAATTCAGTGTTTCTTTTGCAGAGATGTCTGACACAAGCTCCTACAATGTAGAAGAGCGCCTTCTTCTTCTCCGATGAATGCGCAATATATCGAAGTGCACGTGCAAGGAATGTGTATTTCTGGTCCAAGGAAAATCCGCATTATTACGAAGAGCTGGAAAACAACCCCCTACATGTGATGCTCTGGGTCGCTATGTCCGCTAAACACTTGATAGGTCCCTATTTCTTCGATGGCTTAGTCAATCAACATTCCTATCTCGCCATGTTACGGGCATTTTTTGTTCCACAGCTCCAAAGAATGAATCTCATGGGACGTTCCTGGTTTCAACAGGATGGAGCACCGCCCACTATGCCATCGCTGTCAGGGAATATTTAAGTGAAGTGTTTCCCAATAGGTGGATAGGACGCGGATCGGTACATCATCCTGCGCCTCTGGATTGGCCTCTCATAAGCTTGAATTACTGTTAGATCACTTAAGATTGGTGTTCTTAGCATCTAGGTATTTCGAATAGGTTGGTCTACGTTTATTGCATTAGTACTTGTACGCATTCTCTCTTTGCTTGCCTGTATGATTTTAATGCGAAAAATTGGTTTAAAAAAATGTAACCTACAACCAAACCACGGAAACTTGTGCATCCAAATATTAACCAGATTTCTAGAAAATTAAACATTTGTTCAAATTAGACACGGGAATTTAGTTTCAAAAGTTTGAAAGCTTATTTACTACGAAATTCCAATCTTACAATATCTTTCCTCAACCTTCTGTACGTAAAAGTTTACAAAATTATTTGCATCGGACCGTAAGTTTTTATTCCACAGCAATTTAATAGCAATTATATACTAACGATGATAATTCTTTACGAACTTACAGTAAGTTCCAAGTATGATGAAATTTTAACTATATCGCCTTTTTTCCATTGGTAATTTGAAAAATAAAGGTACATTATGCAGGACTGTAAAGATTGAATTTTACTTTTATAGATATTATTTACGTATTTTCTAATGTGGACTGCTTAAAGTTACAGTGGTGTAAGTCACTTTGTAAAAACAGAGACTTAGACACAGAAACCAGATCGAGATAAGTCAATCTTTTAACAGAAAACGGGAAGTAAGTCATAGATATCGTAGATGCATTCAACTAGCAACAGATGACAGTTGAAGTTCTTGTAAACAGCTGTTGTGTTCATCAGCAAAGTGCTGTGAGTCATACTCTTTTCTTTTTTTTTTTAAAAAAAAAAAGTGACTTACACCACTGTAACTTTAACCCTTCCATGTCATCAAGGCCGGATTAAGACGAAATTGGGCCTGATGCTTGAAATCTTCGGTGAACAATGAACACAATGACGTTATAGTTACGTCACAGCGCAAATAATAATAGTATAGTATAATAATTGTATAAATAACGCTGTGTCTAGGTGTCTGAAATTGGGGCTCCGAATTTCATTCTAAGATTTGTTTTCAGGTTAATATAGCAAAAGAAAACTGTTCAGCTTTCGGAACATTCTCGTCTGTACTCATCTGGGTCTATTTCAGGAATGGACCTCATGCTGCAGCTTCAAAAGCACCCACCTTAATCCGTCACTGAATGTCATAAAACATTTGAAATGTTCTTCAGGTGAAAGCAACGTTCTGAACGAGTAAGAGAGAATATTCACTCAGAAAACTAAATATTATACTCTTACAATGCACTTCGTTAAATGTCTTAAATGGGCTATATTTGACTAATCCTGTGTTGTCACAGAAGCTGATGTAAGACCCGTATATATCAACCTGGAGAGTTGAGATATCACTTTTCATTAAAACTATACAGTAAACCTAAGAGACGTATGCCTTTTTTGTGCTACTTGTATTGTTTCTCAAATGAGAACTTATGGTTGAAAGTAATGTCTAACACTCTGTGAGAGAATATTACTTTGATGTTGTTACTCTAAATGGGGTAATAAAACTTTAACAGATTCTTCTTGAAAGAGATGGAATGTTGAGACTATCTTCTACACTCACAATTAACACGTGCATATTTGTTTTCTATTATACATATGTTTAATAATTAACAAGGACCACCTGAGTTCAAGAACGTTGTATCAATACGTTTAAATAGTTGTTGCTTCAGATTCGTTTTAGTTTGTTAGGAACATTGGTTTTCAAGTATTATCTTGTGTTTAAAAAATGAAACTGAGTTTGTAAAGGATTGTTCAAAGTGAAATAATACCTTAAGAAATAAAAACTTTGTCTTATTTTTAATTCTTGCAACGTGACTTATACAGGGTGTTTCCTAGCTGATGATACAAACTTTCAGGGATGATGATGGAGAAGGGCACATGTATCAATTTGAGATAAGGAACCCTGCTCCGGAAACGACTTACTCAAAAGTTATAAGCGAAAATCGGTGTATGAAAATGAAATACTTTTATTACCTGCACAAGTTTCACAAGCTGCTACATCCACAACAGTTGTTCAAAGTGCCGTCCCCTAGCTTCGCTGCAGGCATGACATCGTCGCACAAAGTTCTGACGTACCCGTTGGAACAACACCGGGGTCGATCAAACAATGTCACAGGCAGCGAGAATTCTTGCCAGGAGATCCTCTTCAGTGTACTACAGGTGTCTCGTACACAAGACTTTTCACATGACCCCACAAGAAGAAATCAAGTTAGGGCAGATCAGGTGACCGAGCTGGCCACGGAACAGCTTGTGAAACTTGTGCAGGTAATAAAAGTATAATATCTTCATACACCGATTTTCGCTTATAACTTTCGACTAAGTCGTTTCCGGACCAGGGTTCCATATCTCAAATTGATACATGTGCCCTTCTCCATCGTCCCTGAAAGTTTTTTTTGACAATCAGCCCGGAAATATCCAGTATAATACTAGCTGATTGCCTGGTGTTGCCCGGGTATTGATTTATCTCAATCTTCTATTAGACAGGAAAATAATTAATTCTAACTATAAACGAACTTGGAGTTGAAAGGCATGGGGAGTGTCACTATTCATCTTAGCGACCCCGAAAACTATGGATTCTACACTAATATCGGTCATTTTACATGTCACCCTCTTCCCACCCGCACCCCTAGGTTTGCCAGGGGTGTCTTAAAGTTGAGCGGCCTTGGGAGTACCACAATTCATCTTAACGACCCGGAAAACTATGGATTCCACACTAATATCGGTAATTTTACATGTCACCGCAATTTCACCCCCACCCGTAGGGGTGCCGGGGGTGTCTTGGAGTTCTATAGCATTTTGAGTGTCACTATTCAGTTTAGCGACTCCGAAAACTACGGATTCCACACTAATATCGGTCGTTTTTTATTATTTTTACATGTCACCCCTTTCCCCCCTCCTAGGTGTGCCAGGGGTGTCTTACCCCCACAGTATTTATTTTTAGATAGTAAGTGATATGTGTACCAAGTTTGGTTATCGTGAATGTCACCAATTAGCTTAGCGACTCCAAAAAGTATGGATTCGACACTAATCTAGGTCATTTTTGACATTTTAATTTTCATCCCCTCTCACACCCCATCCCGATAGGTGATGAACTTGGAGTTGAACGGCATTGGGAGTGTCACTCTTGATCTCAGCGACCCGGAAAACTATGGATTCCACACTAATATCGGACATTTTCTATTATTTTGCTTGTTAGCCCCTTCCCACCCCCACCCCTTGGGGTGACAAGGGTGTCTTTCCCTCATGGTATTTCTTTCAAGATTACAAGTGATATGTGTACCAAGTTTGGTTGAAATCGCTCCAGGTGTTCCAGCGTTGTGCCGGAAGAAACATACACAAACACACACACACACATACATCCATTTTTATATATTAGAAAGATTATGGGAAACCCAGTTCGCATATCGTATAAACTATACACTCAGTTGCTGTGTTTAACGTTTTAGTAAATAGATATACATTTCTGGAAGAGATGAGTATCACTGGAAGTGGAGATTTCTCTAAAAGTTTACGAAAACAAGGTAATTACTAGAGGGAGTTTTGGGTTGGTCTCGCAAGTTCACCTACAAATAATATAAATAGGAGAGATCCTATAACACTATCAAGTTCTACACAAGTTCGGTACGTTGTTGGTGATCGCTAAGGTAATCTATGAGGAAGGTTAAACATTTGCATTTGATGTTGAATCTATTTGTGAAACGGGACGGCTAATTACAGTCTCGAAAGCTTTGGCCAGGTCAAAGTATATCCAAGTATATCAGGTTTAATTGTGCATTTGAGAGCATGTGAAAGAATGAGAGGTAGGTTAGTAATTTATGATTTACCATGATAAAGAATTAAAGCACATTTCACTGGAAATTCATAAAAGTCTATACCTTCATGTACAGAATTTTAATAGAATAAATAATGATTTTATTCGACTATACAAACTATACAAATATCAGTAATGAACTAACAGAAATAAGTTCTCAAATAAAATCATACGAGTAGCTGTAAATGTGCGAGCTATTGGATCGTTTCAATCACCCTTTTGACTTTTACGAGCGTAAATTAAATCCAAGAGGGGAGAGTTTTAACAAGTTAAATATCTGAGTCTTGGTTTAGTTTACTGTCCTGTAACGTTTAATACAGAAATCTCCAACGTGAAGGCCGATAGTAGGGGAAGAAAGCGAGCAGCAAAATGTTTATCAACAAATGCATTCAGGCATTTATGGTTAAATGGGCAGCAAATTGGCTACAAATTAAATGGTTTCACTTCTGTTAAGGTGTCAGAACTTCGTTCTCTTACGCGTACCAGTTCGTTCATTAACATGTTTGTACCCATTAAAGGTTTTCGAAGGAAACCAATTATATATGTAGCCAGCAACACGATGTAGGATCGAATTTGAAAATATTCAAGTCGTGTTCTCAACCGGACTGCCATTCCTTCCAAACACATGCACACATTGATATTTGCACGTAATGAAACTTGAACCCAAAAGTTTAATTTGAATGAACATTTGCGTGGGGTGGTCAATTCTGTTAGCTGTAAACTGACATAAACTTTCCTCTAAGCCAAGAGATCATGAATGCCGGAGAAAAGTCCGTTAGTTTATATGTCGATAGTCTTAATTAATAAATGTTACTGGAGATATATGAAGCGAAAAAATAAAACTTGTGCAAGGAGAATATTCACATAAATAATAGAATCACGTGAGGGGGTAACAACAAAAGCTGAAGACAAGATGAATAGGATAATGACGTGAAGAATCAGATTTCTAAAGCATGAGTCACAAGTAATGAACATATCCTCAAGCAGTAATAGAATTCATCACCGAATAGCCATATATTAGAAGGTAATATTTTCTGTGTATACCAGCAAACAAAGTTTAAGTTCACCTTGTGGACATTTCTGCTGAATGATACTGGACATGCACTTTTAAAGTGGGATCCCCTACAAATATGTGCCTCTACCGGTGATCGAATCTCGAACTCCTTGATCACAACGACCCGCAATTATCATTACGGAATCGTGTAGGTAATCTACATATATTAGTAATGCCACGAAATGTGTAAGGAGTCCTTAAATTCTCATGCAATATTCTAATATCAGAGAAATCATTGATTAAGGTTAATGAGAGTCAGTGGCGTAGCAAGGGTAGGACGAAATGGGCGACCGTCCGGGGCATCGCGCCTGAATGGGGCTTGCGACTCATGGGGTTGATACAAAAAATGTATTAAATAGAAGTGAGGGGAAAAAAGATGGAAAAGACTAATTTTTGTAGGCAATAAAATTAAAACATTCTGTATTGTCTGGTTTTAAATTCTAGTTAAACGTTATAACACTTCAAATCAGGGGCATAACATACTGGCTCTAAGTCTAAGGAGACCAGGAAAAAGTAAAAACTCATATTTCTCAGGTGACACACTTACGCTAAAATTCACGGTAATTTGCGTGCACACATTTACACGTTTATTATTTTCTCGAATAAAAACAATTTGTCTTCTCTTTCCTTCTTTCTCTCGACCTAGCACTCCCGATTTTAATATGTTAACAATAAAGTACCTCCAACTGTCACGAATCAAGTGCGAGGCATTTAATGCTTGCGTTGTTTTCAACTCAAGAAGGCAATGAATAATATAAGCAGTTCTTACTTTTAAATATGATAATTTGCTGACGTATCCCTGAAGATTTTGTATCGAATCACATTGAGATTTCAATTTTAAAAACAGATGAAGGCCTCGCATTCTAATCTCACCCAGGCCCTCGCGATATGTTGTTAAGCCACTGATGAGAGTGCTTACGTAAAGTTACATTAAGTTACTTAGTTCAGGATGTCTAATCGCGTAAAATTCAGTAAAGTATTCAAGTAAGAAATGAAGTAAAATAGATGTATGGTAATGACAAGAAACGGGATGTTACATTCATTTCATATTGTTTAAGACTAACAAAAGATGCAAATAAAATAGTACTAGCATTAAATTGTTTTCCTTAAAAATGGCAAGATAGAATTACCACACAAAATTAATGGCATCAAAGGGAAGATATCTTTTTTCACTTCGCAAGCTTGTTTTAAATCCAATTTCTGCTTAGATAACTTAATCAGGACTGTCCCTACAGTGCAAAGTGCAATGTTAACCACGGTGCAATGTGTCTCCAATGAAAATCGAGCCTAGAATTATTTGATTAGAAGCTTGGGTAAGTCCAAGAATTATTTTATGTGTGTCTATGCTGTCTCGTTTTCTATTTAAACTAATTTAATTTTTGTCATGGTCTTTGAACATGCTGAAAAATCGCTTTCTCTAAGGGAATGTTTTGAAGAAAAATGTGTTTTTTTTCTTTTAAATTACAATGCTCAAACCGTAGCACTCGTTCCTCTTAATTTCCTAGAGTAGTGACTCGTAATAAGGGATACACAACACTTATGTCTCTAAATCATCATGTAAATATATTTGTACATTCATGCAATACTAATATATTTATTATTGGCTTTTTTAAATAAAATTGAAATAGTTAATATTATTATTATAATTATTATGTGTAATATAAATCTATGAGGTGGAGCTAGCACTGTCACAACTAAAAGTATCACCGCTTTTATCAAAGAAACTAATGGAAACACAACTAATAAACGCTACTGACGTTGGTAATATTATTTCTGTTAAAGCAGGCTTTACTGTTTCTTAGAAAATATAGTTTTAATGTGTCTCCCTTCGAGGAATATTATTAATAACCGTGCATGTCATTGACTTACAAATATAAACGTCCAGTTTGTGTAAGAAAATCGAATGTTGTATTCATTGCAATTATTTTTTCACTATGTCCTGATAATGAAGAAAATTTAATTCCAGTACGAATTTGTGTAAGGTATACAATGACTACAATAAGCTATAAATGTACAAGTAGCCTATATTTCTAATTACTAATATGATATGAAAACTCAATATGCTGATCAAGGCAGAAATTTATATTATTATAAAAAATATAAACTAAACGTTATATAAAATAAAATATAAACGTTTCAACCTTCTAGCAAGGTCTTCATCAGACTATGTACCAAGTACAAATGTAACAAGGTACAAGAACAGGACGATATATATACACAGAAATACTCCCCTCTAGACTATTAAGTTGTTCTGGAACATTCTAGCAGGTGGCTTTCCCTAGTCAAAATAGTCTGGAGGGGAGTATTTTTGTGTATATATATCGTCCTGTTCTTGTACCTTGTCACATTTGTACTTGGTACATAGTCTGATGAAGACCTTGCTAGAAGGTTGAATCCTTACGTTTAGTTTATATTTTTTATAGTAAAAAAAAATTCTGCCTTGGTCAGCATATTGAGTTTTTTCATATCATGGAAACAAGGCTTAATGGTGCTATACTAATATATTGCATAAAAAATTCCCTAATATTAATCATTGTTGATTTGCAGTACATTCATAGTTGCTTATAAGATCATAAAATTGTAGTGTACAACAAGAGTGTACGCAACTTCCAGTGTGCAAATTATTGACCGGAATATGTCTATATGTAATTATAATTTCGGTAATAATTTCCTGAGTCAACCAAAGTAGCGAAACAGCCTTTATGGGTCTGTGTGTATGTGGCGGGGGAAGGGGTTGTTTGCATAGGGGAAAGTGGGATAAGACCGGGTAGCTAACACTCGAAGGCTTGCTGGAGCTAAATTGACTTAGAGTTTGTCAGATTTAAGTAAAATATGCATTGTTTAATTGAGTACAGTATATATCATTCCTGGAAAGTCATACTTGCACTACTTTTTTACCAATGATTGTTTTCTGAAAAAAGTCAAATCACCCGGTCTTACTCCGCTAGTGGGGTAAGACCGGGTGCATATGTTAACAATTTAGGGGAAAACAGAAAAACAAGATTATTAGTGAATTATTATATTATACCTATGACAAGTTGGTTCATGCCTTAGCTGAACAATTCAAGAATATTAGTTACAGAAATCACAAGTAAAGTAGTTGTCTTCTTCCTCCGCTCCACTGCAGCTTTCGTGAGCCCAGCCAAGACACGTTCTACATTGGATCCACTTCTATCCTTGTTCTGAGTTAGAAAAAACAACATTACAAAAAAATGTAATTTAGTCTTAAATGATGGGGCAATGATAGTTAGTGCCCTGTCTTGCCCCGCTCGGCGTATCCGGTCTTAAGTAGTTTTCGTGTTCATACCATATGTTCTTGCTAAGATCATGATAAATATGGATTTGAAGGAAAATTCAAGCATGGGAAAACATAAAATTATAAAAAAGTACATGAATTATTACTTTTAGGTACAGGAAAGTGTAAAACGTACAGATCGTATATAAAAGTAAACATATATTTAGGGATGGTATCGAAACGAGACAACACGAGACTTATCTTTGTCGAATTGCAAAGATCTATCTCATGTTTGCGTCATTCTCGAATGGCAAATCGGTCTTTTCTCGCGTCTCAAGTCTCGAATGATATGTACGAGTAGTACTGTACAATATATATATATATATATATATATATATATATATATATATATATATATATATATATATATATACAGGGTGACTGGTAATTAGATGTATTCCCTGAAAGGGGTTAAAGTAGAGACAATTTGCAATACATTTGACCATATGATACCCCGTCCGAAAAATAGTAGTTTTCGAGATAATCGAATTTAAATTGTTTTCTTAAAAAATGACAATTTTCCACATAAAAAGATGAATGGAGAAAAAACTGCTCATTGTATGGAACTTATTTCAGCGTTTTCTGATAGCTAACAAATCTGTGTGCGTTGAAAAAAAAGTTTTTCCCAAATAACAATGACATGTAAGTAACGGGTGGGTCTAAACTTACAAGTGATGATAAAAGAATGCACTCTTAGTTTACTTGGCAACGTATTAATAAGAAGAATGGTATGACACGAAGCGTACAAATTACGTAATACTTCCTTGTGACATCTGCTATCCAACAAGATACAAATGTTGCTAACATTCACATATGTGTACAAGAAATAATACTTTGTTCATCTTCATGTGAATGGAATCAATGAACAATACAATTAAAGAACATTACACGTCTTGCTGAAAGTGGGCACCTCCGTTACGAATGCAGGCACGCAGGTTTTTACGGACATTTGGTCTCATAACTCGTGATGTGATGGTGTCCTTGATATGCTGACCAGCTGATAAGATCCTCTCCCTGAGCTCTTCTTGCGAGTTTACCGGTGTCTTGTCATGTGGCTCCAAATGTAAAAGTCGCAAGCCGTCAAATTGATCGGGGTATCGAGCCGGCCATGGAATCGGGCCGCCTCAACCAATCCATTTCTTTGGGTAATTTTCATCCAGACACTGTCGCACGCCCAGGCAGAAGTATGGATAGGCGTAATGAACAATTATTTGATTGAGCCATTTTTCCTGCCCCAAATCTTAAATGGCATCACTTATGAACATTTTTTGAGGAACGGGATGTCAATGTTGTTGAAGGATGTGCCTCTAGCTACAAGACGTGACATGATTTATCAGCATGATGACTGCCAAAGACCCACTCGATATGGCGCCTTGCAACTTCTACATTTGGAGCCACATGAAAGAATTAGTTTACAAGACACCGGTAAACTCGCAAGGAGAACTCAGGAGAGGATCTTAACAGCTGGTCAACACATCAAGGACACCATCACATAACGAGTTACGAGACTAAATGTCCGTAAAAACCTGCGTGCCTGCATGCGTAACGGAGGTGCCCACTTTGAGCAAGACGTGTAATGTTCTTTAATTGTATTGTTTATTGATTCCATTCACATGAAGATGAATTAATTATTATTTCTTGTACACAAATGTGAATGTTAGCAACATTTGTACCTTGTTGGATAGCAGATGACACAAGGAAGTAATTAAAGTAATTTGTACGCTTCGTGCCATACCAATTTTTGTTATTAATACGTTGCCAAGTAAACTAAGAGTGCATTTCTTTATCATCACTTGTAAGTTTAGACCCACCCGGTACTTACATGTGATTGTTATTTGGGAAAAACTTTTCTTTCGACGAACCACTTATTTGTTAGCTATCAGAAAATGCTGAAATAAGTTCCATACATTGAGCAGTTTTTTCTCCATTCATCTTTTTATGTGGAAAATTGTCATTTTTTAAAGAACCAAAAGATATTCGATTATCTCGAAAACTACTAATTTTCGGATGGGGTCAAATTTATTGCAAATTTTCTCTACTTTAACCCCTTGCTTGGAATACATCTAATTACCAGTCACCCTGTATATATATATATATATATATATAGAGAGAGAGAGAGAGAGAAAGAGAGAGAGAGAGACAGAGAGAGAGAGAGAGAGAAAGAGAGAGAGACGTCCTTAGAGCGAACAACATTTTATAATATAGTTTTTCTGCTTGACTTCTTTGCATCTATTTGAACGCTACGAACCCTCGGTGTGCAAGGGGTGATTCTTTCTCCAGACACCAAATATAAACCCGCCCTTCACGTAGTACATCCTCGACTGCATTTTGTAGACTAGTGAGGTTCTAGTGTCTTTACCCATGGCCAGCATAATCATCTATAGAACCTGTGTTGTGTGCTGTCTATATGTGTGATTGTGCCCTCATCCATTTCACGTCATCATCACCCATCTTCATCTTCTCAATTAGCCAAAAGTGGCACAAGCCATTCACTCATTCGCTACGAACACTAAATAGAAATGAATGTTTTCCCGAGTATGCGAGGCGCGCATAAGTAGCTGACAGTGTGAAATAATGGATTAACTTCAAATTACTACAAACAAAATACGTTCATGAATTATTAGGTAATTACGCTTCTTATCTCTCAACAAGGCGCAGAGTTAAGTGTTGGTTGAAGTATCATGTAATTTCAAATACCATATCCAAGTCTCGAAGTAGATCAAGTTATTCGGTAGTAAGGAAGATTTCAGACACAAACGACACCCGAAAGCTGTCAAGCGACACGTATTTCTCTGCAACTGACCCTAAGAAATAAATTCAACCTTTCGAACCAAAGCTACTTGTGTCACCTGTCGCTTGCGTGTCGCTCGGACAATGCAGTTTTCTCAATCCCGTGCATTGTTTCGCCTCCGTCTGTTGTTCGCACATGCGCGGTGAATGTTTTGGTTTATACTGAAGGGGCTAGTTTCGCTTGTCGCTTGTCGCTTGTCGCTTGTCGCTTGTCCATTTGGTCAGTCGAATGTCGATTTTACTAAAGTCTATCTCGTTCTAGATTTTCTTCTCGATACGTCGCCTCTCGTTCTCGGCCTAGCAATTCTACAGCAGCATCATTTCCTTCCGCGATCCTCTTTGCAAACATATCTATTCTAATTTCTTAAAAAATAAACTGTACTAATTGACGCAACATACCTCTAAGAGCCAGATCCCGCCAGTGCTGCTTTTTCATTGGGTGACGCGTGGTCATCACATCGAGTTCCATCGCCGCTGTTTTCTGGATTTCGAGACCGTAAGCCGCTACTTATCCTTTTCAAGTAGCTCCCAAATTCTCCTCACGACGCTGACTCAACATCTAATTCTTGGAGGCTCCCATCGGGAATCGAACCCGGGACAGCTCGCACCAAAGGTGAGAGCGCTAACCATTTTTTAAAAGGAAACCTTCTAAGCTGCAATTGTCCCCACTTCAACATCATATCAAATTAAGTCAGTTCTTTACACTTTCAGTCAGGACAGACAAACACACACATCCATATCTTATCCGTAATTCGAACCCGTGACCTATGGCGTCGTAGCACTCTGTGCGCAACCGAGGTCGACACCATTTGTCTACCCAGGAGCCCCACTTATTGTAATGTTAGTGTTTAATAATGACAGTACTTAAAAAATTATTCTTCATACTTTTTTGTTTCAATCGGAATTTTTTATTTAAAACGATTTTGTTTTATTTTTCCAAAAAAAACACGCTTAGAATTGCTTGTATGGTTGGTTTCGGGCACCATTCATATAGATATGTGTTGTTGTTTTTTAAAAAAAAAATAGAAAAGATGTTCTGGTAAACGGCTCTTTAAATATTTGAACAGTGTGATTCAAGCAAATAAAAAAATATCTGTAAATATCCATTTTACTGTTTCTGATAGTGTATATATGAACCTACTATGGAAATGTTTATTGCGTGTGTTAATAAAAATATAATAATTTCAGTAACTTTTCCTCCAGTGAAAATAAAACAATTTTGATGTGCTACATAATTGTAACTTAAAAAATTTGTTATAGTTTTTGCAGTAGAATTTTTGCAATTCTTTAAATGATAGTTTGCAAAATATCAGCTGCCATGTTTATTTATAGTTTAATGATAATGACACTATGTATGGTTTAACATGATTAGTATTTTGCATATTATTCTACACAAAAGTTTCCTATTTTTACCTACAAAATTATTTAATTTTAAATCAAGAAAATTTAAGTGTGTTTACAGGTTACATATTACATTTTATTTTTATGAGTTCACCCCATCAGTACATATATTTTGTTTCCTTTCTTAGCCTATTAAAGGTCATTCAATTATTATGAGATTATTATACTTTCACGAAAAGTGATTCTAATATCTACAAAATTCTTATGTACATTATTCTGTAAATTATTTGTTTAAAGTTATTAAAATCAGTGATTTTTTTCTTTAGATCTGATTATCCACCTTCATTCCGATAATTTCTTGCCGAAAGTATGTTTTCTCACATGAAACTCAAAATTTATTCACAAACATCTGAGAAAGAAGAACTCATTTGCGAGCAGCTTAAGTGGGGTCCTATGTTGGAATTCCATGCGAATCATTGATTTATTAATACGCCTGCAATTACGTCATCATGTAATCTCACCTTGCAATTTATCTTTATGAGATACTTGTAGAATATCAGCATCAAACAATCAAAATATGTAAACCCCAATGAACTATCAATTGACTTATACTTTTCCTTCACTGTTGGTTAAATCATATACACAAGAGTATAATGAAATTCTCCGCTCCTGGTTAAAATGGTAGACAATGAATCAACAGTTCGGAATAAATCATTTTCTCGCATCTGCCACTGCTGATTCAAACAGCTCTTATAGGAAAAGCGAAATCAAAGAACGAAAATAAACGAGTGCTTCGTTTTCATAAACAAAAGGTTTTTGTAATGTCTGATAAACGTTATCGTCCCTTTGAAATAGTTGCCGTATCGTCAAGGATAATATCACTCTCCACGCACATAACTTTTCCCTCGATCTTCTCGGCGCGTTACGTAAATTTCCTCGCCGAAAACTCATTGGTCGATATTCCGGCGCAGCGTCCAATGGGAGCGTGTCTCTCCGCGCCCTCGCAGATCATCCTCCGCTTCTCTCGTCTTTCGGTCTTTTTGTTAAAACTGTCCACGGAAGCGGCGCCCGCCAGACAGGCTGAAGTTAGTTTTGCGGCAACATCATAGCGCGGCCGTCGGAAAGCCTCGGGTACGTCGACGAGAAAACGCGGTTCGAATCCTCGCTCGACGAATTTCCGCTCGGGTAACCGACGATGCAACCGGACTGGAACGGGCCGAATCGACAGTGTCGGTGGCGACTTAGTGACTTCTGAGAACTTCCGTGCAACAAGTGTCATCCGTCACCCGTATGTCCTCTCGTAACCCTTTATTGACCGTTCCTCGTTCACCCTCTCCGTGACAGTGCTGTGTGTCCGTTGAAGCGATGGAAGTGTTGACAAGCCCATTGTAGTGCCTTATTGTTGTCGTACGAACCAGCAACAATGGGGACTGAATACCCGAACATGACGGATTCGAATATGACAAACATAAGTTTTTCATTTGGTAGAAATAACGGTATGGAGTACAATCTTACCGACGAGCCATTCTGCAGAGATGAGTACATCATCGGACACAAAGCCGTTCAGGCTCTTTTCTACATATTGTACTTGACAATATTCCTGCTCGGGATCTTCGGAAATGTCCTCGTGTGTTACGTGGTGGGTAACAACAAATCCATGCAAACCGTTACGAACTTCTTCATAACCAATCTTGCCCTTTCGGACATCTTACTGTGTGTGCTCGCAGTTCCTTTCACGCCTCTATATTCCTTCCTTTGCGAGTGGGTCTTTGGGAAAATGCTGTGCCATATGGTCTCCTACGCACAGGGTACCAGCGTGTACATTTCGACCTTGACTCTCACCTCAATCGCCATCGATCGCTTCTTCGTCATCATCTACCCTTTCAAACCGAGAATGAAGTTGAGGACATGCGTCTTGATCATTGTTAGCATCTGGGTGTTCTCTGTGTGTGCCACTCTGCCTTACGGGGTCTTTGTGAAGCATACCAAGCACTATACGAACGATAATGTCGCGGTCTATTTCTGCGAGGAAGCGTGGCCTAACGAAAGCATTCGTCAAATCTTTGGAGCCGTGACAGCCTCGTTGCAGTTCATCCTACCGTTCATAATCATGACGGTGTGCTACGTCAAAGTTTCCCTAAAACTTAACGACAGGGCCAGGGCAAAACCTGGCTCCAAGAATTCTAGAAAAGAGGAAGCCGATCGGGAGAGAAAAAGACGTACCAACAGGATGCTGATCGCCATGGTGACAATCTTCGGGATGTCGTGGCTGCCGCTCAACCTCGTCAATCTTCTCAACGACGTCTACATCACCATATCGGCCTGGAAGTATTATAACTTCTGCTTCTTCATGGCTCACGCCGTGGCCATGAGTTCCACCTGCTACAACCCTTTCCTGTACGCTTGGCTCAACGAGAACTTTAGGAAGGAGTTCAAACAGGTCCTGCCTTGCTTCGAGCCGTCACCCACCAACAACCGGTTTGGCAACTGGCGATCCGAAAGGACTTGCAACGGAAACGAGACCATGCAGGATTCGCTCCTCACCACCCACAGCTCCTTGCGAACCACCATCACCCACACTGCGACCTCCCCCACAGAGGAGAGGGTGCCGACCGCCACTTACTCTGCTAACCAAGATGCCGTGCAGCTGCACCTGGCGGATGGAAAGGTCAAGAAGGAGATGCCCGAAATTCCCGAAGTTCCCGGGGAATTAGTGTAGGATTCTTCTCCATGTGCTCTACTGGTAAGTGTATCCAAGTTGACTTCTTTTTTCACTAATGTTTTCCCGCTCTCGAATTACCGAAGTTTAACAATCTGCAACAATCCATAAAATAACAACTTTACTTAACTGTAAATGTTCTATGGTGGGATTTACACACTCACCAAACACTTTAGAAGTGTTAATACCGTATTTCACCGCATAACCATCGCACGCTGTTTTCTCAGTCCAAAAAATGGTTTACAGCCTCGCATCGAGCGTCAGATAACGAAACCAACGATAGCGGAGCAGGATCTTAAAAGAAGATTAAATTTTATAAGTCTGTAATTTTCAACACCGTACTAAATTTTCTCAAGTATAAGCTTTCAACTATAGTGCACAAATCAATAACAACTAATGTGTTAACTATTTTTCAGTCTGGAAAATATGTCACCAAGATATGATGTGCGTCGATTTGGTCTAACAAGTTTTAACGCACATCGTGCATCGTAATCTTTCACCAAAATCAAATTAGTGGTATATGTACCGATAATACAGACACAATTTTCTATTTTTTTAAAGGCTTCACACCCCACTTTTTGCAAATAAATTAGGCATAAATTCTTCAACAATTATGCCGTGAAATAAGGTATTTCACAAAGTTCACTTTGCTGAAGTATTTGAGGTCGCGTGGACTAAATACTCGTCATTGGTCATGCATCTGATCTATCGAACATTATTGTATTTTCCCATTATTTGCCAATGTTTATCTAGTTTTATAGCGAGAATATCCTCTTGTTAATATTCTGCTTCACTAAATAAAGATTTATAGACTCGTCACTCAATATATTACCTAGTTAATTACATTTCAATGTAATGAAACCAAACAAATAGACGTAGGGTATCTTAGAATCTTACTTATGTTATTCTCTTCCAAAAAAGAGATTCAAGATTCACAAACAGGTTTCTTGTGGTCTAGGTTCACCACACCTACCTCATACATTTATTGCAGATTTTAGAAGCATGTACAGTCACTGACAAAAAAATGGGACTCCTAGATCCTGAAATACTCGTTTCTCTGCAAGACATTATGTCTGTTGCCGAACACTACTGCCACCTCCCGTGGCAGAGTGGTTAGCACGTCGCGCTACGACGACAGGGCTCCTGGGCATCGATGTTTGTGAGCGTCAATTTAATCATATCATCACTCATCCCCATCTTCGCAAATTAGCCAAAAGTGGAACAAAAAGCGAAGTAAAATAAAGCAAATCAATCAATCAATCAATCAATCAATCAATCAATCCTAACTCTACTGCGGATATAGAAGTTGCCATTGAAAATTTGCTATTAATATCCACTTAGAATCGCTGTAGAATTAGGCAACACACATAACGCCTTATAGAAAAGAGAGTATTTGAGGATCTAGGTGTCCCATTTTTATCGCTGGTGGCTGTACTTGTGTAGACATGAAAATACCATGTGTCGCAAAATGTTCCCGTCAATGGTCGTGCGGATCACTATTGAGCTCCACTGGAATGTTGGTTGGTTGGTTGATCTAGTGTTTTAAGTCCACGTTATGCACAGTAAGGCTAATCGGGACTGGACCTACAGTTTAAAGTGGAATCCGAACCACTATGTGCCTCCACCGGGTATCGAATCCGGTACACCCTGTTTACGACCACTGCGCCATCGGGGAGGTCCCCTGAAATGTGAGCTCTGCAAGAAGTCAACAATGGATCTCTTACAAATAAATGCTGAACGATTTGATGATGACGTTTTAAGGCCACTTTGTACACAGATAGGTTAATCGGGACTGGAGCTAAAGTATAAATTTGATATCCGAACCACTGTGCAATGTGCCTCCAAAATGTATCGACCCCGGGTCCCCTTGATTACAAGGCGACGACTTTACCACTACGCCATCATTGAAGCCCTCTAAAAATGTTGAACGAAGATAGTTCCTCGACTGTTCCAGGAAGGCACACTGGGAGCAAAGGTCAACAGTGTTGCCAAACGCCAGTAGCATGGAAATATAAACGAGTGGATCACTATGGTGATCCCGCGAGTACCGCAGTGTAAAATATGGCGTTAACGAAAAATTCGTTGCATGTTTCGGAGCTTAGAATAGAGAAATAGATTCCACAGCTGTGGATAGCAGGAAACGTCAAATTTAATTACGTAACATTGATTTGCTCTGTTGAATTAATATATTCCGCAAGCATAAAAATCCTCATGTTAAGTGCTTATATTTAGGTCATTCATAAAAACGCGCTAAAAGATCACACAGGTAGGGATCCAAGGATATCAATTGTCGTCCTTGAGAGACATAGCGATATTAAAGTTTTGAACGTGTAGTAGGTACACTATTTACAATAAACGCACACCTTGTTCTGGCATTCCCGTGATTAGGAATTAGGGTGAGACAATATCATTAACACACGGAATATAATAGTGATGGTACCGAGATGAGGCGATGCGAGATTTCATATTGTCTCGTCTCACCTTGTGAATGAAGAAGTTTTCTTCCTTCTCGATCTACCCTCGGATTTAGAGATAATAGTGTAAATATTTAAAAAAAGCGTTTATTTAAACAAACCAAAAATATATAACTTTCCAGCATTAACCAACACAATTAATTCATTCATAAACAATCAGAAGTCACCTTTTGATTTAGCATCGAACGATAAACGAACCTCGGACATGGAGTCTCCGTAACATGTCGATTTGCATGTCTCTGTATCGTCTCCTGGTATTTCGAAGAATCTCCCCATCCCCATTCGGATTTTAAAACAAGTCTCGAATCTTGATACGAGAGAAGAGACCTGCGGGGTTCGTTAGACGAAAGTCGTCTGTCGAGTTTCTTAAAATTATTTTTCCGGCAAAGGTTTAACGTATTTTTCTCGATCAATAGTTCTTTACGAGAGCAACAAGTTTAAGCACGTATTCCGAATCACACGTTTTCCTCACTATTAAATAATTATTAGATGAGTGGGTTTATTTCTTTCACTGTCATCATTTCACTCAAATGGAACATTGAGACCTGGTCAATAAAAAACTAAAATGTATTATTATTATTATTATTGAAAATGAACCTTGTCGGGCACACCACTTATTTCGGCACGTTGAGCTATACTCGCCTATTCCAAAACTTACGTTAAGAAATTATGAAATCAAAACGAAACAGTTGTACAGTCTCGGACAATAATAATGGGACTGCTAGATCCTGTAATATTCGCTTGTCTGCAAGGCGTTATGTGTGTTGCTTAACTCCACGGCAGGGGTAGAAGTTGAACATCTGCTATTGAAATCCACTTGTTGCCTTAGAGTTAGGCAACGCACACAACGCCTTGCAGGGAAACGACTATTTCAGGATCTAGGTGTACCATTTTTATTGCGGGTGACCGTACCTTGCCAATGGTGTGAATGATTTTCAGTTTGTGATTACTGAAACTTTTTTAAAGTTTCTCAAATTAACTTATCAAATTGCGACCATTGTTAGAAATTATGCCCATATCAAAATTTTCATTTTGAATTGATATTCTCTCCCATGCTTGGAAAGGGAGAAGAAGTAGTGTAGTGGCGGTTGCTAATGTGTTTACGACAGGTTAGAAAATTTCAGGTCAAAATGTTCTTAATTTCTTTTTAAGTGAATATCCAGAGGAAGATGGATTTATTTTAGAGTGCGTTGACTGAAATTAGGCCTAGAAAAATATTTCCTTAATTTATATCTTTTCTTCTGATTAAACACGTTAAGGTCAAAGTTCCTCAAACATCTTAATGATCTCATAGTTGTGCCCAGGTTCTTCGTTTGGGATAATATACTAATAGTAAAGAAGGGCGCCCGCGGGCTACTTGCGCCCCTGAGATTTCTGGAAAGAGTAAATGTAATTCGAATGGTCAAATTGTAGTGATATTTTATAACAAAGAAAAGTTGTTTTCGGTGACTTACAGGCCGTACGTTAGAGCAACTATTATTATTATTATTATCGTTATTATTATTATTATTATTATAGAGTACCCTCCGGCATGTAAACACATGGAGAAGAGGTACCATGAAGGAGATTAGATTAAGTGGTCTGTGACTCTGATTGATATCTGTGCATTGTGAAATAGTACAACAAGAAAAATTACTCTTCGTTCATCAACGAAGTGATAGGGTAGGTAGATGCTTATTAAAAGGAAGGAAGGTGAATCCTGTTTCTATGTTAATAGTAGGCTTGAGTCTGAACTTGTATACAACGCCAAAGTATATTCAATCCAATTTGAATTTTATGATGTGTAAAGTGGTAGTAGTAGTAGTAACTAATAATAATAATAATAACAATGACTGACTGCCATGCGAGAGACCCGAGTTCGATTCCCGCCGGAGTAGAGCCGGATTTTTTTTCCACCCGTTCAAGCGGCTCCGGCGCCCACCCAGCATTGTATAAAGTGGGTACCTGGAGGAAACTCTGTGGGGTAAAGGCGGCCAGGAGTGTGGTGGTGATCACATCACCTCCACCTTCGGCTGTGATCAAGAAAGTGTGGGGCCATAACCCCACACCCGCTATACGCCTTCATGGCGTAGTGCATAGCACAGGGGAGCACGTTACATTTTTACAATAATAACAAAAATACAATAGCAACAACAATAATTAAAACAACAACAATAATAATAATATTAATAATAATAAACGTTTCTATGACTCTGCCCCCGCCTGAGAAAAAATCTGCGCGGTCTCTTGATACTAAGGAAAACAGTAGACGGACAGGCATTGGTCAATTTGGTGATAAAATTATGGCACGACCCTCACAATCAGCAACTGGCTCATTCTTTCAGACAAACATCTGGTGTAAGATATTGCAAAAATATGGCGTTTTTCATGCGACGACACAAATAAAAAAATAGCTATAAAAGTAACTCTTAATTTCGTTATTAGTTACTTGAATAATAGTAATTGAGGTACATTTACTAATATTAAAAAGTTACTAATTTTACAAGTAACTCGTTCCTTCCATAAATTTACAACAGCTAATAAAACTACAGTTCGTTTAAGAAAGTAGACATGTATACATCTTTATGTAATATGGGGGTTTACTATGGTTTTTTTGTACCTCTATAGTTTGTTTTTATATTAAAATATAATTTAATGAAAATTAATGTTATTTTTTTGCTTAGTAGTGACAAGAAAACCAGCTTTGCTGGTATGATGCATGTCATGGAAGTTATATCAATAACTGTAAAATTATCGGGAAGTTCAACTGAATTACGTTTCCAAATATTTTTTTTAAAAAAAATCATAATTGCGAGTGTAGCTGAATTACTTTCGCGAAGAAGAAAGTGTTACACAGTTACTTTTAATAAGCCCTGCTGAGCTTGCTATTCCCTCAAACCATTTCTCGATCTCCTTCTAACTTTGCCGAATAATATGGCGGAGTATTTTACACAGCGCACTACGACGCCAGCGGCACAGGGGGTGGAATCCCGATCTGGGCAACGGTGTTCTTTGTGAGCGTCCCTTCATCGATTTCGTCATCATCAGTCATCGCACATCGTCATCTTTGCAAGTAGACAGAAGTGACAGGAAAGCCATAAAATAAACCGAACCAATCAGTCAATATCCTCCGTACTTCAGAATTATTATTATTGTTGCATTGACTATTGCATGGGTATGTCACTTTGGCTAATCGCGACGAAAAGAATGATTGATGAAATGGTTAAATTGCTGAAGCGAGACTCGCAAAGAACACCCATGTTCAGGCCAGGATTCAAACCCGTGAACTCTGTCGTCGTAGCGCGTTGTGTTAACCCCTCAGCCACGTTGCTTGGCTCTGAAAACACCGGAACTAAGCGATTTGGATGTAATGTTTATGAGGAAAAGTTGTCTTCATGCCATCTACCACCCAAAGTTCATTCATTATCTTCATAATAAATAATAATAATAATAAATTTTCTTTATTCAGCGGGCGAGGTTCAGCCAAGGGCTGCTCTGCCACCTAACCCTTGTCAATATGAGAATACATATGTGATGATTATAAACTTATGGAGCAGTAAGCTAAACGTAAAATAATAATAATAATAATAAAAATAAAAAATGAAGAAAGAAAAAAAATACATAGGAATTAGTTGCAAAAAAAAAGTGTAACTAGAAATAAAAAAAGACAATAGTAATAATAATACAATAATACAATTTCTTATAGTGAGTGACTTGATACCTTCAGTATGTGCCCCGACTCTGCCATTGTTCCATTAACAGCAGATCTTTTATTTTACCTTTAAAATATAATGGGTTTTTTACACTAGCGATATTTGCAGGCAATGCATTCCATGCTTTGGGAGCCGAAAAGGAGAAAGAGGATTTGTAGGCCGTGGTAGAGTGATGGGGTAAATCGAAGTTGTTCCGCTTACGGGTAACATACTGATGGATTTCCCTACGGGAATGCATCTTCTCAAACAGGTACTGCGGTTTACCTTCTGTCAGTATGCGGCGTATAAAACAGAGATAGTGCAACTTCCTTCTGTTTGCCATGGTAAGAACCTGATTATTATTTAAGAATGGAAGAATATGATCGGATCTTTTTGCTTGAAAAATGTATCGGAAGCAGGCATTTTGCACCATTTGTATTTTTTTACTGAGCTTTTGCGAGAGTTGAGGACCGTAAACATTATCACAATAGTCGAACAATGGGTAGATTAATGCTTGGATGAGTCTTAGCTTGCATTCCGCAGGGAGGAAGTCACGGAAACGATTCAGATTCCTAAGTGTTCCATAAGCTTTCCTACATTGCGTCTTTACATGTTCTGTCCAATCAAAAATTTCGTCAAAAATCAGACCAAGATTTTTAGCAGTGTTATTCCTGGCAATGGGCAAGTTGTTTATTTTGAGCTCGAACTTAATATTTTTAATTAACGACCTTGAATAATTAGAACCAATGATTATGAAAGAGATTTTTCTGGATTTATTTTAAGACCGTTAGATACACACCAGTTACTGACCCTGTTCAAGTCAGAATTTAGTGACTGAAGCTTATGTTCCAACGAAGCGTAGTGATCTGAGAAATATAACTGGGTATCGTCTGCGTAAAAATGTGGAGTGAAGAATTTTATAACTTGCTGCAAATCTGCAGTGTAAAGGGTGAAGAGGAGGGGGCCTAATATCGATCCTTGCGGCACGCCTGCTTTCAGCGTTATAGGTTGAGACACGTGAGATGGTGAATTATGTAATACGACCTTTTGACGTCTGTTAAATAGATATGTTTGAAACCAGTTTAATGTTGAAGGAGAAAACTTGTAGTATTTAAGTTTGGCTAATAATAAGTCATGCTGCACAGTGTCAAAAGCCTTACTGAGATCCAGAAGTACTAAAATAGTGACTTGCTGTTTATCAATGGCATAGAGAATATCATCCACAACTTTAGCAAGAGCAGTGGCTGTGCTGTGTTTCTCACGGAATCCGGATTGCAGCGGGGGCAGTAAATTATTCGTGTTAACGTAGTTTAACGTCTGCGAGTGCACTATTTTCTCGAGTACTTTAGATAGCACAGGCAAAAGACTGATAGGCCTAAAGTCATTGTAAGAAGTGGCGATCTGCTTTTTCTGAAGTGGCAGGATTCGTGCTTCTTTCCACATTTCAGGAAAGACGCCACTGGAAAGAGATGAGTTAATGACGTGCGTTAGCGGAGATAAAACATAAGGCAAAGAAAGTTTGAGCATTTTAGTGCTGATACCATCTACTCCAAAACTATTTGAGCGTATGCTATAAATAGTTCTATGTACATCTTTTTCAGTTACCTCAGTAAAGTTAAAATACTGTTCAGCGGTGGAACAGGTTTTGTTCTCGAAATGCTTTATTTGCTGAGCCTTAAGTGGAGGAGGAATTTCAGATTCATTGCAAATTTTACCAAAATGGTCATTAACAGCATCTAAATCTTCAGTGGTACTTATGAGAGAGAATGTATTATCGTGAGACTTTTTATTGTTAACAATACCCAATTGTTTCAACTCATTCCATGTTTCTCTCCGGTTTAAATTTTTCCCGCCAAATTTGAAGGTAAGATAACATTTCTTTTCTTGTCTTATGACAGTTGTTGTAAAGTTCCGGAGTTCTTTATATTGTTGCCAGTCGCTTGGATTGTTCGAACGTTTGAACTTTCGTAGCGCGTTATCTCTGATTCTCATCAACAATTTAACATTACTGGTGATCCACGGTGCATTTTTCTTATTGTGCTTTACGATTTTTAGAGGTGCGTGCGTGTCAAACACATTTTGTATATTTGAGGTCAAAAACTCCACTTTATTATTAACATCATCAAGTGAGTAAAGCTTTGACCAATCTACATCAGTTATATCTTTTGCAAAAATTTCTTCGTTGAAGGTATTAAAATTTCTACAATAAACGTAACTCGCTTGAGGTTCCGGTTTCTGCAACAAGAAATCAGCGTACGCAACGCAGTGATCTGATTTACCGATTGGGACAGTAACGTCAGTTTTAAACAGTAATTCTGTATTGTCAACGGCTATGATGTCAAGGAGCGTTTTACTTTTTTCGGTGATGCGGGTTGGTTTATTAACTATTTGCGTTAGACCAAATGAATCAAAAATCGATCTTAAAAACCGTGTTTCTGGTTTATTCGGGGTGAGATAATCGCAGTTTACATCTCCTAACAGGAAGAGATTATCAACTAGTGGATAGATTTCGGACATTAATTCTTCGAACAATGTAAGTTTTGTGTACGGGACATTGGGCGGTCTGTATATGGAACATACGCCAAACTGTTTATTCATGTACTTCAGAATCAAAGTTAATGTTTCGATGCCTTCAGTATTTACTTTCGTCTCTATTGTTCGGACAGTTAAGTTAGATTTATGAAAAACTACAATTCCGCCACAGTTTTTCTTGGTTCTATTTTTTGTTAGCGTTTCATAACCCTGTATACTAATTAGAGATAGTGGTGTTCCGTCCTTTATCCAGCTTTCTGTAATGACAATCAAATCGAAGTCTCCCTCTTTTACAACAAGCCGCAGTTCGTCCATTTTCGGAACTAGCGATCTGACATTCGCGAGAGCGACACGGAAAAATGAGTCATTGCTTGGCCCTCCCCTTCCCCTTCCCAGCAGCTGGTCATTACCTCGGGGGTTAACGGGAACCGTCCTCACATTTGAGCCCTTGCAAGGAATGCAGTGAAAATCTTTGGATGTTTTCAGGCTTACCAACTATTGAATACTTGCTATTAAAGAGTAAAGGCTTACCTTGTCTCGTGGAACAAATGACAGGTCGGGCATCTCCACACTGTGTGAATATGTGGTGTGATTTTGCATGTGTGTGCACAAGATGTCACCGTGAACACTGACAAACACTCTCACGTCAGTTTGTAGAGAACATCAAAATTAACTTTTCTTTTCTTAGTAACGCTTGGTCTTTTCGACCCTACAAGACCTCGAAAAACTCCATTTTCGATCCTGTATGTATTCAGCCATTAGACACAAATTCAAGGTTGCCACTGTCATTTACATTTTCGAATAATATGCTAAAACACAACATCATTCCAGGAGAGAGACTGACAGGGTGAAATTGCTGTGATTAATTTTTCGGCAATTTAATTATACATGTATCACCTTTCAATCATTACGTTACCAATTTCATTTTAAACTTTTGCATTAGAAAAGGGTCTCGTATATGTTTGTAGACGTTTTCACACTCCATTGGCCATACATTCTGCCAGAAGTTTTTTATGTTATTCTGTCGTTTTCCGACAGGAAAAATACAAGTCAGTGGCAACCATTAATCTGTGATTATGCTGCACACATACAGATTACACAATATCGTTGTACGAGCGTTCGTAGCGTCGAATCGAAGTCTTAAGGAGCAAAACTTCTACACACTGTGAAAGTTTGCCATTGTTGTACGGTGACACCATGTATGAGGATCATTCGGAAAGTAAAGAACGTTTCGCCATACAAGGATATTTATTGATAATATTGCAAAAACGGAATGGAAATCAAGAGACAACCGAGTGGAGAATTCAGTGTTTCCTCTTCTCCACCACTCAGTCTCATGGTCTCAGTTAAACAAAGCGTAGAAATTTGTCCCTGAAAGTAAGGAAGATACTTTCATTGATCCGTCAATGCGATTAAACATGCAATATGGCTGCTTGACTTAATCAGTTCTAGATTCAAATCCCGGTAAGAATCTTCTGCAAGGTGCCAATTGCTACATGACTTAGGGGGCATACAAGAAAGGCGTCAGAGCTCAACTTTAGAAAGAACACCTTAAAGATACCTTACCACGCATTTCATGAATCCTAAGAGAGAAGGGAGAACAGAGAGGTGTCAGTCTAGATCAATGCATATTTTTAATTAGACACTGATTGGGAAGAGAGAGTTAGTAACTTCTCATCTAGTGCTTCTCCACACTGTTATCAGATGATTTTTTTAAAATTTCCTTGACATTTGAATGAGCGCAATGATAAAGCCAGAAAGCTTTAAAAATATTTGCCTCTCGGTGGCAGTTCGTATTGAACGCTGCCACTCAAAAACGACATGCCCTTCGGTTGTAACGGTGAGAGTGATCCCATCCACACTATCTGGAAGAATTTAAAGTTCAACCTGAGGTTAATGTAACCTTCAGTGTACTGCCTGACGCTAAAATAGAGTAACATTAAATTCCAAGTCATATTTATATATTATTAGAATTCATAAATGCCCTGTAAAGTATCGACTACTTCAAAGGACTTTTGGGTGCACACGATAGACATACCTTAAATATTTGTTTTTCATATGAAATATATTGACAAGCAAAAAAAAATAAAGAAAAGAGTCTTCTCCTCTTGAAATGCAAGTTCTCTTTGTCTAATTTTTATTTCATTTTGATTATTTTCGCCCAACATTTCTTCTTTTTCTTCTACTTCTTTTTCTTCAAGTTCTTCCATTTTATCTACTCTTTTCTTCCATCTGTGCATTTGTGGAAGTCATCTCAATAAATAAAGTCTGAAACATTTCCGGAAATTGCCTGAATTCTCATTCCAGTCATGTTGAATTTGACTCACCCTATTCGTCCAGGAACGATTTAAGAAAACATGATAAAATTCTATTTTGATATATTTTACATCATGTTCCTTTAGATGTGGAAAGCTTTGCAGTGGAACCATACATAATAATAAGTCTAATCATTAATTTGCAACCATAATTTATATTTAAGTAGGAGAAGATTAATGGAATAAGAGGTGGTTTAATTTCATGAAACCGAGCCTTGCTCGAGTGTAATGGGATCAAGCAAGGGTCAGTGATTCTTAATGAGACCAGCCTCTGTATTATTCGGGTAAATCTTAATTTTCCATCTGTGGCAGTTACTTAAAAATGTCCAAAAAATTAGACGAGAAACACACCAATACATTTGCAAATAATACTATATTTCTGAATCAATCTTGTTTAGCATTTGGCTTCACTTTATTTTCATTCTTCGACTCCCACTAATGTTTACTGTTAGCGAGGTTGTAACTTTTCGTAGTATAGCATATTCATTTTTATTTTATTTATGCTAGACTGGTGCACTCCTATCTTATTCAATAACGATTTGCGTTTCTTGTGTTTCATGTTCTCTTGGCGCCATCTGTTGCCATTATTGGTACTATTTTATTATTTTGTTAGTGCGTAACGTGGAAATTTATTTTTCTTTACTTGGGCAAAAACGAACGTTTTTCAACTTAATAATATATCTGGTAGTAAGTATTGCATTGTCTCAATCCCCTATACACAATAGTAGAATTTTCAAGCTGTCCACGATAATCAAGGCCAACCGTAGGATTTTGTTTTCTCAGAAGGTGCAAAAGTGCTCAAAATGAAGGGAACATGGGGATGTTATCCCGCAGATAGTCAATTTCTCATAGAGCAATCCTCACTAGGAAAATTTACATATGCACCCTGCATTTGCTCAATGTTGATACATGCAAGCATCTCCCACGTTCCTCCAATCATGACAAAGCACCCCCACGAAGTAGGAATTCACTACGATTACATTAGTTATAAAATTTGATATTTTACTTTTTATTATTATTATTATTATTATTATACAAATCAAAACATTGAAATTGAATTGAATATAGCTTGCCGTTGTTTACAAGTTCAGGTTTGAGTCCACATTTCAAATAGAAACTGCCAATGCATAAGCAAATTATACACACCTATCACTTCGTTGATGCAATTTTTTTGAGGATGAACAGAGACCACTTTCTCTGCTGCTATCTTCCCGTTCCATCGCTTCTCGAAAAGTGGGCGTGATTTGTACCGATCCATCGTTCCGGAAAACATTTTTTTTCCGGGTCAGTTATTCCCGATCCATCGTCCCAGAAACGTCACTTGTATACAGGCTTATGCAACGGGATAAGCTTATTGCTTCAGCAAGGATACAGGTTCAATATTAAGAAAACCAGGAAAAATGGTTCTGGCTATTGGCAATGTGCACCAGCTTGCCGTCTCTATCAGGCTTGAAGTCGAGCATATATAGAGTTCGTGCAACATCCCTAGGAGTTCCGTTGACAATGAATGCAGTGAGAGACATGAAGTTTCCTGGAAACATCTTGAAGACATCAGATGGAGAACAGTTTCTTCAGTTTGAAAGAAATGCCAAAATTATTGGGTTAGGTTAGGTTAGGTTAGGTTAGGTTAGCAAAAATAGCAAAAACATTTTTTACATTTATTGTGTACCTACTGTTCATTTCTTTATTTACTTGCTTATAATTTGCTTACTATCTGTTTATTATTTTCATTTATTATTGCGAAATGCTCAGTTGCTTATTTACTTCATTTCACATATGTATGTGTGCAACAACATTTGTTAGTTTTGTTTGTGCGTGTGATACAGATGTTTATATACATTCTGTGAGTGTTCCTTTCCTTATTTTCGGAAGCGATGGATCGGGAACACCTGACCCGGAAAAAAACACTTTCGTTATCAGGAGCGATTTATCGGGACAAACCACGCCCACTTTTCGAGAAGCGATGGATCGTGAAGCGATGGAATGGGAGTAAATCATTCTGCTGTCCTTCATGGCGCCCCTCATCCATGTTTTCATTCTACAATTTTACCATTTGAATTATGGTAAGGACGGGCCAAACGGACACTCTAAGCACAATTTTCAAAATAACTGTCAAACATTTTATTGAAGAATGAAAATAACTATTGGCATAAAAGGTGTGAACCTTCAGTTAACACATGATAGCACATAGTATGCAAGCAAATGAACATCTGTCTCAAAATAGTCTGATCAATCCCCGGATGCGGCGGCAGCGTCCGTTTACCCCGCACGTTCGGGGCAGATAGACACGTGATGATTTATGAACTATCATCACTCTCACAATAACAACACACATAATAAGGGTCATTTCCCTTTGCAACACAATTTACATGGAACGAGAGAGAACACTCTAAGCACTGCACCCAATTTTGACCGTGGTTGTACACATCTTTGCATTTACGGCACTCATCACTTGTCGTGAGTTTAAACTTCTTCGATTTTTTGCTTCAGCTTTCAGTTTTTTGTACTTGAGTCAAGCGATGAAGGAAGGATCCCTCAATACATGTGACTTTACATTCCGAAAAAGTCCACCAGATGACAACACAATGTGTATACATAAAGGAAATAGCCTACTGCCTTCACCACACTTCAAATCACAACTTCGGCGGGACCATAGTAACATATGCAATCCTTGTGTTCGCAACACATTTTTTTAGTATTCAAGGTTTTGCACGTACATTTTCTGCTTACCTGGTCAGGTTTTTTTGCTGGATTCGCGTTTCTTCTTTACGATTTCTTCCGATGCTCAACACAACTGCTCGCAAACGTTCAGGTTCGTACACAACTCCAACTGCTGCACTGTTGCTAACTTCAAACCGAAAATATTCGTACTTTTCTTAGGGGATGTCCGTTTGCCCCAGTGTCCGTTTGCCCCGTTCTTAACCTATACGAAGTTTCTCCTGATATCTAAGAAGGCAAGTACTCTCTCGCACTCCTCTCTCTCATACCTATCGTAACAATTCATTACTGCAACAACGAATTGATGTGTATAATAAACAAAATAATGTCCAAGATATGATATTATTGGAATCGGTTTTATGCATTGATCAGTGCTGAAATATTTACATACATGATAATAATATATCATTTTTAATTTTTTTATGTTATTTAAGTTGCTGTAGTATGTAGTATTTTGTCCCGGAGGTGTCGGTCTTCCGGAACACGTTTACCTGATCCAGGACGCGCCTGTAATCTATATACATAGTCTCTATACTGTTCTTGCATATCACTAAGATATACTGATGTGGAAAACATACCTAAAATGAAGGTGTACAACTTGTAGGTTTATGCTTTATGTCAACTCAATACATTGAGTTGCTCCGTACACTGAATATACAGTAAAACTTCTCAATAACGGACAGGCCTGGTGAAAATAAAAGTCCGTAATTAAGAAGTGTCCGCTATTCAGAAAAAGAATGTAGGATGTTACGCAATAGGATAAGCATATTACAGTACGTACTTTGCGACATTGTAGCAGAAGTGACACACATTTCTCAAAATAATTACAAAGAATACTGTCTATTGTCTGCAATTTTAAAAAGAAATACGTTCGATGTAACATAAAACAATGCGCGCTAGTTCGAAATACTAGCCATTGTTGTGCCGAATTCCAGGAATTGCGACCGTTTTCTTTCAAGCAGTCCTAGGGTGACCAGATATTTGTTGACCAAAAAGAGGTTGAAGGTGGGCAATCACAAATCAAAAAGAAAACGAAAATAAGGGTGGCTATTTGTTATTGCTTCCATTATAGCCCCTATAAAATACGCCTACACTCTACAGATTCAAATTACTTATGGGTCTAATGTGATTAAATTATGATTAAATCGTCCTCTATTGCCAGTCCAAACTCTTCACAGGTCATGTCCACACTGAATTTCACTTTCATTACTTGTTCCAGTGTTGACACCAGGAGTGTACTTTTTTCCTCTCGCCAATAAGTTTTAATAACACTGAAGAGTCTTTCACAATCAACATTTATAACAGACAGAGTAAACAAGATTTTTATAAGAGGCACAATCACTTTTAAATTTGACCCAGCCTGTAAAATAATGAATGAATTTAATAGCAAGGAAAAGAGTATATTTGGGGATTTTTGCAAATTGAAAAGAGTATAGAGTATATGAACTTCTAAAAGAGTATAATACTCTTAAAAAGAGTATGTCTGGTCACCCTAAGCAGTCCGTTATTAAGAAGTTTTATTTGCGTTGGGGAGGTAGTTTGCATGGTCCGAGTCCGTTATTAAGAATGTCCGTTATTAAGAAGTAATATTGCCATTAAACCACATGTATTTCTGCCGGTGAATTTAAAAATGTCCGTAATTTAGAGGCGTCCGCTATTAGGAGAAGTTTTAGTACTTTAGTTACAAACCCACTCTATTCTATGCAACATAGCACAGCCCAGCAACATGGAGATCAATGAACTGATGTCGTTTACCTTGACATACATTGTGTTGTACATGACATGGGATTTTCTGCCCTCTTCGTTTTTAATATTCATGACCTGATTGGTATCTGGGAGGATTTACCAGATGTATGTCGTTAATCACGTTGTTATCACTGACGTTGCATCTGCTGGTATAAATATAGATGTCTCAACAAATGCCAAAATTAGTTACTTTTAAAATTATGTTTGAATTTGTAAACAACAGTCCCTTTGTATTTGAATTTATGCTTTGGTTATTTAATATCACATTTCTGCCACTTTTGGCTATTTCAACGATTAGCATGATTGATGGAAAATTAATGAAAGGACACTCAGAAAGAACACCCATACAACGGTCCGTGATTTGAACCTGGAGCTTAGAAGGAAAGATCGAGAGACGACCAAGAGATAAAAAAGGTAAAGTGCTCCCCTGTGCTTAGCACTACGGCATGAAGGCGTATAGGGGGTGTGGGGGTAACACGACCACTATCTATTATCCAATTTGCAACGTCTGTCACCGTTCTGCGCTCGCCACAACGTCGTTAGCCGAGTAGAGAGTTTGCATCAGTGCAAAGCTTTCAGCACACTTGGATCCTCCCCAATGGCGTAGTGGTAACGTCATTGTCTTGAAATGAAGAAGTCCCGGGTTCGATACCCGGGGGAGGCACAAGTGGTTCGGCTCCTTTAAACTGTAGATCCGGTCCCGATTAGCCTTACTGTGCATCAAGTGGACTTAAAACCCAAAGTCAAACTTTAACCACACTTCACTCAGAAGCACTGTGAATCCAGAAAAATCTCAGGGATTGCTGAATATAAATGTATTAACAGAAAAGAAAGTTTGTTTAATAATAATCACTTATTTCACTTGATAATGTTAGTAAGATTATCTCAACCTGATACCTATAAGTTAACGACACACGGTTCTTCGACTCCTCACGCCGTCCCGTTCACTTTTATGATATCAATAATCCTTCTGATTACTTTGCATTGGGTTTTGTCAACACTCTCCTCTCGCTCTGTCTAGAAGACAGGAGGGCAGCGACCATTCATTAGTTCCTCGCAAATAGGTGCCTGCGGGATAAGGCGTGTGATTATTCAAATGGTGCTAAGGCCGTGAGGTTGGTACCCAGAAACTAACTTCGGTTCCCTGTTGCTGCTGATTAGACAACAAATCTATTTATACCTAGGTAGAATAACTACTATATCTCTCGTTTAGTCTTTCGGCGGGCGACCTTCATGCTGGCAAGGGGAGTTAGGAGCGTGGAATACGCAGCAGACCAGCCAGACAACAGCGGTGGCGCCGAGAGTTACGATGTCGCGGGAGGAGGTGCTGCGCGCACCTCGTTCTACAGGCTAATGCATCCTATCGTGCTGAATTGGTCGCTTCCCCACTCCCCACTTCCCTTGTCAGCATGTAGTCTGCTCGCCGTAAGACTGGAAAATATCTATAACAGAAAAAAATGAATTCAATCACTAAACAAATTATGAATTGGCGGCTTTTACTTTGTGAAATAGTTTTCTAATGTTGCTGTGACTTGCTTAATTGAAAGCCTCTTGAAAAGCTACTCTTAAGTGCGGTAACTCTATTAATGACTATGGTGTATAGTAAGGTAAGGTGTAATTTGAAAATGAATAATACCCCTCTGAATTTGATGTTTATAATAATAATCCGTCGCGCAACAGCCCATGAAGAGCCTAGGCGTACCTACCGACTGCCGGTCTCCCTCCCACGCTTTCCTTCGTCACCTCTAAGCGTGGAGATCTTCAACCAGTATTGGAATAGTCGGGGGGTCAGCCCGACGTATCCCCAGCCGTTATAGTAGGTTTCCGTGACCGGATTACGCTTACTCATTCGAAGCTCCCCAATTTCCTCACGATGGTGGGTTGCCACCGGCCCTATACGTAGACCGAATGAATTCCGACCAGAGCCGGATTCGAACCTACGCCGTCCCGCAGCGAACGATCTCAAGACGAGTGAACGCCTTAACCCGCTCGGCTACGGAGGAGGACGAATTTGATGTTTAGGGTTTCTCTTTTTCTTACATAGTCTTTGACAACAACTACAAAGTGGTATGTTTCTTTATGCAGTGTATGAAATAAGAAAAAAGGAAACAGAGCCTTCCCGGTGGCGGTTATAGTAACGCCTTTAATTTAATCATGTGGTCCCGGGTTCGAATTCCGGGTAATACTTATATGTTTGTGTTTGTCCTAAAGTCCTGTACGAATGAGTTGAAAAATTGAGTAAATTGATCTGATGTTGAGGTGGGAAAGCTGCCACTTAGGATTGATTGATTGATTGATTGATTTAGTTTATTTTACTTCGCGTTTTGTACCTCTTGGCTAATTTGCGAAGATGGGGATGAGTGATGAAACGATGAAATTGATGAGTAGACATTCACAAATAACCAAGTCCGAGCGGGATTCGAACTCTGGACTCTTGGCGTCGCAGCGCGATGTGCTAACCACTCGGTCCCTTAGGAGTTTTCCTTTTCTTTAAAAAAAAATGAAAGTTCACAGTGGTTAGGATCCCAGTAGTCCAGATTAGCCTTTCTACACAAAGTGTACTCAAAGAATCAAGCTAACTAAATAACTCTCTAGCCTTCTTAAACCCGAAGGTTTACGGCTGTAGCAAAACAAGCCTTCCGTCTGTTCCTATCCTAGGCAAGATCAATCCAATCTTTCCCGATAAAGAATCAACCTAAAAAAACAAATACTCAAAAGTGAAAGAAATGTGCTGATTTTTGGATCAGGAAGTGCAAGACAAATCATATTTTTCGCAAATTGCTGGCACGTTTCTGAAAAAGTCTCATGATTTTCTGGGCAAGAAGAGTTGCAACGAGGACCAGGAAAATATCGAATTTTGCCAGAGGCCCCTGGCGACCAGAGGCGATAATTATACTGAACGCTTGTTGCTCAAACCATACTGCAAAATATGTCAGCTGCTTTAATGGAATCGGAGATTCAAATTGGCTTGTTCCCTCTGTAAACAACACGAAACAAATCTGGAGCAATTGCAACTTAAAAATTTCAGTTTGGTAACAGCAAAGAACCAATGTTCATGGTCGACATCTTACGCGATACATGTATCTGACCATATGAAATAATACAATTTGCATAATATTTTTTTTTAAATTATATTATTTTCAGCTTTGTGTGGCAAAGCGCAGATGCATTTTCCAATATTATGTACACATATCATGCTTGTCTCAGGTTCTGTATATGTATGTATTTGATTGTTTTCGTTGAGAGAACATTTGCTTCCAATATGGATACCTCAGAAGCAAGCAAAATTTCATTTCTCTTCGCACTTACAATACTACTAAACATCAAATCGGCACCGTATCCATGTTCATCTCTTTTATCATAAAATTTTGCCTCTCCGATGGTGCAGTGTAAGCCTCGTTGTAAACAAGGGGTTCCAGGTTCAGTTCCCGGTGGAGGCACATAGTAGTTCGGATACCACTTGAAACTGTAGAGTCAGTCCCGATTAGCCTTACTGTGCATAAAGTGGACTTAAAATATCAAATCAAATTATCATACCACACTTCCTCCTTGTGGCACATAATCCTTATATAGGTCTGATAACAGTTGGGCTGAAAAGTTCGTAGGCTGACTCATAGATGGCGTTACTAGAATTAAATCCATGTGATTTTTACTTAGTACTAACCTTCAAAAGATACGTGTATAAATTTCACAGCTGCCGGATAATTAGTTCGTGAGATATAGCATTGTGAGTGAAGCAGCTTTTGTTATTGTAAAAAACTGGATAAAAAAGAATTTCGTGTGTTAATAAAGCATTGCTTTTTGGCGAAAAAAAATACTGTTGAAGCCAAGGCTTGGCTTGATAAACATTATTCGGACTCTGTACCAGGAAAATCAACCGTTGAGAAGTGGTTTGCTAAATTTAAACGAGGCGAAATGAGCATCTAAGACGATGCACGCAGTGGACGCCCCAAAGAGGCTGTTACCGACGAAAACATAAAAAAAGTCCACAAAATAATTTTAAATGATCGTAAAGTGAAGTTGATCGAGATAGCTGAGATTATTACATAGCGTTGTTGGAGCGTTTAAAGGAAGAAATCACGAAAAAACGGCCCCATTTGAAGAAGAAAAAAGTGCTGTTTCATCAAGACAATGCACCGTGTCACAAATCACTGAAAACGATGGCAAAATTATATGAATTAGACTACGAATTGCTTCCCCATCCACCATATTCTCCAGATCTGGCCCCCAGTGACTTTTTCCTGTTTGCAGACCTTAAAAGAATGCTCGCTGGAAAGAAATTTAGCACTGATGAAGAGGTAATCGCCGAAACTGAGGCCTATTTTGAGGCTAAAGAGAAATCGTACTATAAAAATGGCATCGAAAAATTGTATGACCGCTATAATCGTTGTATCGCCCTCAAAGGCAAATATATTGAATAATAAAATCGAATTTTGTCAAAAAAATATTTTTTACTATGTTAGCCTACGAACTCTTCAGCCCAACTGTTAGATAGATACGGACATTAAAAAATATTTGACATTGTCAAGGAATGGGAATAAAACTTCATCAAATATAGTTTCCAAGATATGAAACTGTCACGACAGCCGCATGTGACCTTCAAATTAAAGTGTTAGTTAAAAGCACAATGAATGTATAATTTTAGGTATATTTTCCAGAAAAGAACATGCTATGATTAAAACAGGAATTTAGACAAAAGTAATACAATTTTTGGAAAAAAATAACATAAAAAAATCAACCTTTGAATAGGTGTAACAAAGTTACCTTGCTTCATATTTGTAATAATGAATGCGACACCGAAACATGACAAAAGGTGGAAATAACTGGGATTACTAAAATCCATGATATCGTTTCATGTACACATAAAAAACAATTATGGTGTAAATCCCCAAGCCAAATCTTGCACACAGGCAGATGGTTTCAATTGATGAAAGGGCCCGAAGTCCAGATGGCAATGAGTATCAATCGCATACGGCCGAGTAAACAGTGCTTGCTTTCCGATAAAGGAAAACAGGCGACAGAAATTATTAACGCCCGAAGCAGCCTTCTGGAAAGGGATGCGTTGAAGTCGATATGAGTAAATTGGAACTCCCGTGCTGTGTTTGAGCAAACAAGGCAGTCGGGCTAAGTGCTTTTAGAATCGACAATTATTTATAAGCTATGGCGGATATTCATAAGTGGGATGTTGTGTAATCACACATAAACTTGGTATGGAACATGAATTTAACATTTGCTAAAATAAGCACTTATAATCTCTAATATGTATATATATATCATATGTTATAGTAGATAATATCATTTAATTACATACTGATTCGGCCCGCGTAGGAGTGATAGGGCTGAAACGTTGCTTTTTGGTGAAATCCCGTGCTCTATAATCTTGGCTTGCTATTTTTAGCCAGAAGTCGCTAGATATGAAGTATAGTAGCTAATACCAGATGGTGTGGAGTATTTGCATAATATCTCTCTAGATTTTTAATATATTAATTTGACCCGTCTAAGTCACACGTGGACCTGTTGAAGTTTATGAATACATTGCAGATTTGTTATAATCATGGTGACATCTTTCACACGAAGATGTATTTAACAATTAAAGCAATGCTATTCAAACATTGCACACTCTCTGGGTTAACACCAAACCTTTGTAGGGAAGCCGCCAGAACGTTCGAAAAAAATTTAATTTTTAGGAAAGTTTAAAATATATTAACAAAAATATCAATATCTTATTCTGTATTATTGGAATTAACGTTGGTTGTCCATCATCAATGTGGTCTCCCGTCTTCTTGAACCAAGACAGAAACTGCACTCGTACCTTGTGGAAGAAATTTATGCCAATTCTGAAAACCAAATTGATAGTGCCTTTCTCCAAAAGTTGAAATGCTTTTTGATATTTCACACACATTAAATTCTCTGAATGTATTGATTTCCTATTTACTTTAATAAACTGCGAAATTTCTTTTGAATGTCTCCCCAGTAGACAATGAAACATGGAGTACCTTAGCATTCAGATAACATCTTAAATTTTTGACTGTTTCATGACTTTTTCTTGACATTTTTTTTGTTTCTTTTAACCTTTATTTGTACGACCCCTACTTTGGTAAACTACAAACCGAAAACTATTAATAATAAAGGGTGGTGCAAAAGTCATCATCCCATTTGAACTGACCTTTATTTTGACATCTTGTTATTTATATCAGTGGTGTTTTGTCAGTTAAATAGAAGATACTCACAAATTTTATTGTGTGCGAAAATGAATAAGTATACACCACAAGAACGTAGCAAAATTGTGACAATTTTGCGTGACACTTTTCCAGGCAGAGTGATATCCCGTTTTGGTTATTTGCTATGGCCGGCCAGGTCCCCCGATTTAACCTCTCCAATTTTTTTTCCTTTGGGGATATTTAAAGTTATTGGTTTATGTGAATAAGCCAGAGACGTTACAGCAACTAAAGGACAATATTTAGCATGAAATTGAAAACATTTCCCCGCAGATTTCCAACACCATGGAAAACGCAACAAAAAGAGCCCAAATTTGCATCAATTCGAATGGCGGTCATTTAGAGGATGTTATCTTTAAAAATTGAGGACATAAAACTTACAAGTATCAATAAAAGTTTAACACAAAACCTACTTTGTTTAATTTAAAACCTGAGCTGTAGGCTAGGAAGATCAGGTGTTGACTTTTGCGCCACCTTGTATATAAGTATAGACTAGGTTAAACAACTTATTTCATACAATATATTTTGATAAAGGTACATATTTAATATAACATTCCAATAATGTTTTTGCAGAGAGGTGTATTAAGAAAATACAATTGATGCCTTAATATGCATAAAATATAATAATGCAGAAAGGTGCATCAAGAAATAGATACTTGTGATAAACGTGTCCTTTAACAGAGACACTTGTGGTATTTTAATAATTAGACCATTATTATTCCTCTTTCAAACCGTAAATATATTGAGGAGACCAGCGTGCAAAGTTATGGGATGGCAGGGTAGAAATAAGCTCGTCCGGGTGAACATTTTTATTATGAGCCACCTCTGAATAAGATAACCAAAAACATTCAAAATTGTTCACAAATGATGTATTTTCTAGCATCATATGATACACTTTCGTTTATTTTATACTTGGTTTTCCTTCACTTTTGGCTAATCGTGAAGATGAAAGAACAATCAGAGCGACACGAGCCTCACAGAGGATAAATGTTGGCTGTGTACTACGCCACAAGCCCCGGTGAAAACACATTTCACATTGGTTCGGATTCCCTGTCTAGGGAAACACCAAACCATCCATGCATCAAGAAGATCTATGACAAATTTTGACAAACTTTAGCATTTACATTGTTTCTATTATATGTAGAAGATATATTGTCCTGCTAATAGAACCCGAAATGAAATTTCTGAAAAATAGCATAAATCATCCAATTAGATTAAATTGATTACATAAATAAATCTAATGAAATACCACGATATACATAAAATCTGTAACAACTAAATTCCAATAGGGGAGACCTATAATTTCCCTTAATTTAATTGCATTCACCGCAAATTCGTGAATCTAAATGGTCAAATATTTTAATCAAAAACAGTTAAATATGTACTATTTGTTTCATCATACAATGAAATCATGAAGATAAAATATTTTCTTATATGAAACAATGTAAATTCATTCTAGCGTCAAAATTATAATAGAAGTAAACCCAAGTGAATAATGATAGATATGATTTAAAATTTGCTACTTTAATACGTAATATACTAGTATGATATAGAACACACCCAGTTTTGTAATCAAATATGATGCACGTCGTGTAAGTGATACAACGGAAATGTCGAGACACTAATTTAGAACCTTTAATTAGCCTCCCAGAATTTTTTACTTTTAACCTTCTGTTTGTTGATATTAGGTAAATATACGAAATCTATGAATGATTTGTTTATTAATTGAAATAATGTTTAAATTGTAATAATGCAGGATAACTGGGGAACTTCAGACAACGAAAATAATCTATTTTTTTTCAGATCTGTGAAAAGGTTTGGTTACAGGCCTCGCGTATATAGTATGCCCAATGCCCTTCACCCATGAAATGCTGCGAAGGCAAGACTGTACGTAGCATGTACATGCGGATTGATTCTAGTTAAAAAAAGCCAAATTGACGCTTCTTGTTACGTTTCTTGATAGGTTCGGATCGATAGAAATCGAACTGAAAAGATATGTTCTCACTGAAATGAAGCTTTCTATTTTGATAATTGGATTATTGCTAATCCAAGGCTTCCATTTCAAGCAAAAGTATTGTTCTCTGCATAATTACTGGGAGCGTCACTTGGATATCCGATCAGTTGAAGAACTTTCGACGTCGAAGAGATGGTGACAAATTTTCTGCGCTTCTTCTAAAGAAGGGTTTCTTCACGGGTCCTAATATCCAACCATTGAAGAACTGCTTAAGGGAGATTATGAAAATTCCAATAATCGATTGAAGCAAAATAACAACGTGGAAGGAAAGGAATTTGAAATTCCATTAGGGGCTGGAAAATTTCTGATATATCGATTTCGTACTCAGAGTGCAAAGTATATGCGTAGTTCTAACGTTGAAAGGCGAAAGTTTGGGACATGCATCAGCATCGAGATGATTTTCACAAAAATGATAATTTTTCGTCCTTCTTTTATTCCCTTACACATAAATTCTTTGCCGAGTGGTAGCATATCGCGCTACAATACCAGGCACCGGGTTCGAATTCTTTGTGAGACATCGGACTATGTTTGTCTCATCATGTTATGTTTCATCTTCGTTCATTAGCATAGAGAGTTACCGATACCTTCTAACTATCCGAAGACCAATTAAAGGTATAAAAATAACGATTTGTGAAATAGAGAGAAAGTTAGTAACTAATATAAACTATTCCAATTCCTCTCTCTGTTTTTCTCTAGGAATGTCAAGGGAAAGTGGATTGATAGATTGATTGATTGATTGATTCAGTTTATTTTACTTCGCGTTTTGTGCCTCTTGGCTAATTTGCGAAGATGGGTATGAGTGATGAAATGATGAAATTGATGAATGGACATTCACAAACAACCAAGCCCGACCGGGATTCGAACCCGGGACCCTTGGCGTCGCAGCGCGATGTGCTAACCACTCGGCCACAGGGTCGGGCGGAAAGTGGATAGAGAATTATATTATATGGATATTATAATTCCGATTATAACTGAAAGAAATTGACAATAATGGTAAACATTGGATTTATATTGCAACGAATAAGGCACATTGAAAGCGTGTATTGAAGCAACGATAATGATCCGGGTTTAGAACCGATGGTTAATTTTAAGTGAAAATAAGCACGTAATCTCTTGTAGCACAAAAACTCTATGCTAACTAATATGCTACCCATTCTCACTCAAATTTTAGGGGATGAAAGATAAAAACATAATTATAAAAGTATAAACTTTGCCATGGTCATTTGCTGCAAAGGTTGGAACCTCAAATTTGTCTTGTCTGTAATTTTATTTAAAGTGTTCGGCATATTCTCATCCATTGTGCAGAATTCTCTTCCCTGAGATAAACTTGAAATCTTCCCAACTGTTTTTCATTCATGTTTGGAGATTATGACAGAAAAGTTTTTACCTATTTTTGAGAAGAGCGGGCATCTCACACTGTTTATAGTGCCTTCTTATGTTTTAATGTAGTATTGCGTATGTCTTGTGCAAGCCCCATTAGAGCCTTGCACTCTTTACCCCCGTTTATAAACTTTAAGATAAGGTTTTTATGCTCCGTTCCGGGAATCTCTGGAGCAAGGCTGCGCATAATGTTAATCGGAGCGAAGCAGTACACTCTGCTGCAAAGGCTGGTAGCTGCAGTCGCTTTTCCCCTCCACGCAATCCCGCCCCCTCGCACTTGTTCATTGGTCTAGCACTTTCCAGTCACTACTTGCGTAGAGACATGGAGGATGAAGAATGGCTATATGTGCCTACGCACACAACATGTTTGACTCATTCATTCCTTCCATTCATGATAAACAGACATAACACCATACGCAGAATTTCTCCAATACGGCATTCTTTATATTGTTAGTGTCTGACGCTGGGCTAATCCTTGTTCTTCTCTAATCCTGAGACATATTCTTGCTGTAACCTTTCTAACAATATATTTCCGATACTTTTTGTAGGTGAGGCATTTTCGTTGTTACCAAGCTGAGAATCCGTTGCAAAAGAAATCTTCCATCATTTTCGTCCACCTACATGTGTATTTGTGCATGTTTGTGAGTATGTAAAGGTTTCTTCTTTCATGCCACGACCTAAAGGCGTCAGAAGAAAGGTTTTCTTGGGAGAAATATGACGCTGGCAAACGCGATAATGAAGGTGCTGCGAAAAGAAGCTTATATCTGTAAATAGAACCAACTATTCAAATAAACTCGGAAGAGAGGAGTTCCCTAGAAGCTTTAACGAGACTGTGTGAATGGAGCCTGCATCCAGCTGTAGCCGTGGTGGATTCACCAGTAATTCTAAAGTTATACCGTTAGATCCTGCCTTCACAAAGGACACACATGTGACAAAAAAATTCTCGGAATGAATGCATGAAAATGTTAGTAAGCCTTATACAAAGGTTTCATATACTAACTCAGTTATTTTCCTTTGCACCCAGGTGTTTCAGGAAAGTTCACTCTTATCTTTAAAGTGTACGAGGCGATACTTCAGGGGATCAGGGTGTGAATACCATCCGCTCCTTCCTGTAAGAAACGGAGCGTAATGAGAACAGCCAAAGTTGTTGCCATATATACAGGGTGTCACATCAGAACATTTACAAAATTTCACAGCGCGAGCACATCAAGGCGAACAAAAGTTTTTGGGGTCTAATTCAGACTCTATACTCTGTCCCGGCTATCTCAGAAGGAAGGCCGCGAATAGCGGCAGAGAAGGGGGGTGGGGAGGAGCAGGAGTCGATTCGGCAGGGCAAAGCAGTATACGCTGGTGCGAAGGCTGTTAACAGCAGTCGCTTTTCCCCTCCACGCAATCTCGTCTCTTCTCAAGTATTCATTAATTGAGCTTTGCGCAGAAACTTGTGCAGAAACTTGTTTTCGTTCGCTTGATCCAGAGATAGACCGAACAGTAGAGTATAGAATTATTTTTCGGGGAGGGGCTTGGAACCAAGTGTCTAACATGTAATAATAATAATAATAATAATAATAATAATAATAATAATAATAATAAAGCAGTAATAATAACAACGTTTATACCCCATAGTTTAATAAGGCTAAATTAATGCAAATATTAAAATAGAAAAAATAATAATTATTATTATTGTTATTATTGTATGAACAGATAAAAAAACACGTATTCGTTATGTGACTTATGTGTATTTACCGTCACTCACATTTGTATTAAAACAGTCTGTCCTACCAAAGAAATTCATGTCCACCAGTTTTTAAATGGATTATTTATTGAAGAGCATTATTAGTGAGAAACAAAGTCTCAGATCATGATATTTACATGTAGCCTAGAATAATGATTAGTGTATTCATAAATATTCACAGGCACTGTTAATACAAATAAATAAACATCAAATTACATAACAGCAACGAGTATTTTACCTATTTAATTTTGCACTTAGTTAGATTTTTGGAAGAGTGTTCTCCTCCCCTAACCCCTCAACGAAACAGAGAGAAAATGCGAGCGAAATGAATTGGAATCAGTGAAATCTCAGTATTCATGCTTCTCTTCTATCATTTCCTCCACTCGATTGAACTATCTCAGAGTTATATACCGTAGGATCAAGTGACGTAATGTCTTAACTTGTTTGCATCCTGTGACAGTGAGTATCTGGAACAGCAAACCAGAACATCTTAACCTTTAACAGTGATATTGGTGTCATTATGTGAGTGGCTGTGTTTTTATTTATCTACCTTACCTCGTATACGTGCTAATATTTTCAAAATAGAACAAAACGCAGAAACGTTTGTGAAAACTCCATTTCAAGTCGAATGATGGTATTTTGAAATTAATGGTTCAGTTGATTGAGTTGTTTAAATCCACTTTATGCACAGATAGGCTAATGAAGACTGAATCTACAGTTCAAAATGGGATCCGAACCACTGTGCAATGTTCCTCCAATAGGTATCGAACCAGGGACCTTCATTGCAAGGCGACGGATGATGTTACCACTAGGCCATCAGGAAGGACCCTTAAAAACCATGGTAACACTCTCCTAAGTTGGTACGGGTGCTTGGGATTGACATGTTGTTAGGTAGTAACAAAACCTTTACATTAATCAGATTTTGCTATTTTGTACTCACGAGAAATGTGGAGTGAAATGAATTTTTATCTCACAGTTTTCCTTCCTCCTTTTATAAGTCATATTACGCCTGAGAACATTAGGAATAATTCGACATCTAAACTCTGTCGTGCATCTCTCGCCGTTTTATTTTCGTCTGTTCTTTTCTTTTCTCCTTGCGCCGTCCCATGAAATTTCAAATCTTGATTGTGTCCAACGCTTCCTTTATTTCCCTTCACATTTTATTCAAGATTGCTTGACAACACTGCGAAGGATTGCATATATTATTGACGTGTTTTAAAGTAGAAAATATCTCTTGTCACTAAAAAACAATGATTTTTTCCACTTGATTGATTGAGTTGGTGTTTCAATTCCACTCTATGCACAGGAAAGCCAATTTGGACTGGACCTACAGTTTAAAGTGAGATCCGTACCTTCGTCGGATATCGAACCCGGGACACCTTCAATACAAGGCGACAACGGTACCACTTTTTACATTTATTTTTTAAGGAATACCCCTATTCAGTGGTATCCCCCGTCATTCACACTATTTCTCAACATTCGTACATATCAGTTTTTCTCTTAATTGTGGTTCTCTCATTTACGGACAAGAGAAACATCCATGTTCTAGCCGGGAATCGAACCCGGAAAACCTGGCTTCGTAACGCGCTGTGCTAAACACTCCGCCACCAAAGCAGACACGACTGCGCCATCGAGCAGGCCCTCTCTAAGAGCTGAGAACTTTAGCTTAATAGCTATAAATTGGTGGGGGGTATGGTAGTTACAAAATTGATGTCTCAACTCTCATAGACCCCTTCTACTCTTCAATTTCACTTACTTACTGCTATTTCAATTACGTTAACCCACTGAGAAAACTTATTTGAAAAGGATCACAACATGGAAAAATTTATATCTGAAATGTGGTTTAAATATAAAGATATAACTGACCATCTGTCATAACGTGGCGCAATATTTTGATTGACTGATTGGTTTTGAAATTTTGGCTGCATCACGACTTAGGCTATTTTGCATCCATCATATTATAAGGGTCTAGCCCCTTACCATAACTAAAATATAACTAATCATCTATATTTATATATATAAAAATGGATGTATGTGTGTGGGGGTAATGTGTATGGGTGTGTATATTTGTTTGTTCCGGCATAACTCTGGAACGCCTGGAGCAATTTGAACCAAATTTGGTACACGTATCACTTGCAATCTGGAAATAAATACGATAAGACACATCTGGCACCCATAGGGGTGGGGTGGTGGGAAGAGGTGACATGTAAAAATAATAGAGACCTACCGATATTAAATTAAAACAGACATCCGTGACTTTATGCAATCCGCAGCGCGATAGTGTTTCTCGGGTTGTCTAACAATCAGGCTGTGTTGCGAATGGAATCCATAGTTTTCTTGACACTTCCAAAGCTGTTCAACTCCAAGTTCATCAATTATCAGCATGGGAGGGTCAGAGGGGGTGAAAAATAAAATGCCACAAATAACCTAGATTAGTGTCGAATAAATAATTTTCGGAGTCGCTAAGCTAATTGGTGATATTGACGATCACATTAAAAATTAGTTACATTTTACACTATAGTTAGAATTCATTATTTTCCTGTCTAATACAAGATTGGGATAAATAAATATCCGGGCAACGCCGGGCAATCAGCTAGTATAACATAACTGTAATGTCGAGGGTCTAAAATATTCTTATTTGGGTTAAAAACTGAGACTGTGAAGTGGCACTCGGCACACGTAAGGACAAAACACAGGAAAATACACACAGAGCCTGGTTAGTCTGCAAAATGTAGTCCAAGTGTGCTACATGGAAGTGAGGTTAACAATTGGGTGTACTACGTGGAAGTGTCACCCCTTACACACCAGGTGACATAATACTTATATTATAACTGACATTGTACGAAGTCTCACAATGTTCTTAATCCCGGGACTGAATACATACTTATATACTATTCATTTTTTTAATCTAGATAAAAAAAAGTATTTTTTTCTGGTTTATTTGCTCAACACTCTTCACATGAAGGAATACATATGAATGTTGATAAGCTTAGAATTAGAAATGTCATTTAAATTTACAAACAAACAGGAAAGCGGGATTTAATTTGAAGGACAAAAGCCCCTAGCAATTGCAGGGCTTGCAGAATAACATAATGCAAAGTGGAAACTTTGGCGTGGTTCCCATTGTTATCCGTCAGTTGGGAATTTTCTATGGGTTGAATCAGATATGGTCGCTGAGAGACTGTGCCAAACTATGAAATTGCTTTTCATTCAACAGTTACAATGGATAAGCTCTATGTTTCAAATCAAACATCTCTTTTCGTCTGCAAACTTCAAGTAGAAAATAATAAGCATGGAATATATTAAAAGTATATCTCTTTAAATAAGAGGGGGATTGAAATTACACTCCTCGTAATTTTGAAGTAGGACGTAAGCTCATACATATATAATATAAATGTAAATGTATGTCGAGAAGAGAGGCAGATTGACAAATATGTTGAAAAATTCATAATTTGCATTTAAAAATAACGAATACAATGATTTAAACCTTTCCAAAATATAATTAAATTAGCTGATAACCCGGTGTTGCCCGGGTATTTATTTATCCCAATCTTGTATTAGACAGGAAAAGAATGAATTCTAACTATAGTGTAAAATGTAACTAATTTTATTTAGAGTTATTTAAAAGTATAAGTACTGTACAAATTCACACTATAATATTAATTTAACTCAAAACTTGATTAACTTGATTATTAGTTTCAGCTCAAGAAGCAAGAGTAAAAAAATTGAACGCCATTGGGAGTGTCACTATTCATCTAGCGACCCCGAAAGCTATGGATTCCACAATAATATCGGTCGTTTTCGATTATTTTTACATGTCACTCCTTTCAACCACCACTCTTAGGGGTTCTAGGGGTCTCTTACCCCCACAGTATTTCTTTCCAGATTGTAAATAATACGTGTACCAAGTTTGGTTGAAATCGCTCCAGACGTTTGAGAGTTATGCCGGAACAAACATACATACATCCCTTTTTATATATATAGATAGATTATCACTTTTCCAAATGTTTCCTTCCTCTTCATTTACCCTTTCGCATTGCTTTTGTCTTAATTACAGAAATAGAAAATATATATTGGTGTTTAATTTCTCAACTGTTGACTTTCGTTTCACCTAATTTCTTCTATGTATGACTGTTCTTTTCTCTCGATATTCAATCATGTAATCCACTATGACGCCATAGGTTCCCGATTCAAATCCTGGCCTGAGCATGGGTGTTCTTTGTGAGTGTTCCTTCATCAATTTCATAATATCATCACTCATCCTCATCTTCGCGATTAGCCGAAAGTGGCACAAAAACAATGGGAAATAAATCAAATCAATCAATCAGTCACTCGATCAATCTATGAGGTAATCACAAATGTGCACAGATCGGATTGGTTACTAAAGTGCGAACTTTTATGGGCTTCGAATGTATTCAAAATATGTTTAGCTTGTTATTTTATCTAATTATAAGCAATTTTGGGCAACAATCAGCATTTTTCTGGGATATCGCGATATCGAAAAATAAGTTTGTCCAGGTAATTTCAATTCATTTTATGCATAAAATGGAACACTCGACAACATTTATCTCATTTTCGAATTCAGCTATCTAGAATATGCATTAATTCTAGAAAAATTCATTCTAGACAAGTTCCGCTTAACCCTAGAAAGCTAAGGCTTCGTCAAATTGACGATTCGCAAACACAAAAAGGTATCCTCCCTCTTTTTTACCACATGATGCGCTTCTAACCCTCAGAACCTTCAACTGGCATTGAACTGTGGAGGTAGTAGAGTTGAATTGCTGTCCAGTTGACAAAATACTCGTATTTGATATGATTTTTTCTGCGTAGTCGTTCTGACGAAGCCTTAGCTTTAACGTAAGCAAACTTGCCACATCTACGTTTTGTTTAGAAAAGGAAAAAAAATCAATTGCGTTATGCAAAACAAAAATTTAGAAAGTGTGGTTTTGTTGCTTTAGACAACTCATGGCAAAGCATCCATCTATCAAATTTCCGAATAACCCGTGATAACCATGAATGGAAAGGAAGACGACAAGAATGTTTTGCAGCCATTGTTCCAAAGCATTGTGTCGGGAAAACAAAAAAATGCTGTTTTAAATGTAACTATGAACTTTAAATCACGTCAAAATCTTTATTTGTTACTAATACTGTAAGAAACCAATTTATGTTATTAGCCAATTTTTATTGCCAAAAAAAACACTTCCTATAAGGCAAAAGAGTAAGGTCTTCAAAATGACTAAGCCTTATAATTTGAGTTCCTGGTTTTCCACGTTAGCTCTCTATTCTGTTTCCAGCTTTAAAACGAAGTAGGTGTGGCCAATAAGTTACCGAAATTTGTATTAATGCGCGCGGTGCCCAGTTTCTATTCGCCAGCACTTGCCCCTCCCTCCACGCACGTGTTAGTTTCAGTTTCAGTATTTTCCACAACGTTTCGAGACTAGAGTGACTTTTAAAAATGTGCAAATATTAGTTTTAAAATGAACACTGTTGTAAATACGAGAGATGAAGAAAATATAATAAAATAGAGGTAAAAACTTACCAACGATGTCAGTTCTCGTCAGTGGTAATATACCATGTAAGAAGAATTCACACAGCTGTCCGTTGTAGCGGAGTGGTTATCACTGTGCGCTACGACGCCAGGAGTCCCGAGTTTGAATCTTGGCCTGGGCATGGATGTTCTTTGTGAGTGTTATTTCATAAATTTCACCATATCATCACACATCCTCGCGATTAACCAAGTGTGGCAGAAATGCGAAGTAAAATAAACCAAATGAATCATGCAATAATTTAACCAGCGTAGACAAACTCATATCCATGAAACAAAAACATCCACTTTCCTGCTAACGGCAGCAAGTCCAAAATAGGCTAAAATGTGCAATCCGCGTTTTTGTTCGGCTGAATTTCCTTGCGGACCGCATAAATGCTTGTTTTTAAGACACCTGTTCAGAAGTTAACGATTCAACACAATACTCTGGATCCACCGCAATTTTGGTATCGCCACTTGTTCAAAGTTTCAAATGTAGATGTTTTGTAACACTTGCTGTTGATACATCAACATTCAATGATATTTACAACCTATAAACACTACGCAAAATCTCGAGAACCACCACAGGGCAAGGGAGAGGAGGGCAGGTTTTGCAGGGTCGAGGGGAGGAAAGCTATAAATAGCCGTGTGTTTAAGGGTAACAGTGATTCGGAAGATTCTTGACCACGAGAAGTAGTGTCTCCAACTATGTTATTTTTTCCCTTACGAATTAGATACAAGAAATGTGAAGATCTTATTACGTACACCCGTGTTGGAAGATTAATAAAACTTTGTAGTTGCGAAATTGGCTATATAGCAATTAGATACGATAACATCTTTGGAATATTACGGAATTGTAACGATGTTTCTATAAAGGTCGGGTAGCAACACTGAATGGCACAGTTTGCCCATCTGTAACGCCAAAAGCTTGTGTCCCCGCCCTCTACAAATTCCTTCTTGGAAGCAGTTGCTAGTGTATTATTCTTTGACAAGCTGGAGGAATTCAGGTTCCTGAAATTTGAGCATGTTTTATGTGGGAAGTAAAGGAAAGGAAGCGTAGGTGGATCATTTAATAAATGCTAAAGTAACATTCCGTACGATTTTAAGCATCACTGGTTATATTTGCACCAAGCACTTTGGCTTTTCTCAAAGGTTTCCCTACAATATTTTGCAGTGTGTTGATTTTACCATTCTAGATAAAACGCATGAAGTTGAAAGTAGTGTGTGCGTGTTTGTGGTATATACATCAACACGTGTGTAATCTAGAGATTCCCATGTCAGTCACTGTCAGTGTAAATCATGTTTTCTGATTCTGTCTAGTCCGGTGTTACAAGATTATAGACTTTACTTAATATTGTGAATTTGCAACACTGCACAACACAGAGTGACGGACAAGTAGCGGGAATTTCGTTAATTTGAATGGGTGAATGTCACCGTAGGCGCTTTACTAAAGAATGATTATGAATTCATAAGCAAGGATAAGGCTAGTAAATGCTTTGCACAGCATACAATGCTATATTACTCTAGTTTCAAGACGGCATTGAATGGACTATCTATCAGGGTGCAAAAGGTCTGCGGAGGGACTACTGCCAGAATCCAGCAATAGGGCTGCACTGGCTTTCTCTGGAACACGTGCTTTTGTTTACATCCACTTCGTAGTGGAAAAAAATGGACTTTAGGGTTAACAAAATTTAGCGAGGGGTACGAGCCCGATGTGCTCATACCTGGTTACGCGATTGCCTATAAACGAATAGTTACTTGTAATATGTCTGTTTTAAAGATATGCGATTAATGCAATTACAGTCTTACATGACTATAGCTCTTTTCAGTTCTTACGGCGGGCGCTCTAGAATCTGGCAGGGGTAGCGGGGAGCGGGGATTATGCAACAGACCAATCAGACAACAGCAGTGGCGCCGAGAGACACGACGCGGCCGGAAAAAGTACTACGTGAAATTCGTTCTACTGGCCGGTACGTTTCGTATCGTGCTGGATTGGTCTCTTCCCCGCTCCCCACTTCCTCTTCCAGCTTCTAGAGCTCCCGCCGTAAGAACTGAAAAGAGCTATAATACGTATAGCTTGTACACGAGTATTTATTTATTCTGAACATGTAACTCGGTCTTTTTCTCTATTGCACTTAAACAGAAGCACACAGTTTTGCTCGAATTATTTTGTCCAAGGCAAGAGCTAGAATTGAAATAGAAGCAGAAATTTACATTAGAATATACGGCATGTTCAATACGAACGTGAAATTAGCGTACCTCATTTGAACCATTATTTGCGGGCTCTGTGCTTGAGCAAATAGGCGCACGCAGACGTCACTTCCGCTGTTGTAATTTGAATTTCCGGTTCAGCTAATTAGACAAGAGCCTGCCCCAACTGCGTCGAGCAGATGAGCCGAGGCACGAAACCCATAGTTCACCTGTAGGTCGCCGAATATATTACGTCTTGTCAGCGCTGTAGGAGAGTTTCTGATATAGTGGCTACAGTCTTCATTTCGAGAAATTTTGGAAGTGATGAGTTATTTGACACGTTACAAGTGTCAGTTACTTTTTTATTGAGTTACTCTGACTATAACTTGGTTACATTTTTCAGGTGTCGAGTATTGAAATTAGGAGTTATTTCTACAATTACTTCTCTGTACGTTTTCACCTCAGAGAAATTTTCTACGTTCATACTTTTTCAGGGAAAAGGGTTTGTAGTATTTCTCCTCAACTAATCTTAAATTTTTAGTCTTCATACATTAGAATTAAATTAGAAATAGAATTTAATGAAAAATAACATTAAATTAAGATGGTCACCAGTAAAGAAAGTAAACATCTGCTTGCAGTCAACGCACGAAAACATATAGTCTAACACAAGTTATATGTTACCCCACACTGGTGAATGTCAACATTCTGCAAAGATCCTAATTCCTATGACAGGGACTAATCCCTAGGGACTATTAATGTCAATTTGAAAAGTCAGAGGAAAAAAACATGTAAATCGACTCGTCAAACTACAAAGAAATGACATTTTAATTGCAAATTCTTACTGGACATGTAATGAAAAGATACAAAAACATATGCTTTTATGAATGGAAGTGTCTAATGTATGAGACAAGAGAAAGCGTGTTGTAAAGATCAGCACAGCATCAACGTGGCAGGAAATTACACCACTACTTCGCTTACTACACAAACCTAACTTGCCTGTCTCCCGCCCCCCGACCCTTTCATTTGTAGAATATATTATCAATTTCCGTATGACAATTACTAGGCCTACATATAACACGTTACAGCAACGTGACTAGCGTGCATTAGTATTTACGTTATTTTAACCTCTATTTTCTCTTCTTTTAGGTTATGTGAAAATACTGATGAATAATGAGTATCTAATTAATATTCATGACAATAGTGAAGTGGAGATGCATTGCGTGTATCACATTCGTTATCGTTAAAGCAGTATGTTTTAATGAGTTCCTGATCTAATAACGAACATTGAGTAAATAAATCTAGCTTAAGTTTGTGGCAGTACAAACGGTGTCTGATAGCCTATATTTTACATACAGAATACAAACACTTAGGAAGTTACGTGTAAAAGTTCTAAAGAATTTTCAGATTTATTCTAATCCATTGACCTTCCGGTAGAACACTATTCTTCTGGATTTTGTGGTGTGGGGTTCTTCATTTTGGGAGGGTCTTAATGATAGGCGATATTCGTAATTGAATCTAAGATTAAGAGGATTAGGGAAAGTAAGAAGTAGCATTAACGCAGGATCTATAAACTTGCATACACTTTTTCACGAAGCAAAGAAAAGAGTTAAGAAGATACAAGAACCGACAGAGAAGAAAAAAGAAACATTCCACTCAAAATAGTAATTTATTCAAAATCAATATATATATATATATATATATATATATATATATATATATATATATATATATATATATATATATATATATATATATATATATATATATATATATAAGTAGAGCAAAAGTTACTACCAATGGATGAAGAACAATATAGGTTTGACATAGGCTAAATACTAAGAACTAAATACTTACAAAATTTATTTTTAAGCCCACGTTGTGCTCAGATAGGTTAATCGTGACTGGTCGTGCAGTTTCAAGTGGATTCCTAACTGTTATCTGCCTCAACAGGAGATCGATTACACGTGATGAATGACCTTTCTTGTCCCAGATGTATATTGTCATAGATTTTACTAAGCAATGCGAAGTCAGTCACCTGTATTCTCTTCCTGAGTTTCACCTCTTTACATGTTTACGGCGCTGGTGACACAGTAAAGCTTAGGTAATGTCTGACACCACATTCCTTATTGTCGACTTCCTGTATGGAAAATGATGGCCAGTGTCTAGGATTTTGAGCTGTTTTAATATAATGTATTTTTAATATTTGAGGATTATTATGACTGCGCCAACGGAGGTGGGAAAAAAAAATTACGATGTGAAGAATTCTGAGTTAGTAAATGCACTGTTTTAGACTCATGGAAAAATAAATGAACCCAAACAATTTTACTGTAATTGTATTCTAGAACTATCATTTCTGACGGTGATATATGTTTGCAGACATAGCATTAACATAAATATGTCACATGTCCTAAGTCAGGACATGAAAATGATGTAGAAACTTAGATCGATTTCAACATGGTCATATTATTTAATTCCAAACTTTTCTGCGTCATCTATATTTAAGACTGTGTACAATATTTGAAAAGCGGACTCTCCATTAATTAATAATTTTCCCTTCGTAAGCACTTATCCCTTCCCTAACCGAAAAATAAATTAATAAATATTTAAAACAGCCGATTAATATCTGACAACCATGATTTGCTCATATCCTTTCTCTTCCACAGGAAATTTTAAAATCTGCTTTTAAAAATGGAAAAAATGCAGTGTGGTATTCGGAGATAATATTGTCAACATTGTTGCCTGAGGCAAATTTCATTTACATTGAACAGGAAATTAAAACAAGCCATGAATTAACTGAAAGATTAATTTTCCAATAATGCAATATGTAGCACGAGCGTTGAAAGCTTCGTTTCAAAGCAGGGGAAGGAGAAAGAACAGCACTTTGCTTTTTCAAGGTATTAAGGTGTCCTTTTTTGCAATTAGCCATTATGGACGATAATTGAGTCTGCAACACTGGAATAATGTGTGTGATTTATTTATTATTTCGGATATTCAGAGGGAGACATGCACTATTTTCAACGAACTACGTTGGTTTTGTTTAAGTTTTATGCGTTATTTGATTTGGTAAAGTTGATTATGTTCCCCTTTCGTGACAATCGTCACTGGTCACTGTGTGCAAATCCGTCCTTTTTATATTACAACCTCAGTTTTACAACACGAAACATATGTCGCGATGTATATTCTTTCGATTCCTTCAACTGCATGTTCTTGCTACCAAGAATTGTTATGTGATCTTGTTATCTAATGAATTACACTCTTTAGAGAATTTGAAGACAGGATATTCGCATGCTATCAAAATGTACAGGCTGAGCCATTGAGACTTGTGCTCGGGCTATAATAAAATTGGCATAAATATCTAATGGTCGACCCCAGTGACAGAGTGGTTAGCACAGCGCGCTGCGACTCCAGGGATCCCGGTTTGAATCACTTCTTGGGCATGGGCTCTCTGAGTATATCTTCATCAATTTCATCATATCAATTCTTATCTTCGCAATTAGTCGAAAGTGACAGAAAAGCTAAGTAAAATCAATAAAAATAATCAATAAAGCTAAGTAAAATCAATAAAAATCAATCAACAAAAGCTAAGTAAAATCAATAAAAATCAATCAATAAAGCTAAGTAAAATCACTAAAAATCAATCAATAAAGCTAAGTAAAATCAATAAAACCAATCAATAAAGCTAAGTAAAATCAATAAGAATCAATCAATATATATATAATGAGTAATATTTCGCCTCCATGTACTTCTCCCTTCATTCTCCTATTAGTAATCTAATTGACCTCTACTGCTATTAATAAGCATCCCCATCACCTGCCGACTACCGTAACGAAGAGGTTAACTCAGCTCGCTACAACGAAAGGGTCCAGGGTTCGAATCCCAGCCTGCGCATGGGTGTTCTTTGTGATTGTGTCCATCAATTTTATCATGCCATCACTCATCCTGATTCATTCTAATTCATCGCCGCGATTAACCGAAAGTGACAGGAAAGCAACGCTAAGTAACATCACTTATTCCAAAATTGTGATCTGAATATCTACCTCAAAATTCACATTGCGTTCTCCACGTGCACTAAACCCCATTACCAGTTTGTTAAATCTCAAGACAGATTATTTATCATTATCACAGTAAGTTTAGATATACAGTAAAACCTAGTTAATACGGAATAATGAGGGAGGATAAGTTGACCGGTTTAACGAAAATCCGGATTAACTGAAATAACCCAAAAGAACAGTAGAAAATGCATTAGAACTCTGTTTATAGCATCGAAACACGTTTATTATGGTGTATTTAAAGGGCATAGGCCAAAATACACTATACAGTACAATAAAATGTAAAGCAATACTGTCCATTCAATGCAGTACGTACATTAGGGTGTATCGAAAAAAACTTTTTTTCGAAATGTTAAGGTGGCTAGTGCGGAAAAGTGGCCATTTGTGACCAAAACCACGTCTGATTTTTTTCAGATTTTTTTGGAGGTCGTTTAGGTGGCCCGCATCGACCTTGAAGTTTTGATAGTGATTTGGTTATGCAATACGCACAACAATTTCACAAAAATGTCATTATTTGGCTATTTCATGTCTTTTCTCTGCATTATGGTCATTTATTGTTTCGTTTATGGCAAATATGTTACATTCGTGCCTTAGGGGTGGTTTCCTATGCTGTTTACGTATGCTTTTGGTCAAAAATTGTCAATTTGAGGCTAAAAATTCCATTTTTTCTATTGACAGTTTCCAATTGGTTTCGACTTTAGTGTTTTATTCGAAAGTTTTCCGATATAAAAGACTAAATAAAATATTTTGGCTTTCTAATTGCTAACAGTTCCTCAATTACTGTCCAGCGCTTTGCTTATTTTCATAGCTTATTATGCTTTGAAAATAACCCAGAGCTCACCACGAGGAGGTGGCTGGACTGCGAGCTCCACCCACCCACCCACCCAAATTATGTTGGCAAACATAATTTTACTAAGGGGCAGGCCAAGATTTTCTTCTAGTTTTCTCCTTGAACTTTATAGTCACTTTTCGTTCGAAATGTCGGCATATGTTCTCTCGGATTCCAATTTCGATTTGATGTAGCCATCACGTGCGCTGGCGCCGAAAACGGAAGAAGCAGCCTCTGTGATAATTTTCACAAGTCGCTCCACTCCTTGTGTGTGGCAGGGGAAGTCTTGAATTTCCGCTTTTTTTTTTTTTGTTTTTAATGTAGTCATCTACTTCTTCATTTGTAATATTATTGGTCAACGGAGGCTGTGGAGGGAGCATGAAGCCCAATCAACCATGTCGTAGTATTGGTCTGCATTAAAATTGATGGTTGGTAAAACAAAAGTGCGAATTCTTTTGCCTTTTTTCAATCTTCTTGCTTTCTTAATTCTTTGCCAACCAAGACTTCTTATTTCTGGGTTTTGGTCGGTTATTAAAGCCAGCAGGAGATTTTCAGGATAGGCGAAGAATGCGTTTTGTTGAATGACCCTATTAATCAGATCTCTCAAGTGGTGTGGGAGAAATCGCAACAAATGGATCAAATTCCAGAGGTGTCGGGCTCCGTCAGTTATCGATGGTTCCTTCTTGATCCCAAACCACACCGGTGCGTACACCTTCATTATGTAGTATGTGTCCAGCCACCTCCTCGTGCTGAGCTCTGGGTTATTTTCAAAGCATAATAAGCTATGAAAATAAGCGAAACGCTGGACAGTAATTGAGGAACTGTTAGCAATTAGAAAGCCAAAATATTTTATTTAGTCTTTTATATCGGAAAACTTTCGAATAAAACACAAAGTCGAAACCAACTGGAAACTGTCAATAGAAAAAATGGAGTTTTTAGCCTCAAATTGACAATTTTTGACCAAAAGCATACGTAAACAGCATAGGAAACCACCCCTAAGGCACGAATGAAACATATTTGCCATAAACAAAACAATAAATGACCATAATGCAGAGAAAAGACATGAAATAGCCAAATAATGACATTTTTGTGAAATTGTTGTGCGTGTTGCATAACCAAATCACTATCAAAACTTCAAGGTCGATGCGCGCCACCTAAACGACCTCCAAAAAATCAGAAAAAAATGAGACGTGTTTTTGGTCACAAATGGCCACTTTTCCGCACTAGCCACCTTAACATTTCGAAAAAAAGTTTTTTTCGATACACCCTAACGTACATGTTGCTGAATGTAGTTCGACTTCAAAAATTTGTAGTGTTGGCTTAAAGCAAGGGAAGTCTGTTCTGAGAGTGTGGCAGGCGGAAGGCAAATTGTAAGACTGTTTGAATTGGCATCTTGTTATGGAAAATTGTCGCGTTTGTACGGCCACGTATTATAGTGACCAGAGTTTTACAAGAATATGCCGAGGGCATTCCTGTGTCAATGCGGCTTCTTCCCAAAAGTCTGCGGGAAACAGAATTTCATCAGTGGTTGACTGCCTTTTCTTTGGGAAGTTCTCGCATGGAGGTTGGATGTACGTAATCTTAGCCGTTAAGGAGCAATATTACGAATACGGTTGTACACTGCGAGCCACATTTAAAACCTTGTATTCTGCTTTTCTTCTTGTTTTTCTTCTTTTTCTCTTTTGCCTTTTGCGTGTCCGGAGCAAGCGAAGTCCGGCCTATCGGGTCCGCATTAACGAGGTTTTGCTGTATTCTTAGACTACACGATTTTGCAAGGGTCGTTTAACGCTGACCGAAGCAATTGAGTATAAAGAAGTTACGAAAAGCTGGATAACGACAAAACTGCTGGAGTATGTAACTTCTTCCTTTTGGAGTATTGTGCATACCCCCATGTAATTGTGTCAGCAAAAAATTTAAACGAGCGTCAGAGAAAAGGACAGCAAATAGTGTGTCTGTATCTGTGGGGCAGTGGTGTATAATCAGATTCCTTTGTGAAGGAGAAAGTTAACCAACTGAAATTTGGAGAAGATTGCAAGCACATTATGGAGATCAAACGCTGTCACGGACAAGAATGTACGAATCCTGTCGACAGTTTGGCGAGGAAAAGTAGTGAGTGGCCGACGAATTAACAGCATGGAAGTTTGTCAGATTGGGACATACTAGGTGCAATTCATGTATATGTTTTAGATAAATGGTCAGAATTAATGGTCCGTGTTACTACACATTGATGAAAGGTGTTATACCAATGCCAATTGCAAGAAAAGAGCAAGAATGTTGTCTGAAAATGGCATTCTTCTTCATGACAATACCCGGACCCACACGCTCAATCTGGAAGCAACAACGCTCACCGAAATGCACTGGGAGATTAAGTTCCATTTTCTACAACTCTGGGCTTAGCCCTCAGTGATTATCAGATTTTGTTGAGCATAGGGGATGGATTAAATTGAAGAAATATGAAACACTGGCCAAAAAAAAATCTGCAGTAGCTACCATAGCAGTTAACTTCCTTATACGCCAAAGGATTAAGGGAACGGGCACAATGATGACAGCTGTGTCTGGATACTCAGGGGGAATAGTTTGAAACACTGGCCTCCTTTGGTGCTTGTGGGACTTTCCATGCTTTCCCTATAAATAAAAGGCCCTGTCAACCTTGAACCTTCGGCTTTTATGTCTAATAGTTTGTTTGTAATATATTTGATAGTTATGTAGATATACGTACATATCACGTTAATAAATTTACAGTTCTTTAAAATCATTTGTTAGGTCTTTAATTTTCAAAAAAATCGAAACTTTCCTCTTGCTAGTTTCAAAGATATCGACAGACCACTTTAGATGGTTTGTTGTGTTTCAAGGCTAGATGGACACCAGTCCACTAAAATTTTTCTTTACAGATGTACTGGGTTATATTGCGTATATACGGCGATTTTAACCTCTCACCTTCCATATACACACCCATACATTTTAAATATTTGACCCTAGGTTCAAACATGTACAGTGCCTGAAGTTCTGTGGAATATAACAGTAATAATTGGCAATCGACAGGTGTTTCCTCAAATCATGACACAACGCCTATTTCCCTTAAGATATATGGATGTTAATTCATTGGATTTTTTTACAGAAGAAGATGTAAATCTTGACCATTAATCAGAAAATCCCCATCTCAGTGTACCCTGCCCCCCCCCCCCCCCAAGAGAGTTTGTGTACTTGTGTAGCCACTGACTTTAACGAGTGGAAAAATAGCCCTTGAGTACCAAAACAGGTATGGGTGTGTGTAACTGGCTACCCACAAGAATAAACTATTGAAATATTGTGAAGATATCTCGTGTGTGTATTAGAAGGAAGAAAGTTAAGAACCTCGTCGGTTAAGATAGTAAAAGAAAGTTCTCCCATACGCTGCCCTCAAAGATGAAGCGCAGTACTCCGCCGAACACTGAGGCCTACTTATAAAACATTTTCGAGCAGGCCTCATCTCCAGGAAGATATCAACTGGGGGCAAGCCCGGGCACCTATCGACCTGTTGGGTGAGATGAGTCAAGGCAAGGACTTATAAAACATTTTCCTGCTCCCCCAAAAATTCTCCGTTCCTGTCCTATTTTTAGTTTTCGCTAATGACCAAACCCGTTAGAGGAAACTTTCGCTGGTCAGCCAAGAATTCAAAATAAGTCATTACAGAAATACACAGACATGTAATTTATAACATAAAAATGATCAAGTAATGATTTCATCATTACATAGCTGATATTTGAAACTGAAAGAATTATGTATAAGGCACTTTCCAGTTTTGATGATTACTACAGTGTCTACCAAAATTATTACCCTGCTTTCAAATGCTTGACAATTTGTATTGAATATAAATACAAAAAAAGATTTTAAGAGCATACATGATCATGAAGGTTCTTTTCTTTAATGCAATCTAGTTGCAGTCATTACTCTGGAAACTCAGCTCCAGTGGCACGCAAAATGTCCAATCGATATTCAATCTCCCGCCAGTCATTGTTCAACAATTGGATAGTGATATTTTGAATGGTTTGTGTGATGTGTGCACGGAATGTGTGAAGATCTGGCACAGATGTCACATACACCTTGGCAATATTCCCAAATGAAAAATCGAATAGGTCAATGTCAGGCGATCGTGTAGGCCATGTTCTAAAGCATCCAACGCTGTTTCACATATTCCGCAGCGACAGCGCTCTTAGCGGCGGATTGGAAACTTGATCTGATAGACACCATAACTTGAAGACATCATCAACATACTTACTGAGGAGAATAAAAAATCAGCTGCAACTGTAGCAATGGAAATCTGAAATAAGGAAATATATTATTTTCCTCCATTATCATCATTGATATATTATGATATACGTAATTGCAACATTTGAAGCCAAGGAATGAAGGTTCAATTGAAACAGAAAGGACCGAATTTATTCCTTGCTTCGGGTGGCAAAAAATGTATATGCTGCCCACCTACGTAGATTTCCATAAAGCTTTTGAAGTGATCACAGATGAGAAGCAGTTTTAAAGTTGAGAATAAAGTTGATATTTAATAGAGCCTTTACGTCCATAGTACGCTCTTCCAGGGCGGAGAAAAAGTTCACCATTTGCCCTAAAGGAGTCAATAAAGCAAGACAGAAAATTTTCCAACTTTTCGTTTGTCTTCCAGGCAGTTCTCTCTCTCTCTCTCTTTCTCTCTCTGTCACACACACACACACACACACGGACAGACACCCCAGCACACATATATTTAGGAATGTCTTTCGTTTTGACTTCCTGAACTCTGGTTCCGTATCGATCTGTTCTCAAGCACCAGCGATAGACTAAGTTCCGTTCCGAAGGTTCGTATAAAAAAGGCGCCACACATCTGGTACTTCGTGTGAAGGCGGGGATAACCGAAAGAAATCCAGCGTGGAACAGATGGGCTGGTAACATCATCAAGACATCTGCTGTGAAGATTATGGAGAAAAATACTCCACTAACAGGCCTGGCAAACTTCTAGAAAAGTTGTCACAATTTTTCGATTTCCGCAGAAACAAATATCGTAGAATTAATTTATGCGATTCACCGCAGGAGTGTATATCAAGTGTCTTTCAAACACACCTGATATGCATAGTGTATTAAATAAAATGTTTGGAAATAAGAAATAAATTTATCCTTTATGTGTATCGATCGCAGACGTAGCCAGAATTTTTGGTAGAAGAGATTAGAACATTGATATAAAATCCTAGTACAAAAACAATGATGAAATAACAATTATTACTATAAATTATAAATAATAGACTATTCTTTCTATTAGCAATTTATAATAATAATAACAATAGTAATTATTATTATTATTATTATTATTATATCTTTGTGGAAATTCATTCCCTCGCTACACCAGAAGAATGAATGACAACAAAACTGATTTTCTATATTTTTTCACATTTGATACTATTAATTTAGTAAAATGTATCAATTTTGCGGGTGTCGTTAGAAAATATTTGAAAATTAATGGAAACGTTTAGTCGTGTATTTTAGTTTCACATAAAAATGTCATTAATACAATACTTTTTCTTGGAATTAAGTAGCAGAATATGAAAATATTAATTTGTGATTTGGTTCCTGCAATTTACACCTAATATTTTTAAGTAACTTACATTTCCATTAGTTATTCTGCTGTAACAGCTTAGCAACTTTAGTTTTGTAACTGCCTATGGAAATTTAAAATTTTGTTTATTTTCTAATTTTCAATTAATGTTGATCACCTCCCCTACCACACCCCTGCAAGAAATTATTTGTTGTTATTAGCCAAAAGTGACAGAAAAGTTACTAACATAGCAGAAATACAGTACAAATATAGCAGCAAAATAACCCTGCCTCCATTGGGAGTTTAGATCGTAAAAAAGTTGCAATGTCCTCGTCTTGAACCTTGGGTACGACATGAATCTATCATTGCATTTGTTCAATGCAATGCATAATGTCGTCGAATATAACCCATGAGGTAGACAAGCAACATACAATAACCAAAAATGAAATATATGGGGGGAAAACATAAATTAGATGCGACCATGTTACTGCAGTAAGAATATAATATATACATGTATAAAATATATTTATTTTCCGCACAATGTGCGTCTCCCATTATTAACCATTGTAAATGTTTTTTTTTTGTTTTTTTTCACATTTCCTTGATAAACTACGTTGCACATGTGGCCTCAAGCGGACAGTCCGAGTGGACATGGATGTAGAATTAGTCGATCTTCTGACTCTATGGTGCGTGGTATGTTTACGTAATTTAGAAGGGGACATGATTGTCGGTGTCCAATGAAGGGTACACGTTTCCAGAAGATACAGGAGGCCTACAGGTGTGCGAGAGCGCCGGTAGTGGCAGAATGAGGAAGAACATTCCAGCAGCAAATGTCTCTCCAGTCGTATCGACTCTGCTTTCTCTCTCATCCAATGGAGTCGAATCTGGATAATAGCGCAGGTTTACAGGAGAGGCAAAATAATCCAGCGAACGTCCGATGCAGTACCAGTGTGATCGCTGGGGTACGCAGGATATTTTTTTCAGGGAGAACTGGAATTGAAACGGTGGATGCTACATAGCTGCCTCCTAGGGGCCGGCATACACAATAAATATTCCCTATATTAAGAACTTTCCACTAACAAAAATATTTGTCTGGGGTATTTTAAGCGGGTTTCTGTCTCACCAAATAACATAGTGTTACAAAATCCAAAGCAAAAAGAAACTAGACAAAAACTAAGTGTATCGACAATATACAAGAACCGACATATCTGAGGCTGCCAAATTAGCCACCGACCAGGGCATGAATCAGGTCTGTACCCATCGAAGTGGGGGCATGCCCCCCCCTTGAGCCATGATATATTTTTGTGCAAACCTACAAAAATTACATGGATATTTTTTAAGATTTTCCTTGTATAAATGAATGGGTTGTCTCTGGAGAGAGAAAGACTCCAGAAGTCAGCAGTTCATTATTCAATCACATTCAGACATGTTTTTCATTATGAGGATAATTCCATAGCGTGGGTGGTTACATTCAGTGTACGAATTCCCATGGCGGATTTTGTTCTATTAAAATTTTTCTCCCATTAAAATTTTCCGAGGGTAAGAGATTGTGTTATAACAACAAAGATACGCAATTAGTTTGGACTTCAAACATACTTTACTAAGAATAACATCATATACACATACAAAGAAGGAATAACAATGAATGATATCTGCCTGTGTGTGTGAATGTTGCATACATCTTTTATTCTCTCTCTCTCTCTCTCTTTCTCTTTCTTTCTTTAGGTCTGGTAACAGCATGGGGTAAAAACGTACTTCTGCCGTTATAGATAAGATCTTAAAATTATATCAAATTGGACTAGTAAGAAATAGAGCCGTAGCTGCGGAGGTGGTTGTCATTTTCACCTTAGGTCCCTGGAACATAGAAATTAGACCGACCTGTCATGTCTTCTCCATTTTTCACCTCCTTTCGTCGGGAATAACACATAGCACTTATATGTTAATTTAATAGGAAACTAATGTCTTCTTCAAGTTTCTCATCTCTTGCCCCTCCACATTGTTATCTTTAATTTGCAATCGATTTTGCATATGGGAACAATAACACACACTGCTTCAATGAAGATGGTGTGGGATGCACAATCGATTGTCCTTTTCTTAGCCACATTTCTTGAATGCTAAGTTTTCTTTTCATCGGATTCAACGGAAAAGAGTAAGTACATAAAATTTCTACAATGTCTAAGTATGCCAGGTACATCTAGGTAAGGGAGTGCAAATTCAGTGCAGTGGGTGCGAAAATCATTCTCGTCCTGGGCGCTGAAATCTCTAGCTACAGCTCTGATAAGGAAATATTTCCTTTCGAGAGACCATTAATACATTTACACCGTATCCTCCCGTTTCGCCTTATTGCGTTTTCACCTCCCCCAATACAAGGCGTTTTCACCTCCCATTTCGCCTTACACAAAAAAAATTCACACCAGGAAATATTATCGACATGAAGGGTCATTATTATTAATGTAATAAAACACCATGCTACAATCATATATATATATATATATATATATATATATATATATATATATATATATATATATATATATACTTTTTATTATGTAAGCAGATCTATATTAACTATATTAGTAATTTTGGTACTATTTATCCTGACATTTGTAAGAACAAATTTTAGGTTAGGTTTGTGTGTAAGGAAACAGGATAAGCCGAAATGGGATGTCCCGTTTCGCCTTAGAAAGTTAGTGTCACATAAATCACGCGAAATTGTACTGGGGGGTCAAAACGCAATAAGGCAAAACGGGATAAGTAATTATTATTTTTTATGAAGGTAATAATTAAATAATATATAACACTTATTAAAAAACATTACATCTATTTATCTTCTAATTTCTTGACATTTTGAACCAGTCGTTAAAGGAATTAATTTGCTAGTTTATATACGTAGCAAATGAATTTGTTTATATATGTTTATAAATATCAATATATGTATATATAAATAAATTAATCCATTAATAATATTAATTAATTATTTAATAATTTACATATATTTCATGACAATTATATATATATATATATATATATATATAACCAAGATTTCGTATTTGGCCCCCTTCTCAAAGAAATCCTGGGTACGGGCCTGGCTTGAGTTTATATCCTGGCTTCCAATGGGCGTGGGTGAAATTTAGAAAAGTTCTTTTCAACAACAATCTGCATTGTCGTGATTAGCCAAAAGTGGAAGAAAAGCGACGCTCAATAACACAAATCATGTATATTGTTAGATTAAGGACAGGAGGAACAGGTTGTGTTCAGGCAGACGCGAGGATCCTAAACTGCTCCTCCACCACAAACCTTTTCCCGTTGTGAGCTGTGTGCCGGAGGAGGAGAAAACTTAGCAGTACGCTGATGAAAGTATTATTTTACTTGTTTTCTTGGAAATACCGAACTTCTGATATTGTAGAAAACCATATGAACGAAAGAGGACACGTTGAAGATCCTGTATTGTCGTAGAAAAAATCGAACATTTCCATTTGATTAGCCTTAACATGAAGTTGAAGTTGTTCCCTTTTTCCTTCATAAGAAATGCATAGGAATCTGAAAATTTCTAATGTATCATATTTTCCAAACAGCGTGTCCAGCTTAATTATTAACTTGAAAAATCACTTGCACAGGCAACATGGGGAGGAACTCATACTCTCTTGGATAATCCAATTTCTTTTTGGCAGCAGTGCCCATTCCGACGATATTGAAATAAATGTACAACAGGTGGGAAACTGTAATTCCTCACCTTAAATGACACTGCTTCAAAGGGATAATCTGTAAGGTTTTCTTGTCGTGATTTCGAATCCAGAAACTTGGGCATCGATTGTTAAAAAAGTCATGAATATCCTGATGTGTTGTGTATTAAATTAGGCACCTGGAATGTTCTGAGCCTTTACCAGCCTGGGGCATTTCAGTGTACAGTTAATGAGATAGTTAAGTATAAATTAGATGTAGTAGCTGTCCAGGAAGTTAGGTGGCCAGGAGAAGGGAATTGTAAAACTAAAAATTATACTTTTTTCTATGGTGGTACTGAAAATCATAATTTTGGAACAGGCTTTTTCATAAATAATAGAATTATATCGGCTCTTAAAACAGTAGAATTTATTAATGATAGGATATCATATGCAGTTTTAAAGGATAGGTGGTGTAAAATTATTTTAATAAACATACATGCACCAACGGAAGATAAAGATGATAATACTAAAGATGATTTTTATACAGAGTTAGAACAGGTCTTTGATAAATTTTCTCAGGATGATATGAAAATTCTGTTAGGTGACTGTAATGCACAGATTGACAAAGAAGACATATTTAAACCCACGATTGGTAAAGAAAGTCTTCATGAATTAAGTAATGATAAGGGTATAAGATTGACTACTTTTGCAACCTCAAAGAATTTAATTGTGAAAAGTACCACTTTTAAAAATAAAGATATCCATAAATATACCTGGTCTTCTCCAGATGGTAAAACTCATAATCAGATAGATCATATTCTCATTGATAAGAGAAGGCATACTAGTATAATTGATGTTCGTACGCATAGAGGTGCTGACTGTGCCAGTGACCATTATTTAGTAATTGCTAAATTAAGAGAAAGACTCGCAGTGATAAATCATAAGCAACAAAATCTAAAAGTTAAAAAATTTGATACAGGAAAGTTTACTGATGAAAGAATTAAGAAAGATTACCAAATTAAACTGTCAAATAGATTTGATGTTTTGCAGGATTTAAATGATGATGAAAATATAAATGAAACAGACGTAAATAAGAATTGGGAGCACATACGTAATGCAATAGAATCAGCAGCTAAAGAAAGTATAGGATACCATAAACCAAGAAAAAGTAAGCCATGGTTTGATAATGAATGTCATAATCTAATAGAAATAAGAAATCAGGCTAGACTTAGGTGGTTAAATAACTCTGATGATACAAATCTAAATAATTATAATAGAATAAAGCGAGAAGTTAACCGCACGTTTAGAAGTAAAAAAAGAGATTACTTGAAAAGCAAAATTAACGAAATTGAAACAAACAGCAAAAATAAAAATATCAGAGATTTATATAAAGGTGTAAATGAGTTTAGAAAGGTGTGGCAACCTAAAGTAAACTTGATAAAAGATAAAGACGGTGATTTTCTAGCTGACCCAAGCGATATTCTAAATAGATGGAAGAACTACTTTAATGACCTTTTAAATGTCCATGTAAGAGATAAATCAGAAGTAAATGAAGTCCACACAGCAGAACCTTTAGTTCCAGAACCTAACTTGACTGAAGTTAAAGATGCTATTAAAAGGCTAAAGAATAACAAAGCACCTGGCATTGATTTAATACCAGCTGAGTTAATTAAATATGGTGGAAATTCATTAATATGTCAAATTCATAAATTAATTTATTTAATATGGAATAAGGAAGAAATCCCTCAAAGTGGAAAGGATCCATAATTCTTCCTGTGTTTAAAAAAGGTGATAAATTGAACTGCAATAATTACCGTGGAATTTCTCTACTCTCAACAACATATAAAATATTATATAACATTCTTTTAAGAAGACTAACCCCATATGCTAATGAAATTATAGGTGATTATCAATGTGGATTTAAACGTAACAGATCAACTACAGATCAAATTTTTCACATCAGTAGAGCCAGGAAGTTTGGCAAAAATTTCTCTTTTTATCTACAACATATATTGATAAAATTTTTCCGGATATACGTTTCTTATGTTGTTTCGAATGTTTTGGAAGCCTTTTCATTTTGCCTATTTGGGACCCCACTGCCTATTTTTAATTATAATGCCTTTTTTTGCCTTTTTCAATGAAATTTGACATTTTTTTTAAAAAAATGTGCATATAAATTATTTTTCTCCCAAAAAACGTTGTTGGCATTTATTTTTCTTCCGTTTATTATGTGAATATTTTTCGCCTTATTTAAGTAATATTGAACTCACGCATGTTTCAACATTGCTGAAGGAGAAAAGTGTGAGAAAAAAGTATTTCATGCCTTTTTTTTTTCATGTATTTATTGCCTTTCAGTTAACATTTCTTGTGCATGTTTGACTGCTGAAGTGGACAGGTTGATTTCGAACACAAAGAAAATATTTCTGAAATCTGCCTCTCGAACCCGAAAATTTCAGGAAGTTGCGATTGAGCTTAGTTTACCTCAGCAACCAGTCTTGACGAGATAGGGAACCTAGATATCAGCAGCTATATATTATGCTAACAACCTTCAAAAAATCAGTGAGGTGATCGATGCTCTTTCAGAAAATGAAGCGGCTTCAATTCTTGAAGTGAAAAAAATCCTGTGCTATTCAAGTTTACTTTTGCACATTATGGTGCATTGCCAGAGACAATTACAATTATAGCATCCATGAAAATCTTCGAGGAATCTATGCAGCAGATGATGGAAGTGCCAGGAGAAAAGGATTCTGCTGTTGCGGAAAAGTGCTAACGGGTAGTGAGTGCAAATGAGGACTTGAAACAATTGAAAACAATTTGTGATATTCTAAAAGGTGAAAATGCTGTTACCAAAATGAGTCCAGCTACATTAGCTTGTTATATGTACATATGCTCCAATAACTTCTGTCGAAGTAGAAAGATCATTTTCTATTATGAAAAACATTCTCTCTGACAGACGACTATCAATGAATGTTGAGAACTTAAAAAGCACCTTGTAGTTATGTGCAATCAAGACGGAGAAAATTGAAATGCTCTTCCCAATTTAGATTTATACATTTTGCCAGAAATTATAGATAAAAGTAAGCGACTTCTAAATGTGCCTTTTTTCGGTTTATTTTGCCTTTTTTTTCATTTTTAGTGCCTATTTACCACATTATAAATGCCTTTTTGCCTGCCTATTTTAACGAAAATAAATGCCTGAACTTCCGGGCTCCACACATCAGACAGACACTTGAAAAAAAGTGGGAATATAATCAAAATGTCCATCAGCTATTCATTGATTTCAAAAATGCATATGATTCGGTCAAAAGAGATAAATTATATAATATATTAGTAGAGTTTGGAATACCTAAGAAGCTTGTTAGTATGATAAAAATATGCACCAGTGAAACAGAAAGTAAAATTCGTGTGGGTATTAATATGTCTGACAAATTTACAATTCATGATGGGTTAAAACAAGGACATGCATTATCTTCATTGCCCTTTAATTTTGCCTTAGAATATGCTGTAAGGAAGGTAAAAGAAACTAAAGAAAGACTAAAATTAAATGGTGTGACTCAGTTGTTAGCATATGCAGATGATGTAGACTTACTGGGGGATGATGTGAATACAATTAAGAGTAATGCTAAAATATTTTTCAAAACTGCTAAAGAGATAGGTTTGGAAGTTAACGAAGAGAAAACTAAATATATGCTTACAGGCCGAAACCAAGTGTTAGGTAATAATCAAAATCTAATTATTGATAACAACTCGTTTGAACCAGTTTCCAAATTCAAATACTTAGGAGTAATATTAACAAATGAAAATTATATTAAAAGGAAATAAAAAGTAGGCTTAATTCAGTAAATGCATGTTACTTCTCTCTTCATAAACTTTTGTCTTCTCGTTTAATATCTAAGAAACTAAAAGTAAAAATATACAAAACAGTAATTTTGCCTGTAGTATTATATGGATGTGAAACTTGGTCCCTTACATTGAAAGAGGAACATAATTTGAGAGTATTTGAAAATAAGATCCTTAGGAAAATCTTTGGACCTAAAAGGGATGAGGAGACAGGTGAGTGGAGAAGGTTACATAATTTAGAACTACATAATTTGTATTCATGTCCAGATATTATTAGAATAATTAAATCAAGAAGACTTAGGTGGGCAGGCCATGTGGCACGAATGGGAGAGGAAAGAGGAGTTTACAGAATTCTTGTTGGGAAACCTGATGGTAAGAGACCTGTAGGAAGGCCAAGACGAAGATGGAGGGATAACGTTGAGATGGACCTAAGGGAAATTGGTAGGGATGGAAAAGAGTATATAGAACTTGCTCAAGATAGGGAAAGATGGAAGGCATGTGTTGCTGCAGCCATGAACCTTAGGGTTTAAGAAGGCTATGGAGTTAGTTAGTTAGTTAGTTAGTTGTGTATTCGATTTACAAATAAATAAATATAAATATAATTGTTCATTTACTTAGTTGTGAATTATCTAAAAAGGAATAAAAACAATGTATGCAACTACAAAACGTTATCAATCTGTGTAAAGCCCTCAGGAATGAATATTAATAAAGGGAAATACAATACTACAAACAGTATAACACCATTAAGCCTTGTTTCCATGATAACCAAAATCGTAATATGCTGACCAAAGTAGAATTTATTTTATTTTTAAAACATAAACTAAACGTTACGTTTCAACCATCTAGCAAGGTCTTCTTCAGACTCTGTACCAAATACAAATGAAATAAAGTACAACATTTATATATATGCAGAAAAATCACTCCCCTCCAGACACAAGATTATTCGAAAGTTGTTTATGTGAACATTCCTTTCCAAGTGTTCTAGCAGGTGGCCTTTTCCTGTCAACTCTTGTTTCACCTAAGAGACCATTTAATAATCTTGTGTCTGGAAGGTAGTGATTATTCAGTGTGTGTATGTATATATATATATATATATATATATATATATATATATTCCTGTTTTATACCTTATTTCATTCGTATTTGGTACAGAGTCTGAAGAAGACCTTCCTAGAAGGTTGAAACGTAGCGTTACAAACAGTAATATTTGCAGTTTGCATAATACTTCAATCAATTCTTACAAATTATAACATGAAAATTTCACAGGAGAAAACAAAATCAATTTCAATAAATGGTAAAAGAATTTTCTGGAGTGAAAATGGTGATAAACGATAAAATAATTGAACAGGTAATATACTTTGTGTATTTGAGAATTCATGTTTAACAGTTCAAACTCCAAAAACATGTAAAAAAAATATTAAGAAAATATAATAAATTTAATAGAATTAAAATTATTAAGCTACAGGTGAAAAAGAAAAATTAATTTGGAAGTCCATTTCGCCGAGCAAGAGAAAGAAGAAGAAGGAAGATCTGTATAAGTGATTACAGCTATAGCTCTTGCCTACTCTTACGGCGGGCGGCCTACATGCTGGCAAGGGAAGTAGGGAGCGGAGAATACGCCGCAGACCAACCAGATAACCGCGGTGGAGCAGAGAGTTACGACGTGGCGGGATGAGTACTACGAGCATCTCGTTCTACAGGCTGCTGCGTTTTTTATCGCGCTGCATTGGGCGATTGCCGTAAGACTGGACAAAGACTATAGTAATAAAGTTTTGAATCCTGAATGACAAATCATGTCTTGTGAAGATTAATGATGATAAGTGTAACATGGTAGTGGTACAGTGGTGGCGATTAGGTTCCAAAACTGAGAGGGTGGGGGAAAGGACAGTTTACTATCTCTTGGTAGATAAGGATAGTGCGAGGCAAAAATGGCAAAAAGTGACCCCCCCACGCCCCCACCTAATTGCCGCCACTGTAGTGTTATAATGAATAAAATATGCTATGGCTGCATCGTCTGAAAATCTCCAACCGAACTTGCGCAAGGAGATATCTTGAAAACAGAACATTTTATGAGATAAATGCTTTGAGATCCTCTCGTGGAATGCGACGTGACGGAGAAAAGGAGGAATTGTGTTGCTTCGGAAGAAGACAAAAGGATAAAGCTACCCATGTAGGAAGGATCCGCTGATTCGTAAAAATCCTTTGTTTTTGTAGATGTGTTGGTGCGCGTGTGTTCGGTCCGAAGAACATCCCCCTCCAGGTTTATGACATATATTCTCTCGAAAGCGCTCTTCTCACATTCAAACGAATTTCTTTGGCGGTCTCTCATTCTCCCTCTTTCAGTTTACATTTTGCCTCCATGATTCGTTCGCTTTATTCTATTGCTGGAAAGTTCCTCTGAGGGAGAGGACATTCAAGTATGAAACGAGAATTTAATTTCCCGTAATGCAGGAAGTAGTGAATGTAAAAAGACCTGCTGTTGCATGTCAGGACATGTTCCAACTTGTCATAGATTGTCGGGGCACGCTGCGTTGCACCATACGATTATGAAGAAAAAAAAGAAGAAAGAAACTGTGGCTTTGCACAAAGTCCGTGATTTTCTAGGAGCATATTGTATGCCATAAATAGAGTATGCCCAATAAGTATTTTTACTTCCAAGATTATAGTACATAATAGGGTGACCAGACGTCCTGATTTTTGCAGGACAGTTCCTTTTTTGAGGCTCATTTCCTGCGGTCTGCGATGCTACTTCAAAAAACCAAATATGTCTGTCCTTTATTCTTCAACAGCGTCCTGTGAAATGTCCTGCAAAACATTGTTTACCTTGTTTACCTTTGTAACATTGTTAATGACTTTTAAATTAGTAGTATTGTTAGTTTGCAAAGAAATACTTTTAGATCTAAAAAAAACAATTCCGCTCGCTTCGCACGCGAATTTCGTCTTACTGTAAAGCTTATTATTTATTATTTATAAGCAGATATAGCATGCGCTCGTTCATGATATGATATGCAAGATACCGAGTGATGACTAACAGTACAAGTATTTGCAGGGGCGGTTTAAAAATAGAAAATAGCCCAATTCTGGCTATTTGCATGTTAAATGCATTGACGAGATGATTACTACAGCTGCCGCAAGAGAAAAATATATTGTCAGTATTGATTAATATTTTTATTATTATTTCACAATGTATATGGATGTTTTATAGTAAGAATACCCAAAAAACAGTAAGAACTGGAGAGATAGGAATGTTAAGCTATAAAATTTTAAAATTAAGTGGAGGAACGAAAAAGAGAGGAGTGAAAAAGCGAAATATAAAAAGGGAAGACCTCCGTGGTGGAGAAGTTGAACACTAGGACGCCAGGGATCCTGGGGTCGAATCCCTGCCAGGGTATGGATGTTCTTTGTGAGTGTCCATTCATGAATTTGATATTATCACTCATATTCATTGTCGCAATTAGCCGAAAGTGACAGAAAGGCGACGTTAAATAACAAAAAACAAATTAAAAAGAAAACAGATTAAAGAGAATTGTATAATATATCAGGAGACACGTAAGCAACATGACTTTCTCTTTGCCAAAGGGAAAGGGGGGGGTGCACTTGACCCTGTGCTCTTTTAGTTATATCTGCAGTACGCATCCATGGATGTTATGCTTTTCGTTTCAGAAAATATGGTCAATCTAAAATAGTATCACTGTGCGTATTAAACTTCTTGCTTTGGGAGGATGCTGATTTGGCGTATCTGTAATTGCATTTTCAGGGGGTAGTTTTCGGTCTACAAATTTGTATATGTTAACTGTTAGTAAACTAAAGTATTGCCCTGCGGTTCTAAGTACTTTAGAACAGTGGTTCTAACCTAGGACATTAAATATTATGATAACATTTACACACAATTTAGAAAACTCATACACAAAATAGAGCTATCGAACTCATAAAACCAAAAACTTGACAAAATTTCTATTGCAGGTTCACTCAGAGAAGTAAATGCACCAGAATGCATCTTTTTTGTTTATGCACTTAAATGTTTCGTCTGAGCTACATAAACTCTGTAGCTCAGACCGAACGTTTAAGTGCATCACCAAAAAAGATGCAGGAAGGTGCATCAACTGATGCATTGAAGTGCATCTCGACTGAAATAAATCCTCACTTGAATCAAATGATGCACATTGGTGTTTCTTTCACGACATACAAAAATGCAGCTAAATGCATCAAATGTGAATCTAATTCTTTGAAGAAACCATATAACACACCTTAGTGCATCAATCGATGCCCTCTGGTGCATCAATCGATATGATGCACTTAGTTTTCTGTGTGTTCAAACTCAATGCCCATCTAAATTACCTACAAGTTTCTTGTGAACACTTTAATACATGTAAAACATAAGCACTATGCAATGAAAACGTAAGTGGAAAATAGCCTGCTGTTGTCTCGGCTTTGTAAGGTTTGTCAGTTTCAGAAAAGTGTCCTTTAATTGGCAAGTCTGCATACTTTTCGGCAGGGAAATCTCAGATAACTGGTCCATTAATGGATACGAATGATTTTTTTAATTTCGTTAAATCTGGTGTACCATTTCTGAACTACCTAGGTATAGTTAAATAAATGGTATATAAGGATTCAATCTGATCTTTCTTGAGGGGGATAAAAACATCACTGGCAGGGATAAAAATAATTTTATTTTACGAGGCATAATTTTTTATGTGGTCCGTGGAAATTCTCTGCATTTTCCCCACATAAACCCTTAACTGATGTGGTACGGGTCAAAACGCTGTCGAGCGTGAATTTCCGTTTCTATAGTTTATGAGTTTCCCGGTAGAGGGCTCTGGTTCTCAGTATCTGTTTACAGTTGCAGTGTCTATGGACAGCAGTTGCCATCTGACATGTGCAGTTGATTGTTTTCGTATTAAAGCAAGTTCTGGTCAATCTGACCCACACCACATCGTTTACGTTATCATATTTTGTGGGGTGTGTGCTATGGCGCGAGACGTGAACAAAAATTTGGCCAACGATTGTGATGCTATACGTAGTTTGAATGAAAATGAAGAGTCAGTTGATAATGTGGAAATTGATAGTAATAATTCTCAGCTTGTAAGAAGTGCAAACGGCCTGTGTGTGGCATATGCACTGTAAGATTTTGCATATATTCGTGATGCAGAAAAACAATAACTTTTCAATTCATGAACAATGTATGAATGTCAGTGTTTTTATTCATGTTTGTTTTCTTCATTCCATATACTGAACAATTATTTTCAACATAATTTTCAAGAAAAGTATCAGTCTCTGTGAACAAGAAAAGAACGGTAAATCATAGTTGATAATTTTTCGAATATTTTAGTGTGAAGAATTTTAAACAAAAATATGTTTTGTGTACTTAATTAATATTATTGTAATCAATAAAAATTCAATTTTATAATTATTTGATCATATACTCTCAAAATAAAGAAAAGAAACACTGGGTCATTTTGACCCGCACCACACTACTAGCGCGACTAAAGTCCACCACACCAGTCAAGGGTTAATTCGCACAATGCATAGTTTAGATACGTAGCTATTTATTTACATTATAACATACTTGAAAGTTATATATTACGTTACAGTATGTCCCATGCGTTGTCGTTCATGCACCCAACCACACGTCACTAGTCTTTCTTCAGCACTGGAACTATGTCTGCTCACATCAACCATGGCGCAACAACAGACATCATACGATTTCGAGCGAGTGTTCCGTGTGACCTTCAGAGCAGTTATGTTAACCACGAAAACGAAATTCGTCGCAAGCAAGCGAATACCGGCCAAGTCTCAACACAGTCGCAACAGGATACATGCAAGTAGGGGTACGGGGACTTCTAGGCACACTGTAGAATATTTTCTGATCCATTAGATGGCGCTTCTCCATGTCACATCACGTCAACCATTTCCTTGATTTGGATACGAGGAGGGTAGATACCTGGCCGCCACGCTCGCCAGATCTTGCCTCTTGATTTTTATCCACTGGCCTATGAGAAGCAACACGTGCACTTTATGAAGATCAGAAATGCGGAGCTACTGAAACAATGGATCTCCGAATCTGTTCCTTCTGGAACACCGGACATCATTGGGTGTGTCAGATCATGACAATAGCTGCAGTATGGTCTCAATGTCTGCAAAGCAAAGAATGGAGTTCATTGAGCTCCACTGGACAGTTCCTCTTCCTGTAGCTGAAACTTTTATGTTGTTTCTTTCATGATGCACCGCCCTCCGTGGCGGAGTCGTTAGTACATCTCGCTATAACGCCAGGGGTCCCAGGATCGAATCCCAGCCTGGACATGAGTATTTGTGAGTGTCCATTCATCCATTTCATCTTATTATCACTCATCTTTATCTTCGCGATTAGCCAAAAGTGGCAGAAAAGCGATATAAAATCAATCAATCAATCTTTCATGATTTGCCTCAGGTGTAGCAGCATGTAACCGACACTAGCACTTGTTGACACGCTGCAAGGAGATAGTTAAGAACATGCAAATATGTAGTAAGAGAACGTAAAATAAGAAACATTCTTGCAAAGGGCACGATCAATAAACACGTTCGATGGTAAGGAATAGCTTGGAGGAGGAAAAGCGACTGAAGCAGCGTGAACTCATTTGCTTCGCCCATTTGCTTTCTCCCCTTATCTACCGTTATGCGCGGCCTTGCTCCAGAGATTACCAGGACAGAGTACAGAACACAAATAGTTTTACAAATTCTGCAGATTTCCGAATATCTAACACAGCAAATGACAGAAAGTTAATGTTATCCCCTGGCCATAGCACCACGCAATGAAGGCACTTATGACTCTCGGATCTCGGTTATGTGGTCCAACTAATTATCTCGTATTTGAGATGAGCAAATAAGCAACTTGTTAGCCGTCTGTGTAATTGAGTGGTCGATTTTCCATCTCGCCACGGAAGATCTTGCGTTGGAGCCCTTCCCTGGTTATGGATGTTGTTTGTGAATGTCACTTCATTAATGACATCTAATCAGAACCCAACCGTATTAGCCAAAAGTGGCAGAAAAGCGACATAAGACAAGAAATATAGAAATGTTTAATTTGATGAGATGCTTGTATGAAATAAATTTTTATGGAACACATTTTGTTAACCAAGTTACAGAAATTTAGAGTACCACTGCTGAAGTTCTTACAATAAAATTATAAAATATTCTTACCACAGAAATTCCAGTTTAAAATGCTAATAACATTATTAATACTGAAAGTATTATTTTCCTATCGAATTCTTTGTATTCAGCGTGTTTCTCATTCAATTTTTTTAAAATTTTCACCCTGGCGAGGTGCATTTTGGCGCCACCTAATTTCTATCATGCTGCCACTCAATCTTTCTACCCTGGTTTTCCCACTATTCCTCATTCCTCCAATAAATAGAATGGCCATGTCATACATTTACTGCTTTAATGACTAAAAATAATTGCTTTCTTTTTTAAATACTTTAGGTATTACTGTTAAATAACACGTTTATTGTACGTACGTAGATATTATTTAATGACTGCCTAATAATATAAAAAAACAGTAAGTTCTTTTAGCTTAAATTGCTAAATGATCTTGCAATATGCTTAGTATGTTACGTAGTAGTAACTTCAATTAATTTTTGCCAACAGTAAATTCAACTCTTTCTTGAAACAAATAGACACACACACCCGGTTGAATCATGTAATGGTTCGGATCCAACTTTAAGCTCTGGGTCAACTCCCAATTTGCCTTTCTGTGTATAAACTGTACTGAAAAATAAAGCAAACAAACAAATAGCCTCGCTTATGTAATAGGAAATAAGATTTTGGCGCTAATCAATTTAGACGCCCTGTTTGGCGCCCCTCTCGTGGACGCGCCTCGTAAAGTAGCCCGGCACACAAGAATTTTGATTGATTATAAGATGGAGTATGTTGAGTTATCGGAATTTTCTACATTAAAAACCTCCTAAGTTGAGACATTTTAAAAAACTTTGTTACGCTCCCACATAATTTACCAATTCAGTGATTAATGAATATAAAACGAAATGCTTGTGTTATTCTATGATGTCATAACTTGTTTGACTTAAATTTGTAGTCTGTTACAATAGTTATGAACTCACCTTGAGATATTTGAGTGTTGGTATAATTTATTGATTCTGGTGGCTGATGTAAGTTAATTTTAAAATGAATGTTTTAATTAGTGTACTCGAGCAATAATTTTAAGATTAATACAGTATTAGTTATAACAAGAAGTTTAATTGGTAAATTTCTTATCTCCGGAAAATGGCTGAAAATTGCCAGTTCATTTAATTTCAATATTCGTACTTATGTATCCTGCATTGAGAAACATTGTTGAAGGTGACATTTAGCTTATTTCACGGAAGTAACCTACCTCTATTTACGACATATCAAGTAAGTTTTCTTCGTTTCTTTTTGCCTTCGGTAACACGCAAAATGCGGTCACAGTTTCACTATCGTACTCGGCATGCAGTGTTTCCAGCCCACTCCACTCAAAAATACCTACGTAGCCCCACAAACTATTTCCTGTAAGGTTAGGTTACGTTGGGTTACGTTTAGGTTAGAATAGTTAAAAATTGTATTCGAAAAAATATGCGTAGCCCCACACACCATTCTCGCATAGCCCCACGAACCATTGACACGTAGCCCCACGAACCATTGGCACATAGCCCCACGAACCATTGACACATAGCCCCACAAACCATTTGCGGAAACGTACCTTCTTCAGTTACAAAAACACGTGTTTGGAAACACTGACCGGCATTGACCGTGATTACTTCATCATACACAGGCAACATCCAGCTGGAAGGAAATGGATGTAACAGCTTTCGTGCATCGGTCACACATTTATATCGAAAAATAGATGATTTACCAGCACAATTCAATGAACGATGCAAGAAAACACGGCTCGGGTACCCTTTTCTACACCCTCGATTTTTCGCACATTTCAAATATTCTCGTTACAAAAATTAGTTCTTCATAATAAACGATGTTTCTAAATAGCGCGGAAAGTAATTTTTTAGATCTACGTGCTACGAAACTTACGTTTTTTATGAAATTAAAATTCCTTGCGTAACGTCAAAAAGGTTTTTCACAACTTTATGATGGCGAATGATGCATTCATGTCACAGGCGCAAGTCTGAAGATTTCGGATCATCGATTTATGTCACAGGCGCACGTCTGATTTTTTTCTTTTTCTTCTTATGATTGACTTGTGCAATAGCAACATTTGCGATTGCGATATATTCTCTGTGTGATATATTGGCAGATTGGATATTTCAGACATTCGATTTCATTTATGCGACTTCAGAAATTGGAAATAATAATATTTTTTTGGCAACTGCATGCCGTAAAGGGGAGGGTTGTTTTTTCTAAATGACTTGTGGGATGGGATAATTTGCGACTTCTAATTTTTATGATGGGAAGGTAGTGGAGGTTGGTATTCTGTGGAAAAGGACAACAAGGACTTTCAACGTAGGAGTTACTTCATTTTTGGACTTACAAATTGAACTTCGACCCACAATTCAATACCTGGCCTTGGTAAAAAGAGGTAAGTTACCTTATTTGGTTTAATTTAACCTTCAATTTTTGTATCTTCATGTGTCGATGCGGAAAACAGTGAGAAATAGTGTTGGGGGGAGGTGACTTCGGCCAATTTCTAACATGCCCTTAAAAGGGACTCTATAGATACAGGCGGGGCCGCGGTAGCGGTAGGGGGCGGTAAGTCAATTACCCCAGGGGAGGAGCCGGGAACCGGTGGGAAATTTTGACTCAACAATTGCAAACGACAAAATCGCCACTTTAAACGGCTGTACAGTCGTAAATACTTCTTTCCGCGCTCCAATGTTTTTTTTATTCACAAATAGGATCACATAACCTTCATAATGAAAGAAAAAAAAAATTCAAAATTCGAGGGTGTAGAATAGGGTACCCGACCCGAAAACACTTCCCCGAACTTCCACAACTATAAAGAAACTGCATGCGCTAAGTAATTTCTCCTGTAAATTTGAAGAAATCCGTTTTCCAGAGATAAGAAATTTACCGTTTAATTTCGAGTGCACGTGTGTGATATTAAGATCAGCTGAAAGTTTAAGGTACTCTGACTGTGCGACATTGAAGAGATTTTACATAAAAATCCCCGTAAGTTGAAGAGGCCTCATAGTAGGTCTATAAGTCTTGTGTTCTCCGAAATGGATTAATTGAACCGAGAATGTAACAACTTTTGATAAACAGTTTGTTGCATTCATGAAATTATAGAAATTAAATAATGGAGCAAGTTAGAATAAAGCATTGCCGTTTCAGGTTTTGACAGTACACTTGCAGTTGTATCACTTCAGAATCAACCAAAAGCTTGCTACAGTGTGCAAATTAACGAGTTGGATGCCGAGGGTCCCCCCTCACAAAATGTCAACCACATACAAAAGATTAATATTATAATCCCTGCCAGCAAGGACGCCAGCAGACTTTTTGTCAGGAGGGCCAGAGTCACAGAAACTTATATTACAATTTTTATTATTAATATTATTATTATTGCTAGTATTACTGTTATTATTGTTTGCATTTTGCTGATGTTGTTATTATCATCAATACTTTACTATAACTACTACTACTACTTACGTTTTTTTTAAAAATTACATACATTTGTAATTTTCATATTCTGTATATCTATATACAATTTTCATAACTGTGTACTTAACTAAATCATGTAGGACAAAAAGCTGTTTTTAGAGTTACATATTCAGTGTAAAGTAGACTGTAAGCTTAAATGTAACCCCTATTTCAAATAATAATAATAATAATAATAATAATAATAGTTGCTGTAGCTTACGGCCTGTAAGTCACAGAAAGCAAAACTTTTTGTTATAAAATACATCTACAATTTCACCATTCGAATTACATTAACTCTTTCCATAAATCTTAGGGGGGCCAGTGCCTCCCCTGCCTCTCCTCCCTCTGGGGGCGCCCATGCCTGCCAGGGATGATATTATAACCCTCAAAGAAAATTGAATTGAAAGCATAAGCACAATTGGAAAATCATTGATGCTCATTCATGGTCCTGTCATCAAATATTTCCTTGACGAAAAGTTTGCAGACATATGGATTTAAAGACACCATTCTGCAACTGAACAACGCGTCGAGTCGAGACAACATCAGGCTGTTTTCCACTTAAGTTTGCAAGGCATAATGCTGATATTTGACATGTATAAAGTGTTCTCCCAAGAAACTTGTTGGTAGGTTTAATTAACATTATATTTGAACTTGGCAACATGAATTTGGTCAAATTATGGGTGCTAGTATAGTTCAATAGCTCATTTTATTTTGTGTATGGGTTTTCATAGAATGTAAATACAATGTCCGCCCATAAAGAAACCGAACTGTCAAAAAAAAAAAAGGTACCGCATTCTGGCAACACTGTACAAAGCTATATCTAAACTTCCCGTCAGTGCATCTTTCAACCTGTTACAGGCAGTCGGTATCGGGGCAAGCGTGCGTCAGATGCAGATCGTGTGCAGGCGGCGTACAAAATACGCATACTAAGATGGAACAATGTTACAGCATAAAGTTTTGTTACAAATTTGATAAATCGTTTACAGAAACGTTACAGATGATACGGGCAGTGTATGGTGATGCAGCATTATCAAGAACCCAGGTGTATGACTGATGATAAAAAGACAGAGTACGCAGTGGAAAGAACAGTTCTCGCCCGTATAGAAAAAAAGCACGGATGTCGAAATCGAAGACAAAGGTGCTGCTGATTTTGTGTTTCCCAAGGACTGATCCACCATGAATTTGTCCTTGAAAACCAAACAACCAATCAGTGGTATTACAAGGAAGTGCTTGGTCAACTCAGAAACAGGACGAAGCGGGTTATGTAGGACCTCTGTGATTTTGGCCAATGGTTTCTGTTACATACCGCATTGTCTGTACAACAATTCAGTGACAGTGATCAATCACCCTCCATATTTTCCGGACTTATCGCCTGCTGATTTTTTCCTTTTTCCAAGCTTAAGATGGTTGTGAAAGGGTGAAGATTTGTAGACGTCGCGGACAAATTAAATGTTAACGTCAATTACTATCAACAGTGTTTCCAAGACCTGTACAAACTCTGGTGAAAGTGTATTTCCTCCTCTGGTGATTATTTTGAAGGTAAAAAGGTAAAGGTAAAGTGTTCCCCTGTGCTTAGCACCACGCCATGAAGGCGTATAGGGGGTGTGGGGGTAACGCCCCACACTTTCTTGATCCGGTCATAAGTGGGGGTGATGTGATCAGCATCACGCCCCTGACCGCCTTTACCCCTCAGGGTTTCCCCCAGGTACCCATGTCATTCGACGCTGGGTGGGCGCCGGGGCCGCTTCCAACGTTAGAAAAGTTCCCGGATTTGAACCGGCCGGGGATCGAACCCGGGACCTTGAGCATGGTAGTCAGACGCGTTACCGACTGAGCCACCGCGGCCACATTATTTTGAAGGTGATAAAGTCATTTGAAGGTAGTTTTCTATCCTAAAAAAAGTTCGTTTTTTTATGGGCGAAACTTGTATACTGTTTCTGAATTACGTGTAAATGTTATCATAAGATTTAATAACCTAGATTAGAACTAATGTTTTATGGTGCTTAGAACCGCGAGGCAATTGTTTGGAGTAATAACTGGCAACATACACAAATTTTCATATCCAAACAAGAATCTACCTATAGAATTGAAATCACAAATACGCCACTGAGTTTGCCCCCCACCCCCCATCTTCAAAGCAAAAACCTTTATTCATACAGTGACTTACTATATCGAGTATGTTGATTAAACAACGCATGTTAGTTTTAGATACTAAGACTGATGCCCGGTTCGCTTAACCATCGTTAAAACGTTCTTAACTAGCTGATAGTTAATGCATCACTAAAATCTTAGCAGCCTGTTAAACTTTTAATGTTCGCTCAAGCGATTTTATAGGCCCGTTAACTAATGACATGTTAGAGGCGTTTCGCTTTGATTCCTTGCTATTCTCATACTTTGATACGAGAAATGCAACGGTTTGATTGGTTGCATCATGGACAGTAGACTGTGCGTAAGCGAGTTCTTCCGAAAGATTTGTTATGGGCTTTTTGGTATGAAACCCCAGGAACAACAATAAATAAAGTAACGTGTAACACATAAATATATGTTTAAGAAATGAATGTTAGGTATTTACGTCCGCACACCGAAAATCTTATGTATTAGGATTAACAGTTACATTGTAATTTCGTAAGTTAGATTTAAATGAGTGCCTACCAACTGCCAATACAAGATCATAAAATATAAATAAAAACTACTGTTCTAGGTTAGGGTAATCTGTTTGAAGTTTGATAAATTTAATGGCATTTCAAAAGAGGCCTAAAGGTGGAAATGAATGTGTGTTTGCTATAACAATTTTCCTCAACAAAAGAGAACATTTCACGAAATGTACACCATGCATAACTTAACTTGCTGTGCCATGGCAATTAAATAATATGTAAATATTGCAAGTCACTTCTTTTGGTATTGATGTGAATGTGACACTGCAAACAAGAAATCCACTGTTTCCAAATAATCACTGACGAAAAAGAAGGCACGTATAATGTTTACCAGTATGCTTACCGTTCATGCATATGTACAAGGGACGTTTCTAAATGGTTGTGTGTTTTGTTTCGTACTCATATTTTTTATAGAAAAAATATATATACAATACGATATTTTATATTTGATTTATGGTAAAAAGAAGGACAAGTACACTGTTAGACAGTATCCTTACCACTTGTACGAACGTACCGTACAATGAATAATTTCCGAATGGGTGGTAGTGTTTTTTACAAACAAATATGCATACTTTTACAATGTCCATGCACGAAACTACAATACCTGAAACTGCTTAGGATTAAGCTTTTTTCTTCATGATACATACATGTGTAGTACGGTACTTTACATTATGTTTTTTATCATTATGTGATGAAATGGTAGTCATTCAGAAAATGTACCTTGTACATGGAACGGTTGATTAATATGATACTTTACATTTGATTTATCATAACTGGTAAAAAAAACAAGTTAGACTGTACTGTTAGACAGTACCATTACCACTTGTACGTATGTACAAGGAATAATTTCCGAGTGGAAAGTAGTGTGTTTGACAAACAAATATGTACACTCTTACAATGTCCATGCACGAAACGACAACACCAGAAACTGAACAGGACCTGAAGCTTTCTTCCTTAATGAAACATACATGTGTAGTATGGTTCTTTACATTATGTTTGGTTATTCATTATGTGATGAAATGGTAGTCATGTACATTGTGCATGGAACAGATGATTAATATGATATCTTTATATTATATTTGATTCTGTATATAATTTATCATAACTGGTTAAAAAAGAAAGTGCACTCTTAGACAATATCATTACCACTTGCACGTATGTACAAGGAATAATTTCCGAATGGATGGTAGTGTTTTATGTCACTGCACAATGTCAAAATGTTACAATGTTCATGCACGAAACTACAGATATACCTGAAACTGCTTAGGACTTCAAGCTTTTTTCTTAATGAAACAACATATGTAATCTATATTACGTGATGAGATCGTAAAAGTACCTTGTACATGTGGATGGGTTAAAGTTACAGTGGTGTAAGTCACATTTTTTAAAAACAAAATAGACTTAGACACAGAAACCAGATCTATATAAGTCAATCTGTTAACAGAAAACGTGGAGTAAGTCAGAGATTCATTCAAATGTCAACAGATGACAGTTTAAGGTCTAGTGATAAAGGAAACAGCTGTTGTGTTGATCAGCAAAGTGCTCTGAGTCAGACTGTTTTTTTTTTCTTTTTATGAAAGTGACTTACACCACTGTAACTTTAACCCGTCCATGTAACGGTTGAATATGATTTAATTACCATTTGGACCGTTATAAGTCAGCCCACTTTCAGTATGCTGCATAATAATTGTTTTCATTTTGTGATTATATTAAGACTCACGTTATATTAAATAACATGTTTTAATGTATGTACTTACGTACAGCTACGAGCTAAATAAGTAAATATGTTAGGCAGGTGTTCTTTATTTCTGTACTTCGTTAGATTAGGCAGGTCAGATTTGGTGCTTTTAGCATTTATTTCCAGGTGGAGATAAATGCTGTCGCTAGCCTCTCGTGGTTGCACACACTATGATTCAGAATATAGAATGAAGAAAATTTGTGTCGAGCATTCTCTTCACTGCAAAATCATTTTCTGTTCATTATGTTAATTGGAGTAGGTGGAAAATAATTTGAAAAGTTCGAAAGAACAATTCCCTACTACTTTGAAAGATTGCAGGCTACATTGTGTAATGTCACAGATTTATTTTACATTAAATGAGAGTACAGGACGTGTATTGCCTATTTCTAGGACAGTTGCTTCATTTTAATTTTATCTCTTACGTTTTCTGACATTTTTGAGTTTAAAAAACAACATAAAATTGGAATGGTAGTTATAAGCGGACATAAGCATAAACACAAAAAAACACGACTTTCTAAAGTTTCTATGTGATCCACTGGAAAACGAAGTGGACGACGACACCGAATATTTTGGTGAAAAACTTTACCTTACACAAATTGAAATATGTAAAAGGACGTTAAAAAGTCATGCAATTTTTGTGTTTATGGTTACAGTGCATTGAAGGTGGAATCCCAATATGCATTTTAAAAAAATCAAGTTCGTATAATTAACTATAAGCATATATTTTTGGCTCGACAGGAAAAATTAATAACATTTGAATAATGTGTGATGATCACGATGCCATTATTGACGAATCTTTAAAAAGTACATTGATACAATATTTCTTATTTAACTCTACATGTGATTTATGAATTGCAGTACGAATTTATAATATGAAATACGAAATGGGAAAATTATTTTTGCTGTAGAAAGAAATCGAACTAGTGTGTACGTTTTGCGATTGTATGCAAATAATGTGTTCAAATCGGTTTGGGATAACGTTTCAACCCAACAGCTGGCATACGCAATTTCGCCATCTTATTTCCGACACAACACAACGCGCTGTTAAGCACTTTAATGAAGCAAAAGAGTGCCTTTAGATTTAACGACGACGACATTAGAGGTCTGTTAGCCTTAACGAAGGTTGGAGAAATTCCTCGATGTGCTAGTGTAGCGTTAACTTGATTTAACGCTTCTTTAAAATTTAACAAGCGTTGAACGAACCGGGCATGAGAGACCTTTGCAATTTGTCCATGCTCACATTCACATGACTTTTTTCTCAGTTCGTTTAATTGCTTACACCAGGGATTCCCAAACATTTTCGTTTCACGCCTTCCTTATACAGGGTGTTTCCGGGCTGATGATACAAACTTTTAGGGATGATGGAGAAGGGCACATGTATCAATTTGAGATAAGGAACCCTGGTCCAGTAACGACTTAGTCGAAAGTTATAAGCGATAATCGGTGGATGAAGATGTAATACTTTTATTACCTGCACAAGTTTCACAAGCTGCTACGTTCACAACAGTTGTTCAAAGTGGCGTCCTCCGGCTCGTCGCAAAAGTTCTGGCGTACCCGTTGGAACAACCCCGGGGTCGTTCGAACAATGTCACAGAAAGCGAGACTGCATAGGATCTCCTCGCAAGAATTCCCGCTTCCTGGGTAACTTTGTGCGACGATGTCATGCCTGCAACAAAGCCGGAGGACACCACTTCGAACAACTGTTGTGGATGTAGCAGCTTGTGAAACCTGTGCAGGTAATAAAAGTATTACATCTTCATCCACCGATTTTCGCTTATAACTTTCGACTAAGTCGTTTCCGGACCAGGGTTCCTTATCTCAAATTGATTCATGTGTCCTTCTCCATCATCCCTGAAAGTTTGTATCATCAGCCCGGAAACACCCTGTATTTCAAGACTTTTCCACGGCTCCCAAGTCAGAATGTAGGCTTATCTAAAACTTGCAACGCTCAGTTTGTGTGGTTAGGTTGCTTGCCTTAAGTTAAAAAATTAACACATATTTCAAATTCAGAAACATGTTATGCCTAAAAAGTACTAAATAAGCACATATTTGGAACAATCATATCATTGATTGAAGTTACAATTGTGATTACTGGGATACATTTCGCATTTCGTGGCGCCCCTGTAAGCCACCCACGGCGCCCCGGGGCGCCTCGGCGCACACTTTGGGAACCACTGCCTTACACGTATTCGTCAGCACGTATACAGACAGTACTGGAGGTCATTGTCTGCACACAGCATTTCATCCGTTTTTTATCTCCACGTTATAGTCTTTCATTGTACCATATGACAGAACTTCATTGAGAATAGAACTGTTCACTTCTGTCTGAATTTCATGCCTGTCATACATTTAACAAAGAAGCAGTTTGAAATGGATTTCTCTCTCCTATTGAAAGAAGGGGTAGCTATTGTTTTAGCATTTCTGCGTTATGGTATCTGACAGTGCTCTGTTTATGATGATGATATAATTTTAGCTATGGAAATATATACTAGGACTGTTCTTTTAACTCATACACATTTATTTCGAGGTCTGACATACCACTATAGATACACTCTAGGATATTTCAGACAGGACATATTTTTGTTATTTTAATAGCTTTTGAACAAAGTTTATTGTCATTAATGTTAGTGCTATTCTCCTTAAATCTTTTGCATGCATTCTAATTATTTACTGAAGAAAGTTACCAGTGACCGATAGAGCTTTATAATTACAAATCGAATTGGTAATACAATGTCTTCATCTAGCTATTGTGTAGCTTGAACACGGCCCATTTAGCGGTTGGATGTACGCGGCTTGCCGATGAAATCGTATATATGTATCTCTTCAACTCAAGCATTTAGTTTAAATTGAAATATTTCACAATTATATATAAAGTAATAACATAATCTTGTCATAGAAGATTTTAGAAATGTCCTTGTTTTGCCATACATTTTTCACATCTTTTGAGAAATTTTCCAGAAATATCACATGGTCGCACTCCTACACGAGTTTGGTTTTTTACATAAAAATCACACATACTTTTTTTGTTATGTTGCTGCATTGCAACAACAGTACCAACACTTATCAACGATGTTGTAGTAGTAACGTCATTGCCTTGTAATCAAGGTGTCCTGCATCCGATAACCAGTGGAGTCACATTGCACAGTGGTTCGGATCACACTTTAAACTGTAGGCCCCGTCTCGATTAGCCTATCTGTATATTAAGTGACTTAAAACAACAATTCTTTTGAAGCACTTATCAACAATCAACACTTATTATTTTACCACTAATCACATTAGCAATCTACACCAAAAGCGAATGTAAACTTTTCTTTAACACGGCACATCCGCCCACATGAAAGCATATACTGATATTCACCGAAACCAAGCAAACAGAGGTGCCACGTTCTGACGTCATGGATCTGTTCGCGATAACATGTTACCTCATTTGCAGTGTTCCCCAGTGTTCTTTTCGAAGAACTTGAGGAAACGTCGGTTTGAAAATATACCTAATACGCCATGCACTTGAGTTGAAGGGATATGTGCATCCTATTTCGCGGTCAAGTGACGTGATTCCAACCGCTACACGGGACGCAGTAAAGGGGCACAATAACCAATTGAAGACAATGCACATAGTGTACAAGAGTGTACACTAGCTTAATGTCGACGGCAAGGAAATACATACATATATTTCCTTCTAGCATTCAAAATAAAATTTGGGTAATACATGTGGAGTTAAAGATTGTAAGAATCATTCATCCCATGAGCTTCTCCACAGAGTTAGCGAAGATACATTCTACGCTACCTTGGAAGTAAAGGGTGGGGCAAAAGTCATCATCCTATTTTAACAGACCTTTATTTTCACATCTTGTTGTTTATATCAGTAGTGTTCAGTCAGTTAAATAGAAAATACTCACGAAATTTATTGTGTGCGAAAATGAATAAGTATACCCCACAAGAACGTGAAAAAATTGTGACAATCTTGCATGACACCTTTCCTGGCAGAGTAATATCCCGTTTTGGTGATTTGCCATGGTCGGCCATGTCCCCCGATTTAACCGCTCCAGATTTTTTTATTTTGGGATATTTGAAGTAATTGTTTTTTGTGAATAAGCCAGAGGCGTTACAGCAACTAAAGGACAATATCCAGCAAGAAATTGAAAATATTTTCAACACCATGGGCAACGAAACAAAAATAGTTCAACTTTGGATCAGTTCGAATGGTGGTCATTTATTGGATGTTATCTTTAAAAAAAGAGGACATAAAACGTATAAGTATCAATAAAAGTTTAACATAAGAAACCTACTTTGTTTAATTAAAACCCAAGCTACGTATAGGCTAAGAAAATCAGGTGATGACTTTTGCGCACCTTCGACCACAGTGGCCTAGGTATTGCAAAATGACAAACCATTATGTCCAAATGTAAAATCTCTATAACTGAAATATTTTTGAAATATGAAATCGATGTTATCTTAATACCTTGTATTGGTCGTTTCATGTACTACCTCTTCAAGTTAACAATGTACACACATAAAACTGTTTCTTTGGATTCACAAAAAAGTGGCACTGGCGAATAATTACTTTGTTTCAATAGGCATCAACAAAATAATTGTTCACCAGCAGGAAAAGCTTTGGTGAAGTTCTATTTGTTTGTTGTAAACATTTTTTTCGTTACTAATACCAAAATATTATTTTGGCAAATCTAACAAAATCTGGCCCATTTGTTTAGGAAAACTAAATAATTTAGTCAAAATTAGCAAATTTGTCTTCTTATCAAATGTCAAATGATTTGTTTAGAGCAGGGTGGATTATTTAAATCAGGTTGATTGAAATGGCGATATAATTCAGGACAAATTTACAGAATAATGTACAAAGGGTTTTTGTAGATATCAGAATCACTTTTGGTGAACGTACATAGGTACCGGGTGGCCAGAATAGTTACCCAACTCAGAGCCCTCTGTAGCCTGTTTGAGGCATCGTAGAACTCTGAAATTTGGTGAATCCACTATGCAGACCATGGTAAAGAGGGTGGCGATAAAAATGTTCAATTTTCCGCCACCAGGTTGAAATGTAACGCCGTAATAATGATTGATTGATTGATAGATTTAGTGTTTTATGTCCACTTTATGCACAGTAAAGCAAATCGGGACTGGACCTACAGTTTATAGTAGGGAGGCAGCTGCTGTAATAATGAATATTGAAAAACATAAGCCAGGTGTACAAATCTTTATTGTTGGTTTTTGCCAGTACAGCAGTATTCAATATGCGTGCCAGCAATATTACTACCGTTCTGATAAAACAACTTCACCAGCAATGCACGTTCGTTGTTATTTAATGGCATGGTAATCACTTCCGAACTTTTGTTCAGCACTCACGTTGTGATTTAGCTGAGTTATTAATTAGAAAGACATTTGTTATTACAAGGTAAAGGCAAATCCATAACCAATTGGAGCAGTTTACGTCATTATTACAACACATCATGGAAGTACAGCGCCATATTTCAACCTGGTGGCGGAAAATGGAACTATTTTTTATCGCCATCCTCTTCCACATGGTCTGCATAGTGGATTCATCAAATTTCAGAGTTCCACTGTGCCTCAAACAGGCTACAGAGGGCTCTGAGTTGGGTAACTTTAATTATGGCCACCCGGTACATTAATCTCGAAATCATTTAATGGTGATTATTAGGTTCTAAGATAGGAAAATCAATAAAATAAAATATATCTACTGTGAAGCTCATAGGAAGGAAATGTAAACACAAGATTTCTCTTGATTTAAAATTCAATCTTTTAAGGGCAAAAATAGCAAACATTTTTGTAGAAAAATATACAAACTACTAATCATGTTAAACCGTAAATAGTTTCAATATCATTAAACTGTAAATAAACATGGCAGCTGATATTTTTAGAACTATCATTAAAAAAAATCCAAAATTCAGGTACAAAGACTATAAAAATATTTAAGTTAATATTTGAAGTCACAGTTATGGAGTACATCCACAATGTTTTAGTTTCACCGGAAGAAAAGTTACTGAAAATTTTATTAGTTTCATTAACAAACTCAAAAAACATTTCCATACTGGTTACAGTATCAGAAACAGAAAAATGTATATTCCTTATTTGCTTTAATCAAACTGTTCAAATATTTTACGGGGCCATTTACTAGAAAAAGCCTTTCTATAAGAGAACATATATCTATATGCATGGTGCAAAAAATCATGTAAGCAATTTTAAGCATGTTTTCTTTAAAAAAATCAAAGAAAATCGATTTATATTTAAAAAATCAACAAGAAATATTTTTTAAATAAAAATCATGATTTTCATCCACCCTGGTTTAGACTAACAAAATAATTTATTCAAAAGTAGCAAATCTGGTTAATTTTATCTTTCATGTTGTTTATCATTACCAATTTGCTAGACGAACAAAACAAAACACTTCTACTAACACCACGTGGCAACGAAGGGACTACATGTAGAGAAAAAATATATAATTATTCACTTACCTCGGAGAATCTCGGCAAGTTATACCAAGCCCCAATTTTCTAATCGCGTTCTCATAACCTCATCTTTGTTAACTGGAAAAACAAATATTTCTTCTGTTTCAACTAACTCTTGTTGTTCATGTTGTCAGTTCGACGACCAAGACCAGGAAGTTATGGCATAGCCTAGACAAAGACTGTCTTTGCAGATTTAATCACTCGCACTCATGCGTTGTGTTTGCGCTCAGAACAAGCAGCTATCTTGCTGAAAAACGGACACAACATTCACTGCAATTAAACCGTGCGATCGTTCAGATACACAGCGGTTTGTATTTCGAACGTGCGTACGCCATGACAAGTATACTTCTAGCGTGTGCATAATTACCAGCAGTCAACTGTTATCTGGTTATGGTAAATTTAACCAAACGTTTTGTTCCTTTTTACTCATATATGTATCATTTTGTTTACGAGTACTATTTTTGTGGCGTTCTTAAACAAAATGCTTTAGTAAATACAAGCAACGTTTGGTTAGTGGAAACAAAAAGCACAAACATCTCAACCACACTTTTTTGGTAATTCCAAAGAGACCTGCTTTTCTGTGTAGCCATTTATAATTGTTAGAACGCGGGAAACCCATTTAACTACAGTGGACTTAACCATTCAAGAATGGGGAAGTTTGCAGGTGGGCCTAATGTCAGTACTCATGTGTGTTAGTTGGTATAATGATGATCATATTGTAGTGTGTATGGTTTTTCAATGGCTATCATAGAACCAACAAACAAACCAGTGACGTATTCTGACAATTTGACGTGGCTTATCATTATTGTGTATATTTATATAGCTATTACGTATTATATAGTAATTAAATATAATAGAAATGAAACACTAACGCAGGCATGAAAGTAAAACAAAAACAGAAGTCCGATATCTTAGAATATTCCGGCAAGTTCTACATACATGAAAAAAGTTGGTTTACAACCGTGCACACTTCCGCCCATCGAAGGTAGCGACGAATCCAGACAAACCGTACCTGTTGTTAGGGTATTTGGTAAACCATACAAATGTATAATAAATATTTTCTAAACTCAACAAGTACTAATTATTTACGACATAAATTGTTCAGTCTGTTAAAATAATCAGTATTAATTTAACGAGTTTTGAGTTTCCATACATCGTGATTACTCGGTAAAAGCAGCTATATTTCTTTATATTTTGAGTTTTAATTTCATTTATACAATTAAAAAAGCTTGTGGAACAAGTGTTTATTGTTTTGTCTTGTTACTACAAAATAATATTTATGTTTCAAATTAAACTGCCAATAAAAATAATATTTAAATATTTCTCTAAAAACGTCATTGTTGTGTCTGCAGATTCAGACATTATCACAACATAGAGGGTGCAGGGTGGGGGGGGGGGGTGAAGTGCTTCTTGTCTGTTGTAAATCCCGCATCCTCTTACGCACACCATCGGCACCATAGATCACAGATCCTGACGCCGTTCATACTGGGCAATTATAGAAATGAATGCCAACGAGTATACATAGGTAAATTGTATTGTTTTTAATTACTTATAGAACGTGAGAAAAATATTCAGACTGTAAGAATCCACACGAAACAGCACCAGCTACATAGACCACAGTATCCCTAGCTAAATGTTCCTCACTCACAAATTAACATCATTTGGAATTTTAATGGAATTAATGCAATTTCATACTCCATAGGGCGTCTAACTGTCACTCGAGAGACCCGGGTTCGATACCTGGATGGGCAATCTATTCTATATCCCCGGTATCTGTGGAGCAAGGCTCGTATATCGGCAGAGGAAAAGGGGGAAATTCCCGTTCTCTCACTTGTTCATTGGTGGAGTCGTCTCGCGTCACTACTTGTTTTCATTCGCTTGCTAAAAGGATACCTGGGACATAGTATAAGGTCGGAATTTTTCCGGCCTTGTCCCTACATAAAAAACGGCTATTGGCTTCACCCAGCCTCAAATAAATGGGTACGTTGGACAGCAGGGTGCTGATCGCATCATATCCCTCCATATCCCTCGTGTGCCTTCATGACACGGTCCAATGTGCACAGGGAACTTTACCCTTTTTGATGCAATTTCATGGAAGTATTGTAAATGTGCAAAATTTACCAGCAGAAAGAACTCAAATTAGTAGACACAAAACTTTGTTATGTGGCTACACTAGTGCGGTAACGTACGTGCAGTTTAATGTGGGACCCGAACACTTGTCCAATGTTCCAGTGCAAATAAAATCCGGTGACGTAATACCATTAGAATCTACACAGTATGGAATTTCATCTTATTAATACGGGAATTGTAACCAAGTCTTGAATGATATTTATTCTTACCCTCCATCCCCCAAATCCCCACCACCACTTCGCTTGCAGCTTTTCCGCTGGGCAATACAAATTAACGTGGGAATGCCACGGATTTCCCTCCCACAAAAAAAATATCCATGGAAAAAGAAAAATGTTTTTATCCCTGCCAGGGATATTTTTATCCCCCTTAAAGAAAACTAGTTTGAAACTATATGGCATAGTACTTCTTAAGTATGTAACAAACACAATAGAAAAATCATTCGTGTCCATTAATATTAGAGACATCAAAAAATTTCCCTGTCCGAAAAGTATGCAGCCTTGTGGATTAAAGGACACATTCTAAAACTGACCTGTCTTACCGAACCGAGACATGAGCAGTCTGCTTTCTGCTAAAGCTTTCATTGCATAATGCTAACATTTTACATGTATTAAAGTGTTCACAAGAAACTTGTAGGTAGGTTTGATGGACATTGAGTTTGAACTTGGTAAAATAAATTTAGTCAAATTTTCGGTGTTGCCACAGATTAGGGTGTATATAAGCAGATCTTCATCTAAGGCAGGAAAACCGGTGCACGGACCTTCCACTGGGAATCGCCATTCGCAAGAAGTTTTGTAATAATCCGCTAAGAGGCGCTGAGAGCACCACGCACACTTTTGCTTCCACTTCTTCTACCATACAGAATAAGAGATGGCGCTGCTGAATTTCACCGCTGTCTAGGTTACAAACTGACATCACCAAACTCCCCCCTCCCCGAAGCAAATGTTATAATGACCTAGGCTAGAACCACAAGGCAATAGTTTAGTTTACTAACTGGTAACAAATATAAGGCTTTATACCCCCAAAAAAATCCGCCTCCCGAAATGAGATCTCAAATACACCACTGAGTGGGCTTCCCCCCCCCCTCCCAAAGGGAAAAGATTAATTAGCACACTGTCGCTAAGCATACTTTTGAATGACAAGAAAATCGATTATGGTAGGTCATGAGAAAGTTGCGTATGTTATGTATTCTCTGCTCCAATGTAGGTCAGAACATTCTACAACTAACGTAGCTCTCCGGAACTGGAGAATTTGGAGATTGTGCATCGGAGAACAATTCTAATGTTGAACGAGAAACATTTTAATATTCATGAACCTGAACCGCGTCGATGCCCTTTATTAGAATTTCATTCACTGTAGCTAATGCTATTGGAGGAATGTCAGTAGCTACCTTCGTAATAGACAAATGACAGTTCCATGAGTTAATTACAAAAAATTGGACCATAACTTGACAATACACAGGAAGGGGTGTATTTTAATTAAATTTTTAATGTACGGCAGAGGTGATGTATGTGTTAAATGATGAACTCTCCAATTCTGTCTCTTTAATTGATATGTTTGTCATTTTCAATTAAATTCACACTTTCTACACATATCGAGTTCTTATTGGAACTAAAGTTTACCCCTTCTCCCACAATCTTAACAAGTACTTACATTAAATAATGAAAATATTCTTGTCTTGTAAATGCAGGGTTATTCATTTCCGCCGAACTTTACGTACACTACTGCTTATAATAATATGCATAAAATATTTATCACGAACTTCATATTTCGTAAATTGAACCTAACATACTTTCTTTCCATTCAGTAAATATTCGTTTTTACAATTTTGACATTAATTTCCTTAGTTGTTTTTATAATGTCTTACATAACGAATATTTTGTGTTAAACCTTCATTCTTACACTGTCTTTTCACCTATTCATATAATTAAAATAATAACAATTTTGTTTAATTTACATATTTTAACAAGTATTATTATAAACAGACTTATAAATTACGTTAACGTATTAGTCACAAACATTTATGTAATCTTATTTTCTGTCTCTTCCAGAAACATATTTATAGATTCGTGCTTGAAAAACATCAAATGGCATTTAATGCAGGAAATTACCAATCAACATGATTGCATGGTTGGATCAAATATCTTGTACGTCTTGGTGTTTTCATTGTTATTTTAAATCAGCCATTCTCATAGTTCCATACTCCCTACCATTTAGTACGATGGTTATTTAGCTTTTTCTTGACAAATTCAAACACAAACCATAGTGCTTTTTATATATATACACGAAGTACAAGTGCAAAAGTCAAGAGAAGTTAAACAGACGGAAATGGTTACATATTATGTTCTATTATGTTTCTATATAACCTTCCTTCAAAATCGCCTTCCTGGGTGACCTTCGCTATAATTCATGTGGATAATTTGAGCAAAAAGAAACACACGTGATAGTTCCAGATGACGTCTAAATATGGGGACATATATGTTCGTAAAAACATGTTTTTCCCAAGACTGAAAGATAAGCACTTTTATGAGCGTCTGATAGACATGGGAAGGAATACATAAACGACAGGGTTATGGAAAAAGAACGTTTTATAAACTGTGCCTTAAAACAATGTTTGTCAGCTTATAGTCCCATTCCTCACATAAAATTCCTGTGTAAAATAACGTTAACATAAACCATCTGCTTGAATTTTTCTTGGTTTAAGAAAATAAACTGTCCTCTGAGAATGAAAAGCATTTACTACGAGCACATTCGTGAAGAAATACACACAGCCACACAAAATCCATTTTACACACTTGCAATTTTCTTTCATAATGTACTACAATACCATGGGTTCTATTATGTATATACGATCATTATAAACGCTGTTTTTTTTATGGAAAATATTCATGATCATTGGAGGGAAATGTTTATGTAATACTTATACACGAATTCCAGGTGATTCAAAAGTTGCTTGACATTGTTCTTATATCGCTAATGAATGTTTTTTAGGATAAAATAGCCGGCATCCGTGGCGGAGTGGTTAGCACAGCGCGCCACAACGCCAGGGGGACCCGAATCCCGGTATGCGCATGTCTGTTTCTGAGTGTCTCCTCATCAATATCATCACTAATCCTAATCTTCGCGATTAGCCAAAAGTGGCAGAAAAGCGAAGTAAAATAAACTAAATCAATAAGCAATCAACAATCAGGATGGGATAAATGATACTGTTATTTACCAGCAAGATGATGCACTACCGCATTTCACAAGGTGGCCCATGGGTACCGGTTATAGTTACGTAGAAAATGTTGCTTGTACTCAAGAAATCATATTTTTTCATGTTTGTTCATTTTTTTATAATTAGAGAAATTGTTGTCTTAAACTTTTGATTGGTGGCATGAATTATGCCCACTAAACAGTTACTAATTGTCTTTGAAATAAATAAAAGAAACACTTCCGAAAAAAAATAACACTGAAGTATTTAACATATAAACCCAACCTACTACTAACATTTAGTGATTCGTGAAAGTGTGCAAATTTAACATTATTATGTAATATTTAATAATAAAACGTATTTTAATGTGAAAGAAAGTGTAAATTCCAGAGGCGAGTGTAACCTGTTCCGAAGATGGGTAGCCATTGGCCCATCTTAGAAACTCGCCTCTAGACTACGTTTTCCAACAAAAATAGGTATCGTCCCTTTGACACAAGAAACATTATTACAATGTAACTATGTGATCAAAAGGCTAATTAAACGAGCTTTCAAAATATGTTTATAATATTAACTTTCGTTAATTTCAAGGACGTACACACACACACACACATTTCTTACCTTAAAACGACAACGACAACTAATCTGCTCGATCCCTGACACAATAACTTACATAAAATGGCTTCTGGCAACCCGAGACCGTTAGTTTTCTGCATAGTGCACCATAGAGCGACTGCGTACATTGATGTAGTGCCATTTTTTAACTTTGTTAAATAGTAATACGATTTTCCTTATACACAGAATGCAAAATGTGTCAATCGATACAAATATGTGCATATATATATATATATATATATATATATATATATATATATATATATATATATATATATAAATACTAAATCCAGTAACGTATTAAAATCTATAAACTGTTAATTATGTACTTTTGGTGCAACGAAATGTACAGAGGAATGCTTCAAAGGGGACTTTTAACACTTGTTTTGTTCCATGTAATGCACTAAAATGGATCAAAAAGTACCATTTTAATGAACAAAGATCAGATAAACTTCCATTTATATGTGTAGGTCCACTCTCAAAGAGCCTAAATGAACACAAAGTGAACCTATCACCAAACACACAAAACCATGGGATCAAAGGATGACATTAATGTAAACGAGATGCAATGGGTTTCTCTGTAGACTGATAATTGAATGACTTGGTAATTCCTCTGAACTATGGTTTAATTCTTTGGTGCCATTCACAATGTCAGAAAATTATATTCGCAAACTGTACTCTCCTATTGTAAGGCAGCTCAAAAACTCGGCCAGCTGAATGATATGAAATTGGTCCGTAATAGAATTTCTTCAAGCATCATCCAATCAGTTTCTCCTATTCAGCATGAAGGTGTGAAGATGAATCTTCACAACTTCTGTAATTAAAATGTGGTTGGGTTTGTGGGCTGCCCTTAAAAGTTCAACTCAAGCGCGTGCTCAAGATTCAACTAATATTCTTACTCCAGTTGATGATAAGTTATGGTCTGCCCTTAGCGGCATACCGTTGCTTGATCCAGAAATTAAACAGAACGAGCTGAAACCGAGAATTCCCTCAGGGCAAGTCGTGTGTGTGCAATGCGTTTAGATTTCCCAGAGAGAGAGGGAGAGAGAGAGAGAGGATTGGAAGTGCGTTTCATACCATTCTGAAAGAGATTAATTCACGAACAGACCTTCCTGAGACAGAACGCATTAATTTCAGGTACATTATTTCTTGTCTCCCGAATTTGCATTTTTTGAAGATTACACTTACATATGTTTAATGCTATTGCTTTACTTAAACCTACTGTTAACGAAATTACGATATCATATGATAATTTCAGACAGATAAACTTATGCTGTGATTGATTGATAAATTGAATTGTTGATTTAAGTCTACCTTATGCACAATTAATGATAATTATTATATAATACGAAAATCGTGATTAAAATTACAAGAAATGCAATTTTTTTTCCAAATACACAGTAGTGCCTTGAGTGCAGATTGTATTAAGGTACAAACTTAATTGAATTGTGTCACGATTAGAATCATAAAGATTCATTTTTTTTATTTTACTCCTTTCTTCTGCAACTTTCGGCTAATCGCGAAGACGATGATGAATGATAATATGATGAAATTGATGAAGGGACACTCACAAGTTCATTCATACCCAGACCGGAATTCGAATCCCTAGCGTCGAATCCCAAGCTGTGCTACCCAATCCGCCACGGAGGGCGGCGGAATGAAAAAAATATATATAGAAAATAAAACATAAACATAATGAACATTTGCAGTACTCATATCAGGTGGAGGGCCACCTCTCGTCACCCGGGTATTGTTCGTGTTTCTTGTCTATACAACATTATATTCCGGCTCGTAAGAGGAGTGCTTCAACTTGGAAATATTACGTTTCAAAAATTAACTGGACTAAAAGTATTATTTCAAGATTACTTGCTATCTTTATTGAATTTGAATTACTTATTTTGAAAATATTATCCTCCTGATGTGATAAGATATTCCAACCTTCAATCAAGTTTTCAAAGAAACCAATGAAAGTTATTATTTTATGGACTACGACACCCAAAACAGCATTGGTCAGTTCACTGCTTGATCTATAATGGCGTCACGAAGCTCTTTTTTAACATGCGTCCTCAGTAGAATCAGTTGTAGTACTACGATAAAGACTATTTGCGAACCACATGATTATAAACAATTCAAATTTTGTCAAACAAAACCTAATTGTCACGCGCTGCTGTAGCTAAACATTCATGCTGTATACCACAAACGAATTGAACTGAATAGTTCCATAACAGCGGAGATAATCTCACAACAGTCATTGTTTTCCATTGAACTGTATTTATAACCCGAACGCTTCCTGCAACGCTGTTGACAAGAATAACGTCTCACGGACTTATCTCTTTATGTACAACATTTATTTACACTTCTACTCTTCGCCTTATATACATCTTTTCATTACAAATCCAATATCAACTTCTCCCGGTTGCCTTTTGCCCCATAACACAAAGAATTGCACTTCACAGGACTTCACTCTACGAGCGTACTATTTACCATAGCGCTAAACTGTCTTAATCCATTGAGGGACGGCCAATTTCTGCAATCTGAGAGCCTGAAAATCTGAGACCGTAACAAGTGGGAACCGGTATTTATACCTGCTACAAACGACCCGCCTCCAAACCGCCGGGGCAAGATCCTATTGTTACCTTTCAAACGGCGACGCCGCTGAGGGAAACCAACCGTTGACTTCCCATGCTACTGGGCAAAAAGCAACCTAGGCGAGAGCATTTACAAAGAAATAAATCCGTACATATATACTTTCCAATCTCCAGCAGTGTGCGTAAAAACCACACAGTAACACTGATCAGTATTTTATAGGTTTTTAACCTATATTTTCGTTTGCAGGTAAATCGGAAATAACAAGTTACGTCAGCAGTTAATTAAAAACTTCAACTATTGCTGAAGTTTTATAGTGCCTAAAATAACCTAATTTGCTTGTTAGAACCTATTTTACGAGTAGGTTTGTACGCCTAAATCAAACCTTTCCTAGGTTTTTATATATTTTTTAAGGTTTTAGAGGGGTTTTATGTCACACAGAGGTATTTTCTCTGTCGATTTCCCTACCTCCAAGTCTATTGTGTTTTTTCAAAGCTCTAAACAAAGCAAACTGTCTGGCGCCACTGTTGCCCCCATGGTCCAAAGTGCAAACTTCTGATCCATGTGGTCTTGCTCAGTTTTGTGCCAGTATGGTGTTTTGTGGCATTCACGCCTTGTGAAGTAACGTTTCCCGGAATTCAATGAATTCCCTGTGAGTAGTCATCCTGGTATTGTGCAGCAAATTATACATACGTAATTCGTTCCTCATATCAACAAGTACCTTTTACTAACAGCACAAGTATAGTATTAAAATAATTTATGGATACTGCTGAAAATTATGTATGCAAATGAAAATTAGGCTAGAAAATTAATATTTGGTTGTTATATGTACCAATTAAAATTACTTAAAGTTCTTTTAAAATTTTGATTTTAATGATTGTAGCTAATCAGTATATTTCAGAAATTTTAAATTATTTTAAGTTTTTTGGAACCTACTTTAGGATTTTTGTTGCATAATTGAAGATGTCTAGAACTTTTTTTATAATTTTTGGAACATATTTTAGGATTTTTAGAGCCTATTTTAGAATTTTTAGAGCCTATTTTAGGAAACTAAAAGCACACTTTTCAGAACCTGATAGTCCGAGGTCTACTGATGAGCCACGAAAAGTGAAGCCACTTTTGCTCCTGTACAAGGGAAGAATATGCGGTTCTCCTATAGCTACCATGTATTGCCTTCTTGCATCCCTATAAAGCACAATCAAATAGGATAGAGTGTATTCCATATTAAAATTAGATATTTTCTTAACTATTTGTTAGCCAAATCAATATATATGTGTTTGATTGTATGTGTGTTTATTACTTTAACTTGCTTTACCGATTTTTGATAAATTTTTGTCTCACGCTTAGACGTTGTAGCAGCACCACTCAATTTTCTACCCCATTTCACCTCCAATTCTGGCACTCGTTTCTTCACAACCAAACTTCTGGCGGAGTTATTAGCATAGAAAACTACCACGCTAGGGGGCCCGGGTTAGAATCTCGGCTTGGGAATGGGTGTTCTTTGTGAGTGTCGCTTCAATAGTTTCATCATATTATGACTCATTCTCATCTTCGCCATTAACCAAATCAAATAAAATATTTCCTTTAGTTTTGCTTCATTTTTTTGCACATTTTTAATTGAGCATTTCGTCATAAATTTCCACGTAGAAAAATACTGATACGGCCGCCATGAACGTTGGGACATCCTACACAGTGGCGGAGATTGGGTGCCAAAATTTGGGGGCGGGGCAAGTACAGTTTACTTTCTCTTGGTAGACAAGGCTTAGCATTAAGAGGTCAAAGAACGGGGGCAAAAAAAAGGGAGAGGCAACTGCTCCCCCACACACCCCCTAATCGCCGCCACTGATCATGTATTATACAAATCCTCAGAGGCCTCTTCATAACTGATCGACTCAGAATCCTCCAAGGATAAATATGAAACTCTAGGCTTCGAATCACAGCATAAAATATTGACATGGCTCATTTTTAGTTAAAGGTGTATGTTCCATGGTAGTTCGAGCTACCCTCTCTGTTTATTGCGGTGGAGAGACCGTCGTTCCCCCTGATTTGTGGTTGGATTTGCTCACCCTCGTCCCAAGCGGGTACTTGGGGCAAGCTGCAAGGCTCTATTGGGTACAGTATCGACCACATCGCCTCTCTACTATGTACGGTTCCTCGTAAAAGAGAGCAGGAATTTGGCGTTTCAATTCCATTCCAAAACAAATTCTTATCGGAGCATGATATTTCCTGAAGCAGTATGAGACGTGTTCAATTACAAACGTCGACTTTGCTGCAAGTTCTGCCCAGGTACCTCTGTCATTCTGCAATTCGTTGCTTCCCCAACAGATGCAAGGTTATGGCCCGGTGGAAGGAAGATAAAACATAAAATTCATATCCCCCCGTCACCCCAGGAGCTGGAATACTTTAGAAATCATACCTGGCACAGTCGATACAGAGAGATACTGCACAGAATATATTTCAATTCTTATTTTCTCGCTGTATTTCAAGAAAAACAAGCAAAATATTCTTCTGTATATAAATATTCTCATGCATATGTGCAGAATGGATGTGTGTGTGTGTGTGTGTTTGTTCCGGCATAATTCTCGAACGACTAAAGCAATTTCAACCAAACTTGGTACACATATCACTTGCAACCTCCGAAGAAATAATGTGGGGGTAAGACACCCCTGGCATCCCTAAAGGTGGGGGTGGAAAGGGGACATAAAGTAGTATTCTGTTGCGTGGCATTTTTCGTGAGTCAGATCCTGCAAGTTATTCTTCCCGCTACACAGCAGGGCAAATTTGGTTGCCTACACAGAAGGTGCGACATTGCAATGTTAATGCCGTTCAATTCCAAGTTCATCACCTATCGACATGTGGGTTGAGAGAGGGTGAAAAATGACCTACATTATTGTCGAATCCATAGTTTTCGGAGTCGCTAAGCTAATTTTTTAAATATAATTACTTAAATTAACTGCTACAAAAATCAACTTCAAATGTATTGTACATAAGTTTTAAATAAAAAAAATTGAAAGTATAATAATCATTTAGTTCCGAAACGAATTTTCGCTAACTTTAACGACTGACTCGTTTCACATTTACGAAAAATTCAAACCGTATGTTTAATACCTAAAACAATTTTACACCTAATTTTAAACATTTTAAATAACTTTATTAATTTATGACAATATCTTGAGAATTTTTAAATCATAAATTTCCTTGACGTTGTTAAATTCTGTTTATTTTTTTTTTTGTATTTTGCGTTGATTTTTATAACTCTTTGCTACTCGCGACGATGAGGAGTGATGATATGATGAAAGTGATGAACGAACACTCACAAAGAACATCCATGCAAAGGGCGGGATTCCAATCGGCAACCCCTGGCGTCGAGGCAAGCTGTGTTAACCACTCCTCCATGAAAGTCGCGGACTTTTTAGTAGAGTCTGACTATTTATGCACTAAAAGTTCCACTTTTATGTACTAAATTATTTGTCTATTTTATGTTATTTTCTCTTCCTTATTATACGTCGATTTTCTGTCCCTCTAAGGTAATCGCGACATAATTAATGAAGAGACACATACATTAAGCACCTTTTTTTCTTGAAACCGTGACTAGAATCCAGAACCCTCGTTTGAGAAAATGTAAGTTGACCACTGAAGACGCTTGACCAGCCACGTGACTTACATATTTAAGGGCATGCGAGACAGTCTCCGCTCGGCTTTTCCCTCCGAGTAAGTGTTGCCAACTTAGCTCTCTTTTAGCCAGATCGGGCCCCTTAGTGCACTCGTTTGCCTGTGAACTGGGGTGCCCGCCCCCGTGCCTCACTATGATAACTTCACTGGTTCAGGCCCACATAGACCAACGTTTGACATGATTATACATTTTGCACGTCACGTGATATTGTTATATTGACTGCGTCGGCCCTTCTCCTCTTATACCTCCAGCTACTTTTTTTTTTTATAGCGACGTGTTGTCGTTAAATTGGCATAATATTGTTATCAGGGAATCCTTTATTTTCGATTTCGTAGGACCATGAGATGGGTGATGCCGAAAACTAAGAATAAATTGTCATCAATTTAGAGTTAACGGTAATAGCAGCACCCCACCCCTTTGACAACTAACATTACCCTAGGAAGCACTTCGTAAATCTAGCTCCTTGAAGGTCAGTTTTAACTCCATTTTAGGTGAAATTTAGTTCATTTATGCGTACCAGATTTGGCAACACTGCCAGAAGGCAAGGAGGAATGCATTGGGCATATGGGAGCAGTTTTTGATTTGATATCTTGGGAATATCAAACTTCCGTTGGAATAGAAAATAATATCAACGGGAAGAGGGCAGTTTGAAGAAGTGATTGCCCAGCAGAAAAGTCGTAACTTGATGGGAAGTTCATTCCCCATAAGGAATACATGGCATTCCGAAAATTCTTATTCGTTATATTTTTTACAGGTTGTATCTAGCTTAATAATCAACTTTGAACCCCCAAGATTTTCTTCAGTAGCATTGCTCATTCCGACGATATTCAAATAAATGCACACATGGTGCGTAACTTTATCTCCTCGCCTTAAGCTTTATTTTTCAAGACATGGAACAGACAAAGACAGTAGACTTCACAGTACTAGGTACTGCGAGCCATTTGTTATAACGAATTCTAATGAATTGTAGGGTCTCCTCGATGGCTCAGTGTTATCGACCTCGCCTTGTAATCAAGGGGTCCTTGGTTTGATATCCGGTGGAGGCACATAGTGGTTGGGATCCCACTTTAAACTGAAGGTGCAGTCCCGATTAGCCTCTCTGTCCATAAAGTGGACTTAAAACAACAACTGAAGAAACTCCAATGAATGTGATTGTATGTTTAAGAAATAATGACCAATAGCGTTCATTTTTAAAAAGATAAGAAAAAACGCATTTTTATGTTAATGGTGCCACGTAACATCCCTCTTAAGATACAGCACTGACGGTTTGCGCACCACGAATTACGAACGACTGTACTAAAGGATAGTTTCTCACTGCTCCGCCAAAATACTCACCACTAGAGGATGGTGTCTTCTTTAACCTTCAGACCGCCGAGCGGGTTTTCGAAAGTAATCTCTCTCTGGCCGCCTCCTTTACGCGAGATTTTTAAATTTTACACTTATTTCAGAAAAACGTTATATCTCGGAGACTATTTGAGCAATCTACTTCGGGTAACTTTTGTTTTGCAGCTAGAATATCAGGGTATGTAACCGTGTAAGAATCAAAACGCCAAAGCTAATAAGAGGGGTTAAGTGGGCCGCGGCCCCCAACTTTCGATGAAAAAGTCATACAAATGGGTAGTTTTTTCACATATTTGATAATGTAATGCACCCAGGAACATGAAATGACTTTAACTCGGTTAAAAAGGTCCATTTTTTGAACATAAGGCTAAAGTTTACCTCTCCTTCCTAAAATAGCGGGGAAAGAGGGGCACACTCCCCATTTATATGATTTTTTCATTGAAAGTTTTGGGGCTGCGGCTCACCCAACCTCTCTTTTTGGCTTTGGCGTTTTGACTCCTGCACGGTTGCATGCCCTGATGTTTTAGCTGCAACACAAAGTTTTCCCGAAGTAGGTTGGTCAAATAGTCTACGAGTTATAACATTTGTTGTCAAATAAGTGTACAAATTTAAAATTCGCGCCAGCTTCCATACGTAACTCTGGAGTTGGGGTGGGGGAGGGGTCCTGGGTGGGTGGGTTTTCTTCCACATAACATTTCAAAGTTTTATCTGAACATCTGTCAGCGTTTACATCATATACAAGTATGAAGGTGCTAAAAGCACATGAACTTTATAATCAGCACGAAGGGTCACTAGTGACCCATCGGCCGACTACGCCTATATTTCCGACCCATTGGCCGAGTAAAGGTTAAGTGCAGAGAACATAATATAACATACAACTTCTCTTTTCCGGAGATGGAACACGCTGAAATATGGTGGCTTTAATAAGTTGATGTACTGCAGAAAGCTCTAATCAGATCTCGGCACAACAGAGCCAAGGAAGGGAGGTCTTTACTTAGGAGAAAGTAAGAGCATAGAGGGAGTTAAATCACACCACAGTCCGTTGTAAGCGGATAACCTTGTTTGCAGTTGACGATACACCCAAAGGGATTATCAACTTCTCGAGAACCGCAAGGTGTATATATAGAACGGTGTGTGCAACAGTGTTGACGACAGCTTGTTTACAACCCTTTTTCACCAACCAGGATTTCACTTTTTTCGATCTGAAGGAGAGTTATTTTTTCATATCGCAATTCCACTTCTGACGCAAGTAACATGAATATTGTAAGTTTTCTGATACCGATATACAGGGTGATTCTTATAGAAGTGGCCAGACAAAATGAGTTGTAATATAAAATATACCTTACAGATATTAACCATAACTTATATATGCCATACCTTGGATAGTGTTCCGTTCATTGTGATCAGAGTATGTTGATAAAAAAAATAAACGCATACAGTACTGTTTAGTGTTTCAGGAATTCGTGTGCGCCCGACCCTGTGGCCGAGTGGTTAGCACATCGCGCTGCGACGCCAAGGGTCCCGGGTTCGAATCCCGGTCGGGCTTGGTTGTTTGTGAATGTCCATTCATCTATTTCATCATTTCATCACTCATCCCCATCTTCGCAAATTAGCCAAGAGGCACAAAACGCGAAGTAAAATAAACTAAATCAAATCAAATCAAAGGAATTCGTGTGCGAAAATCCCAACTTTTGGATATCTCTTTGTTTAGTGATGTTTTAAGTTTTGAACCCATTTTTTCCTTTACAGGTATGTAAGAAATACTAAGATATGTCAGCGTTTCAAAAAAATAAGGCAAAACAACTGATGAAGTTATATAGTGCCTATAAAAACCTATTTTGCTTGTTAGAACAACCTATTTTAGGTTTATGCGCCTAAATCAAACCTTTTTTTTAGGTTTTTATATATTTTTAAAGGTTTTACATGATTTTTATGTCACACACAGCCATTTGCTTTGTTTCGTCACGAAGCAATGTACCTATTTCTTTTCTTTCGTTCAACGTGAGCAGTGTGTGTGCAGAGATCTGTAATAAGCACTCATTACAACTTGAGTGCATGCGAACTGTTTGCTCAAAATGGTGCTCACCAAGCAACGAAAGGGTGTTGTAGAATATGCGAAAATGACGACTGTGATCGCAGTTCAACACAGTTTTCAGCGTCATTTTGGGTTTGATCCGCCTGATAAGAACTCCACTTTGTGCACAGTATGACTGGAACTACAGTTTTAATTGTAAACCCGAACCACCGGGTATCGAACCCGGTATCCCTTGATTACAAGGCGACGACGCAAAGACTGCGCCATCGGAGAGAAGCAGTCGCATGAATTGTGTTCTAAAAACTAGCCGTGAGCTGAAAATGCTCCTCTACGGTATGGGATGTGCTTCATAAGAGTTTGCAACTGAAGGTTTGCAAGGTGCAACTTCTGCAGGCACTCACTGATGCAGACAATGCACTTCGGTCAATCTTCAGGGTGAACAAGCCACGATGATCGGCTGCTCATACTGCATGATTCTGCTGCAAACAAATGTTTTTTTTTTAAATGTACGATCTTTTCTGGACACCCTGTATAACTTTATGTTCACTCAATATAAACTTTTATGTGAATTACTTCGGGTTTCCTCTGATTTTCCAGCATCGTTTTTATGCATATCATAATCATTAGTAGGTTAATGCTGATCCTTCTATGCTGATGATTTGATTGATCAAATGAGGCAACATTTTATAAAAGAGCTCAGGAATCACATTAACAGACCTCTCTGCTCGGTTTGCGGGAAAGCAAGGAAAAATCCAACCATTTGGAGATTACTCGTACGGACATCGAGAGAGATTATGCCCCCTCTTTGTCCTGGTTTCCCTTTAATTATCATCGTGGCCTCCCGGATTAAATTAAGAACACGGCGACTCGTGCGTTTGCGGCAGGATCTAAGCCTGTTTCCCTGTTTTCCGTCTTTGTGGATTTGAGGGGAAGAGTTTGAAATCGATAATGTTTGGCTTAGAAAGGAAGATGCAGGAATAGTGACTTCACTTCTGGGAGTCACATTTCACTCGTGATACGCATCTAGTTTATGTTCTGACTCACACACACACATAGGGTATCTCTAGACATCGAGGTAGCGACCGCGACTTAAACATCGACCTCGACCGCGAGGCATCTTCGGCATGTCTTTACCCTAAAACGTTTCTGAATTTGAAATATGTGTTTCTCGTTTAAAGCAATCTACCTAACTTCTGCCTTGGCCGCCGCGGAAAAATCTTGAAACACTAAGGACGCCGTGAAACAAAAAGGTTTGGGAACCTCTGCTTTATGCAGTCACGCTACACAGATTTACCGTTTCCATTGCGCGTTATGTTTCCTGTCCGAAAACGACAATTGTGCTTGTATGCTACGGATAGGTTGTGTAAAAAAAGCATGGCTCTGGAGTGTAAATAGAATATAACAGAGTCGTCTTTATTCAGCGGGCATGCTTCTTTGGCCGCTATGGAGTCTCCCTTATCGCACAACTCTTCTGCAACCTTGTGTTCTGACGTCAGACAAGGAATTCCTACATGTTGGATTAGGTCTGTTATGTTTGGTTCTATTTGCATAAATACACTGCATATTTATTATTTATGCTAAGAGAACTAAACCTACCTAAACTAACCTAACAACTTGGGCATTTAGCCTGAAGATAAAATCAGTCTCTAGTGACGTCAGAACGCAAGGTTGCAGAAGTGATGTGCGATAACGGAGACCCGGCCACTATGCCTAAAGAAAGAATTTCCATACAGTGTTCCTATATTTATGGAAATCGTATATTTAGTCTTCTGACGAAGGAGTTAATTTGCTTTCCGTAGGGGACAATTTCTATACAGGACAATTTTGTCAACATAAATATTTACATTCGTTAGTAATAGTGTAGAGAAACGACAGTGTCAAAAATGTTATATTTTTAATGCTTAACCAATCCTTTAACTCCCTGGAAATATGTTCTCTTATTTTGACATTATACAACTGTTTTCAAGATTTTGTAATTTGTAATTTAGGGTAGGATTGACATTTGTAAATGTAAATATTTGTTAATATTGTTAATAATTTGTAAATATTGCATATTCAACGCAACTTTATGAATCCATCTCTAATGCAGACATATATAATAACATACAACATTATCATGGATGCTGCTACATGCATGATTTTATGAGGAAGGGTTAAGCCCAGGAGGAGTGAGTCTCTGTTGGCAATATATGTTACCATAGGATATTATTACTTTCGACATATTATCTAACGGAAAAATAAATCTACTAACAAACTTTTATATAGCATTAAAGCATAGGAAACAAATATTTTCAAGGGGTCATAGAATCGAAATGAGGCCACAACGACCAAAGTTTTATAAAGGGAAATTATTCGTATTAATGTTCTTTATATGCTGTGAAAATCTGTTCTTATTATATGTTGAATTTCTGTATGTGTGTTGTGCTTCTATTCGATATTGTCCCTTCCCTACAAGTATGATATTGTGGCAACCTGCATACAGTATTGCCTTACCTAGGTATATATTACGTCAACACCTTAAACAGACATTATCTAATTAAACAAGGTTATGAAAAAATAATGGTTCAGCTTTCACACTTGTAGGCTTTGATCTTCTAATTGTCATCAAATTATGAATTAAAATTTACAAGATTGAAAATATAAATCTCCATAATGAGAGGAAAACAGTGGTGGAAACCTCAAAATTTTTTACTGAAAAATGAATGAAAAAGGCTCAAAATAGAGTGAACGATATTGATAACCAGACTTTCAAAGGTTTTTTTTAATTGGCTGTCATCATTAATTGTAGTCTTAATTAATGCTTTCTTTCATGAAATGTCAAGTATTTTTAACAATTTCATAAAATCAGACGTTCTTATAAATTTAAGTTTTCATTGTAAGATATCTGTGAAGATATTTTGATTATGTTCTGCACCTTCTTGTAAAATAAAAGTAATACTCAAAGAAACAAGTACAAATAGCAGTTACGTTTAATTCAAAGAAATTAGTGACGATAATATGAAGGAAAATATGAGAAGATATGTTTAATTAATTGGAATGATTTTGATAGTGATGTTGATAGATGAATGGTTTACACGATCTTGGCTAAACCGTTACCCTACTTTTTCCAAACCCCGAACCGTCTCTCACCTCAAGGTTGCAAATTACTTCTCATTTTTAGTAAATTCTAAGGAAAGCTACTGGCATTTCCGTGATACGAACATATTTACTTGACCCATAACGAATTAATTGATTTATTGTATTTCTAGAAATGTTGATTTCCTACGTCACATGTTTTTATGTTATGTTCATACACACTCAGCACCCACTTACACACACGTAGATTCAACACATGTAATAAATTACAAAAACATTAAACGCACCAACATAAATTAGACGATTTGAGAAGTTCTGTTTTGAATTTACGTGGTGTACCTCGGAGGGTGAAAGAGGGGGGAGGGTGTGTGGACAATTCTAAATAGTTTAGAGGATTGAGTGAGATCTTGTTTCATAGATCTTTGAATGCAACTCAACTTTTGTAGTAGATGGCAAATTGTCCCACCAGTTACACAAAGAAAAACTATTTATTTATCCTTTAACTGTTATGCTTCCCCTTCAACTCCGTTAGGATATTCAAAGGTGAATTGCTCCCTATCGATTTCTTTAAAAAAAATAATTCATTTTGTACCATTTGAAAATCCACAGAAATTAAAATAATTGTAGCTCTAAATACGTATGGGATAGTATTTTAAGGGTAGTTATGTTTAATCAACATTGTTAGTTTCATAATTCATTGCACAGAATTTGTAAGAAAGTCGTTGCTTAACTGTTAGTACGCGTAGAATAGATACTTTAATGTCAAAAATATAGTCTGTGCGTTCCATCCGTGAAAATGGAATGCCCCTTCTCATTAACAGGGAACTTCAAACAGATTTCATGCACCTGAAGGTGAGCTGCGTTCTGTGCCTTCAAGGTTCGAGAAAAAGTGTTTACCCATAAAAATCCTCTACATCATATTTTCCCTTCAAAACAAATGCAACTACTATCATCAGTTATGAATGAAATCCCCAAATATTCCCCAGGAAAGGATCCCTCGGAAGAAGTCAGTTGGAACCATACTGAGAACCGATGTGAAATCGACATCCAATGTTTATTTTGAATTTCGCCAGAACAAACCTTTGGAGTAGGATCTGCGAGCAAGAAATATTTATGGTGTTATTTTATTGACGCCTCAGAGACCAAGGTGCCAGCCAGTCTATCTGCCATAACCCAACGATAGCCATGACCTTTGGAGATGTTTATGCTCCACAAACAGAGTGAGAGTAGGCAAAGACCGTTTCAAGCTATCGACGTCCTCCGCACTAAATGGTCTGTGTGTTTTACCAGCTTCGTGTCCTGCTTGCTTCCCTCCAACGTCATCTTGCCCACAAAATTGTGTTTACACGATTCGAGTTCCGTTGTAAAAAGAAATGTTCACCGTGTTGGACACAACCGGTGTCCATGCTTTACATCTCACTCGCTCTCGTCTTCGCCGAAGGTTGAAGCACCGAGTCAATTTAATTACGGAGACAGTTCCTTAAAGCGATTAAGGAATGCATTTGACAGTCCGCGGGTCTAATGCATCTGAAACAAGTGACGAGTTATGAAAACATCATTTGATATTTCAGGAACTACAGTATGGTCGGATATAAAGTATACAGAAATGCAAAATATGTACTTTCCTTTTTTTTAAAAAAAAATACAGTAAAACCTCGTTAATCCGGACTAATGGGACTAAGTTGACCGGTTTAACGGAAGTCCGGATTAACTGAAATATGGTAAGAGAACAGTAGAAAGTGCATTAAATATCCGTTTATAGAACAGAACACGTTTATTATGATGTATTTTAATGGCATAGGCCTAAATACACTATACAGTACAGTAAAAAGTCTGCGGGAAACCGAATTTCATCAGTGGTTGACTGCCTTTTCTTTAGTAAGTTCCCTTGTTGAATTCTAGCCACATTTAAAATCTTGCATTCTGCTTTTTCTTAATGTATTGCCTTTTGCCGGTCGGATTTAGCTTATCGGGGTCCGGATTAACTAGGTTTTACTGTGTGTGTGTGTGTATATATATATATATATTATTTAAGTATTTGCATTATAATGCTGAAAAACAGCACACATGTCTAATACAGCAGTTTAATATACGTAGTAACATATAATTCTTCCTCCTGAGGTACCTTCCCCTCCTCTGTGGGGACCGCCTTGACCCAGCGAGGAGCCTTAATAGAAATGTCTTTATCATCTTTTAATTTCATTCATTTTCATAACTCATGTTTTCATCAACCCACCATGCCAAACCATCCGGGGTGTAAGGGGTGATCTTTCCTTCCACGTAGTACACCCAAATGTGAAGTTCACTTCCACATAGTACACCCTGGACCCTGTATATAGTGACGAATGCTCAATAGCCTAAGTGCTGACGCACCCATCATTTTCAATTCAGTCAATAAATCAACTTATAAGCCAAAATTACACAAATACAATAATATTACTACATGCTAAAATATACTAAGGACACAAATTACATTGGAATAATGAAACCAGTTATTGAATAAATCCATTATTTCGTCGCCTTGTAATTAAGGGGTCCCGGGTTCGATACGCGGTGGAGGCAAGTAGTGGATCGGATCCCACTTTAATCTGTAGGCCTAGTCGCGATTAGTCTTACTGTGCATAAAGTGGACATAAAACATAAACCCAATCACACAGACAAACTCATGTCTAAATCCATTAAAAATTAAAATACTACATCAGTTATATTGAGTCTCCTATTAAGTTTATCAAATTACGCATGTTACATTAATAATAAAATATCATTACCCCTCAAGAGAATTAGGCCTTGAGCCAGGCAAGTTGTCGGTACCACTCGGGGGGATGGGTTCTAATATGATTTTTTGGTAAGGTTGGGATGCCTAGAGATGGAAATTATGTGATAGCATGTAGCATAACTCTTTGCCTTCTGTGTATTATCACTCCACTCCCTAGATACCTTGATGTAAATGGAGATAATTTTTAATATTTTGACTTTTACTATTAGGAATGGCAATTACAGTAATTCTTATCTAAATAAATAATTATGATGGTGATAATTAAGATTGTAATAAATACACTAATTAAAATAGGTGAATATTTTAATAATTTAATTGACAAGTTAGATGGGATTTAACGCCATTACTGGATTCAATTGGCTATTTGCCCATCATTAATGCCGATATATCTGAATTAACAACTGAAGTGCGCAGCTGTCAGAATAACAATAGCAGTCCAAGGACAGTGTAAGAGTTCATTGAGGAACGTAGGGAAGTGGTAAAATGCCTCTAAAATACAATTTTCCTAAATCATTGGCGTTTAGAGCCATAGGAAGGATGGAAGACGGACAGACAGCGAGAGATATCTGTAGCCCTTTGGAGTGTCTCAAAGTGCCATTTATCGCCTGTAGATTCGGGTCAAACATGACGAAGGCAAGGTCAAGACCGTCCGCGAGCAACAACACCAAGAGACAACGGATACCTCTTGGTAACAACCAATTGTAACAGATGACAGAATGCAACGAAACTACAACATGTCATTCTCACACCAATAGGGCGCAGACTTTCTGCAATTATCTCAAACTGTCTGCAATCACCTTCTTGAAGATGGTCTCTATGCATATAGACTCATGGTGTGTGTACCATCACTGTACAGTTTTTAGTCGGTAGAAACGTGGCTGAGGAACATCGCAATTGGGGCCACAACAAATGGGGTTGATTGATTGATTGAGTTGGTGTTTTAAGTCCACTTTATGCACAGTAAGGCTAATCGGGACTGGACCTACAGCTTAAAGTGGGATCCGAACCACTATACGCCTCCACCGAGATTCGATGAATAGGGTTGAGCGGTGTTCTCTGATGAGTCGCGGTTCAGCCTCCAGCCTTACAGTAGACGTATCTAATCTGGAGAATATGTGGAACACGCCATAACCCTGCTTTTGTGCAAGAAACATCCTAAAATGGAGGTGGTGGACTGATGGTGTGGAATGGAATCAAAATTGTGCGACGTACGGACCTCCACGTCATCCAAAATGACAGTTTGACGGGACAATAGATGAGGGGACGAGAACCTCCGACCTCTTGTCATGTCGTGCGCAGATGCAGTAGGTGATCGTTTTCTTTTCATCGGTGATAATGCTCGTCCTCCCAGAGTTCTGTCAGTGCACAAAGTGCCAGAGGACGAGGGAATCGATAGTATTATGGGAATGGCCAGCGTGAATGCTGGACTTAAATTCCATATAGAAAATGTCTGGGATGCGCTTGGCAGACGCATTGTAAGTAGGATGGTACCTTACTCAACTCTTCCAGATATGAAATTGCCCAAAGTGAAGACAACTCTCTTCAATCACATCATCGAGTCCATGCTAGGGATGGCCAGATTCCGATTCTGGCGGATCCGAAATCCGGATCCGGTTGGTTCCGGATCCTAAAATTTTTCGGATCCGGATCCGGACCCAGAACTTTCGGATCCGGATCCGGTGCTTTTGGATCCGGATCCGGAATTTTCGGATCCGGATCCGTTTTGCCATCCCACATGCGATTCTTTGGAAAGTAAGAATGTGCTTATAACATATTGTTACCTACTAATATACATATATATATATAATATACATACTCATACATATATACGCGATTTGTAATTAATTAATACACTTACAAGGGAGGTCTAAATCTGCCCCCCCATTTCCATGAAACTTGGCAGGTGTACAGAGCCCCCCACCCCCCCTCAAATGTCAAGATGAGGAGAAATTGAAGTGTGGATCTGACCCCGAAACCTTGTAAATATGGCATAGGAAGAAACAGGGGGCATAGGGTCTCTCTATATACCTGTCAAATTTCATGGGAATCGGAGGGGGACACAGGGGTCAGATCCCCACTTCAATTTGTCCTCATCTTGACATTTGAGGGGAGGTTGCCCCCTAGAACAAATTTTTAGCCTAAACAAAAAACACGTATTTCTTCATTTGGGCTCGTTTATACACACACATCTTGACAATTGAGTGGGTTTTGCCCTGTAAAAGCGTATTTTTAGCTGAAACAAAAAAAAAAAACACGTATTTCTTCCTTTGGGCCCCACTATACACCTGCCAAGTTTCACGGAAATCGGAGGGATACAGGAGTCAGTCAGATCCTAACTTCAATTTGTCCTCATATTGACATTTGAGGGGGTTTTGCCCCCTAAAATAGTTTTTTAGCCGAAACAAAAAAACACGTATTTCTTCATTCGTGCCCGTTTATACACACACCTGCCAAGTATCATGGAAATAGGAGGGGGACACAGGGGTCAGATCCTCACTTCAATTTGTCCTCATCTTGACATTTGAGGGGTTTTGCCCCCTAAAACCGTTTTTTAGGTGAAACAAAAAAACACGTATTTCTTCCTTTGGGCCCCACTATACGCCTGCCAAGTGTCATGGAAATCGGAGGGGGACACTTAGATATCCTCCCTTGTTAGTCTTACACTTTGTAATTATGTAACACTGCATATATTATAATGTTTTATTATAATTTGAAAAACTGTAACTGTAGAACAATTGTATAATTTTTGTATAACATTTCTATCTTGTTATATGTGTTAAAGGTTTCATCCTGGAATCGAATGTCTCTCATTTATGTGTGTTTTCATTTCCAGTACATTCGGATGAATACATATTTTCGTTTCAATGGCATTTACAAAATCACCTCTGACATTTTATGTTAAACAAATAAGATTATTTTTGTGCACGAGTGTGTTAGCCGATGCGTAGCAAAGTATTTTAGGAACAACACTTGAAAAAAATTCTTGTTTGACTAACTAATGAAAAATTTCTTTGTAATCGAAGATCATAATACCTTTTAAGATGTGGTAATATTATAATGGGATTGAGATACGAAACTCTTGGATCCGGATCCAGATCCGGAACTTTCTGATCCGGAACTCTCGGATCCGGATCCAGATCCGGAACTTTCGGATCCGGAATTTTTGGATCCGGATCCAGATCCGGAACTTTTGGATCCGGATCCGAATGGATCCGGATTTTTCGGATCCGGATCCGTTTGGCCATCCCTAGTCCATCCCACACAGATGTGTAGCGCTGTTGGCCGTTCGAGATCACACACCATAATAGGGGTGAGTTAATGCTGTGACCCTGCCCGATTCTGAGCTGTTCTACTGATACGCACATCATGTGAGCATTGGTTCAAGCGACTATAGGGTTTTTCTGTTATCTGTACTTATCCATATTCTAGTGTATCTGTTCTCTGAATGTTTTTTCACTTGCATAAACATGGTTTTTGTCTAGTTCTTTCTGATCCTCTCTTGATCCAAGAAGAAGGCAATGGATAGTAATGGCAGATCAATTATCAGATAGGCACTATTTGGTCGAATTATTGTGACAGCACAGAATCGAAATATTGAAATGGGTTTCTCTTAGAATCATTATCATGGGCTTTAGAGACATACTTCAAGAATAATGTTACAACCCTGAGAAAATATCTGGAAATTCATTCACGGCGATTGATTGTATGGCTCATATTCAGAGAGTAAAAGAAGAGGAGTCAAACTTTGGTGAGGTCTATCTGTCTTGTCCATTGCTATCCAGAAGGAAATACTAGTCCAAAAATCGATGTCTGTTTGATACGTACAATGAGACGTCTATAAAAACGCCGAAAGGATAATCACATGGGAAGAACTCGGGCATCATTCACAAAGCATCTCATCTTCCCAGATTGTCAGAAAGTGAAGGAAATTCCTAAGTCACGTCATGAATAAAACAACTCTAATTGCATTTCTTCTTAAAGAATGTAGGAAACCAGAGTACTTTGAAAATCGTTTGATTACAGCACTTCGCGAACTGTCTACATAAATGATGCCAACATCACATCTGAAGGGAGCCCCAAAGTGCTCAGTCTCAACAGGAAACATGAAGAAGAGATGGTAATTTGTTGGTGAATACTGCCGCTGCTAATGAGGGTTTTGAAGCGGTAATGAGAGGCTCAGATGACACAGATGTGTGTATTATGTGTTTGAGATTCCTCCATACGCATTTGCAGGAAAAGAAAAAGTAAGTGCATTGAAAATCCTTCTTGCCAACAGATATACACAGGGAATATTTTTGCATCCTCGGAGATGAATGGGGTCTCAATGAAAAAGTAATGGGAAAATTGCAGTTCTCTTGCTGACTGTATGCTTCAAAAACTTCCGTAAATTATGTGAATGACATGGCATGTCGTCTATTCTGTGCAAAGAAGGTTGAGATAGACATTTATCAACTTACACCTTGGAGGAACTGTCTGAAGAAACATGCTAAACGTGCGATTATCAAGCCGCTATAAGCAAGAGATGCCTTCTAAATGTTCCATGTACGCCTAGTCCAAGTGGGAGAAGGTGGACATTGAAAAAACACGATGCAGCAAAACAGCTGATAATGGACTGGATGGAGTGGCAGCAGCCAGCACCTCAAACTGTGTTAGATCTACTAGTTTGCAACTCCATTAGAAACTGCCTCCCGATGGCGCAGTGGTAGCGTCATCGCCTTGTAATCAAGGGGTCATGGGTTCGATAACAGGTAGAGGCACATGGTGGTTCGGATCCAACTATAACTGTATGTCCAGTCCCAATTAGCCTTATTGTACATAAAGTGTACTTAAAACACCAAATCAATCAACCAACCAATCCATTAGAAACTACAAACTGCGTCTTCTGTCTAAATAACAGCACTTGCACTGACAAGTGCAGACTACTCCCTTGTGAAAATCAATGAGTGATTACACCTATTCAGAAGTTCATGATGATGATGAATGTAAACAATATTTTTTTTACGTTAAATTATAACATACATGCGTATTTAAGATTTATCCACCATTATTATTGAAAATTGTAAGTAAAACTTATGCATCTAATGTCAGTATATAAGCAATAAATAAAGTTTTATTATTATATAAGGATTACATTAATATTATTACACTTAATAATTATAATTATTATAAAGTAATATTGAATTTAATAAGTCTATTAAAATTTAATTTATTTTTTTAAATATTGTGATGAATTTATATGCTATTTAAAAAAATATGAAAAATCATTATTTTTCGGCTATGGGTACTAATTCAATAATATTATATAAAAAGCAAAATGTTGTGAAATGCTATCACACATTTTCCAGTTTCAGGCATACACGCATTGCAAAAAAAACAAAAAACTATGAGATCCCGTCCCCCCCGAGTGGTTCCGATCGCCTAAATTTGAGGACCTGGCTCATGGATTAAATGTGTTACTATTGTGATAATGGATATTTCTAAAGTGAGAAATGTCAGAAATCGGAGAGCATTTGGTTCTAGGTGCATTGTGATGTGCCTTTACAGTGATTTTGGATAATAAGTGTGTAATATCAAGTTGTGCATTAACTAATTTGCAAATAAAGTTGTAATCATCAAAACTTCTTGTATCCAAGAGGCTCCCAATATTATACCGAGTTTTGAAGTTCAAATATTGCGATATAGAAGAAGTGAGCAAAGAAAGCCTATGTTTCACGTTTTAATTTAGTATTCACATAGGTCTACTATTATGCTAGTTGATACATTGTAGTGAGAGAAGAATGAACCCACAATTAGTAGGAAAGGTAAAGTTAAACATGTGAGAGCATAAAGAGAGGGGTTATGTGTGGGGGGGGGAGAAGAAGGAAAAAAAATCTTCATTAATGTATGGAAATATATGTACAAATTTAATGTATACAAACACCATTATCATCAAGTGCATGTGGCGTAGGACTAAATTACACTACTCGAACAGATGTTCTCCGGTTACTAGCCAGGTTAAATCGCCGTTTGCTTCGAACATTTCGACCGCATACATTGCTCTTATCTTCAGGGAATGATTGATTCCCTGACGTTGAGAGCAATGTATGCGCTCGAAATGTTCGAAGCTAACGCCGATTTTACCTGGCTGGTAACCGGAGAACATCTGTTCAAATCACGTCACCAGGAAAGATACAATTCATATTTTGGATTACACTAGTTAGTTAAATGTATCGTCACACAAAGAGTACAATGGCAGAGAAAGAGAGAAAGGAAGTAGAATTGGAATATACCAAGAACTCATTAAATATCTGCAAACAGAGGAATTCATTGTTTGTACACTGCTTTACATTAGTTAGGGTTTTGACAATGCATTGTTTGTCATTTGCTGTGATCATATCAGGTTATAAACTAATCGAAATAGCCAAGGTGCTCACATTACAGCACGGCTTGCAAATTGAACCAATCGGAGGCTCTTGCTTACACAAAGCGATGAAATCAATCCGCTTTCAAAAAGGGAATAGGCAAATTATCGAAAGTAGAACAGGTTACTCGTATTCGTAAATCATAAGATTTCCTTTCGCAACTTAATTTGCCCGTCACTTGTTATTTGTGTCAATGCACGCAGTTGTTTTCCGTGTTTACGTACTTGCATTGATGGTAATCTATCAGAGGGGGATTTTTAATTACATTACAAAACGTGGCCGATGGTTTACAGAAATTTATTAACATCGTTGCCAACTCAGGGCTTTTGAAGCCTAATCTAATTCTTCCAAGTTACATCAATTTATGTATTTTGTTAGCTTGTAATTTAATTTTTACTACATGTGTGGTAATATAGTTATTGGATGACAAAAAAACAGCATTGCTTGGACATATGATGATCTGTTGAGATGTCAGAAAATTATAAAAAGAAATAACAATTCATTTGCCATTGTTTCAAATGGAGAAATAATATTTTTTTTAAAAATCGAGACCACATTTTTGGAGACTCTTAGAAAGGAGATCGATATCTAGTAATCGATCTTATCTTGTTCGAGGCTTTGATATATAAATGCCTCTTCAGACGTACTAAGCTAGTATTTACCTGATTATATATCTCGTACATATATTTTCTTTACAGAAATTAAATGCCATCCACAAGTTGTAATTGTGAGCCTCTGCTGTGTGGTTTCATACATTCAGGATACAATATCACTTTTAGAAGATTGCAGCGTCGAAACGATGCTTCACTGATGGACACAAAGCGAGAGCATTGAAATATTTCCCATGTTTGTGGCATTTTCAACCGAGAAAATTAATTTTCAAGCTCTCTGTATTAATTATTGAAATACAAAATACATTACGTAGAACTACATCTATTTCATAAAAAAATACTAATTCTCTCATCTTGTGATAAAGCAGTCCTTGGTTTGATTTTTGGTGAAGATTCGGATTTCACCTTGAAGGTCCAGTCGCGGATAGTTAGCCTGACCACATATTTGACCTAAAAAAGAGCTCTTGTAATTATCTTGATGTGAATAGTATATGTATACAACGTACACACACACACCCCATACACCCATATATACATACATACATATATATGTATGTATATATATATATATATATATATATATATATATATATAATTCTATTACATAAGAGAGAGAGAGAGAGAGAGAGAGAGAGAGAGAGAGGCTGTTTTAATATGTCGAGAAATATGTACATCATATTTCCACTATTTCCAGTGTTAGGCCTACATCTTATCATACAGCAGCGGTGGCGATTGGGGGGGGGGGCGTCTGGAGCAGTTTTGCCCCATTTCCTTCCACTTTTGTCCCCGCACTATGCACAACCTTATCTACCAAGGGAAAGTAAACTGTCCTTGCCCCGTCCCCAGTTTTGGAAGCCATTCGCCGCCACTGACACACAACATATTGTGTATCCCTCCCGGAAAAAAAAAACACCTGACTTTGATTCATCTACAGGCAGGTTAAGAACTCAGTACCGGTCACAGCGTGACTGGTTCGATTTGAGTGCAGTATTTCTGATCCTACTTACAACATAGAAACACTATGGACGTGACTCTATGTACATAAATTGGACTCAAACTCAGACGAATGTTACGCACTGAATTGAAGCACAAAGGCAAATTTGTCCAGGTTAAATATTCTGCGTTTACGATCGAATGAAAGAAAGGTTCGGCTTGTCCCCTGCGCTTGTCATCGAACGCATAAAGACAGAAATCGAGGACTCTCAAAAGGGAGGCGACGATGTTCCATATGCATGAGGCAGGCAACGACTGATTGGCAGGCAATTTCACGATAGGAGCGATCGCTGGGGAAACGTTACGCGGCTTCTAGCACGGGAAAGGATCCGACGGTAAACACGGCTACATAACTAATTCATGAATGCAAGGTTTTGAGAGAAAAACTGATCACAAAGCTTTGTTAATTCCAGAGGCCACTTGGGTTCTGGCTGGGAAACGTATCGCACGACAATCAACATCCGCATATGTTTTTTCTTTGGTGCGAGGCGTGAATGCAACGACATACATATATGGTAGTAAAGTTTAGAGATATCGAACGTTAAACAAATATTTGGGTTATTGTAACTTTTAAATTGGTACTGGAATATTTGTCAAGTATTTATATCGCACCCAAAATCATGCCATGCGTCCCTTCCAAATCATATCATTTGCGTCCTCAAACCATACGCTATCGTAATCCTCATAAAGTATTTAATTACGACAACGTGTCTACCGAAAATAACTTTTTCTTAGCTTTACTGAACACTATACTTGATCTGCCCCTCCGCACATCACTCAAGACTGGCCCTGAAATCGTTCATCATAAACCCCCCAAAATGGTTTGATGAATACTTAAAAATTGTTTAATTGATGTCTATTTGAATAAAATACAATGTTAAACTCTCCATATTTTCTAAAAGTTCGATTTTCAAAAAAACTTAAAGCCAGCACATTGATTGGTTAAATGTAATAAATTTAATTATGTAAATATGTATATAAACAGTGTTTGTGAGTGGGTTTATAAAACTCACAATGTGAGTATTTAACATAAATTGTTACACAAGTTAAGATAAATATAGAAAATTCAACTTTGGCAAACCAAATAACATGCTCCAGCCGTATGACTGATTCAATTATTGTTTCACGAGACATTACAGAATCCTAGCTAGAAATTCTTAAGTCAAGGGCGATAATATAATACGGTTCCTTTTTCAAAGAATTCACCCCAGACCCGTCCGTTTGTTGGAGTAAATATAATTATTTTAGTAACCCATAACAAGATTACTTGGATTTTATCTTCAGTGCAAATTTAACTTGCTCAAGGAAAAATTTTCTGTGACAAGTTACAAATTGCGGACTTGTTATATTTTTGTTCCAAATGATGCACCTGCTTTAAATTAAGCAGTATACCTACACTACGATTGGATTGATTTGTTGTTTTAACTCCACTTTATGCACAGTAAGGCTAATCAGGACTGGACCTACAGTTTAAAGTGGGATCCGAACCACGATGTGCCTCCACCGGGAATCGAACCCGGGACCCCTTTATTCCCTACACTACGCATTATATATTTAAGAAGTGATGTTATTAATGAATATCGAGAATATCGCGTATGTCTTGTAATGTAACTATAGCATAAAACTTCACATTCACCTGAGAAAAGCACCAAACACACATTCTCGCAAAACATCATTGCTACCGAAGCGAGCAAGAAAATTTTTACATCCATTTCTTTCCAGGCTTGCAAGAATATTAATTTAATGAGGGAGTTAATAATTTCTTAGGATACCGCGATATATAGTCTTTTCCAGCTTCTGTGGCACGTTCGGGGTCGAAAACGTGTGCATACCATATCGCTAAATACAGTCTCCAAAATGGTATGTTCGAACTCTCTCCCCACTACAGCAATTACTTGACAATCTAACATTTAACACTTTATCAAGAGCTTTCGAATCCCCCTTTCCATTTAATACTCAATTCTACCACCACAATTTCCATGCTAATATTAGACTTACTGTTGATATTGAGGAGTGGATATTGCCTCCTCCAAAAAATTAATTCTCGTTCTCAACACCAGAATGTCCACAACAGTCTATGACAATAGCAATACACAACAATTGGATACCCCCTCACTTCAATTCTCAATCCCCTCTAACTAAAATTATCTAAGACGTGGAGTTGGATACTGTCCCCCCCACCATCGTTTAATTCAGAACTCCCCCAGAACCCACGTGTCAATTAAGGCCTAATTTGTAAGAGTTGGATATTTCTCTCCCCCCCTTCGATAATACCCTTAAACACTTTATTTTCTTCAACTAATGAATTAAATATGGTGCATTTAAGGTAAAATTTTTACATATATTTTGGAAAAATATATAACTTGAATTTTATATTATTTAAAGGAAAAATTCCATCCAAAAATCTCGATGGCGCAGCCTGCGCCATAATCCACCTGTAGGCACCGCTGTATGTACAGTCACAGAAAAGAAGTACTTCCCCTATGGAGCCTTAATACCAGTAGTCTATTAAGGGAAGTACTTCTTTCCACGACTGTACAGGCTGTCCGAGAAGTCAGTATTCAGTTACTCATTCTTTATTTGCTGCACTCTTGCATCTGTCGCCTCATTGAATACACGCACTTCCTCCATTGACACTTCGAGCAAGACCAGTTGAGTATGACAGGTGCAAATAGTGGCGTAGCAAGGGTTGGACGCAGTGAGCAACGGCCCGCGGCCTCGCGCATGAAGCGGCCTCGAGTCCCACGGGGTTGATACGAAAAATGTAATACATGGAAGTGAGATCAATAGATGGAAAAAGCGAATTTTTGCGGGCAATAAAATTAAAACATTCTGTTTTTATCTGCTTTTAAATTCTAGTTTAACGTTATAATTTGTATGAATGCGTCAAATCAGAAGCGTAACATACAGGCTGTCGGGGCCCTAAGCGTAAGGGGACCCGAAAAAAGTATAACTGATTGTCTTGTTTCTCATGTGAAACATTTATGCAAAACATTTTGTGTGCGTCCTTTGATAATTTCTTCTTACAATTGAGGACTAAAAGTGGTAAACGTTGTAAGTGCCAAAAGCGAAAGTGTTGGGAAATCGCATCGTTCAGCACATCAGCCCATAAGAACGTTCACACTAGTGACCTCTTCATACGCCCTTTGAACTACTTAGAGGGCAACCAGCCACATTTCAAGTTTACCACATTATAAAGCATGGCACATTTCACAGTTTAACGTGGAAAACGGTGTTTGAATTCTTGTGGCACTTACAGCGTTTACCAATTTTAGTCTTCATTTTTAAATGAGGAATCAATGAAAAACTCATTGGAAACAAGATAGGCTATAATAAATGATTCGTAGTATATTTAAGGATAGTACAGTTATGTCTTAGTGACTGAAGAACATCTTTAAAAACGTACTATTTTACAACTACTTTGGTTATAGAAAATTCCATTAGTGTTTTACAAGAATATACCTCTGCCAAGTGTAAATTTGTCTGTGAGATATTATTAATAAATATCATTCTCGTTAGTAATTTATTATTATTATTGATATTTAAATAAGTAGTTGTATTTGTGGTATTATAAACCCGAGAAAGTATGAACCCCCCTCAAGCAGATTTGCCTACACTTAAAACTAGCTCAACATGAGCATATGAGCTTTTTGCTCAAGTGTGGAACTCTGTCTAATCCAAGATTTTTGTAAAAATGCCCTCGAGAATTTCCTGTGAAAGTATGACCCCCCTCAGATTGATTTGCCTACACTTATAAAAGGCACTTCTGTGAGATTGTTGTCCATAAATTTGTTAAAAATATGCTCTTCTTGATATTGTATGATATCTTAAGTATAGTAACTGCTATAGTGCCCTAGCATGTATAGATTTCAAAATATTAACAATTTTGTTAATATTGCACTTTTCAGAAAATTCTATTTATAAAAATTAGGCATTTACAGCTTAAATATTGCATATATCAGGAAAATTATAGAGACAAAAAATGTAGAGAATCATGCCTAGAATATGTCTACAAAGTCTTTTAAGTCTGTTTTAAGTCTCCAGTGCTGATAGTTTTTGAAAAATCTTAAATTCAAAAAATTATCGATTTTTTAACAAAACTTCTAAACAGCCTCTAGATTTCAAATATGCAACCCCCATGCACCTATCTTGAAAAATAGGCAAGTTATTCAAGATCTAGAGAACAACAAGAGATTTTTGAAAAATTATAGAGATCAAAAAGTTGCATCTTGCCATGCCCAGGCCAAAGCAACAAACCCCATGTCTCTAGGATTCATGGTTCCAGAGATAATCAAAATCCAAAAAATTATCGATTTTTTCACAAAACTTCTAAACTTCAAATATGCAACCCCCATGCTCCTATCTTGAAAAATAGGCAAGTTATTCAAGATCTAGAGAACAACAAGAGATTTTTGAAAAATTATAGAGATCAAAAAGTTGCATCTTGCCATGCCCAGTCCAAAGCAACAAACCCCATGTCTCTAGGATTCATGGTTCCAGAGATAATCAAAATTCAAAAAATTATCGATTTTTTCAAAATTTGAGTATGTTGCTCTGGGGGCCATGCAGAGTCACCCCCAGGAATATAATTGGCCTAGGATCAAAACTAGTGAAAATTGCAAAAATAAAATAATCGATTTTTTCAAAATTTCAGTATGTTGCTCTGGGGGCCATGCAGAGTCCCCCCCTTAAATATAATTATTCTAGGATCAAAATTAGTGACAGAATGCAGAAACAAAAATTATAATAGGGCTTGGATATAGCTACCAGCCACTATATTTTTATTTTGAACACAGCACTTAAAACTAAGCCAAGATGCACCCCCACCCACCCCCACCCACACCCACCCCCACCCACCCACACCCACCCCCACCCACACCTACCCACACCCACCTACACCCATACATATTTACTTCCCGGTACACTTCTATTGCATAATATTATGCAATAAATTATTAGGCATGTGTTGTTTTCTGATTAATTGGTTATGACATAATGTGATGATGTGGTGTTTTCTGATTGGTTTAAATAAGCAGGGTTTCTATTGGCTCTATAAATCTATATAAGCCAGGGCACAGTGCAGATTCTTCACCATTGCTGGATCGGCAGTGGAACCCACATCGCGGGGGATAGAACCTGAACAGGCTCCACCAAAGTATAGGAGACTTGAAGCATATAATTTGGCGGAATAACCCAAGTAAGGTCATAGAAACAATATACACTGATACAATAAAAGCCAATTTTTGGCAGGGGGGTCAAAGTGGTTCCTAAATACAAAATAATTAATATCTCAAGAACTAATTGACATAGAGCTATGCAGTTTTTTTGTCTGGTGGAATAACCCAAGCAAGATCATAGGAACAATATACACTGGTGCAGTAAAAGCCAATTTTTGGCAGGGGGGTCAAAGTGGTTCCTAAATACAAAATAATTAATATCTCAAGAACTAATTGACATAGCGCTATGCATTTATTTTGTCTGCACTGAACACAACTGATATTTTTTATTAAGCATATAATTTTGATTTGAATCCCAAGAAATTTTATATAAATACCAAAGCCAAAAATATTAACACTCATACATACATACACACACTAAATATAGAAAGCACATTGCTGAACCCAATTGATATTTTTTATTAAGCATAGAATTCTGATTTGAATCCCAAGAAATTGTATATAATAAACAACAACAAAAATGCCGAATCAAAAATATTGTAATCAATGCAATAAGAATATATCCAGCCCCAATTGGACTAAGCACCAAAAGATTTGTAATCCAGACAAATGCAGAACACCCATAAAAATATGCCCTAAATGCCATAGAAAATATAGCATGGAATATTTCACATATAAACATAAAGATACTTGTTCTGCAATATCAATATTGCCCCCACAACCATCCACATCTGGTCTGAAAAGGAAGCATGAAGCACCTGTTAATGCTGGACCTGCAAAGCAGCCACGCTATGAACCCATCCATAGCAGTTTTAATAGCCAATTAAGAGATTACCGGTTTGTATCAGAGCCAAGATGTGGTATTAAGAATTTTTTGAACAGTATAAATCCTGATCTGCAGGCAATTCTAAATGCACAAAATGGCTCTTATAAGCTGTTCCTCAAATTGTTTACACAATATAAGAAACCAAACGGCACAAAATTTACACAGCCCCACATAACAGAAACTGTACCGGTATATTCAAATGCAAATTCAGACAAAATAATAAGCAGTTTGATAGATCAATTGAATATTAAACACTCTGAATTTGCTGGAAAAGAGTCTGGATGGAGCCTATGCGGATCTCCACACAAGTTATATGTTAATATTTCTGAATTCAGCCCATTACAAGGATCTACATATCTGCCATTACCTGCCAATATTAAAAACAAAAGAGCCGTGGTTAATATTGAAAATAATGATGATAAATGCTTTTTGTGGTGTATTTTAGCTGCTTTGTTTCCAGTTTCAAGGCATCCTGAAAGAATAAGTTATTATAAACAGCATGAACATATTTTTAATGAAGCAATGGAGGGTTTAGAAATCCAATGTCTGTTCAGAATATTGATAAATTTGAAAAAAAGGCCCGGGATATTAATGGTAAACAATTATCTATTAATGTATTTACTTGTTCTACTGGCCGTGGCAATTGCTTGATAGCACCTTTCAGAATCAGTACATTTGATGATGATTCTGCTGTTCCAATTGATTTGCTCTTAATTGAAGGGGATGGCAAATATCATTACACTCTGATACATAATCTTGAAGCTTTAGTGAGAACACAACTAGACAAATTCAATACAATATTTAAGTTGTGCAGAAGATGTTTAACTGTTTTTGATGGTAGAAAAATGGTGAATGGGGTTCGGGAAGAGAATGCAGAAATTGCTAAAAACAAGTTAATTGAACATTTAAAATACTGTAAAAATCATAAACCTGTTCATATGCTCATGCCCAATCCAAGTGAAAATGCAAGATTCAAAAAGTTTGAAGCCTTGTTGGAACACCCAGCATATATAGTCTGTGATTTTGAATCAAATCTCAAACCTCTTGCATTCTGTAGCCCAGACCCTGAGGAATCTTCAATTACAGCATATCAATTACATGAACCTTCCAGCTTTTATTATGTGATTGTACAGGATGGTGTAGTTAGTAAAAAAGATTCATACATGGGAACAGATGCCATCAAAAAATTTGCACATAGAATAGAAAATGAGTGCTATGACATAGCATCTAATATCTTATTAAAATCAAAACCTATGTTGCCTTTAACAGAGAAACAGATTGAAGATTTCAACAATGCAGAAAAATGCCCGGTATGTGATTCTGAATTTTCAGATACAAAAATCAAGGTGAAACACCATTCTCATACAGATGGTAAATTCAAAATGGCCCTGTGTAATAGCTGTAATATTAAGATCCAGAGACCAAAATTTATCCCTATATTTTGCCATGGAGCATCAAATTATGATTTTCATCATCTGATCAGATATGAGGGGTTTGACAAGCAGAATTTAAATATTTTAGCTGAAAATGATGAGAAATATATAGCTATTAGCAAAATAATTAAAGTTAATGGTGTTCCTATTCACATAAGATTTCTTGATTCTTACAGAATTTTATCGGCTAGCCTGGCTACACTGGCCACTCAATTATCTGATGATCAATTCAAAATCACATGTACCATGTTTCCAAATCAGGACCTGAAATTAATTAGGCGGAAGGGTGTATATCCATATGACTATGTTACAGATTTTTCTAAATTTGATGAGTGTTCTTTGCCACCACAAGAAGAGTTTTACAGCAAAATCAGAGGATCTGGAATCACTGATGATGATTATCACCATGCCCAATTGATGTGGAACAATTTAAAATGCCAGACATTTGGTGATTATCACATGGCATATTTAAAACTTGATGTGACCCTCTTAGCTGATATACTGCAGGCATTCAGAAAATCTTCTATGCAAAATTATAGACTGGATCCAATATATTTTTACAGTGCCCCGGGCCTAGCATGGTCTTCAATGTTTTTGAACACTAAAATGCATTTGGATCTGATCCAAGATCAAGATATGTATCTGTTTATGGAGCAATGTATAAGAGGGGGGATGGTGCAATGTTCTCAGAGATATGCCAGAGCAAATAACAAATATATTCCTGATTATGATCCTGCACGGCCATCAAATTATATACTGTATGTAGATGCAATCAGCCTGTATGGTTATTCCATGATGAAAAAATTGCCACATGCAGGGCTTGAATGGGTTGAAGATTTCAATATTGAAGATCTTCAGGACTTTGATGACAGTGACTATGGCCTCTTCTTAGAGGTTGATCTGACAATTCCTGATGATTTACATAACAAATTTTCTGATCTGCCCCCAATTCCTGAGGTTCAGTGCTCACCTGGCTCTAAACAGAAGAAGCTCATGATGACACTGGAGCCAAAACAGGGTTATGTCTTATATTACAAAAACCTCCAGTTCCTGATGCATCATGGTGTCCAAGTGACCAAACTTGGAAAAGTTTTGAGGTTCAGGCACTCAAAATGGTTGAAGCCATATATTGTTACAAACACAGAGCTTCGAACATCTGCAAAAAGCCAATTTGATAAATCTTTGTTTAAATTGATGGTCAATTCTGTGTATGGCAAAACTATTGAAAATGTCAGAAAACATACCGATGTTAAAATAATTACTGACCCCAGCCTGAGCAAAAAATTGGTTGAAAAGCCTAATTTCAATTACAGAAGAATTTATGATGAAAATATGGCACTTTTCAACATGAAAAAAACAAAGATTAAGTTTGATAAACCTATTTATGTAGGGGCTGTGATATTGGAATTGGCCAAATTACATATGTTAAAGCTCTATTATGATGTGTTGAAACCTTTTTATGGTAATTGTGTAAAATTGATGTACATGGACACGGATAGTTTTGTTCTTGATATTCAAACAGAAGATGTTTATCAAGATATAGCACAGCCTGCATTGCTTGAATATTTTGATACCAGTGAACATACAAAGATTCAACCCCACAACAAAAAAGTGCCTGGCAAGTTAAAAGATGAGACACTTGGTGATGTTATTGCGGCATTTGCTGGGTTAAGGGCCAAGATGTACAGTTTTGAGACATGTAGTGGTGCTGTTGCCAAAAAGGCCAAGGGCATTGGCAGAGTAACTGTTGAAAAAGAGCTTGAATTTGAAGATTATGAAAATTGCCTCAAATCATGTAGCACAATCAAAACATCAGAATCCAGAATTCAGAGTGTGGATCACTTATTGACTAGCAATATTGTAAGAAAAGTGACTCTGGACCCACATGATGATAAGAGATGTATTTTATCATGTGGCATACATACTTTACCATGGGGTCATTGTTATTTGAAAAATGGCAATCAATGCCCAATTACGGAGCATGATTTGAAATAAATAAACATGCCTATGAACTTATTTGGGTTCAAAAAACGGGCTGTTATGGAGCTGCCAACACCACAACCCTCTCCTGATATAATATCTAAAGTCAGTGGTTTCTTAATTATTCATCTGAACAGCATACTTACAGATGTTGATGATGAAACAGGTAAAATATTGTACATATTTAACAATAATTTAAATCATTACCAATTACCTGTAGGTGGGCAATTGCAATTTATTACAACCCCTGAGGGTGATGTTAAAATTTCAGTAGGGAGAAATATTTACAGAATTAAGCACTCAAACATGATTTCTGGCACTGTTTATACTGTTTCTGCTGGTGACTGCTTATATATTGAGGTCCCGGGATCATATGACAAGCTTATACCTTTTTTTATAGAATTAAGAATCAGATATTCAATAATAAATAACCACTAAACAAAATGCCTAATGATATTTTTGGCCATACAAGGCATGAAGATCACAGTGATGAGATTTTGATGCTTGATGTCAGAGTCAAGAAATTAAGAAGTGATTTACAAGCTTTACAAACCACACTCAATGCCAGTCTTCAATTAGAAATTACAAATTTACAATCACAATGCATGGGCCCTCTTCTTAAAATTGATTCTGAACTCAAATTGCTGCTTCAGAAATATACTGATTTGGCCACATTGGATAATTTTCAAAGTTTAGAAGAGGCTGTAGCAGCTCTTCAAGCCAAATTTAAGACCCAGGCTAAACACTCTGAGCAATTGAAACAACAATTAGAAGAACAGATAAATAATGTCCAGACACAACTCCAAACAATTGTCAAAAGCATAAAACCACAAGAAGATTTTGATCTTGTGATTTCCACTCTAAAGGAACAGATTCAGTCACTGGAGATACCAAATCTGGATCCTCTGAACAATGCCATAGCCGAGGTTAAAGAAAAAATTGAGACACTTGAAAATTTTATGAACAATTTGCCATCTTCTGATGCTTTGAATGCAATAACTCGGAGTGTAGCAAATATTAAGCTGCAACTTGAAACATATGAAGAATTTGGAAAAATTCAAAGTTCCATAACCCATCTTGAAGGTACCATAGCAGCAGTGCAAAGTGATTTGACAAATGTACTAGAATCCCGATTGCCTGGGATTGTAGATACCCTTGTTAGTGTCCAGCACCAAATCACAAAGCTTGAAAACCTCAATACTGAATCTGAACTATCTCATTTTCATCACTTGATCGATGATATCCAAACAAAACTTGATATTTTACAACAATCAACACCCTCTCAGGCAGATATAGCCCTGCTCCAAAATGCTATGCAAAATGTGGCTGATGCTTCTGAATTAAACAATGTGAAATTGGCACTTGAATTTTTGCAAAATACAGTATCAAATTTGCCTACATCACAGGAACTTAAAAATATTAAGAGGGCAGTGAATCGCATATTGAAATCAGAAGATATCAAGAATATCCAGGCAGAGATCAAACATCTCACTCAGACAGTGGCCACTCTTCCAACCAATCAACATATTAATGAACTGCATGCCCTGTTTGAGGATATCAGAAGACAGGTCCATGAACTTACAGCTCAAAATTCAAAATTGGCAGTTGTTGAAAATTTGCAACAAATTGTAGCTAATATCAAGCAACAGCTAGGGACCATGGAATCCAATCAAGCAAATGCTCTGTCTGTTTTTGCCACCCAGCTTCAAGAAATTGTGCAACAATACAAGAAACTTGTTGTGGACATAAAAATCAAGCCAGGCCATGATGATGTTGTTAGGACCATCAATGAGCATCTTGAATCTGTAACAAGCAGATTGCTCACAGCAGAAAAAGAAATAACAGGCATAATCGAGAATCCAAGACATTCAGTAATTCTTGAATTGTACAGCATCCCCAACAAAGAATATGATTCTCCATTTACACCAGGTGGCAAAATATATATGCTGTCCCCTGCACAATTTTATTACCAATTTTTTGTTGGGGGCACATTGAGACCAATCAAGATCAAATATTGGCTTCAACCACAGGCACACCACTACCCCACCTTATCAATAACAAATGCTGACAACAAAGTGAAAATCACCAGTGTAGAATTAGAGGATTTTACAGATCCCAATACATTAGAAACAGCCTATGTTGAAGATGATGGCTCTTTGGAATTTAAAATACAAATAGGGGACAAATTATATTTAGAAAATCCTGCAGTATCAGCTGCTGAACACCCCATAGTTGCAATATTCTTGTTTACATATTATGTCTAGAAAAATTATTGTTGATGAATTACACAGACAAGCCAGACATAATTTTAAGAGACTGCCAGTAGTCACAAAGGGCATAGATGATTTATGGCAGAGCGACTTGATTGAAATGGCAAGTGGACAGCTGAAAAACTTAGACAAAATCAACAAGGGCTACAAGTATCTACTTACTGTAATAGACACATTTTCAAAATTTGCCTGGGCTGTGCCACTCAAATCCAAGACTGGAACATGTGTTACAGAAGCCATCAGAACAATCATCAATCAGAGTGGAAGATCACCGCGCTATTTGCAAACAGATAATGGCAAATAATTTTATAATTCAGTGTTTCAACAATTTATTAAAAGACAGGCAATACAACATTATTCGAGTTACAGTGATCTCAAGGCCTCAATTGTAGAGAGATTCAACAGAACCCTAAAAAATCTTATGTATAAACAATTCACACTTCAAGGTAATTATAAATGGATTAATTTTCTTCCAGAACTTCTACATAAATATAACAACTCGGTCCATTCCACAATCAACATGAAACCCTCTGAAGTAACTTCATCTGATGAGCAAAAATTGATCAGGACTGTTTATTATCCTAGATACCAGCCAACAACAAGAAAGGCCAAATACAGGGTGGGTGATCAAGTAAGAATCAGCAAATATAAGCACCTATTCAAAAGAGGCTTTACCAGAAACTGGAGCACTGAATTATTTACAGTGGTTCAAGTTAAACCCGGGACCCTTAACACATATATAATAAAGGATCACCGAGGAGAAATTCTCAAAGGCAGGTTCTATGAACAAGAGCTCAGCAAAACTAAACAGCCTGACACATATCTCATAGAAAAAATCATCCGCAGAAAAGGCAACAAGTTATTTGTCAAATGGCTAGGACTTCCAGAACACAGCTGGATCGATGCAAACAAAATAATAATATGAGCACCTGGGATGTTATAAAAAGGCTGCCAGAACCTGAACAGCAGAATAAGAGAAATGGAAAATTGCTGCCTGATAATATTAGGTGTCTTATTGTTGGGCCATCTGCTTGTGGTAAAACTACACTAATGGTTGATAATTTTTTATTGGCACCCAACTGGTTAGACTGGAAAAACAGGCACTTGTATATCTTCTCTAAGAGCTTGGAACAATTAAAATATCAGCAGCTGATGAAGCTATATGATGGATAGGATATTGCCACTTTTGAACCAGATGTTAAGCCACTTCATGACTGTCTCGATAATTCTGTTGTTGTGTTTGATGACATTATACTGGATAATCAAAACAAGGTTAGAAATTTTTTTACACAGGGCCGGCACAAAAGCATTGATTGCTTCTACCTGGCACAGACTTTTTCAAAAATACCCAAGCAGCTGATCCGAGACAACAGCAATTTTATATGTGTGTTTCATCAAGACCATACCAACCTCAAACACATACATGATGAATATGTAGGTGGGGACTTGAGCTACAATGATTTTTCTAAGTTTTGCAGCAAGTGCTGGAACCAGGACAGTTATGGGTTTGTCACAATTGATATGACAAGAACACCTAATAGTGGCAAATACAGAAATAAAATCAACAATTTTCTTGACATTGAAACATATATAAATAAACATGAAAAGGCCAATTATTGATGATCTTAAATTAAGAGATTATCTTGTAAAAAGATTTAAGGGATGGAAATCAGAGAACCGAGGAATTTATGAAAAACACAAACAAACAGAACAGCCTATAATTGATGCTATTGGTGAATTAGGTAAGAATATCAAAACTGTTACAGAGCAAAATCAAAATTTGATCACAGAGCTTGTACCTGTAGCTGCAAGAAACATATTAGATTATCCATTCACCCCACTTTCCAGTATTCATACACCTAGTCCTATTGCTCCTAGAAGAATTGAAGCTACTCAGGATCCTATTGAATTGGGTCTTCTTGCTCAAAAATATTTAACCACACCTAAAGACAATAAAGATGAGGTCTTTGGCTTATATGCTGACACAGAGCGTGATGGTAGCATCATACATAGAATTGGCAATTTCAGAGTAACATTTATGGGGGATGATCTGATTGTTTATTCAGAATCTCGTCTTGGAGAAAAAGGTGCTTTTGTTAAGTACCCCGGCACACCTGGATTGTGGGAACTGATGGCTAGGAAAAGTCCTGGCAGCTATACAGATCAAGATTATGAATATTACAAAGAAATATTAATAAAATCAGATGCTCTATACCAGAACAATGATCCCACACAAAAAAAGAGTCAAGTCTAGCAGTGGGGCAAAATACAATAATTAATCAAGCCCATATGGTCACAAATTAAGACTGGCAGTGGAATCAAACAATACAACACCCTGCCCAAAGAATTTGTGTGGGTTGATGATGTCAGGAAACTTGTAGATAGGTTATTGGTGATATCTGGGGAGGAAAATGCTGGGAACCACAATTTTTACAATGAAAAAGTTGGAATTATGGACATGATAAGCACAAAATTGTCTAATTTTATAGTGAATGACACTAAGGGGATTGGATATCTCATAAAAATTATTAATACTCTACCACCTAAATTTTGGAATATTTCTGAGGGTCGCGGCTTGGTTAATGACATTATAAACAAGCTGCCATTTGAACTACACATTCCAGGCTATCAGTATTGTGGTCCAGGCACAAAATTGGACCATAGATTAAACAGAGGTGATCCTGGTGTTAATCCCCTAGATGCTGCTTGTAGAGACCATGACATAGCATACAACACACATTCTGATCTTGACAAGAGACATGTTGCAGACAAGAAATTAGAAGAGGCTGCATTTGGTAGATTTGTAAGCAAAGATGCTTCTTTGAGTGAAAAAATAGCAGCATTGGGGACCACCATAGCTATGAACACTAAACAAAAACTGGGGTGGGGGTTGTGAATATGTATATAATAAACCTACAATGAAGGCCAAGGGTGTTATGTATCAAATACCTTATGCAGGTCTTAAATCTCTTGGGCCTATTGATAACCTTTTGACCAAAAAGCAGCGCAAGAAAAAAAGCTCTTGTATTTCCAAAGGAACATGGTATGAAATTGTTGCTTAGTACCCCCCAATTAAAAAAAATACAGCAATCAAGAAAAAAATCACATGTGGGAGGATTCATATTTACCATCCCTGCCATCTTAGCTGCTCTCGGGGCTGTTGGGAGCTTGGCTGGGGGATCAGCCGCTATAGCAAAAACAGTAATAGATGCCAAGAAGAATAGGGCAGAATTAGATGAGCAGAGGCGCCATAACCTGGTCATGGAGAAACAAGGCAAAGGTGTTAAGAGAGCCATGAATAAGTTTAAAAAAAACAAGAGCCGCTTACAAACCAAGATATTGAAGCTTTAATCAAGCCACTGGACATCAAACATTTTAGAGGTGTGTACATGTCTGATTCTTTACCAGAACAACCACTGAACAAAGAGTGTGGCATTGTTAATTTGGATAAGTACAAAAATCAGGGCACTCACTGGATCTGTTATCTTAAATATTTAAAAGATGAGGCATTTGTGTTTGATTCATTTGGAGGTGTTCCACCTGAAAATTTAATAAAATATCTAAATTCAGCTAATCTTTATTACAATAATGACCGTGTTCAAAACTTCAAAGATGTTAATTGCGGACATTTGTGTTTATCTGTTCTTAGATATATGTCTCAAATAAATAAACCATCAATTGAAGATTTTCAAAAAGCCTTGTGGTATTTAAAACATCATGGGGGTATTCCATCTCACCAGCCAAAATTCAATATTGAAACTCAAATTGCATGATGACAAAGTGTATCCCAAAACAATAGCTCTCAGAGCATTTTATGGCATGTACTTGATCCCTAATATTACACACCACAACAACACAATTGCAGTAGTGGATGAAAAAATTGTCATCACTCCAGGGCAATATAATCTGTCCACTTTAAATGCTCAATTACCCAGAGGTGTAGTGTTAAGTCAAAATTCTGTCACTCACAGAGTAGAGATTGTATCTGCTACAGAAACAGTGGATCTGGGTACTATAGGAGAGCTGTTGGGCTTTGAGAACAACACAAAACTTGAAGCAGGCATCAAACACACTGCTATTAATATACCTAAATTCTTAGCCATAGAGACTCTGAATATTCACTGTAATGTGGCAGAGGGTATGATCACCAAATCAAATGGCATAGGCACTCACAAACAAACTGGCAATATTGCAACATTTAAACCTAATTCTGAATTCATGGAGCCCATCATCTACAATCCATCCCCAGCATTATATTTTCCTGTGTGCCATAATAGAATAGATTATATTGAATTGATGGTCACTAATGAAAAAGAAGAATTAGTTGATTTTGCTGGAGCCACAACAACTGCAATCATAGAGATTAACATTTAAATATAAATACATACAAGAAAAAAAATGGAAAATATTGAGAGTTTTGAGCTACAATCATTCCCCCCAAACAGGAGGACATTTGCAAATTTAAATCAACCCAACACAGAGGTTGAGGTTGATCTTGATGTAGGGGATGGATTTATACACCCCAACAGAGCGGATCTATACATCAAATTTGATGTTGTAAAGCTCGATGGTACAGATTATCCAGCAAATTCAAATATAAGACTTGTAGACAATTTTGTGCCGCATCTATTCTCTGAAATTGAGATCAGAAAGCATGGTGTTGTTATAAACAGAATAGATTATCCCGGCATTACCTCCACAGCTTTGGCCACACTAAAATTATCCAAAACCGAGGCTTCTTACTACAAAATAGGTGGATTTGAGGCTGGTGATAAAATATTATCTAAAAACCACACAGTGCTGTTCCCCATGTGCCTGTTGCCAGGATTCTTCTCAGATTACAAAGATATTATGTGGAAGGGTGGTTTAAGAATCACATTTAGAAGAGCTGAAAATGATAATAATGCTTTGATGAGGTACAGTACATTAAACTCCACTGGGGAAGCTCTGCCTAATACCCTACCTGATGAGGGCAAGTGCATTATTCAGACTATGGAGCTAAGAATTCCAGTAGTTGAATATGAAGCCAGTTATGCTCTTAAATACAAAGCAGACATCCTAAACAATCCACAGGTGCCTTTACAATTTTATACATATCAATGTGTGCAGAAGCCTGCCACTGGTAGCTATTATGAGTTTGATGCTACAAATTCATTCTCCAGTATACAATATGACATGCCAGATTTTGTGGTGGTACTGTTTCAGACTGGAAGACACAATAATCAGGAAAAAAATTCAAGTAAATTTGATAACTGCAACATCAAGAACATATATCTTAAAAATGGCAGAAATGAGGTGTTTCCTAGAGAAAATTATAATTTAGACATGTCCAAGAATGATTTCCTTAAATTATATGAGGCATTTACAGCATACAAAAGGGTCACTACTGGCAATACTGACATGTATTACACACCAGATGAATTCAAAGCACAGAGACCCATGTTTGTCATCAACACCTCAAAAAGGAAACACGTTGTGGTTAATGACAGGACAAACATTAAAATTATTTGTGAATTCCATGATGCACTCTCTGATGACACCATATGCAGTGTTATTCTTATAGGTGAAAAATCATATGTTTATGATGTAAGAAATGAGAGGGTCACAGAGCAATTCTAGAGGGGCTCTGCATATTACATTGTTTTAATATTAGATAAACAAATTGAACCTGGTATCCAATTGAACTTAAACCGGAAGTGGACCGGAAGTTAATATGTATGGGTGGGTGTAGGTGTGTATGTGGGTGTGGGTGTGTGTATCTTGGCCTAGTTTTAAGTGTGGCCAAAAAAAATATCAAGAAGAGCATATTTTTAACAAATTTATGGACAACAATCTCACAGAAGTGGCTTTTATAAGTGTAGGCAAATCAATCTGAGGGGGTCATACTTTCACAGGAAATTCTCGAGGGCATTTTTACAAAAATCTTGGATTAGACAGAGTTCCACACTTGAGCAAAAAGCTCATATGCTCATGTTGAGCTAGTTTTAAGTGTAGGCAAATCTGCTTGAGGGGGGTTCATACTTTCTCGGTTTTATAATACCACAAATACAACTACTTAAATATGATAATTTGCTGACGTATCCTTGAAGATTTTCTATCGATTAAAATTGAGATTTCAAATTTAAGGAACGGATGGAGGCCTCGCATTCTAATCTCGCCCAGGACCTCGCGATATGTTGCCACGCCACTGGGTGCAAATACTTAAACACTTGATGGGTCATAGGATTGGATGGGCTGTATGGAGCCGTGAGATGTCAGGCTGCAATTTGTGTAAATGAAGAGCGAAAAGTCGAAATCTCAAACTTGAAATAGTTCAGGTGCTAGCCCCATTTTCTCAGGAACCACTTTTTTTTTCATCAAATACGGCTAAGAAAGTCATGAATCTGGTTCAAATAAAGCTACACATTATGTAATGTGATCTTAAAATATTTAATTTATTTATTAATACAATACTGGATTAAATGTAATTAATTTTTCCTATACTCTATCCCCGGTATCTGCGGAGCAACGCCGCACATAGTGGCCGAGAAGGAAAGGGGTGGGGAACCTAGGGAGCAGAGCGAAGCAGTACACGCTGCTCCGAGAGCTCCACGCAATCCAGTTCCCTCTCACGTTTTCATTGGTGGAGCCATATTGCGTCACTACTTGCGCAGAGACTTGTTTTCGCTCGCTCAAGATATACCCGGGATATAGTGTAAAGAAGGCTCAACTGATAACAGCGTGAATAAGTAATCAATACATTCTATGGCTGACTCTACCATATCGCTGAAAGATTTTTAAATATGGCTAGCAACAGGGCAAAAATGTATAATGGCATGTTTATTATTTTGATTTACGTAAATAGACACGTGATACAAAAAGCACACAAATATTATTAAAAAACATAGGAAATGGAAATTTCCGTAAAGGAACTCGAAATATTAAAAATAGTCGAACTGAATTTCGAAATTATAATTTGCTATTTCAACAATAGTAAACAGAATCTCCTTGGTATTAATGCCAAAAGACATATTGGTATCATTTTGGTCTTCATGATCGTGCTCTATATTATTTTGTATTCAGTTAGGTGTGAGCGCTTTCGGTGTATGTTTGTAACAAAGGGATGGTGAATGAAACCTTTTAGAGACCGACACAAATCGAAACCAAAGCAGAATAGCAAATCAGAGTTGCAGACATGCAATTGGCTTATCCAAAGCTCGGTTTTCTGAACTCCAATTTCCCCTAGCAAATGTTTAATTACAGCGTTTTTCCCCAATTTCCTGTCCCTGCAAAATTTGTTCGCTCAGAAGCTCCTCAAAGCTGTTTCGGTTTGTCCGTTTTGTATCTTCCTCCTGGAACAGTATCATTGTTTTCAAACTTTAGGGGGTGGGGGAACGTGAGCGTATATCTTACAGGAATGTACTGCATTTGCGTAATTCGTTTCCTAGTTAGTCTATATTTATTATTTTTTTTAGATCCAGACACGAAGAAATGTGGTTATACGTTAGATATAGTTGAAGTCCTGTTTCGAACGCCAGTTCGGCGTCTTTGACATAGCTCGAGAGGAAGTCGACCGAACGCATATCTGGTTTGGAGCCAGCACCTGTTTTTCTGAGAAGCGCTATATCCACTTTTACCTGCAGTGTTTAGACATCCATACATTCACTGCGACGTTATACGAGTGTTGCTGGAAACGTTTCTGCAAACTACCACCAACAGTGGCGCTAGTGTTCCGCAATTATAAAAATCGGAAGAATAGAACATTTTTATGTTTAAATTATGTTTGATTGTTTGTTTAAGCCTATTCGTTTATTTTTCACAACAGTTTGAAGAAGTAGTTTCGTGTGAGAAATGGAAATTTCTCGTGAACACTTTCGGGCAATGATTTTTTATGATTTCAAATGTAGTTTAGCACCGAAACAATGCATCGATCGACTTCTTTTTCGCTTTTGGGGATGAAGCATCATTCAATAGGACTGTGTACAATTGGTTTTCCTAATTCCAGCGTGGTCGCACATTTTTCAGTGATGTGAAGGTCGTCCATCCACGTCGGTTGTTGCTATACGGCGTACACTTTTAGAAGGAACATGAGTTCAGCCAATACCCAGCCAGTGCTACTGCGCTGTTGCCAAACTAACTGCTAGCGCAAGTGAAGGACAGAAGATTCGCGTTGTGTCCATTATTTTGATAATGCATGCACAGTATATATGAGTACAGTGAAATAATATAGTGAATATTTCCACACAGGATCAAAATATCATATCAGTGTAGCATAAACGAGAAACCCATACCTGAAAGAAGCTTGAAGGTATTTATTGTAGAGGAACTACCAGGTCATCATCACCGCTCTCGTCGTCTTCCTCGGTCTCCGTGTCACTGATTTCACTCATTTCCGAATCACTCTCCTGGAGGTTAATGATTAGATTTTGCACCCTTGGTGCCTGTACTACTGGTGCTAGGTTTCGAGAGTGACATTATTTAAAATAAAAAGAACACACGGAACACACTTTATTGCACGAAAGGGCTGTATTTAATCTTTTCACAAACTGTTCTTTGTGGCGCACGAGTGAACGATAAGCGAATAATTTTATACCAGCCTTGCTACGAAAACACCGAACTCAAATTGACCCAGACTTTCAATGTTCGAGAACGCCCAGAACAATGAAGGGTCATTGTTTATATCGAGATGAAGTTAACACCCACACACAGTTTCCCCTAGACACAACAACTCAGCTGAGTCAACACGGTGGCAACGAAAAAAACAGGCGGAAGGAAATGAAAGGTGTTTCCCTTGTTTCTTCAGGGAACGATATCTCCGGCTGTAGGCGACGGAAATTCATGGGACTTGGACAGACAGGTTCAAAATGTCTTTCCCCATCTTATGATGAACCTTAAAGTGGCGAGTTTTATGAAAACTTCTTGCGCGCAAGAAAAATACAGAACGCGCCATAGTCTTCTAACTGTACAACGTTGCACTCCTGCCATTGGTTGATCGCCACGCACACCCTCTGCGCGGCCCCGCCCGATATCGCTTCTAAAAGCGTGCGTCGTGTAGTAATGTTGATGCTGTGCGTGAAATGATTGAGAGAGATCGACATGTGACATACCTTGAGTTTCAGGCATCCTTGAACTTTGGCATGAAAGCAATACCTACTGTAGATGGCTAGGGATGCGGGTGCAGAACATTTGCTTCCTGCTGTACTTCACGTCCGGTTTCATCCGTCTCCTGGAATGCTCCGACTTGCAGAGGAGAATTCCACAGGAAACGGAGGTTGCAAATTAAGCGAAGGGTGTATTGGTTGGCCAGCGAAAAGAATAGACTGTTGGGTATATGAGAACAGCGTTGCCGCTTGCCGCAGGGGCGAGTAACGGACTTGCTGGCAGTGAAAGTACAAGACCAAACAAACGTGCGTGGCGCTTGAATCTCGGGTACGTACAAATTGAAGAAATAAGTTAACGGTGAGCTATTATTAAAAACAAGAAACAAATTCACAAAATTACATAAACTGAAAGAATAATTCTTAATGAACTTACTTTTCTCTCACATGTCACTCCAGGGGGTTAATTCCTTCCATTGCAGAATCATCACCAGAATCATTTTCTTCTGTCAGATCATCATTCTCGCTGGAATCTTCACCCAAGTGGATTATTATCTGATCAACGTCATCCTGCAATTCATCTGCATTCCACATTTCCTTCTCTATGTCCATGACATGTTTTACGTAATTTTGCCAGTTTTCAACTGTTACTGTCTTAAATGATTCAGTGATTAAATTTTCAATGTCTTTAGTTTTGAATGTAGTGTTGTTACACCGCACATAATGCTTAACCTGTGATCACACAAGTTCAATCGGGTTCAGTTCGCAATGATATGGGGGCAAACGAAGCACCGTATGCCCCATCTGTTTTGCCATCTCATCGATCATATACTTATCGTACTTAATTTTAGGAATATTTGTAAGTTCCAGAAGATCTCTCCGTAACATGTCGTCATCATAACGAATGCCATGAGATTTCAACCATTCTCTTAAATAATTCTTCTTCCACGAGGTTGTCGGCATTGGCTCTTGCTTGCGGCTATGATAAGAGGCATTGTCAACAACAATAACAGATCCCGGAGGGAGATTGCCGAGCAACTGTTCCCGAAAATACATCTCATACGTTTCTCCATCCATTTCATCATGGGCATCTGCTGTATTCTTTTTGGACTGAAACACAAGTTGGGAGTTCTGCAGAAAACGGTGTTCGTTACCCGTATGCAATAAAGCGTATCGCGCTCCGCGAGATGTTGGATTTTTTAAACCAGTGGAAAGACTTGCCAGAAACGCTTGTTTTGCAGTTGTAATTGTCTTGTCTTTCCATTCATAATTGACTGAGGTTCCGGTGTTCACCCAGGATTCGTCAGTGTAAACAATATTTCTATTTTCACGCCTAAGCTTCCTAATCTCTCTTAAATATTTATGGCGAAGAGAAATTAAATCTTCTCTTTCCATTAACATGGATTTTTGCCCCTTTTCTCATACGAAAGCCAAGTTCTTTGAGAAAGACATGAAACGTTGATCTTTTAAAATTCGGTAATGTGGAGTCAGAATTAACAGCAGCAAGAACAGAATTAAGTGTTGGGGGTTGGTTTTTAAAAAATAATTCGTGAACTTTATGTCGCACAGCACTTCTGACAAAATCATTATATTTTACATTTCTACTTGTAATTGGCGATCTTTTCCTGGGTCGTTTCTTACCTGGTGTTTCAAGAGTACCTTGAGAAACCTCGCCCCGAATTTTATACACAGTAGCCCGAGAAACTCCAATTGCTTTCGCCGTCTCGCTGGCTAACCAACTTACACTGCGATCCGGATTTTTCTGTTTTAAATAAACAAAAATATTCATTACTATTTGCCTTTCTTTACTTTAGAGAACCTCACCACGCCTTCTCTTCTTTACACTACTTTCGCTCATATTTCAGTATTAAAACCAACGGTTTTTTACAGCACAACACAACACAACACAACGCACAGATCCGCCACAGTCATTCCTCGTCGAAACCAACGGTCAGTCACCCTCTCCTTCCGAGAAATTTTGTCTACCGCAGTACTGGCTGAGGGGGTGTGGTGGAAAGCAGTCGACAACGCTGAGCTTGCCGTTCCCCTCCGTTCACGTGCCCCTGCACAAACAAAATTAAAAACACGCGCTGCTGGAAGGAAATTTTGCTGGTCTGAAAGCTTAACCAGATCCAGAATAGCGTTTTACATTCGAAAGAAAAGCAAGTGTGTTCACCTTTGCGCTCGGTAGTAAAAACAATATTTAAAAAGAGGTAGGATGTAGGGAAAGTAAAAGCCCATTTGAAGCAACAGTCTATTCTCTCCGCTGGACAATCTATAGCAGTAGCTGCGATAGTAGCAGCCAGTGCCGCCGCCAGGAAGCAGAGGTAAGTGCTAGCGCATCCCTCAGCCACCTACCCTTCTCACCCTCCTCTTACTTGTTTAACTCAGTCAACAGTAAAACAACATCTGACGTCTTCTCATTCTCCAGAAATAAGTGCTCTATCAATATGGTAAAGTAGACGATTTAAGATACGATTTTACATGGTCATCTGAACGTATGGAAACTTCAAGCCGTTTGATCCCACAGAACTTGTGTGAAGCTCAAAAACAGGCTCGTGTAATTTGTTGTAAAGAAATGTTCAAAAAATTCAACCGAGGCAAGTCCAATTTGGTGTACTACATCGTTACAGAGGACGGAACTTGAATCTATTCATACTAACCCTTAACGAAACAGCAATCCACTGTTTGGGTGTTTCGAAGTGAGCCGAAACCAACAAAGTTGTTCGTTCGAGGAGTGCTGCAAAGCAAATGATTGCTTGTTTCTTCGGTTATACCGGACATGTGGCAACAATAGCTTTAGAAGATGGAAGGACTGTAAATTCGGAGTGGTATACAATAATTTGATTGCCAGAGGTCATCATTGATTTGGGTAAATCAAAACCAAATCGTAGCATTATTCTTCACCACGACAACGCCAGTTCCCACTTAGCACACGAATCTGTTGATTTTTTGTCCAATAAAAATGTCGAATTAATGACTCATTGTCCGTACTCGTCTGATTTATCACCTAATGAGTTCTTTTTGTTCCCACACATGAAAAATAAGATCCGTGGTGAGCGATTTGTGTCCTCTGAAGCAGCTGTTGACGCATTCCGAACAGCGGTTTCTAAGGTATCAGCTTCCGAGTGGAAAAATTATTTCAAAATTGGTTTGAGCGTATGTAAAAGTGTATCGATTTTAGGGGTGAATACTTTGAAAAACAATGAAGACATTCCCAGAATGTCACATGTCTTTTTTCATATTGATTGCAGAAACGTTTCCAGCAGCCCTCGTACTCCCAAGGTCTCTACATCTTCTTCTTCTATATATATATAAAAATGGATGTATGTGTGTATTTGTGTGTTTGTTCCGGCATAACTCTCGAACGCCTGGAGCGATTTCAACCAAACTTGGTACACGTCTCACCTGCAATCTCGAAAGAAATACTGTGGGGTAAGACACCCCTGGCACCCCAAGGGATTGGGGTGGGAAGGGGGTGAGATGTAAAAATAATCGAATACGATCGATATTAGTGTGAAGTCCATAGTTTTCGGGGTCGCTAAGATGAATAGTGGCTCTCCCAATGTTCTTGAACTCCAAGACACCCTTGGTACTCCTAGGGGTGGGGATGGGAAGGGAGTGACATGTAAAAATAATAGAAAACGACCGATATTTGTGTGGAATCCATAGTTTTCGGGACCGCTGAGATGAATAGTGACACACCCAATGCCGTTCAACTCCAAGTTCATTTTACACTATAGTTAGAATTCATTATATTTCTGTCTAATAGAAGATTGGGATAAATAAATACACGGGCAACGCCGGGCAATTAACTAGTTGTATAATAAAATAGCACAATACAATAACACAACCTAGCAAAGATAGTCGCAACCTCATGTTATAAAATCTATAAGGAAAGTAAATTGGAAACATCCCGTCTACTCTACGTGGAGTTGACAAAGGGGAAGATAATACTGGGCTCCACGTAGACTTGACATATGGTTGTCAGGGGATACCTGATCTTTCTGAACTTTATTTGAAGTAAAGTGGTGTTCGAATCAGGACTACAACTTTACCAGATATATGGAAAGGTGAACTGAATATGTATCAACCACAAAATGCTAATAGTTAGACAACAAGTTAACACATTGCACGAACACAAAACACGTCTCTACAGCATTGTTTTTCATCTGTTAATCTTAGGATATTCACAAGAGGCTTATTCTTATTTATTGTTCTCTGTTTTATATCATAACATAAACATGATAAATATAATCAATATTATGACATTTCATGCTTCATTATTTAAATTTACAACAAATCGAAAAAGGCAACTTAATTGCAAATGTATGGGACACATAACTAAAGGGGTTACTAAAACAAAATTAAATCCAACAGGGGAACGCAATCTAATTACACACAAAACTCAATGAACAAAACTAAAGTTACATTTACATCTAAACAGGTCCATGATGGAATTGTTTCTAGCAACTGCGTAAAATATCTTACATATTTTCCTACTGGTTTCCACTTCTGCCGCACCAGGGGTCCGGGTTAGAATCCCAACTAGGAATAAGTGTTCTCTGTGACTGTCCCTTCATGCATTTCATCATATTGCCACTCATCATCATCCTCGCGGTGGAAGAAAAGTGAATAAATAAACTAAAGTAACCAGTCAATCGATTCCTTTTGCCATCTTGATTATTGCAAAAAGGAGAAGGCTGAGTTTGGGACGCGTAGTGGTAGGGAACCCTATAGGTAATGATATGTCAAGTTACTAACGCGCACTAGCTTGCCATTTCCGAGAAAAAGTGTCCCTTCAAATTTTCGAACTTTCCTTAGGCGAAGATATTGCCGAACTTACAAGTTTTCCGTAGTCCTGTGGTAGCGTATAAGATCCACGCACTAAGGTTTTGGGTTAGATTCCCGTTACATTGACCTTACCTTTTCTCTATTATCCGGAGCAGCTACGTATTTCATTTTATTTAATATTTTTTTATATTAAAAATGAAATAAAATTTTCTTACATTTTACAATTTTCTTCATGAACATTTTTCACGATATTTTTTTTCATTTTTCTCATAAGTTGAATTGAATTTAATTGTTGTTTTAAGTCCACTTTATGCACAGAAAGGCTAATCGGAACTGGACCTACAGTTTAGAGCGGGATACAAACCACTATGTGCCTCCATCGGTATCGAACCCGGGACCCCTTGATTGCAAGGCGACGACGCTACCACTGTGCGTCTCATAAGTGTACAAACATTTACATTTTTAATTATCCACGTATTATATTGGACAAAATAATATATATATTTACAAATAGGGTGTTTCTGTGACCGTGTTACCGACTTAAAGGGATGATGGAAGGGAACAAGCGCAACTAAATGAGATAGGGAACTCTGGTCCGAAAATGCCCTAGTCAAAAGTTACAAGCCAAAACCTTCGAAGGACAGGCAACCACGCACAACGCGGAGGAGAACCATAAAATATGTCTGGGAAAGTAGAAAACAAAGACAGAAGAATCACTGTAGTGTTTACAGAAGTTGTTCAAAGTTACGCCCCCTGCATCGATAAAGGCATGACAGCGTCGCAATAAGTTCTGTCGCATCCGCTCTAATATCCTAGGGGTTGTTCGGACCAGATCACAGGCTGCAAGGATTCTTGTCAAGAGTTCCTCTAAATTACTCACAGGTGTCTCTTAGACAACACTTTTAACATGACCCCACTAAGAAATAAGTGGGGACAGATCAGGTGATCGAGCAGGCCAATCAACAGGTCCGCCTCTTCCTATCCACCGCTGTGGGAAGGTCTGCGTCAGAATATCACAAGCAACAGCTAGGAAGTGGTCCGCGGCTCTATCATGCTGAAACCACATGCGTTGACGAACGAGAAGTGGAACATGTTCCAATTACTCAGGGAGGATGTCTCTCAGAAACACAGTTAATCGTGGCGGTAAAAGATACGGACCTATTAAATGTTCCAGGGCATGCGCGATGCATTCTTTCCCCTTTCATTTATGGTTCCCCTTTGCGTTGTGCGTGGTTTTTGACTGGGGCATCGCCGGACTAGGGTTCCCTATCTAATTTTATTTTTTTATTTTATTTTATCTAACGTTTCAGATACAGTACTGAATGGCCATTTTACACTGAAACAGTAACAGCAGGAAAACAACAATAACAACAACAACAAAATAGCAAATTAGAGTACAAGATGGCACTGAAAACAAATCAAAATTATACATATATCTTTAACAATTTTCTAAAACTTTCTTCTGGCAAGAATATGTCCACATTTGGAGGCAGGTTATTATATGAGTGAGGAAGCCTGTAGAAAAGAGACTGCTGTAGAAGGGAGAGCCTTGTGGTGGGATTGTTGGCCGTGTGGGAACACGTAGATGAAATTTGTTGAGCAGAAATTCGGATTTAATTTTACCATTCATGATTTTGTGCAAGAATTTCATGTCTGCTAATTCGCGACGAGTGTGTGGTGGTTGGATATTGAAGACAGACATAATATCTGTTTTCTGAAGGTACCCCAGAGAAGGTATTCTGTGGCGAGCAATGGGGAGGGAAAAGTTGAGAACAGAATCAATCCGGGAAAGATTTGTTTTTGAAGCCATGGTCCAGATAGGAGAGCAGTATTCAAGAATGGGGAAGATAAGGGATTTGTAAAATATGCTGATTGATGATTGGTTTTGTATTTCAGTGAACCTGTACAGAAGACCGAGAAGACGCATTGCTCTTTTAGTTGTGTTCGTAATGTGCTCATTAAAGTTTAGTTTTTCGTGGATGATAACTCCGAGATCTTTTTGAGAGAAAACTTTTTTGATGGGATTGTTTTCAAGATAGTAAGCAGAATCGAGTTTATTCCTTCTTAGGGAAATGGTGAGGCAGGAACATTTTTTAGGAGTCAATTTAAGTTTCCACTGGCGACACCATACAAGTAGTTCTGTAAGAGCTTGCTGTAATATTAAAGCATCGTGTTCTGTTGAGATTTCTGTGAAGAGTTTACAGTCATCGGCAAACAGAAGTATATTTATAGGGAGAGAGGACAGTCTCTCGGGGAGATCATCCACGTTTGTTCCCTTTCATCATCCCTCCAAGGCTGTAACACGGTTACAGAAACAATCTGTATGTATAATCCTATATTTAAGAGAAGATGAGAAATATCTATTTTACCAATTATTATTTACAACTTTACCCAAACGACAAAGGTATGCTGTATAAATGTATAGTACGGCAATAGAAGTGTCTCTTACTGTATATGCTTTTAACTTCCATAACTTACCAGGAAATTTAAGCATCAGCAAGTTTACTATTAGGCTATCGCCCATCGACGCTTGACTAATATGTTACAATACTAACAAGGAAAATGAACCCATCAGAGGTTCATAATGAAACCGAATTACAAGAATAGGTTTCAACACCTAAAATGTAACAAACTATTCCAATAATCAATAATCGACCCTAGATATAGCCCCGTTTTGTACACCCAACGCCAAAAGAACCAGTAGGCGAATTGTTCATCACCATTTACATTCGGTCGGTATTGCACAATATGATGATAATGAATCGAAATAAAGACATCAATAAGCAGAAGGCAATCAATGCCTGTTTCTCGCCAACGTAATTTCATTCCTTAAAACATCACCAACTAACAAACTCTCTAGCCTTCTTGAACCCGAAGGTTCATGGCTGCAGCAACACAGGCCTTCCATCTGTCCCTATCCTGAGCAAGATCTATATATTCTTCTCAATCCCTACCAATTTCCTTTAGGTCCATCTCAACATTATTTCTCCATCTTCGTCTTTGTCTTCCTACTGGTCTCTTACCATCAGGTTTCCCAACAAGAATCCTGTAAACTCTTCTTTCCTCTCCCATTCGTACCACATGGCCTGCCAACCTAAGTTTTCTTGATTTAATTATTCTAATAATATCTGGACATGAATACAAATTATGTATTTCTAAATTATGTAAACTTCTACACTCACCTCTCTTCTCATCCCTTTTAGGTACAAATATTTTCCTAAGGATTCTATTTTCAAATGCTCTCAATTTATGTTCCTCTTTCAATGTAAGGGACCAAGTTTCACATCCATATAATATTACAGGCAAATTACTGTAGGCATTACAGGATGTAGAATAAAAAGTAATGAAAATAACGATGGACAATTTACCTACCATTATCTTACCGTTGACTGTACGCATGAATACAAAGTTTGTAAAACAGTGAAAGAGAATGTACACACTTCTTCAGGGATCTATGGAGCAAACGAACGAATCAAGTCCCCTGGGCAAGTAGTAACTCGACCTGTGAACTCGTTTTTGAGTTGAGTTGATGTTTTAAGTCCACTTTGTGTACAGTAAGGCTAATCGGGACTGGACCTTAAGTTTAAAGTGGAATCCGAACCTTTATGTACCTCCACCGGGTATCGAACCCGGGACCCCTTTGATTACAAGGCGACGACGCTACCACTGCGCCATCGGGAAGGCCCAGAGAGAGCTCGTGAGAGGGCAGCTGCGTGTAGCTACCAGTCGTTTGCAGCAGCGCGCACTCCTCTGGTCAGTCACTTGCTTTCTCTCGTTTTCTATAGTTATGCTGCTTTGCTCTACAAACTCCTGGGTCGGAGTATACTTTTTCAGTTCACTTTCCACTGCCACAAACATCTGTTTCCAATCCAGCATACCTTTCATTTGCCGCAATCAGTACATTTACAACAATGAAACAAGTTCATCAAACATTTCAGAGCAAACCATGCACGTATCTTTCATCACCTGAGCAGCTGGTAAAGTGGAAATAATTATCCAGTATTATCCTTTGATTTGGACTGATTTGCGCAAAAAGTTTTACAGATCTACCACTGCATTAAACTTCTAGCTTTCTCTGCACAGCGGTGCTTTGTAAGAACTTCAGGTTAATATTTCCCTTCGCTGTGCTCTCCTTTTTCTGGATGTTCTCTCCTCTTGTTCCTGGCATTTACCACAATGTACAATGGAGCTGCTGCACCCAAAAATTCTTCTTCGATGCGCTCAAAGTATGTGAGAACTATTCTTGTTTTAATTAATTTAAAATATGTATTTTTTGTATAGTACTTTGGTTAGTACAGCTCATTCAGCAACTTACTATACGTATCTAAAAGGCTAACATTTCATTTCACAAATATTTTTTTTCAAAGGCACCGCGTCGCCCCCTATCTCTTCGCCGAAACGCAAGGCTAGGGCGAGTGTAGTGCCTGTGCGCCCACATGTGAACACACTCTGGCAGTCACGTACCTAAATATTTTGGCGCCCTAGGCAGGATTGTGGTTTGGCGCCGACCCGCACACTCTCGGAAAAAAATGCAGGTTATATTTATAGATTCGTAGCTTGTGTTTCTTGATTTATTATCCCTGCTGTAGTGTTCAAATTTTGCTTACGTTTGTAGTGTTTGGGTCAATATGACCCGAGTGACATATTTCTTATCTTATTTCTATAAAGAAATATCGCAACATTTGCTATTCATAGCCTTTTTTTTGTTTCATGTTTTTTTGTTTCGTAATTTTATTAGTAATAATAATACATTTATATATAGTATACACACATAAAATATAGTCTCGGGTCAATATGACCGCTTACACAACAGCAGGAAAACAGTTTAGGATATTTAACAATATTTCTGTTGTGTCTTAGTGTCTGAAGAACATCTTTAAAAATATACTTTTATTACTTTGAGAAACAGAAAATTCCAGCAGTGGTTACCAGAATGCAAGCCTACGTGAAAAAGAAGGAAAAACAAGTTCGACTAACACCTTGTGTTTTCTTCGATACCCGGTTGGGGCACATAGTAGTTCGGATCCCTCTTTAAACTGTAGGTCCAGTCCCGATTAGGCTTAATGTGCATAAAATGGACTTAAAACAGCAACGCAACAAATCAATTAATGAAACCTAGAGTTTTCCATCTTCTCCTACCTCTGCCAAATGAAAATTGCTCCGCATTATATTGACTTTTTTATCATTTAGTATAAGAGCTTTTCCTAGCGCCCTAGGCTTAAGCATCCCTAGTCCCTTTGCTACGGGCCTGCTTTCTGTCTACTTGTAACTATGACGCATGTTGCTTTTTACATTAGTAAATAATTTAAAAGATATGATCCATAGCAGACGCATTTACATAACATATTTTAATCTGTCTCGAACACCTTATGAAATATATGGAAAACATCTTGGTTTAAAATGATTAGGGTGTGTGTAACTGTGAGTAAAGTACACAACGAGCAGTTGAAGGAGAAGTATAGGAAGTTCTGACCGTGAGAGAAAATGCAGATATGTGCAAGAGAAACAAGAGTAGATTTCAAGACGGATATTGGGAAGGAAAAAGGACTTACAATAGAAAATATATCGTGGAAAATGTCAACTTCCAATATTTATATTCTATTTCGAAAAAGAGCAGGACTCGTATAGCTTCCTTCTTTCCTGAAAAAAATAACATAAATATTGCAAATTGATTTTCCCATGATATCTTGCTCTTCTGAGAAAATTTGTTTAAAATATCTGAAGACTGGAACACGCGTGAATGCGGAGTGGGGTAACACAATCTGGAAAAATGATAGTTAGAAATAAATTGGAGTACGTTGCATACTCTGTCTCGTGAATCTGTGGAGGATGGCCGCGCATAACGGTAGAGAAGGGGAAAAAACGAGTGGTAGAGCAAAGCAGCGCGCGCTGTTCCAAATTATTGGCAGCTGCAGATGTTTTTTTCTCCTTAATGCGCTCGCTTCTACTCTCACGCGTTCATTGGTCGAACCATCCCGACTAACCACTTGCGCAGAGACTTCTTTTCGTTCGCTTGCTCCAGAGATTCCCGGAAGAGAGTGTACTTTACAACTTTTCACCCATCTTGATACATCTCCTGCAAGTGGAGGCGATTAGGGGGGGCAGTTGCCTCCCTGCTTTTTGCCACTTTTGACCCCACACTATTCTAAACCTTATCTACTAGGGAGAGAAAACTGTCTTTGCCCCCCCCCCCTCAGTTTTGGCTCCTTTCCCCCCTGGTTTTGGAACCTAATCGCCACCACTGTGTTCTGCGCACCCGGTATTTTTTTTTCTGGTGGTGTAGGGACAGAATGTATATGTACAAAAAATGAAGAGTGATAAAATAAATAAGGGGGAACACCAGCCTCCACCCGCACACATTCAGAGGTATGCGCTTGATATCCTGGTATCTGAAATTTACACCAGGACGTCATATCCGTTGAAATTCGGTTGCCTCGTCTTACTATTCTTATTTATTATTTCCAAATGAATATCGTTGTTCTGAGTTCAAGAAAATAATTCTGGTTACATAAACAATATAATTGATATAATTAACACTATACATTGATTTCAAAAAAGCATATGATTTGGTCAAAAGAGATAAATTATATAATATATTAGTAGAGTTTGGAATACCTAAGAAGCTTGTTAGTATGATAAAAATATGCACCAGTGAAACAGAAAGTAAAATTCGTGTGGGTATTAATATGTCTGACAAATTTACAATTCATGATGGGTTAAAACAAGGAGATGCATTATCTCCATTGCTCTTTAATTTTGCCTTAGAATATGCTGTTAGGAAGGTTAAGGAAACTAAAGTAGGACTAAAATTAAATGGTGTGACTTAGTTGTTAGCATATGCAGATGATGTAGACTTACTGGGGGATGATGTGAATACAATTAAGAATAATGTTAAAATATTTTTCAAAACTGTTAAAAAGAGATAGGTTTGGAAGTTAACAAAGAGAAAACTAAATATATGCTTACAGGCCGAAACCAAGTGTTAGGTAATAATCAAAATCTAATTATTGATAACAACTCGTTTGAACCAGTTTCCAAATTCAAATACTTAGGAGTAATATTAACAAATGAAAATTATATTAAAGAGGAAATAAAAAGTAGGCTTAATTCAGGAAATGCATGTTACTTCTCTCTTCATAAATTTTTGTCTTCTCGTGTAATATCTAAGAAACTAAAAGTTAAAATATACAAAACCGTAATTTTGCCTGTTGTATTATATGGATGTGAAACTTGGTCCCTTACATTGAAAGAGGAACATAAATTGAGAGTATTTGAAAATAAGATCCTTAGGAAAATCTTTGGACCTAAAAGGGATGAGGAGACAGGTGAGTGGAGAAGGTTACATAATTTAGAACTACATAATTTGTATTCATGTCCAGATATTATTAGAACGATTAAATCAAGAAGACTTAGGTGGGCAGGCCATGTGGCACGAATGGGAGAGAAAAGAGGAGTTTACAGGATTCTTGTTGGGAAACCTGATGGTAAGAGACCTGTAGGAAGACCAAGACGAAGATGGAGGGACAATGTTGAGATGGACATAAAGGAAATCGGTAGGGATGGAAAAGAGTATATAGATCTTGCTCAAGATAGGGAAAGATGGAAGGCCTGTGTTGCTGCAGCCATGAACCTTCGGGTTTAAGAAGGCTAGGTAGTTAGTTAGTTAGTTAGTTAACACTATTAGGTATCTAGCAGTTTTCGTTGATAATGAAACATATTGGAAATGATATTTACATATTCCATCTTTATTTATTCAAATATATTAATTAGTGGTTATTGTGTGAAAACGAGTGAAAGTAAGAGTTAGTTTTGATAATGTTTAGTAGTAATTAGGATAAAGTAACATAAATTATATTGTATATAAACGTGGTTATAGGTGATAATAGGTCAATAACTGTGAAATACTGTAGCATAATTCTATATTACTTCGTTGCACAGACAATATAAATTAATAACAAAATGAATTAATTTTAATGTTTATGTGGTCAACATGCTTAGAATAAGTAAAGATTATGTTTCTATGTTGATGAGTGAAGATATAAAAACTATCATGCGGGTGCAGCGATGCTCACAAATAACTCCTATGCACAGGTCAGACTTGAACACAAGAAATTTCGTGGTAAGATAGAAAATGGACCACTAATACCGATCGGCCACAGAGCCGGCCTTGGACGATATTTGGTTACTTTACCTTAAAATTACGTTATTATACAACACTTCGAGATCAGTATGTGTAGATATGTATACGAGAGCCATTTTTTTTGTAGTAGCAACATGTACGAGAAAGAGACACGAAAGAAGATACACACCTGGAATCATTTACAATGCTTCAATCTAATCTCCTGCTGCTGCGTGAAACAAGTTTCCAAACATTTGGCAGTCGCTGGATTCCATTGATATCTCCTGTTCGGGCCAGTGCGCGCAGAGACCGCTTCAATTCTGGCTCATAGGATCTCGCCTACGTCCCGTCAGTGGCAATAATGCGAGCAAGGAATGCGTCACCTTCCAATCGCCAACGTGCAAGGTGCATGCGTGCACATTCAAATCTGTGCCATTGCTGCACTTCCATCATGATATGCGACACGCATTTTGTCGATATCTTACGCAGGCCGAGGTGCTGGTATACAGAGGGTGGTTAAATCTTCAGTTCATTTGCTAATTCACTACATTTCCTCGCTGCTGATTCACGACCACTTTCAAATGCCTCTTGGTCCATCTGGCAACGGTACGATACGGTAAAGCGTGGTCCCCACATGCCTCGCGTAAGCCCATGTGAATTTGCCGTGCATTCCTTCCACGTGCACCTGAAACTTAATGAACATTGCTCAGGGCGGTATTACACACACTTCAGTCAACGTTTTCTAACTACAACACAACAATACTATTCAGCACCAAACACCTACACACGATCCGTAGTACAAGACTAAACAAGAACCGATCGTCTTTTGTCTCAGCGACAAATGACAAGCGTACACAAACAGTGTTGCCACTACAAGAAAAATAACCCTCGTACATATTGTGTGCTAAGATTCCAACACGAGGTGTCAACAAATACGCATTTTCCTTTTGAAAATATGCCGCATTAAACTCACCTGGTAGTGAAAAATACTCGTAATTTTACAAACCGTCGTGTTTACACCATCATAACAATACTCCTACGCGTCAAAACAAATCGGACTGAAATTGATGACGGCGTATCCTTTGTAAATGAACTTGTGAAGAGCTTAATGAGCAGTATGCTTCGAAGAGCAACAGTAGTTAACTGTAATGAACGCCTTCAAAGCAGATCGATAATGCTGAAAGTCGTATGGTTCCATTAACACGATAATTACAACTGTTGACAGATGGTGCTAAAATTGCAGATGGAAAGGTAAAGACACTGGCGAATACCACACAGCATAAATGGGGGAGGGGCTCAGTTTTAATATGTGAAAACTGCTTCATTGACTTTGATCAATAATTCCTAAGGGAAGTTTGCACTATGACAAAAAAAAGGTGCTACTAATGTATTGTTAATGTGTCATTTTGTGAGTGTGAATAGAACCAGATTTAATTTTAGGCTATTCCATTGTAACGGGTGAGACGCATAGACTACATGTTTGACATGTAAGCAACATTTTTCTCACAGATTCTGTGCAATGAATTGAGAAACAAAACACTGTTGTTTAAACTTAACTACTCCCAGATTTATATAGGTAAACAATTTTGTTGAAGGGTGGGACAGATAAAACACATACTCTTTACCCACTGGCGTACACAAAGGAGGGGGTTCTAGCCCCTTGAACCCCCTCCAAAATTTTGAGAAAATTATCATTTTCTAATAAAAGCAGTTATGAGTTCGGGAAAAAACACATTGGTAAATGCAACACCCCCCCCCCTCTTAAAATGACCCTCGATTGTAATTTTTTAGAATAGAAAGTTCTAAATATTTAGAATTCTTATTGTATACACTGCCTCTCTAGAAATTATTTATGTACTGTTCCACCTTTACAATTCCCGAAAAGAAAATCCTGCTTACGTCAATGTATTTAATTAATAATAAATTCTTCTTAATTTATGAAATTTTTTTAACAGAGACAGAGAGGAAGTAATGGACCTTAGAATGTTCTAATGGAATTGAAGAGGAAATGTAAAATTTAAAGAATAAATTAATTGCACAATACAAAACAAAAGTCATTCAAAAAGGTAAAATAAACGAACAATATGGAAATTACTTTCTAATATGAAATAAATTATGTATAATTGCTATACAAATTACAAATTTAGATTGCGGACGGGGCGCTTTGGGGAAGGCAAGAAGGTTGAGGTTAGGGCTGAATCACGTACGTATCTAGAAATATGTTTCGGGGGGGGGGGGTCCGAACAAAGTGCTTCAAAATAATAATAAATATAATAATAATGTTTAAACTAAAATAATTATAATTATGTTAAATTAATTAAAATAATATTCATTACAATATTCAAATTAATTAAAATATTTTTATTACATGAATAGGTAAAAGGACTGTACAAGAATAGTGATATAACAGCACGCATTCATTACCTAGCTTACGTGTAGTTAAGGTCGGCATAATTTGCATGAAAAAGCTGCCCTAGCAAGGAAATTAATGTGAAATAGATAAAGAGTTGAATATTTATTGAATATAAAAAGAAAGATGTTAGAAACAAGTAGACGAAAAGTAAATTTCCTGGTGATATTATATGAATGTTACGTCGCAAGTAGTGATAATTCTTGCATAAATCTTCTAATGCCATTCATAGTCGTATGATCATAATATAATCCTTTCCTTCCAATAAGTTTGGAGGAAATAAATAACCCTCGTTTAAACAACAAGTATATTTTCATTATTTAATTTTAGAAATTTCATTATTCCATTATTTTCATTATTTGATTTTTGTACTTAGTAAAATCTTTCGGAGGTGGGTCCGGACCCCCTAGCCACCCCTAAATACGTTCTTGGGCTGAACCGTTACTGATGCTGATGTATCGGTATCGGTCGATATCGGAAAGTATCGGTTAGAATTTTTTTATTGATACTAGTCGTTATTTTCCCGATATTTTGGTCTTTCACGAGGTTCTAAAATATTAGACACTATCCTATCTAATTATCCTGAAAAGTATGCAAAATTCGAACTTTCTTTATATTTTGCACAAATTTTGTGTGAAGAATGGGATTTTGTGGTTACATATTTCTTTTAAAAAAATCTGTTGTTATTCTTACATATTTTAGAGCAACATTCTTTGTAAAATGATGTATATAATTGGAGCAGAATACTTCCACACTATAGCTCTTGTCCAGTCTTACGGCGGGCGACCTACTTGCTGTCAAGGGAAGTGGAGAACCGGGAAGCGACCAATCCAGCCCTATGAGAAACGCAGCAGCTTGTACAAAGACGTGCGTGCAGCACCTCCTCCCGCGACGTCTTAAAGCCTGGTCGACACGTAATATGTTATGCATGATAAGGCAAATTTGACAGAAAAAACTGGAGAAAAACACGTGGCTACAATATTCATGATATCTCTCAGACGTTTCTTCAGTTTTTCCAAAAACACCACAGATGAAGCATTCTTGACAAGTATTATTTCAGTGTGTAAGGTGAAAATGAAAAAAAATAAAAGCGCATCCCTCACTGTGGTCTCGAGATAGGTTAATTAAGAGGGAAATATTCTCATTTTTCAATTTCTTCCTTGAATTACGGTAGGAACATGAGGATAAGCATAATTAATTACGTATGGACGTGAACATTTACTGCAAATTAACGCCAGTAACAACAGAAATTGAACAACAAGACATTGCTCGTCCAACATCAACGAGACCCGGCGCCAAATTATGCGAAGTTCGACCGTTTTGTTTGAAAACAAATCTCCAGCCCATTCGTCTTTCGAGCGGCCGTCAAACCTCATTCACATCATGTGCTACTGGCTACGTAGCGCTGCACTTGCCACCAAATACGTGGGAACACTGGTGCAACTTACCTTAGTAGCTCAGTAGAACATGATGAACATCTGTGAAGTCCGTTGAGGTCCATGTGTTTGTTCACCGGCGATTCTGGTAGTCCTACTCGCATTTCAAATTTTAAATGAAAAACCGGGATATATTCTGATTATAATTTATTGGAATTGCGCACGCGCGTATATAGCTTAGGACATAATTGAATAAGACACGGTTTCGACCTGTTACATCGAGAGATGTGAAAGCCTCATTTTCTGTAACGCGAAGCATATCTTTCTCCCGAACGTCTTACAGAAAAACTCCCAACGGCTGTCAGGAAACCCTAACTTCTTTTCCCTCACTCAGTGGTACCAGACAGTTGATACAAATGATGTCTATAAAGGGTGTTCCGTATAGAACATGGAGGTAAGAAAGCACTGCGCGCTGTTTCTGAAGCCAGACGTCAGACCAAAACATTCCAAGACGCCGTAAGAAAGCATGTCATTTTGTGTACTTTTGAATAAGATTTAGGAAGCAATTGTGCCTGCTCAACACACTGCTGTACTAACTATTCCTTCAGGAAACCTAAAGGAATAATATTCCATAAGCAAATAAAGCTAGTTATAGTTTGTTTTGTAGTATTTAAGTGTAAAGTAAACCTCGAGTTTGGGTTTGTAGTTGGAGCCTACTTCCATGCTCCTTCCAGTCCGCGTGCGCTTGTAGCAGCCGATGCGATGTTCATCTGTTTGTGAAGTCATTGGTTGAAGTAGATGCGGCCATCTTACGCCGACAAACTAAGCTCCGCTCACTGGCTTCAAAACGAAAGCAAGGAGTGATACGAGACTTCAGGCACCTGGTATAGAACGCCGAATTTGAATAGAGTGCTATGGTTTTGTTTCGAGGTTGGCAGACCTATTCTTACCAATGTTGGTATCTGCTACTGTCATGCCGATTAAGGTAGTCTCAATTGTTTTGACTCGTTTGTTGTGGTTACGATATGGAACAGTTTACGATTGAGCAACGTGTTCTCATTGTGAAGACATTTTATCAAAGTGGTGAAAGTGCAACGCAGACAGTGTGTGATCTCACACCCTGTGATTTCTTCTTATGGGGGTTTGTGAAATCACAGGTGTACGCCAACAAACCACGAACCCTTTCGGAACTGAAGGCGGAAATCTAACGGGTGATTGGAGGCATCGGGACAGACATCTGCGAGAGGGTTATCAATAATTTTGTGGAGCGTATAAATGCATGCAGACTTAGTAGGGGTGGACATTTGCCTGACATTGTCTTTCATACGTAAATGGGAGATGTTACTGCTTATATATATATGTGAAATATAACTATTTTCATGATATTTTCCCTATTTTTATATAATTTTCTAATTCGGCGTCCTATACGGAACACCCTATATTTGAACAGTAACATAATGAAAAGTACATTCATGTCGCACAGTGAATTTTGATAAGTGATGGCAACAATGCAACACGGCAACGACTAATCTTCTCACTCCACAAAAATTTAAACAAGTAAAAAATGGCTTTCGAAATAACGAGAGGAAAGAATGGTGGTCTACCAAAAACAAATAACTAAGAAATTTAACTTAAAAATTAATAACTTCTGCTTCACTAAACTGATTGAAATCAATCTTACGCCATTCTTTACAACGTTTAAAGGCGAATCAAACTATTGGTGTTGTATATTATAAAAAATTGGTTAAACTTGCCACTATTTATACTTCTAGAAATATATATAATATAGGATATGTAAATATTACGATGATAAAGAGAAATTTAGCTGAATAAATTAACCCTTGATCGACACACCTAAAGAAAGTTAGGCTTAAGTCACACCTGGGTTCTTTTGACCCACCTTTATACGTATTTTATTTTTTATGTACATAAAAAGTTGGAATTTCACAATATTTGTTCATGCTGCCTTGAAATGTGTTCATTGGTAGTTGTAAAAACAGCATGTTCATATGATAATAAAATATATTCACACTGTAACAAAGATATATATTTTAATAAATATATTTATATCATGACAAAATAAGCATATATTGAAATGAGTGTGTACTAGTCATTCTCTCCAATCTTCATATATTAGATGCTCTAATGTGCCAGTAATTAAATACTAATTATATCAATTATAGAAAATAGATATAACAAAAATAACACAACTATAGTTTGACCAAAGCCTCACAGCGAGAATATTGACGTAGTACCTTTCTCTAGGTGATTTTTCTCACTTTTCAAAACAATTTAGGCAACGTATGCAGGCTTCTACCATTAAAGAAATTAGATTTGCCAGTCTTACTGCCATATTCAGCTTCTCCTACATCTTATTTTCCATTGGCAGATTCACCTTCATTACCATCTTCCTCTACGCTTTGCCCTGTATCTCATTCATGTTCACTAACCTCATATTCACTTTATAAGCACCACTATTATTCGTCAATATCTGTTAAGGGATCATTCAAGATTGCAAGGATGTGTTTTTCGTTCACAATCCTCGATTTAGCTTGGTCGATGTAAAAATCAAATTAACACAAAAAGTAACACTAACGACATACCTGGGTCCTGGGGACCCAATGTTAGTTGGTTTTGCCACATTTAGTAGCTACCCTCACAACGTTAACCACTCCACTGGCTCGAAGAGAACAAAGCGTTAAGAGACTACTGAGCCAGTCACATCATTGCTGCCAATCATTTCGTAATGAAATGCAACACAAATTCCTGTCGGGTCCCTAGGACCCAGGTGTGTCAGCTAAGGGTTAATATAATATTTATGAACTTATATAGTCCGTCACAAAAATATAGCACCACTATGTTTGTGCTCTGCTACAAACTATGTGATCTTCCGGCAACTGGACGATATAGAAAACAATTTATTTTGTGCTGAGCCTGTGAACAGGACCAGAGCAAGGGTGGAGCCATGGTAGCATACAGGGTACATAAAAATCATGATTATTATTAATCGTCCTCCTCCGTGGCCGTCCGACTGCGGGACGGCATGGGTTCTAGTCTGCCTGGGTTAAGTATGTAGGTTTTCGTCCTGTGTATAGGACCGGTGGCAAACCACCATCGTGAGGAAAATGGGGAACTACGAGAGAGTAGCGTAACCTGGTCTCGGATATATCCTATAACGGCTGAGGGTTCGACGTGCTGACCTCACGGCATCCCATTACCGGTTGAAGATCTCCACACCTTTCGGTAGGATTGTGGGAGGGAGACTGGCAGTGCCCGTACGACGGCTGTCGAACATGGGTTATTAAATCACGCTAAACATGCAATTTTTAAGAGTGGAGCTATTTTTTGTGGCGAACTGTATATGAATTATTAGCTGTAAAATAAGTAAAAATATAATAAACTACAATAAACATGAGATAATGTACAAGCTATTATATACTAATATTCGTTAAATAATACTATAACAGAACGCAGTAATGGCCAACCCTAGGTCATTAATACACTTCGGATTTTAGGTTTTTAACCTATTTTGTCCTTTACAGGTATCTAACTAACTAACTAACTAACTAACTCTCTAGCCTTCTTAAACCCGAAGGTTCATGGCTGCAGCAACACAGGCCTTCCATCTGTCCCTATCTTGAGCAAGATCTATATACTCTTTTTCATCGCTACCGATTTCCTTTAGGTCCCTCCATCCTCGTCTTGGTCTTCCTACAGGTCTCTTACCATCAGGTTTCCCAACAAGAATCCTGTAAACTCCTCTTTCCTCTCCCATTCGTGTCACATGGCCTGTCCACCTAAGTCTTCTTGATTTAATCATTCTAATAATACAAGGATACCTTTACAGGTACCTAAGATATATAAGTTATGTCAGCGTTTTGTTAAAAAACGCAGCAACTGATTTATAGTGCCTAAAAAACCTATTTTGCTTGTTTGAATAACCTATTCTAGATTTATGCGCCTAAATCAAGCCTTTTTTCTAGGTTTTTATATATTTTTAAAGGTTTTACCGGATTTTTATATCACGCAGAGGCATTTGCTTTCTTTGGTCACGAAAAATTTCAATGACGAACGTGTTTGAAATGTACTCTCTGTCGATTTCCCTTCTTCAAAGTCCATGGTGATTTTTCAAAGCTCTAAACAAAGCAAAATGTATGCTCCCACTGTTACCTGTACAATCCAAAATGGTGTGATCTGTGTGGTCTTGCTCACTTTCGCGTCACTTCGGTGCTTTGCGGCATTCACGCCTTGCAAACTAACATTTCAACATTGAAGTTTGCACCACTGACTATGTTTTTGTTGAAATTTTATTTTCAGCATATAAGATTAACCTCACAGACAAAATTGCGAAGTTTGACTGTGGATATCATGAAAAAATATTTTTACTAACTATACGACGAAGAGTGGATTTTAATAGCAAGTCTCAATGGTAAGTTCTGCCTTCGCCCTAGGGTTAGGCAACACACATAACCTTATGCGAGGTAGTGCGTATTTCAGGATATAGGTGTCCCATTTTCATTACCGGTGACTATACCTAATCAGCATTTTTCAGGAATTTTGAATCATTTAAAGTTTCTTGGAACATACTTCATGATTTTTCGAACCTAACTTAAAATTTTTAGGACCTATTTTAGGATTTTTTAACCAATTTTAGGGCTTTTCTAACCTATTTTAGGATTTTAGAGCCTATTTTAGGAACCTAAAAGCACACTTTTTAGAAACTAAAAATCCGAGGTCTAGTCATTACACATGAATGACGTCAAACTTGCCTTCCACACGTAATGTTTTTGTTTGATCAGTCTGGCACAATCATGCAAGACTGGAGATAAAATATTACGTGTGAGCCAGGCTTAACTCTCGGCGCCACCGCTGTTGTCTGGTTGGTCTGCGGTGTATTACCGGCTACCCGCTTCCCTTGCCAGCATGCAGGCCACCCACCGTGAGAATAGACAAGAGTATAGGCTAGTATTGATCAATATTTTGACCAACTTATAATTATAACAGTTTCAAGTTCCGGTATTGATGGGAATCGGTAAGCTACAACAGATACTAAGGTTCTAATGCAGATTTATCATACTTTTTAAATCTGGACGTGTTTGTGTAAACAGGTCTGTATCTCCTCTGTATCCCAAGATGAAAATAAAACGTTCAAAATTGTCTTATCATAGATAGGTTTTCTTACGTATAGTACGGAAATACACATAATATTCCCAAATGCATGAGAAAAGTGGTGAAATAAAAGTTAATCAAACTAGAATAGTCCAAACAGTACAAGCAAATATTTCTCCCTCTGTGAATAATGAATGCATATGAAGGGAGCAAATGAGAGTTGGAGAGAATTACTGTATCAAGACTATTCAATTGCTGAAAGAACTGAACAATTTTCGGCAGAAAAAAGTTAATGTCCCATTTGTTGCTGCAGTGGACATGTAATGAACGGACCAATGAAATGTGTCTTTGGTTTGAAAATTGATTTTGGAACAGCTCCAGAAGATACAAGACAAACGGGAGTTGACTAAAAGAATGTTATTTCTTCCTCTTCAAGTAAATTGTCTCATAAAAATGTAAAAGGCCGGCCGACTTCACTAGACATTGCAAACTAAATTGTATGATACCAAATCTATACAATTGTTTCTTCAAATATGAGGTAATTTTGTAGGATTTGTAATGCCATGATATGGTTTTGGCGAAGGTAGTTTAGGAAAGATCATATCAATCCTCACAATCGCCACATGGAAAACCTGGTCAAAATTCATGTTTTGGTCTATGACCTCAGAATGCAGATTTTTTCACATATTCTATCATTTTAGGGAAGGAAAACAATATTGGACAGTATTATGATATTTTAATGCCAATTGCACTCAGAATACAGTAAACCACGACTTATGCGTTGTTCAACGTATTTACAATTTCCATCTCGATCGGTTGCAACATCTGCCAGTGACTGGAAGGAACGTTTAAAGATGTCTAATACATAGTTTTGAAGTGTCTATCTCAGACTGCTCTGTGGAGATGACTGAATTTAATAATTCGAAGGATTGCATGCATCATCCCCCCGCGAGAATTGGTCTGAGTATGGCGTTACGGTTCTTTATATGCTTGTTTCCGGCATCTTGAGCAGCCAAAACAATCGCTGAACCATGGACAAGTAATGGGAGCAGTATCGCCTTCCTACCGGGTTCACTGCCGTGACGATCGACATGGAACTCCCTTCGAAACCATCGTTGGGTTTAGACAACGGACTCATCATTTTTTTTAAATATGATTCTATCACAACAGCACGGTGTCGCCCAGTCTACTGCTCCATCTTAACTGAAGTGGCGTTGAACGACGAAGCCAATGAGCACTCCCCCACTCCACCGTTGAAAGACCTCACACAACAATCCTATTGTGTCAAAGGTAAACACCATTTTTGAACTTTTGAACCATTTGAACAACAATTGGTGATCTCAAGTTAGGTATTCGCAACGAACTAGCGGCAATTCCGAGGAAAAGTGCTCGTGAGGGCAACGTCAAACTTAAAGCAAGACTACATGAATGTGTAAGGAATGGAGGTCATTTATAGGACACAATTTTCAAAACAAAGAAAAATTAATGTAAGCACTAAAAATGGCAATTATATTTGTAGCAATTTTGATTATTAAATCTTGCATTACAGTAATTGATTTATTTATATACATATTTCAAAACCGTCAGCTTTTTCTGACTGTCCCTGTAGTTTCGCAATTTCAATTTTGGGAATTTGGATTTGCGATCACTTGGATCACTGTGTGCATCGTGAGGAAATTGGCGAGCTACTAGTGAGCAGCGTAACCCGGCCACGGATAACTCCTATAACGGGCGTTCGATACACGGTGGAGGCACAAGTGGTTCGGATCCCACTTTAAACTGTAGGCCCAGTCCCGATTAGCCTCGCTGTGCATAAAGTGAACTTAAAACACCAACTCAACCAACTCAATCCTATAACGGGTGGGGGTTTCGACGTGCTGATTCCAAGTCACCCAATTGCTGATTGAAGATCTCCACACCTCAAAGTAGGATTGTGGGAGGGAGACTGGCAGTCGGAAGATAGGCCAAGATCCTTACGGGCTGTAAAGCTACAGGTTGTTATTATCATGGTAGATGAGGTAGAGTTGCAGACTCGGACTCCCATCTGCAAAGAGTCTTCTACTGGATGCTTACCTAATATGGTAAAAAATATAAGCGTATAACTAACAAGGTGAAATAGCTTGGCCTAAAAGTTCTAACTGAAACTGATATGCCCTTGAACCCACATACGTGAAACCGAGCCTTCTGTTTTCACCGCGGTTGTTAAAGATCCAGGATCCAATAAATTCTAATAGGTTCCGTTGGGTTCCGCTACAGGCCGGGAATCTTTTTTCTCGCCCAATTCAAAGTCGGTCCAACTTGCGTATTGTTTCATTTCAATAAGGAACTTGAACCCTATTTAAACTGATCCCGAAAAAAGGTTCCTGGACCGTATTTAAATTGATCAGGCAAAAATGTTCCTGGACCCTATTTAAATTCATCCGGAAAAAGGTTGCTGGACCGAATTGAAATACTTTGCAGATAAAAAGGTTCTTTGCGCTCCAAAACCCATTTACGCTTGCTGATTTTCTCTCCTATACCGAAATTGAATTTATTTAAAATTCTTGGACCTTTAACAAGCCTGGTTTTCACCGATCCATTTTCGGTTCTGCTTTTCAATAAGGCCTTCAACAACCACCACATTGTCTGAACGTGCAGCCTCCTTTAAATCCGTAAACTATCAAGGCTGGGAGAGGGGAGGAGCGAACTTATCACGTGTTGTGACTTGACTGTGGCATTCCACGCCATGTCCCTGAATCTCTGCTTTTCAAATTAAACGCAAGTCCGTAATTTTATTCCATCTTGTGTGTCAACAGTCTAGAATTGTCGGTTGGATAGAAATTCAAGCAAGTAAAGGTAAAGCTACCCGTGCATATAGCACCGTGCCATGAATGTACATTTAGGGGAAGTAGAGGTAGGGCCCCACACATTCTCGATGTCGAACATTTTGGAGGTAATGTCATCAGCACCACACTCCAACCGCCTTAACCTCCAGGGTTGACACCAAGCAAAATTGATTTGAGGCTGGGTGAGCCCCGGAGCCGCTTTATGCGGGGACAAGGCCGGAAAAATTCCGATCTTAGATGGAAATTCAAGAATTATACATAATTTAGTTAATAGTAGAAAGTATTTTACATGTTGCTTGTTTATTTTTACTTAATGATTTATGTTTTCTATTGTGTTCCACCCGTGACACCAAAAAACAATTAATTTCTCCTTTAACTGCTATACTTCGCCTTCAACTCCAATGCAATATTCCAATGTCAATTAACTTCTCTCTTTGTCTTAAATAATTTATTTTTAATCATTTGACAATTAACAATCAACTGTAGAAATGGAGTGTAGAAAAGATAGTAGGAAAATAAATAAGAGGGAGAGTTAAAAATGAAAGGATAAGTGAAGAACTGGCGCAAACATCAATTGAAAACCATCTCATGAAAATACAGATGAAATGGTTTGGCTATGCAACCAGTATGGAAGAGGAAAGGAAACCCAAACATTTCTTTGAAGCAAGACCAGAAGGATGAAGACCTAGGGGCACACCAAGGATAAGGTGGAGGAACTAGGAAGGATAAGAGAGAAGACACTCCATGAAATATATAACTGTGGGTTGAGGCATACCCGACTTTGTATTTGCATAATGGGTAAAGAAAGAAGAAGAAGACAATTCACAGAAATTAAAATAAAATTATTTTTAGGTGAAGTAGAATATGTTTGTCCCACCAATGACAAAAAAATGTTCACCTCTATCTATAAATATGGGAAAGTATTCTAAGGGTTAATGGGCCTCCCCGATGGCGCAGTGGTAGCGTCGTCGCCTTGTAATCAAGGGGTTCCGGGTTCGATACCCGGTGGAGGCACAAGTGGTTCGGATCCCACTTTAAACCGTAGGTCCAGTCCCGATTAGCCTTACTGTGCATAAAGTGGACTTAAAACAATAAATCAATCAATCAATCTAAGGGTAAACATTGTTTAGTTTCTTAATTCATTGGACAGAAACTGTAAGGAAATTGTTGATTAACTATTAATAGAATAGTTACTTTAATGTCAAAAATGTAGTCTGTGCGTCCCACCCGTGACAATGGAATGGTCCCACTTCAAATTTTCTCTTTCTCAATTAATTCTTTAAATTATGGTCTTGTTCCCTTGGATTGTATCTCAGTAGATGCACATTGCACTGTTTCACTTTGCTCCTATTAACCTTTGACTGTACGAATTACACTATATTCTGTATCTCCGGAGCAAGACAACGAAAACAAGTCGTGACGCGAGCCGGCTCCACCATTAAACACGTGTGAGGGAATGGGATTGCGTGGAGGGGAAAGCGACTGCAGTTAGCAGCCTTCGCAGCAGAGTGTACTGCTTCTCTGCCCACTTGATCCTCCTCCCCCTACCTCCTATGCGCGACCTTGCTCCGGAGAAATGGGACAGTATAACAAAACTGATGTTAGAACTGTTCATCAATTTTATCTTTAGTGAATTTCTAGACATTTTGTTCTTTTGCAATTCCACAAAATCCCCTGCATGGCATTAGGTAGTTGTAAATGTACTCTGGGTACGCAACCAGTGATTGCACTGAATAATCCGAAAATCCATCGGTCTCTTTTGCGGGACTCTGATAACAGGTGCCATTAAAAAATCAATTGTCGCAGTATTCCCAGAAGAGCTATCGACCAAGGTGACAGCTTCAATACAGAAGTACCCTACGATTGTTGCCCACGTACAATGGAAAGCCGGAGAGATACAATGTAGCTACTCCACACACGTGCTCACTTGTGTATTGTAGCTGTTGAAGTCCAGTGGCCGACGACGTGGCTATGCGAGGACATTTTGACGTATACGATCTCATTGACTCCGCGTCAAACTTGTTGACAGATCATTTTGAACAAGTATTCGAGTCACCCTCTCTTCGTGAGGTCATTTTCCACCTGGTTGGCTCCAGTCTATTACTGCCATTCCGTACCCACTGGCGTTTGCAAACTTCCAAGTAAATATTAAATTCAAATTGATAGGCGTAAAAGTGGCGAAAATGCAATTTTCAAGGAAGTGAAATTAAATTATTTTGTTTTCCATTATTTTGTTAACGTTTAGTATGATTGATTGGCATAAAAAAATTGGGTGCTTCAGAATTTAAATTATTTGCACCCGTCACATTATACGAGGACCAGCCCCTTACGGTCACCAAAATCAACACGTGCATCTAAGGACTAAATCCCGTTTACCTAGAGTAAAATCTGAGGTTGTAAAGGGGCACTCAGCACATATAAGGTCAAAACACAACAACACAACCCTACAATGAATTATACTGGCTGTAGCCGTACGCCTGACGCCCTCGTTGGCCGCCTGCAACATTGCAGTTATCGGGATGCAAGTGGAAGTGATATTGACTTTTGGTGAATACTCAGGAGTTCTCCCCTTGCACCCCGTATGAAGGTTTGAAATGTGTGAAGGTACATTATGTGAGCAATGCAGAGTGTCTCATAAGTAATAGAGCAAACTGACACAGGTGAAAGTACACGATAATAGAAGCAAAAAAGTCTCAGTACGGTCTGCCAACGAGCCGTTTTCGGGATAATCGCGAATGTGTGCTTACAAGCCGCCACTGACTACATTGTTCGTAAATGTCGTCCTAGTTGGTAAAATGCTAATAATGCTTAAGTTTATATCCTTGAAAGTTTTGTGTCGATGGGGATCGTTTGGAGGTTTCGAATGTGCAACACTGTATCAAGATTACGCTGCAGATGAAACCGTTAAAAGTCAATGGTTTTCGTGAGCTTCCTTGCAATCCGAAATCTCCGAGCTCGAGTTGTTTGTTCCTTCGCGACTAGATGAAGACATAGCTGTGAATATAGTGGCGAGCAGATGTAAACAAAGAGCATGTTAATTTCGTACTGTGCGCAAGAGAGATATTCTTGGTTACTTGCCGTTACTTGTTTGTGTTATTGCAGTGTGTATGCGTGTTGTGTCAGTGAGACGATTGGAATGACAGCCGCAAGGTTCACGTTACAACAGAGAATTGTTATGTATGACACTTACGTGAAAACAGACTCTTGTCGAGACGTGTGTAGGCAATTTGTACAGAAATTCCCAGGCGTTTCACCTCCACATAGAGATACGGTTAGACATCTTGTCCTTAAATTACGAGAAACTGGATCATTAAATTTTAAAACACCTAAGCAAAAACGACGGATTCTAACCGAAGCAAAACTCGATGAAATTGGTGCAGCGTTAGAACGTTCTCCAAACAAACCTCTACGCCGTGTTTCAAAGGAGATGGGCGTGTCAAAATCATCAGCACATACAGCCACTAAGCTACTAAAATTAAAACCGTACTCTTATAACACAGGTTAGTGCTCTTTTTGAAATATTTATATAAATATCTGCATATGTCCATAAAAATAAAAATAAGCGGGCATTACAGGCCGCAAATGTCGGCATCTCCGCCAGCGCCGCCCGCCACGCTTCTCCCGATCTTTCGGCTGAAGATCGAAATGAACGCACGGTATATATATATACACATATACATATATATATGTATATACATACAGTGGCAGCTATCACCATTCGTCGATACTGGTCACAAGTATTCGAATAGTCCTGAGTTCCGCAAATTGAAAATGTTTTCAAATTTCCTTTATTTTCTTATACCAGAACCATTGAACAACCACGATAATTCTATGTTTAGAAAATAATATATTATTTATAAATTAAATTATAAGCAATATCAATGACTAGATATATTACAATAAATAATTCTAAATGTGAGTTAACCCGCTACGACCCTTTGCAGCGGGCTGGGTTATCCAAAGTGAAAGAGAGAGAGAGAGATTTTCACCTGGTAGCCTTTTTGTACTTTTTTACATATAATGTATTCATCTGTAATACTATTCATACTTTTTGTTGAAAAGGTGTATATTAAAGATTCAACTATGCCTCTATTTACGCGTACATGCAACATATTCACATTTATAGTATTTGAAATTTTGTTTTAAAACTCTCGTACAGATCAGCTCGAAAGCTTATTCTCAATAGGAAACTTTCCTAAATGTGTTCTCCTCGGCTTCCTCCTAATCACTGAAAAAGTTATTTGTGCGGGTCGTAAAGCTAATACCTGTTTACAGTCGTACATTTGTCAAGCTTTTAAAGCTATGCTTCTACTACTTTTGAATATAAATATGTTCAAAGCTTGACATAGAGTACCCAAGCACCCCTCCTGTTCCTGGAATAGAGAGATTGTGAGGATCGTCTGACCATGATCGACAACATATCGAGGAGAAAGTCGAACGCTTGACTTCGACAAAACGGAAGCATCTGCACCTAATGGCTGGATGTACACAACACATGCCTCCCTCCGTGGGTGATTTGCATTCTAATTCGGCCGGTTACATCATCGTCCGAGGGAACGCGTCACCTGGTGGATTCGGAAATGAAGGGTGCAGCGCGCGCCCCGTAAAGAGCTCACGTGTCGTAAACCAGAAAGGAGCTAGTGTTTGGACTCCACTGGCGGTGGCGATTTAAACAAATTTGCTCATGCGAATGTGAACAAGTGACTGCAGCGATGTTCCTGGCAACGCAAACAATGCTTTCGCTCTGTGTGCTTGTCCTATCGCCGCCTCTGATGAGCAGAAATATTCTGGTGATAAACAGTGTATATTGCTGCAATGGTACCATAAAGTTTATATCTTTGGACGAAATAAAAAAAATCGCGTCTAGCTGACTATAGTTCATATCGTCCTGCTACCTCCCTACACACAATGTTTTAGTGTGGTTTTACTTCTAGTTATCATCAAGAGTGCTCACTCAATCTCCCTAAAGCAAATGTTGCCCCCCCCCTGGATTATGTAAAATCCCCATAAAGTATTTAATTACGACAACATGTCTACTACTCTGCAATTACTGAACACTTTATTTTATCTGTCCCCTTAAGTTCTTCATTTTCTTCATCTAACAGATTAAGCTACTTTCGTATTAATAATTATGGATACTAGAGTTTGGACTCCAATTAAAAATTGTACATAAAAATTTAACTTATTCAATTCTGCGTTGATCTACGCTAACGACTTTTTTCCTTTGAGTATGCCTTCGATTTTTATCGTCGTGTGAACTTGCAAACTTGAAATTCTATAAATAAAAAATCGTGTGGTCCAATCGTCATGAAATTTTAATATAGTGTAGGCAGAAATATTTTAAACACAATTCTTAATTTTCAGATTTTAAAAATTGGTAAAAAAAAAGTTCTTATCAATTTAATTTTGTGAAATAATTTTTTCTTAATATTGGGTAGTGTTTTTTGTGGCATATAATCTTAATTAGCAACACTAGCAATTCAGGATCTTGTAAACAGATGCATGTAATATAATGTACACATTATTCCATGAAAAATCGCAAACCATAATTGCACCCTCAAAGCTACTTCTGAAAAGGATTCTTAGTTTCGTCTGATTAAATTCGTTAGACTTTGCCACACTGCATTTCCATCGACAAGTATCGCGGGGAGACGGTTTGCTCAGTGCCATAATTATAAAATTATAAAAATTATGGTTTATAATTTTTCATGCAATTGATTGATCAGTACTTGAGCATATGTTACCTGTACCTGTCGACAAAATTCTGGATTGCTAGTGTTGCTAATTATTATTATAAGCCACTAAAATACTATTTTGACTTGTCCCATAAAATTTCTATTTCTGAATCCATCATGTGTTGAATAGTAAAACCATAGATTTGTGTGGTACCAATAAACACTTTTCGAATGACTCTGACTCCCTGTTCCTTCCCAGAAAATGTCATTTATTAATTCCCAAAATTTTCTGAACGGAATAAAGTGAAAAAGGAAAGTATTTGAAACATATTTATGGACGAGGTTTTATATTGCAGAAACTCCCAGTCTGATTATATCTCGCAGTTCACATGTTATACGCTCTCAAACGTCAGGTTTCCACTACTTTTAAAAGCACTCTGCAACGTTCCTTATATGTACTTCGTTCTATACAGTATTTGTTCTTTTCCAAAAAGCCTCGAATTCCCGCTCTGAAAATACAGTGTGTCCCACAAAGGGGTTTACACTATTTGAGTGTTAATAACAGAGAAAGTATTACAGATAACCTGATGGAACTTTCTGTATCTGGATCTGTCATGATTAGTGCTTGTTGCCATTCATTTTTTTTTAAAATTTCAGTTCAGTTGCCTGTAGTGACAAGTAATTGACAAGATGGCTGAAAACCTTTCCGTTGAGCAACGGAAGTGGATTTTAAAGTGTTTTTGGAAATGTGAGAACATGAAAGAAGTGCAGAGACGATGGCGGGCAGAATTTGATGTATGGACTTCTTGGGGGATCTTGTGAAAGTTTATACCACTGCTTCCATCCCTCTTTCGTCCGATACTGATTTCTTCCTGCCACACCGTCCCGGATCACACACAGTTCCTTCCCTCCCAAACTTGTCGCGTAATTTCGTAAGTTACACGTGACGGTGGCGCAGTATCAAATTCTGCCCGCCATCGTCTCTGCACTTCTTTCATGTTCTCACATTTCCAAAAACACTTTAAAATCAACTTCCTTTGCTCAACGGAAAAGTTCCCAGCCATCTTGTCTATTACTTGTCACTACTGGCAACTGAACTGAAATTAAAGAAAAACAAATGAATGGCAACAAGCACTAATAATGACAGATCCAGATACAGAAAGTTCCATCAGGTTATCTGTAATACTTTCTCTGTTATTAACACTCAAATAGTGTAAACCCCTTTGTGGGACACTCTGTATAGTAACTTTAGTCAATATGGTACAAGAACAGAACTGCTCCAAAAAAAACATAATCACAGTGTAGAAGTCGTCATTGTTGAGAAACACAGTTTGATGTTTATTAGGCATGTAGCCTATTGTTACCAATTGTTAATATCGTGTATTGTCCTTGCTTTAACGGAATTACCTAACTTGGAATACTGTTTTTTCTTTAGTCCTTACACCATGTAGTAGAGGTTACCGTTAAATATCAAACTTCGCTAAATCTCCCGGGACAAAAAAAAGTAGATTTTAACACAGAGGCCTTCCGTACACCGAGAAAATTATATTTTACACCCAACAACTCGATATGGAATCACGATTACACTCAGAACAAGATTTTTTACTCAATTGATCATGAAAACATTCTGTGAATAGAGATTTCTCATATTGCCATGTCCTCACGTACGTGTAAATTATTCGCCATGGAAATTCTATTTTGAAAAGCAACATTTGTTCTACGTTGATGTCGATTGTGAGGTTGGAATTCACATATCCAGCTTTAATCGGGAGAATTCCATTCTTCACCTTAAATTGTGCATTGCCGACCATTATAGCAGGCATTCGGTAGTTGAAATGGAACGTAACGCGTACCATGCGCATTAATAATGGTTAGTGATTCGCTGAAATTCTTCACCATCATGAATTCCATCTCTCCCTCACACCAGGACTACGTTTCCGCACTGACCACTCCAACAAAATCTCTTCCTTCTTTCTTCTTTTCCATACTCATCCTAGTTTTGGTAGTCATCACGACGTGTATTGGAACCAATAAATAATAATAATAGCAATCCAGCTCATTGTGCTTAAATAAAAATTGACAGCCTTTGGAAAGAATAAAATTAATTAGAGATCAGTGAGTGCTACCAGTGGCGGCTGGTGGTTTAGCTCTATGGGTGTGCACTTCAGCCTCTTCCTCTCAATTACTCACACACGTTTTTGCGTACATAATGATACTAAATGTATTTGGTACCTAAGTTATAACCTTTCGCTGATAATGATACTATGGCAGGGTTGAAATATTTAAAAAATATATTTTTTTCCACAAATTTAAAATAGCTACCTTAGTGATTATTTTGTCGATCACGAGAAGACAGATATTACTGGCTATAGATAATCCAGCGCTCAATAACCTGCAATATCACTCAAGACAAAGAAATGTTCATAATAAAATATTTAGTAAAACTTTCTTCCCTCGCTCCACTGCTAGTATAATTGAAATATTCTTAAATATGCTAAAGAAGAAAGTATCGAAATACACACACAAAATTGTATTGTCTGTCTGTGCTTGTTGTTGTTGTTGTTGGTGGTGGTGGTGGCACCAAACCACAAACCTGCTTAGCTACAGAGATGAGGCGATTTGGCTTTATTCCCAATAGGTAGCAGCACTTCATTACCTCCCTCTGATTGATCTCTACTAGGAATACCCAAACATGTTACTTGATACGAAATCTCTCACTTGTGTTGTAACACCAGTGCACTTTGTGTTCTTGTGGAAGAGTTCCTGCCATACCGGTAATATGTAAAGACATTGCACAACTCGATTGGTAAATGGAACTACAGTATATGAAAAGCGAGAACTAGCGAGGACATATCGACATATATACTGGTAATTAATAGCAAATGAATTAATTAATAGCAAAATCAAATTAATTTGAATAGAAATTAGGTGAAAATGGAAGAACATGTGGCTACACATATTCTCTTTTTTGTCCATGGTAGCTGTGATACGATTAGCAAGACGTCTCTGCTCAATAACCACTTCCCCTTCTATTTTTATAATTGGATACAATTACTTTCTGGTGAGTCTGGGTGAGCTCTTAGCGCAGGTTGTTTTTAAAGTAAAGTTTCGACCTGAAATCCTTCATCCCGAATTTCCCGAGATACACTGAAGGCATACTATCTATTTCCTTATTCCAAATACAGGAAAACTGACAAAAAGTTGAAAATCAACCCAACACGTCGTTTAAAAGAAATTGCTATTTCGTTACTTTTGCTTCCATATAACTCTCCTACACCAATAAAGTGAATCTTTGAATTATAGAGTAGGAGTTACAATTCCGCACAACCAAGTGAAATTGTGCAGAAATGTAAACATAAAAGGCATTACCGCACAAATTATGGTGCGGCGTTGCCACGTCTATTATAGTACACATGTGCAAATATTCTTGGGAAATGTGCGTATTTCAACAGAGGGAAATAATAATTCTGTGCAAAATGCAATATACAGTACAGTACATAGTCTGCTGGAAACAGAATTTCATCAGTGGTTGACTGCCTTTTCTTTGGGAAGTTCTCTTGTTGACTTCTAGCCACATTTAAAACCTTGCATTCTGCTCTCTTTCTTTTTTTTTCTTTGGCTTTTGCCTGTCAGGATTAAGCGAAGTCTGGCTTATCGGAGTCCGGATTAACGATATTTTACTGTACTGTATTATCAAAATATAGATAAAAAAAGACAGCATCAGGGGGTCACGGGTACGCTTCTTTATGGAGACACGATGCAAGCTGCTTTGAATCGTACTTTGAACTATAGGTCCACTCCCAGATAGCCAGATCAAAGTGGACTTAAAACACTAGCAACAAAAGCAAGATAGTAATATTACACCTTTGACGTGTCTATTGCCAGAAGTGGATCGCTTTATTGCAATATGTGCTATGGTAAACTTGCTTGCATATATAGCAATTTATTATTTTTGTAATTATTATTATTAGTGAGGTGAAAATTGGTGATCCTAATATAAATACAATGGGCTCGCACCAATCCCCTCGCAAACTGCTGTGGCCGCTTATGGTTTCTACCCAACCATTGATAACACACGTAATACGACCGTCTCATCTTTTTATTGGTTTATACCTGTTGCGAGCGTACCCGCTGAACTGTGACACATTCATTCCCATTGAAAGGGAACGTCACACAGTCCGATGTACAGTTCTGGTTAACAGCGAGATTATATTTAAACATTCTCTTTTTTTTATTTCCTCTGCGCATGATGGAATGGTATGTTGGTGTACCCTTTTGAAATTAAAACACTTCCATTCAATCCTCCAATTTGTGGAAGGTTATACATGTGCCCCCTATCATCTATGGAGAGCCAGATATTTCCAATCTATTCTTGATTCTCTTCAGACATTTACGTGAGCTTAGAAGTTTACTATGAGAATATTCATATATACGCGTATCTCTAGGTGTATACGTCGTGTATACATAGAGACTCAGATAATTGTTTTTTGGTTTTTGTAAGGTTGCACTCACTGGTATAGGTGAAGTATGTCTCCACATTGTAAGAAGATTGTTGAGTTGGTGTTTTAAGTCCACTTTATGCACAGTAAGGCTAATCGGGACTGGACCTACAGTTTAAAGTGGGATCCGAACCACTTGTGCCTCCGTCGGGTATCGAACCCATTGTAAGAAGAAGAAAGACAATAAGTGTAGTATGTCTCCACATTTGAATAGGTACGAAGTTCTTATTTTTTGTATGTTTTCTTTATTTTACTTTCATGTAGGTTTTTAGGTTAGGTTAGGTTAGGAGTGTTCAGTGAACACTGCAAATCAGAGAACTGACATGACTTAGAAAAGTTATCACCAGTGAATACTCCTAACCTAACCTAACCTACGTGGAAGTACAATAAACATACAAAGGATCAGTACTTCCGATTTTCTTATGTCGAGAATGAGGATACATATTGCCGTGAATATATGTGGAGGCATACTACACCTATACCGCACTTACACTTTCATATTTAGTTTTGCATCTTTTTTAACTTTTCAGAGCAACTTGCCGTACACATATTTGTGTAATGTTATTTAATGTTGCTTTTCTGCCACTTCTGGCTAACCACGACGAAGAGATCGAGTGATAATTGATTGATTATTTGATTTTATTTATTTTACTTCCTTTTCTGCAGCTTCAGGCTAGTAGTGAAGATGAGGATGAGTGATGATATGATAATATTGATCAAACAACTACCTAGTCCGGGATTCGAACCCTGGAACCCTGACAGATCGATAGATGACATTGACAAATGGGCACCCAAAAAGAAGACACACAAGCAACGCCTAGGCAGAGACTGAACCTGCGAATTTTGGTGACGAGATAGAAAGTTGAACACTTAATGTGCTTGTTCACTGACCTAGCTATTTTTTGAAAGTGGATAACTAAAATTACATTTATTATCGTATTACCCGTTAGTATTTTAACAACGGTCAGTGAAAATTGAGGATCTTCCAATCTACTTTTTATAGTATAGAATGACATTGCACCTTTAGAATCTTAACAAGGAAGAAAATAAAGAAACTATTCATATTCTTGCTATTCCTATGAGTAACGTCTTATACAACTTGTTAAACATTACATGCTGTGTTATCACCTGGAAAATTCGGATTGAAGGGTCATTTCCCCATGCTCCTTCCGCACCAGTGTTTATTCCAAATTTTTGATGTACTATGATAATGACGACTGGCAGCCGGAAGAATATCAGTTTCTAAGTTATGAGTGATGTCATGGATTTTCAGATGGGCAATTCCATTGTGACGAGTGCGATATTCAGACTTATTAATATTCATTTTAAAAGAAATTCTTAGCACCTTCAAATATGTAGATCTACTAATTCATGTAATTTTATATTCCTTCACCACATCTCAATTTTCAGCCACAGAATTTTTTTTTGTAATTGTGACGGGTGTGACACTTCAGAGACTTGACTTTAGGACCTTTCTTAGTCTTTCAGAAAACTTTTTCAAATATATAAGTTAACTGAAACAATTTACTTTAATTTCACAAAGCAAATTTACTCAACATTTAGATGCTTTTTTTTCTAAAAATGTTACTACATGCGTTCTTTATAAACATTTTTTGCCTATGACGGGTGTGATCAATTTTGTGACGGGTGTGAAATCGTCCATATGTATGATTATGGAACAATGCAAAGGCTATGAAAATTGTCATAAATATAATCTTGAAACTAAGTTTATTTCAGAAATGAAGTAGGATTCTTCAGAGCTTGAGAAATACGTAGAAACGATAAATGAGACAAATAGAACGAAATCAGAATTAATTTAGATTTCTTATGCTATAATACTGTATCATAACGAAACTAATTTAAGTAGAATTACCACACACAAAATCCCAGTTCTACTATGAAAAGTAAAAGGTTTGAAAGAATATGTTAGAAGCCAAGAAACTAATGTTTGTATTAACAATTCTAAATTCTGCATAGTTTTCCCTTTAAATTCATATAGAGTAAGTGATGCTTTCAATAAAGATAAATTCATCTTGTTTGTCCACTTTCACATGGAATGTGTCAGATCTAGTTTTGCACAGGCCATCAACTGTGTGAACTTTGTAATGATACAGAAGTAGTTAAAGACTGAAATGTCTAAGTCGCATCTATCGAATATCAGAGAGAAGATTCTGACATTTACAGGACCTGATGTTAGAAGGAAGATTGGACGACCGTCGATAACATGGACAGATTATGTTGAAGAAGACCTAAGAGTGTTCAAGGTTCTAGTTGGAGAAGAAAAATTTTCTGACTGGAAATGTGTTGGGGATCTTTTTCCGACGCCAAGGCTTACAGCGTGGACGACTTTATAGCCACTAAGGGGAAGAAGAAACAAATGACATTGAAAACCTATAGACATAACAATGAACTACATTGTGAAACACAAATTTGATATGTTCTATATTGTGCTTGGTACTGCAACGAACACCTTGCAATTACAGTAAAAAAATAAAACCTTATAAACAATTTACCTGAGAATAGTGACTTTAAAAGAAGTGTAAACTTCATTTGACAATTAGTACGATTTCAAAGATGATGAACTTAAAAGGCAATTTCAAACATCAAAGGAACATTCCAGTGGGATATTCACATATCAAATATAAGATTCTGGACATGCGGTTGGATAAAATATTTAAAAATAAACTGATTTAATGGAATTGTGAAGTACATTGAGGTGTCTCCTAACAAACGAAAGAAACTTGAATATGACGACATAGCCTGAACGCATGAAAAGAATGCGTTACGTGCGTGACGCTTTAAAAATGTAGCAAAGTTTGACTTCATTTGTCTGCGAAGCATATGGACCACAAATGACAATATTTTTTGTTGGTGAAATATGCAAATTATATGCATTCACAAACTTCAACTATAATGAATAAAAAATCCAGGTTGATTCATTTATTATTTACATGGAGGAGGACCATTTTCCGTACATTGTTCCCAAAATTTTAAAGTTGGATTCGAACGGCGCCATCGAGATACTAAAGGCCTCACATCAGCTTCCATGACGTCACAGGTCTGGTCGTGTGTAATCAATTCACAACATATTGACACAACATACTACACAAGTATATTATTTCATTTCCTATCTGAACCATTTTTAGTTATTTACTCAGAATGTTGCCTTTGCTTCCAAGAAAATTTCGAATGTTATACAACATTAAGAAGAGTACGTAAATAATATTGATCAGTGTAAAACTCAATTTTTAGCGATCTGGTATAATACATCTTAATTTTTCAAATCATCAAGTGAAAAAGTGGCATAGATAAAACTTTACTACACGTTTGGAACTTTCTGTAAATAACTTTTAAAAATCTGGTCCTACGTATTCATTTATTTAATACGAGTAAAATATTGTACTTACAATGATATAATTGAATTTTCGAACGTCTAGCCCATTGAAATCGATGTATTTCCTTTAAAAATTGAACTAATCTTTTGACGTCGTTAGTCTTTTTAGCATTGTAGATTGAGTATCTAGAAAACCCTGATCAGTGATCAGAATCACTCTGCAGTATGCATCCAACGGGCATCGAACCTGAAACACTTTGATTACAGACGGCATGGTCACCACGAGACCATTGGAAAGGTCCCTTAATCGGAGAGAGGAGAATTTGGGCACAAAGCTCAGATTTAGATACAGGACGGCTTAACATGCGAGAACATGCAATTAGTAGTTAGTTCGGTCTCCTTCTGTGCGATTTATGTTCGCTCGTGTAAAAGATAAAACCTTCTGAGGCAACAGCCTGGTGCTGGATTAGAGATGCGATTTGAGCGGTCGAGGTAATCTGCAAGATTTATGAGACAACCTGATGGAAAATCAATGTGCTGGTGAATCTTTCCGGAATTCATCTTTGTTCCTCCGTGAAGATGCTATCGGCACCATGTGTCCGCTCCAATGTTTAAAAGCTCACTAGCCTTTCATGAAATGGCTATAATTTGGTTTGTGATATATGTGAGAAATATATATATATATATATATATATATATATAATAAGTGGCCGCGGTGGCTCAGTCGGTAACGCGTCTGACTACCATGCTCAATGTCCCGGGTTCGATCCCCGGCCGGTTCAAATCCGGGAACTTTTCTAACGATGGAAGCGGCTCCGGCGCCCACCCAGCGTCGAATAACATGGGTACCTGGGGGAAACCCGGGGGGGTAAAGGCGGTTAGGGGCGTGATGCTGATCACATCACCCCCTCTCATGACCGGATCAAGAAAGTGTGGGGCGTTGCCCCCACACCCCCTACACGCCTTCATGGCGTGGTGCTAAGCACAGGGGAACACTTTACCTTTACCTTTACCTTTATATATATATATATATATAAATAATTCTATCTCTTGCTGAAAACAGAGTTGTACTTTCAACAAGCATGCGAAACCAAACAGAAAAAGTCAAATATTTTTCAGATTAATTCCCAGGAGTTTTCTTGAGCAGAGGTGGTCATTTTCGTTCAACCTCCCTCACGGTTTTCCATCGCTCTCGCCCTCACTCTCACACACCCTCACCCTCACAAGGGTTAGGAGGTTCAGGGTGAGGGTGAACCTGCTCACGAAGGTCGCCCTCCGAAGGGTGACTGCCTCTGGTCTTCAGGCAGTTGAAACATAGGTCTATTAGTTTAGGTCTGCTATTAATAATACTTCTTTGGTCAATTTCCGAAAAATTGCAACGAATTCATTCCGCACTTACGTCAGAAGGCGAAGGGCGGGACTTGGCGAAAAAAGTTGTTTGAGAAGGGTGCGATCAGTTATAACTAGACCCAGGATTTTTATGTAATATAAAAGATCAAAATATGTACATAAATATGTTGGATCAAAGAATACGTAATATTAATAATAATCGAGTATCCAAGCAATTTCAAGAATCCTGCTAGATATTTATTTTATTTGAACACATTCAACATAAGTTGTTCAAAATAAAATTTGTATAAAATTTATAAACTCAAAAAAGGACAGCAACGTGTACATAGTTAAGAAAGCAATTATGTAAACTATTAATTACTTTTCACATCGCAAATTATCAGTGGCGGTGATTAGGGCTGCGAGGTGTTGCAGTTGCCCCCCCATAACTTTTGCACCCGCACTATGCTAAATCTTCTATGCAAAGGAAAATATACTGTCTTTGCACCCCCCAGTTTTGCCATCTTGATCCCCCGGTTTTGGTACCCAATCGCCACTGCAAATTATTGTAGAATATGTAAATATGTAAGAGAGCTCTTTGTAATCTTCGAAACAAATTGTCATAGAAGCGTCTACAGAAAGAATAATCGAATACTTTTGTATAGATACTTTTGTACTTTTTGTACAAGGGAACAAACATGTTGCGGAACTCGCTATGTACAGGAAAGCAGTTTTCTTGTCTACCGATGCCAAGTTTCTAGGTGTTTTGCCTCAACCTGAAAGTGAAACGAAAATATGTAACCACAAAGGGGAAGGGGCTGGGGTTGGAAACTCCAGCATCTTTCGATAAATAACAGTTTCCGGTTCTTTCCCTTCAGCTTCTCTTCCGACTTGGCGTTCAATTTTAGGTGACCGTAAGCACTAACCATCTCATTGATTACAAAATATGACATCACACGAGCAAATATGTAAAATATGTAATATCCTGGCAAATATGTGAAAATATGTAACATAATACAAACATATACAAAATCATGTCAGTTATAATTTATTGACATTTTTCAAGCTATGTATCTACAAAGGAATAGAATAGTAATTCCATACAAATCCGTGCTTAAGTTATAACCTTACAAGCGCATAAGATTTTACTTTTAATTTTAAGTAAAATTCGTTACCATGGGAACAGCTTAAACTTGTATGGTAATAATAGCGATCAAACTATATGTAAATTAATATTGCACAAAACAAACACGGAAAAATATAGGTAGTACTAATTTATAGCAAACTATTGCGTACAACGATGCAACAGATCCCGAATTCGAATCCAGATATGGCAATGGGTGTGTTTTGTAAGTGTATCTTCGTGAATTGTATCATGTCATCACTTATCGTCACAATTACCCAAAAATGACAGAAAAACGAAGATAAATAACAAAAAATACAAATACAAACAATTACAAGGTAGCAAGGAATCGATTAGCTTCCATGCATTTAAATGTTTGTCACACCGTAATATGAATATTTTGTTGAAGAACAAATGGAACAATACAACATACGTATATTCTGTCCTATTTTTCTTTCATCCTTTCTTTTTATTTCGGTTATTTTGTATTTTTTTGTACTTTTTGGGTTTGTTGCGATGCTCAACATCTTCTTCTTCTTCTTCTTTTCCATACCCTTCTGCAATTAAAGGTTGCGTTCCATTAACCACTCCCTGTACACTTTTCGGTCCAAGGGGCTAGTTTTCGGACTTCTGGCATTGATTTCCCTTTCTTCTTTTCTATCTTTTCCACATACTCTTCGCATTGAACGCTTGATCGTCCTCTTCCCCTCTTGGCTTCTGGTCTGGCCTCCAGCACCTGCATAGGCTTGCGATCTTCCTCCATTCTTGTCACGCGTACAAACCATTGCAGTGCCTTTCTCTGTATTGTTTCCAATAGTGGTTTTCGCTGTAACTGGTCTCTAATGGTGGTATTTCTAATTCTATCTTTTCTAGTATTTCCTTCTGCTTCTTGTAGGTATCTCATCTCCGCTGCTTGAAATCTGTTTTTCTGTTTGGTAATAATGTCAAGCTCTCTGTTCCACACAGCAATATGGGTATGTAGATTGTCTTGTGAATCATCATCTTCGTTTGTACACTTATTTACTTTTTACCAATTAATGTGTTGTTGAGTTGATAGTACACATTCATCCATTCTTCCCTCGGACGTTATGACTGTTCCTAGGTACAGTATGTGTACCTGTTTACTTGTTCCAGCTGCTTCTCTTTCCACTGTAATGTCTCTTTCTTTTGTCACCACCATCACTTTACTCTTATCCACGTTCATGCTCATTCCTTTGTCTTCTATTGTACTCGCCCATTTAATTACCGCCTTCTGTAATTCCTCTCTATTCCTAGACACCAGGGTAATGTCGTCAGCATATACAAATGACTGTACTTGTACTGGTCTCATCTTTCAGTTTCCTAGTTCCAAGTTTCTCCCAGTTCATAATTTACATTGTTTGAGATCCTCAACATGATTGATAAAATCATGAATTGGATAGTGTGTTAAGTACGTACAACCATACTGTGATGCATTAAGCAGGATAGAATACACATATACCTATGCATTCTAACTCGAGAACTTAAGAGGCGAGATAGATAGTTGATCATCTAGCCTGCTTAGCAATAATATTTTATAAATAATGTTTACATTATGAACAAAGCAAAAATGGTGTCCATATTGTCAGTATAGCTTTGTTAAAATCTTTGATATCTTTGCTGATTCTGGCATCTATTATCTCAATTACCCTCCTAGCAAGGTAGTAAAACGTAAACAAATTCAAACAGAACAACTCAATTCGTAAAACAAGGCAAGATTCAGTATTGTAATGGTTTTATAATAATTATGAAATATTCATAATCCAATCTCCATATCCTAATGTCACGGAAAAATAGTGTAAGAAGTATAAGACACATGAATATTTGGAAATCTAAATATTTTAATGTGATGTTAAATTACGCAGTAACGAATACATGTATTAAATATTTAGACTTGCCCAAGATTCTATATGGCAATAACAAGATTGTTTCACATGCGGTTGTGTATATACTTATTCAAAACCAAGGTTTCCACTTCTTGATGCAATGTTTTACAGCACGCAAAAATCTACCACCAAGTAGATTTTCACAGTCCCCATGCTTCTGCATTAGCCTACACATTAACTAGAAGTCCCATCATTCCATGAAGAATCAAATTTTATTATTTCGGTTGGAAACATTCAATTATGACAGCAATTTTAAGGAATCCAAAGAGTACAGGACTTAATCATTAATTAAAGTTAATTATATTCCCGGACACTTCAATCAGACAATTGCATTATAGATGAATTTGTCGACCGTGTAGCTGCTTAATTGGCTGAAACAGATTACCTGGTTGACCGAGGGAATTCCAGAATCGTTAATCATGCAGGACCAGCTGCTGTGCAATTGGAGTGGTCCTGTTATGGGGGACTGCATTGATCGCATTTCTTTCCCGGGAGCTATTTGTAGTGTGTACGTGCAAGCTGGGGGGCTTAATTACAAATTAAATTAAACGGTCGTTTTCTTGTAACATATTTATTTCCGCTCCACATGCTGAGGAATGAATGTAGTAATTAAACCCCGGGGAAGCTTTTGGAACTAGTAACCTCAGCAAAAATATAAAACTGCCTCATGCATTGAGCATTCAGGAAAATGTATTGCTTAACATTGTTATATTTTCTGCAATCTCGAATTATAATTTCCTCGAAGTTTTAACTGTCCCAACGATTTGTTATTCATTTTTGGAGATGATGACAGTGCTTTAATCAATGGTTTTAGCATTTTGACAAGAGTGGGCCATTCACACAGTTTTTGAGTAAGGTTTTAGACTGTACTTACGTTTTTAATTTTTGTCCTGTGCAGGTCTCTTTACAATTTGCACTTTTAACTTTTCTCAACGGGCTTTTTACACCTCTCTTTAAACTTTAAGTAAAGTGTTTTATGTAAGGGGATCTTTTCTCGTATACCTACTTGGAAGGGTGCAAATTGGTCATGTTGATTTAACTCAATCAATTCTTTTCTTTTTTTCTTTTAAGTAGCAAGTGCTAAAATCCTCCATATCCTGGCCTATACACCTCTTTTTCAAATTACGAAATTTTGTACCAGCTACTGAAATTCATGTGTGTCTGAATTCAGTCGTCTATACCTACGTAAATTTATGATACAGGTATTTGGCACTTATTTCTAGCGTTCCCATGATTTTATCTACAAAGTAGTTTCCTTGGGGAGTTATTCTCTGTATAATTGTCTTAGATATTCTACAAGAGATCGTTTTTTAATGCACAAATGCTTCATGTATGGTTTACATGTTTATATCTATATACAACTTCATTGCTAGGTTAAGGCGGCCCCCGTGGCAGAGTGGTTAGCACATGTCGCTACGACGCCAGGGGTCCCGGGTTCGGATCTCGGCCTGGGCATAGATGTTTATGAGTGTCCATTCATCAATTTCATCAAGTCATCACTCCTCCCAATCTTGGCAAATTAGCCAAAAGTGGCACAAGAACATCAATTCTCAATTGTTAGGCTATTGAATAACAGTTTCTATCATGTTCTAAAATGTAGTTTTGTTCAAGTTATTGTCTTGAATTGCAAGATGAACATGGATTATGAACATCAGCCATTGAATGTAATGCAAAATGATGAGAATTTGTATTTGTTAAGTTTTAAAACTTTTTTCGTAATATCAGAAAATATACTCTTAACACACTCGATTTTATACAAATTTTTATTTAGAGGAGTAGAGATGTACTCTGAACGTGGCAACACAGCAAGCAGCGACTCGTAGTGGAAGCCCGAAAGTTTCCACGGTTTAACGGATATCGCTGTGTGCCATGTTGCCACATCCCGCGCTTATCTTTACTCCGCTGAATAAAAATCTATAAAAAATCGGTTTCTCAATGTGAATTAACAATAATAATGGATTTTAAAAACAGATGCGAAGAGCTTCAAAACTAGAACATTTTTTTTATTTATAGGACTACCCAATACTAAGAAAAAGTTGTTTTGCAAAATTGATGATGACGCTTTTTTGACAAATTTTCAAAATCTGAAAATTAAGATTTATGTTTAAAACATTTCTTCTTTCACCACACTAAAATTTCATCCCGATCGGTCAACCCGTTTTTGAATCATAGAATTTCAGAAAGAGTGATCGTTTGCAAAGCTGAAGAAACTACCTTTTTTTTGTTCTCACGACATTAAAAAATATAAGGCATACTCTAAAAAGAAATAGGTTAGTATAGATTAACACAGAATTGAATAAGCTAATTTTTTATGTAACTCGTATTTTTGTATGTCTGCGGGTTAAATTTTAATTGCAGTCTAAACTCGAGTATCTATAATTTTTAATACGATAGTAGGTATTGAATAAATTAATATGTTGTATGGAAGGCTTATGTTTGTGTAACATTTAAAGTGTTGACACGCACCTTCTGCCTTTAGGGCTTTATGTTAGTCTGGTTACAACACTTTTATCGGACTTCTCAAAGGCTTCTAAGGGTTAGTAGGACCAAGCCCTTTCGAGGTCTGTGGTGCAGGATTTATTTTTAATTATCACCTATGTAGGTTTGAAATGAAAGATCATTAAGATCTTTTACTCGAAGATTTATTTATACTTCCGATGATATACAAACACTTTTCAAACAGACAACCCAGTATTTAAAAATGGAAGTAAAAACATGGTTCAAAATTACAGACCAATTTCATTACTACCTGTGCTAAGCAAAATTCTAGAAAACTTACTAAAACGCCGCCTTCTACAGTTCCTTAATAAACACAACATACTATCAAAAGAACAACATGGATTTATTGAAAATAAAAGCACAGCAAGTGCAACACATACATTAATCGAAAACATCTTGCAAGGTATAAACGATAAAAAATTAGTTCTCGGAATATTTTACGACTTGACAAAAGCCTTTGATTTAGTAAACCACAAAATATTAATTTCTAAAATGGAACACTATGGGATAAAGGGTAACGCGCTTGAAATTATGAAATCATACTTATCAAACAGAATGCAATGTGTTGAAATTAGCCACGAAAGAGAAGGAAACGTAAGAAAATACAAATCCACTCTAAAGACATTAAAATATGGAGTTCCCCAAGGATCAATATTAGGTCCACTACTTTTTCTTTTGTACATAAATGATTTACCATTTAATATACAGAATACAAAGATTTTGTTGTACGCAGACGATACTAGCGCAATAATAAAGGGAAATGATGTGAACGAGTTAGAAGCCAACATTGAAAAAACAATGGAAGAAATGAAATCTTGGTTTGACAGTAATAAATTACTATTGAATGAACAGAAAACAAATTACGTGCTATTTCACACAAAACAAAACAATAAAATTAAAGATGTAGTAAAGAATAGCCATCTTCCAGTAATATTAGTTAGAGAAACACAACTTTTAGGAGTTACTATAAATTAAAAATCTAAATTGGTCAAACCACGTAAAAATACTTGTTAAAAAACTAAATTCCAAAATATTTGCACTGCGGTTATTAAAACAAACACTTCAAACAAATTCACTAATTCAGGTATATTATGCAATGTTTCATTCACTAATAAATTATGCAATAAAATTTTGGGGGAACTCACCGGCAAGTTTAGAAGCATTTAGAAAACAAAAGCAAGCCATTAGGATTATAGCAGGTATAAAGCCTAGGGAATCGTGCAAATCGTTGTTTAAGAAATTTAAAATATTAACCCTCCCTTCTCTGTACATATATGAAATGTCATTATATGCCAGAAAAAATATTGCGCTGCGAAGTTCAATAGAACACACATATGACACCCGAAATAAACAGCTCTTAAAGCCATACTTCACCAGGCTAACATTAGTTCAAGAAGGACCCCAACAGATGGCAATTAAAATATTCAACCATTTACCAATTGATATAAAAGCAGAAAGTATGACAAGTTTCAAAAATAAATTAAAGAAACTATTAGTTAATAAGGAATATTATAGTGTTAGTGAATATCTAGATTGTAAATTATAGAAAATTTGTAATTATATATTTTTCTTTTATATGAACTGTACTGAACCCTCCAAATACCAATGTATATGGTTTATATGGAGTAATAAAATTGAAAAAATTGAATTGAATTCACCCGATACAACTTGCAGGCCTAAACCTATTAGTTGTACCGAAGTTTATAGCCCTGGTCTTTTTGATGATGCAGGAGAACGCCTTATTCAGAGTTGGGTTTGTGGAATATCTGCCAAATGGAGTACAAGTACACCAGCCAATCCGAAGATTGAAGCAAGATATTACCCAACGTCCCCTGAACCATCAGCCTTTTGCAACCAGGAGAATGTCCCGTAGGCTTACAAAAGTCTAGTTCTTTTATATCATAATTTTGTTTACAATTTACCATGGTTACTACATAGTTGTTTTATATTTCCATAGTTTCAACATTTTTTCCAGATTTAAGTTAAACAATTCATTACCTATTGTAACATTAACAATAACACATTTTTAAAGAAAAGATTGCAACATAGGTTAATATAGCACAGATTGAACAGTTTTGTGCTTGAAAAAGCATGTGTTGACAGGGGCGACACAGTGTCTTAGCCAGAACAAATTTAATATCTAAGGTATAAATGTAATAATATGGTAGTATATGAAAGCATTATAAGATGAACTAATGCTACGACTGTTGTAGTGAAGAATAAATTAATTTGTATGTGTTCCCAACCAAATGTAAATACATACTCGCAAACGTGTATATATGTTTATGTGTGTATTGCGTATTTATGTGAGTAAATTGAGTATCATGATCTCACTCACCACTGAATATTCTAGTTCCGTCCAGGTTCGAATCCATCCCCGGGATCGGTTGATCTTTTACGAGCATTTCTACATCAATTTCATGGGATCGTAGTATATCCTCATGGTCATGATCGATTTTGTTATTTACGTCTCTTTTCTGACACTTTCGACTAATCGCGGTGATGAGGATGAGTCATGATCTGATGAATTTGATAAAGTGACACTCCCAAAGAGAACGTGAAGCGAATAAGACAAATTCGAACACATTGGGCTTGCGTGTGTGTTGTATGTGATTTACCTGTCCCTACAAAATTATCTTCTTTCTCTCCTTGCAATCATGGTGTCCCGGGTTCGATACCCGGTGGAGACACGTAGTAGTTCGGATACCACTTTAAATTGTAGGTTCAGTTCCGATTAGCTTTACTGTGCATGAAGTAGTCTTAAACACCAACTCAATCAATCAATCAATCAAATCCCACTTTAAACTGTGGGTCCAGTCCTGAACAGCCTATCTGTTCATCTGAACTTTTAATAAAACATCAAACTCTCTCGTCCCACTTCCACACGCTTCTGTCCAGTGATTTATCCACACATACAAAACACCCTCCCAGAATTTCCTCAACAGCCACTAACACCAATGGCGTACTCTGTATGTTACCGACTTTACCGCGGGTAAGAAACTTTCACATATTTTTTAAAGGTGTATATTTACTTTTAGTATATTGGAAATCGCTCATTATATAATATGCAGACTATTAAAAGAAGCTTCTAAACTCTAATTTAAGTAAAATATATAAAGAACTTAAAGACTGGTTCATGCACGCCACTGATCAATCTCCATCGCATTCTTCTCACGAGGGTCGAGGGAGCCGAAGAAACAGGGGATTTAAGAACGCATGTCCTGCATATTCAGATCGGCCGCTGGAAAAAGCGTTGGCGGGAGAAAACAGCTTCCTCTTTTATGTTTCTGTGCCGCGCTTGGCAGATACAGGGCTGTTACAGGAACTGAGGTTTTCCTTGGTGAAGGGAACTCCAGGTCCAATTTTCAGTGAAAAGAGATTTTTTTAAATTTTAAAATTTAAAAAATTTGAAATTGTGGGACTTCTTTATTTGTTTACCTTATATGCCTGCATTGGTGTTTTTCTATTAGATCTAATTCATCTAGGTAGGTGGGTGAATAATGAATATGTACGTATAGTAAGTTGTTGCGATAAATCAGCCAAAATGACCATAAATAAATAACACCCATCCACAGAACAACCTCTAGTACTAGGTGCGCGCAGTACCTCCTCCCGCGATGTCGTAACTCTCGGCTCCACCGCTGTTGTCTGGTTGGTCTGAGGCGTATTTCTGGCTCCTCACTTCCCTTGCCAGCAAGTAGGCGCCTTCCATAAGAATAGACAAGACCTATAACATTCACCCAAAATTTCCTAAACAGCTTAAATTTCATTATTTTTTTAAAAAAAGTGTCCAATTTATGGTCATTTTGGATTTAAATTTATCCCAACTTAGACCCGACTTGATGGAAAATTCTGGCTACTCCCATCCGTCAAGTTTCGCTTCCACCGCCCTTGTTCACCCTACTGATCAATGCATGGGCCACGAACATGTCTGCAATATATCCTTTCTTTCAACTTTCCTCATCATCAAGCTTGGAAACAATTGAGCAGTGCATTGCGAAAAAATTAACTTCGATTTCGTTCCGTCGGAGTAGCGGAGAATCTAAAAGACTGGAAGACAAGTGCGACAACCAATCTAATTTCTGGTTCATGGAAAACCGTAGAGCCATAAAAGAGCACAGGTGGGGGAGGGGGAGAAGAAATTCCGTTTCCATGACGACGCTTGTGTATTGTCACATTGTTGTCGTGCTTGGGTATCTGGTACAAAAGCGCTTGTCTGGTAGATTTTGACCTCGAAGCTCTACTCTCCGGAGGGGAGATAGGAAAAAAGGGTCGGTAACGAAGTTACAGTAATTACTTTAAAGGGTGACGTCTTGTATTCGGCAGCCGAACGTGAAAGCAGAAAGTGGATTCTGTCTCCACAGGGTGTTTTTAATAACTCGAACCTTTTGTTTGTGAAGTTTCACAACACGCTCATAAATGTCTACAGAACGGGGCGCTTAAAGTTGCTGAACGCTCAGCCACAAGAATGATTGAAGGTGGAACAAGATTTGATCAGTACGGACTGCTCACTTGCTGCTCACTAGCTGCTCATTTTGAGCTATTCACTTGCTGCCACTTGCTGCTCACTTGCTGCCACTTGCTGCTCACTTGCTTCTCACTTGCTGCTCACTCGCTACAAAGCAATTGACGACAAGCACAGAGAGATGTGTACTATACGAAATGTGACCTAAAATACGTCTATATTTTTCAGTTTAATTGTTCTTATTGAACGTCCCTCTTCAGCCACTTTTGACGATGAGGATGGCTAATGCTATGATGAAGTTGATAAAAGGTCACTTGCCTTCGAACTCCTGGCGTCGTAGAGCATTGTGCCACGGAAGTCGGCTATATATATTACACGCACATACACACACAAGATCCTCGCAGTATAATACACTAGTATACGGTAATATCACGTTCAATATGGGCGTCACAACTGTCGTATACATATACCCAAATATTTTCGGAATAGTAGAGACGATGTTATATACAGGGTGTATCAGAAGTGAAAGGGCAAACAGAAACGGTGATACACGATAGTAGAAGGAAAAAGGTCGCAGTAAATATGGGGTTGCAAAAGGTCCGGCTGCGAGATAATTGCGCATGTATGGTCACGATCCTCCACTGACTTCGACACTCCATGCGGAGGCGTCTACAGTATTGAATGGAGTGAGCAGCAAGTGAGCAGTAAGTGAGCAGCAAGTGAGCAGTAAGTGAGTAGCAAATGAGCAGTCCGTACTGATCAAATCTTGTTTCACTTTCAATCATTCTTGTGGCTGAGCGTTCAGCAACTTTAAGCGCCCCCTGCCATAGACATTTATGAGCGTGTTGTGAAACTTCACAAACAAAAGGTTCGAGTTATTAAAAACACCCTGTGGAGACAGAATCCAATTTCTGTTTTCTCGTTCTGCTGCAGAATACAAGACGTCACCCTTTAAAGTAATTACTGTAACTTCGTTACCGACCCCTTTCTTTTTCTATCTCCCCTCCGGAGAGCAGTGCAGAGTTTTGGGGGTAAGGCACTTTCTGCCCCCCCAATTCACATAGAAGGACACATTTTATGTATATTTACATATATGAAGAATTGTTTATGCCGACCTTTCCCCAAAAAATTTACCTTCTCCCCCAAAAAAAGAATTATCTTAAGGTGGAGCCTCTGGTCTTGCGTCCAGATGCAAGGGCAACATTTTTAGCACCAGCTCTAGTAGGTACGAATGTGATTGTAAATGTAACGTGTAACATCCTGTCCAGTACAATAGGCATTGGTAATAAAAGCAACAGTATTGTCTAGCGAAATTAACCTTTTAATTCTCTCATTTGTTACTAAGTAAGACCACGGCACCTCACACGTGATAAGCATGCGATGCGTATAAACAATCAAGTCAGTGGGGGATCGTAACCATACATTCGCAACTATCTCGCAAACAGTTAGTTTGCGACCCCAGGTTTACTGAGACTTTTTTGCTTTTACTATTGCATACTTCCTACCGTTTAAATTTGGGCTATCATTTCTGGTACACCCTGTATATTACGTAATGCAACAAGTGCTGATTAACGTGTGATTATTTAAGTTAAAACATACCAAAAATACAAGTGCATACAAGAACTTTGTTAATTTGACCTGTGTGTAAGGGTTTGGAGATCGTAAGTAGCTTTTACACCGAACCGAGAAGCAACACATGCTGCTTTATAACAATCCAGACTTAATGCCAGGGAACTAGCTGTATTCGCTGGAGCGTGCTGGATTGTATAAGGTCTTGATGTAATTCGAGTTTATATTACCTTCCATAGCAGTTTTTAATAGCTTATCTCGTAATATTACAAATACATATGTAATATGTAGCATAAGATGTTTATACGTACCGAAAAAAAAACTGAAACGCAGATTTCCCCTCTCCTCTCCAGGCAATTATACAACCGAAAGTTTCGTTTTACATGGTTTCAAGAAAACAAAAGCCCACGCGCTTGCTCCCCTGAAGTTGTTTAAGCACAACAGCTGGCTCTCGAATCTTCAGAAATATTTTTGTTGTAGTTTCGTTACCTTTACGTAACTTCCATTAACGTAACAATTACAAGCAACATGGACAGCCTTTCTTGCCTGTGACGAAAATAGTGTAACATTCTTTCCTTCACATGAACATTTAAATAGTGCCGGATAATTTCGTGAAATGTCCAACAATGATTTGTTACGTAGTAGAAACTCAAGATTGAAAAGTAACATTCTCATCAACACAGAGTGAAAATTAAACTAAAGGTAGTGACACCGAACAGGAGAATGTTTACATTGGCTTAGGGGCAATGCCACTTTAAAACAGCCATGTATTTATACATCATATTCGTTTTTTTTGCCGGCCCCCGTGGCGGGGTGGTTAGCACATCGCTTTACGACGCCAGGGATTATGGGTTCGAATCTCGGCCTGGGCATGGATGTTTGTTACTGTCCATTCATCAATTTAATCATGTCATCATTATCCCCATCTTCGCAAATTAGCAAAAAGTAGCACAAAAGACTAAGTAAAATAAAGCAAACCAACCAACCAAACAACCAACCAACCAACCAACCAAGCAAACAACCAACCAAGCAAGCAATCAACCAATCATTCAACCAACCAATCAACTAACCAGACAATCAACCAATCAACCGATAAATCAATCAACCAATCAATCTATATATCTATTCGTTTATATTATCTGACCACAGACTGAATAACAGGAACAGTAATAATAATAATGTCGAAACAAGATGCTTCTTACATTATAACCCAACGGCAGCCCAGTAGCTACATATTTTGGTGGCCTAAGAAGTATTGTTGTTTGAGCTTTCCCCGCACTACCAAGCACCAACATTTTATATGTGTCCTTTGATATGCGCTATAAGTGTGGTATTTGCATACTATAAATGTTTAAACAAGGAAACATAAAAACGAAATAAGAATAATATAGGTTATATTTTACGATTCGTAGTTTGTATTTCTGATTAAAAAAGTTTATCATATTCAAGAATATTTCAGTTTTGTGTTTGTGTCTGAGGAATACGTTTAATAACATAATATTGCTACTACTTTGAAAGAAAAAACTTAGAGCTTCCCCTATGGCGTAGTGGCAATGTCGTTGCCTTGTAGTCAAGCTGTCCCCGGTTCGATATCCGGTGCAGACACATGACACAATGGTTCGGATCCCACTTTAAACTGTAGAACCTGTCCCGATTAGTTTTTCAGTGCATAAAGTGGAGTTAATACAATAATTCAATTCCAAGTGTAAATTTCTCCATCGCATATTCTGACTTCTTTTTAACAAAAGCTTTGAAAGGCTCCCTATGCTTCAGCTTCCTAACCAACCCCTCACTACGGACCTGCCCAAATACGTTAATGCGAATTGTCGAGTTTCCTTGCAGACATAAATTACAAACCAGCTTTCGAAATTACAACCAAGGACATTTGTACGCCACTGTATTTCTATAGATGTCTATCTTCAGATTTGATCAAACTGCTAGTCCATAACTAAATCAGTATTTCCTTGAAATTGGTATCTTTTACAGAATTGGCATCTTTCGACCATATTTTCCTTGCATGTTGATTGCGGGTTTGTTATTTCTTCTACTTGGTGCCGCCGCAAACATACATTCTTTTCCTCAATAGCGTCACTATCATGTTCGAGTGTTTTTTGTTTGCTCATTTTTTAGTTTTTGTTTTAAGTTCGCCTTATGCACAGATAGGATAATAGGGACTGGACATACAATTTATGGTGGGACCACAACCACTATATGCCTCCACCGGGTATCGAACTAACCTGAACCCCTTGATTACTAGGCAACGACGTTACCACTACGCCATCGGGAAGGCACTATTATGTTCAAGTGCTGGGCTAAGGTCATGGTGTCGCCGGAAAAAAATATTTGTTATTTATAGCGTGGAATTGTAATTGAATAATGAAGAAATTAGAATGACAGTACACATTTTTTTTTCGCTCGGTTTGTCTTGCAATTTAAGTATTTACGCATTTGCTACCTCTGGTATATCAATGAGTGAAATGCACTAAAGCATCCATGGAAATGATGAATTATCTCAACAAACGAAAACCTAACTCTGTGTACAGTCACGGACACTTCTGGGTTGTAACAATCGCATTGACTTTCAATGGAATCGTTTCAACTCAGAAGTGTCCATGACTGTACAATGCTGGGATTCCCTTTGCACCACATTGCAATTTGTGGAACGTCAGATAGCCTCCCCGGTGGCGCAGTGGTAGCGTTGTCACCTAGTAATCAAGGGGTCCTGGTTCGATACCCGGTGGAGGCACGTAGTAGTTCAGATTCTACTTTAAATTATAGGTCCAGTTTCGATTAGCCTTACTGTGCACAAAATGGACTTAAGACACGAACTCAATCAAATCAGTTGCTCCATCCAAGCTGTGGATACAATGCGCGACACGAAGTGACGCATCTATAGAATGTATAGCGTATACTCAGGAGACGCGTCCAGAAGTGATCTCCGAAGGCGTCAATCAGTGATCCTGTTTGATATAGACATAAAGGTTGACGGTACCCGTTAAAAATTAATTACATATTTGGTTTCGCTCGTTCAATAAATGTGCCTTCACCGGGTATCGATTCCAAGACCCCTTGATCACAAGGTGACGAAAAACGTATTTCTCGATTTTTTTTTCGCTACAAACAACTTCACTACTAACGGGTATTATTATACAAACTTCACTAGGAGTTACAGAATTTGTATTACTAGAACCTTAGTATATAGTTTCTGTGTATTTTATCTGTATTTTAGCGTATTTTATCTCTGTGCTAGATCTAAATTTTGATATTGATATACATTTAAAATATTCCTGACTTTAATATGAAAAAAAAAGTTTTCTTCGATACCGGAAAAGACCTTTAGACAAATTAATATTTTCCCTTATTTCCGTAAGTAGTATAATGAAAGACACAGACCAAACAGCATATTATTAAAATATAACAATATTACTTTCTTTCTTTCAGAAATTTGTATATATATCTTCGGCTTCCTGTCGGGACAAACTTTTCATATCCATCAACACGAATCTCCAACGCAGTGAACTCTGATGTAAGTACATATAAGATCTTTAACTTCTTAACCGTTTTCTCACAGGTCAGAATGGTATAATATGAAAACATAAATTAGTTCTTAATTTTGCACTCATTTTTTTTTTCATCTAACACACTATTTTTTACTTTGGATAATCTGCTAGAATACAAACTAACTGAAATTCATTTGATATTTTACGAGTAAGTATGAGCTCTCTGCTTCTTGTAACTTGAAATGAACGAGGCCAATTTGCAGAGAGGGTAGACGAACCTATTCAACCCCCATTTCGTCTTAGCTGGGTGCTGGTGGAAAGGCAAAGCGGTCTTGGCTGTTGGACTGTGCCAATGGCTGTCACCACTGTCATAGTCTGTTCTAACATTCCCTTTCCAGAACCTCTCCACTTATATTGCTTGACAGGTGAAGGCTAAACACAGTAGCACACAGTGGAGGCTTTGCAGACTACGAAATCAGTAGATAGAACACCCGTCGAACTTAAATCGTATCTCTACCTCAAGTAAGAACCAGGCCAAGTTCCTCGAGTTAGGTATATCTTCTACCTCGCTTCAAGATATGAGAGCCTGAGCAAGGTTATTAAAGAATTTAGAAATACTTAAAGCAAAAACATTCAGTTACTTTGTTAGCCAATCAGAATATCCGTTGACCCAGAATGCCACTTGTTTCAATCGCAGATCATTATATGGACGTTGAGATACCAGTAATTGCCAGCCTTTAACATCATTAAAAAAGAGGACATGCATATGACTGCCGTTTGTGTACTAATTGATGAGATGCATACTGATTTACGAAAAATTAGGTGTTTTGTCTGTATCAAATTATCTGTAACATTGCACGAATTGCAAATACCTTTATGAATTAAATTTACATGTATTGCCAGAATGTGCATATTATGTAAATTCTAAACTTCTTGGAGATTAATTCAAACAACACAAACCCACACACAAATTAATACTAACAAAAAATATATTTTAAAAATGGTCACATTGTAACATCACACGCTTCAAGATATCCTTCCCAATACTCTAAATTGCTCAATCGATAAGACTCTTGTACTGTGTGCCATCACAAGGTGGCCACTTGAGAGATACAATTTGTCTTTACTATCAATTTTTGTGTGTGTTTGTCTCGTTTGAATTAATCTCCAAGAAGTGTGCAGATCATTTTTTCTGTTGTTCTTTTTTTATTTATTTTTTTCAAAAAATAATTTCAAAGAATCATAGAATTTATTCAATTTACATTATTCTCTAGTGAACGTGTTCGTTTTGTTTCTGCTGCTTTAAAACTGTCAGCTAATTATGATCATCCCTGAAGTTATTCTACTGCAAATAAAGATAAAATAAACAATTATCACCTTTCTTGTAGAACAGTGCCACAAATACTAGAATATAATGTTATGTGGGCGTTCATATTTGGTGAGGGAAGGCGAGATAATGGATTTATAAAGTTGAGAAAAAATACGGTCCATTGGTTGTTGCTGATAATTGAACAATGTTTTTTTTTAGTTGTGTCGTAGAACAAAAGACAAGACCTATGTCGCAATTTGATATCTATGGACCATAGGTGGCGAAAGGAGGGAAGTAAGTGCACGCAGGAGGAGCACGGATGTGATGTGTTTTCCACGAATAGGAGTCCTTACCCTATCCCTCTTCCTGCAGAAACCACAGCGCGTGTCACGATTGACAGTCGAATGCGTTGCAATATACTTTCATTCCTCTCATTTGTCAGGGGTGCCTCGACTATCTGAGCGATCCCCGTTGAGCAAAATTTTCGCTCGTTGAGCAGACAGGTCATTTACTTGACGGTGTGTTCTCAGCTCATGGATCAAAGTATCGGTATCTTTGAGTAGCCTGTGATGAATAGGGCTGCTTCCAAGTTGGCAAGATTTCAGCGGTTTCGAAAATATGGAAATGGTTGTCATTTAGACAAAACTGTCTAAATGTTATTTATCACCCACTTGCACAACTATCCAAATCTACGATGTATGTTTAGAATCATTACAAAAAGTGGAAAATTATATTACCTTCTGTTACTTGAGCTTCTGAGGTTTACCTCAGAAGAGTCTTAGGAAAAGTCAGACGAGAAGGAATCAGGAACACTAAAATCAGGGAACAGCTACAAGTAGAATCAATTGAAGAGATAATAGAGAGAAGAACACTGGGCTGGTATGGCCATGTCATGAGAATGGGAGAAGAAAGAAAACCGAAATAAGCAATGGAAGCGAGACCAGAAGAAAGGAGAGGAAGAGGAAGACCTTGGATAGAATGCAATACCTGTCAGAAATGGTTACTGAAAGAGGAAAGACCCTAATGGAAGTTAAAAGAATGGCACAAGATAGGAAGAGTTTTAGGAGATGGTTGAAGGACCCCGACACCTAACAGCACGAAGGGGAAGAAGAAGTAAGTAAGTAAGTTATTTCAACTGCCTCTGTTATTAGGCTATATCGTAAATCACATATACTTCATTTATAGCCACCATCGTCACACAATTTTCTTTATCTAACTCTTTGCCTAACGAGATTGGCAAGAAGAAACGATATATTCTGTGGCGAGCAAGGTTTAAGTTCGCTCAGCCAGCAAGTGAGCAGCGCTCGTCGAGCAACGCTTAGTAATCGTCAAGTAGCTGAGCAATTACGTTGCTCGATGAGGGCACAATTACTCAACGCGTCACAGTAGCCAGCCTTCCTTTGGGTATGTTCAGTGCATCACCCAGCAGCAGGGGGAGGAATGTCGATACGAATGTTAAAAAAGTGTACGGACTCTTTCGCAACACTCGAAAAAAAAAACGTTCATGAGGAAAAGGAAGAACGTCCATCTTCGACACTCTCTCTGTCTTTTTTAAGAGTAGAAAAATGGCAACATGCTAAGCAACTCCGAAGTAGGTTTCCTTTGTCGGTGTGTACTACACTGCAAGATACATGGAGGAGGATTCAAAAGGTCGAGGGCCATATGGGGAAGAGAAAACGAGTTACCGAATCGTTTCTTTTAGTTATGTATTTGGCACGAGCTTCTCATGTGCATCAAACACAGTGAAACACTTTGCGTTCCTTAAGTTGTTAAGGGATTTCTTCGCAGGAAAACAGCTTTTGGAAGGTGTTGTTGTTGAAGAGTTTATAAGACTTTTGCTAGATGATTGATTGATTTCCATGTATTGATTTTGTGTTTAAAGTCCACTTTATGCACAATAAGGCTAATCGGGACTGGACCCACAGTTTAAAGTGGGATCCGAACCACTATGTGCCTCCACCAGGCATCGAACCCGGGACCCCATGATTACAAGGCGACGACGCTACCACTGCGCTATCGGAGAGGCCCTTGATAGATGAAGAAGTCACTGATGTAAAGGCAATTGTTAGTGATTTTGGCTATGATCCAGCGTTACAAGTAGTAAAGGCGTCACTTCCAGAACGAAGTCAAGAAAGATGTATATCTTCGTATCCTCCATGACAACCAAAAGAGGATGGAACAAAATTGCATGATAAATACCTGGACGCTGCATATAAAATCTTGAGAAACATTTGTGTATCTGTCTAAAACAGTCCGCCTATGTGGCCTGATACATATGAAGGTTGAATTCCTTTCTGCGCACTATCCAAATGTAGAGAGCAGGTAGGGAAGACAGGGAGAGAGAGAGAGAGAGAGAGAGAGAGAGAGAGAGAGAGAGAGAGAGAGAAGGGGGTAAGGTAAACGTAGAGAGCAAGAGACAGGAGAGAAAGATAGGAGGGACCGAGAAAGATCGAATTTATTTTGAGTTCTTAAGTTAATTTTACACAGATAGAATAATCGAGATTTCACCTGCAGTTTATATTGGGATCCAAACTACTGAAAGCCTCGAACTCAGTACCAATTGATTACAAGGCACGAAAGAGAAAGGGAAAGATGAAATGAGATAGGAATGAAAGAAAGAAACAACAGGTGGTCCATATCGGATGAAATTTTTGATACGGTGCAGGTATCGGGTGTTATACACAATTCTTAATTTTCAGAGTTTTTAAATTGACCAAGAAACAGTTCTTATCGATTTTGTGAAACAACTTTTTTGATAGTATTGGGTATAAAAACACAATATTGGTCTGTTTTGAAGCTCCTTGCATTTGTTTTTAAAATTCATTATCATTGTCAATTCGCATTGCTAAACCGATTTTATGCAGATATTTATTCAATGGAGTAAAGATGTACGTGGAGTGTGGCGACACCGCAAGCGCCGGCTTGACGTGATAGCCTGCAGTTTCCTTGTATTACACAACTATTTCCTTAAAATTAGCGATCTTAGAAGCATGCGGAGGGTGGGGTGTGGATATAGGTTTCCACATATACACGATTGATTGATTGATTTGGTTTATTTCACTTCGCTTTTAGACACTTTTAGCTGAACGCGAAGATGCGGAAAAGTAACGACTTGATTAAATTGATGAAGGCACACTCACAAAAAACAACCATGCCCAGGCCGGGATTCGAACCCTGGCGTCGTAGCATGCTGTGCTAACCACTCCGCCACGGACGTAAGCCCGCATATACTTGATCTCGAGAGGGTGTGGTGATCAACACCACAGTCCTGCTATATTTACCCTCCAGAGTACCTGTTTATTATAGCCTGGATGAACCCCAGAGCCCATACATGGACATCTCTTGAAAAATTCCTATCTGAAATCACCCACCCAAACACGTTACAACATACTTGGCTATATTCCCAACTCATAAATTTTTAACTTTCCCTAACAGCTAGAGTACAGGCCAGCATTTACTTATTGTAAACATACGGTAGAAAGCGTCTGTATATAGCAAGGATCCTTCTAGGAGAAGAAATCGTCTGACGGGTTGGCTGAGTAAACCACTGCTTGAGATCTTTCTTAATGCCCTACCGTCCCCTGGGAGGCCCTTGTTAAGGACAGAGTGGGATATGCATGTAGACAAAAGCAGAACATTTTACCTCAACTCCTTTAATGCCTGAGAGGCTAATAAAGGAAAAGGAGCATAAATAACCGATGATGCATGATAAATTAAACCTCCAGGGGATAGAAGTAAGTGGCTCCAAAGAGCGTGGGAGCAAACACATTTTATGCGATGCTTGACTTGCCGCTGTTTCAACAGAAAATGGAGACTCGTGTGTATTATGAACGAGCATAAAAGGATCCGTGGTGTTCGACTTGAGTGTTCTCAGGCTTGTTGACTATCAACTGGTTTTCTGTTCTCTACCATCATACTTATTTGCACATTAATACGTAAAAAAATTGTTGTTTTCGGAAATAATGCATGTTGATTTTACAGTTTGTCACCCGCGTAGCCAGATGACTAGCGCTCTCGCCTTTGGTGTGAGTGGTCCTGGGTTCCATTCCTGATCGGCGTTGACCAAGCTTCAAGCGGAAAAACAGGAGTATTGGATTCCAATCTCGAAAGCCAGAAAACAGCGGCGATGGGACTCGATGTGCTAATAAAAAAAAGCTGTTGATTGACCAAAGAATCTTCAAACTTGTATATTTGAAGCAGCGGTACCTCAGTCGTTGCCGGCCTCCGTGGCGACAAGGATAGCTCAGTGCGCTACGACGCTAGGGATCTCGGGTTCGAATCCTGGTTAGGACATGTTTGTGTTTGTCGGGGGATACTTCTGCATAGGGGTAATCCTTTTAAAAAAAGTCTTTACGGCATCTGACAACCATGCGAGAAACCCGGGTTCGATTCCCGGCTTTGGAGAACTGGTACTTTTTCAACCTGTTGAAGCGGCGCCCACCCAGCGTCGTATAAAGTGAGTACCTGGAGGAAACTCTGGGGGTAAAGCGGCCAAGAGCGTGGTGCTGATCACATCACCCCCAGCTGGTCCGAGATCAAGAAAGTGTGGGTCCACTTTACTTTACTTTTACTAATATATTTTATAATAAATATACTCTAGTAGTAGTCACGGCAGAACAAAAAATAGTAGGCAGGCAAAGGGTAGGAACATATTATGGGGGAGCAGTCACATTCAGCATGCACTTTTAATGCTACACAAAATTGCAGTTTTGAGATAAAACAGTATTTTTGCATCTAGCTATTCTTGCTCGTTAGGATGACGAACTGGTGGAGTAAGTGTAATGTTATTTTACATCCAGAACGCATCTCCCTTACAGCATACTGGTAATGTCGCCGTCATGAAATAAAAAAGCCTCCGGATCGATTCCAGTTGGAGGAGCATGGTGATCGGATCCAACTTTAAACAGTAGTTCCAGTCTCTTTAGCCTGTATGTGCATAAAATGGGGTTAAAACGCAAGAGTAATACTGGTCTCTTTACTATTATTTCATAAAAAGCTGTAATTGAACTGACCCTTGCTATCTATTTTATAATAGAACTATCTGATTACCCGGCGTTGCCCGGGTATTTATTTATCCCAGTCTTGTATTAGACAGGAAAATATTGAATTCTAACTATAGCGTAAAATGTAACTAATTTTAAATGTGATCGTGAATGTCACCAATTAACGTAGCGACTCCGAAAACTATGGATTCGACACTAACATCGGTCGGTTTTGCAAAACAGCCTGAATGTTAGACAACCAGAAAAACACTATCGTTGTGCGGATTACATAGAGTCACGGATGACTGTGCTGAATTTAACATAGGTTGTTTTCGATTATTTTTACATTTCACTCCTCCCTACCTCAATCTTAGTTGTGCCAGGGATGTCTTACTCCCAAGTATTATTTCCAGATTGCAAGTGATACGTGTACCAAGTTTGGTTGAAATCGCTCCAGGCGTTCGAGAGTTATGCCGGAACAAACAAACATACACATACATCCATTTTTATATACTTATATAAAGAGAAGAGATTCCATCCATAAGAGCGTCTCTACCCAATAGTCGGTTCCAAGGCAAATGAGACATTGACTGTATGCATACCTAGGTATACACAACATTCTAACTCGTTTAAATTTTTCCAAACTTCTCTCTTGCCAGCCATTAAAATGGCAATGTATATAAAGAATTACAATTAACGACTATAATTACATGAAAGTAATAAAGCCAGACATAAAAATAATGAAAAGAGAAATAAGCATATACTAAAATTTTATTAGCGTGACCGCAGGGGCGCACTTAAGCACAAAATTAAAACGAAATGAGGAAGAAAGGGAATCCGACCGTGTTGTAAACACTGAAATTAAGTTGTTACAGTATTACGGGAGAGCCAAGGATGACTTGATACAGGAAACGACTTGAAATTAAAGCGCAATGTGTGGCTTTTGGGGAGCAGCAAAGCGCAACTTGAGCATGTAACTCGTTGTCGGAAATTGAATGGCAATTAGCGAGATCTTCCTAGAGTCCGCTTTTTGCTGCATGTGGCATTTCCGGACGTGCAAATTGGCTGCCATCATTCGTCTGGTGCGTTACTCTAATCCGGTACCTGTAGCTGGAAAATTAACATTTTCCACTTCGCAGGGCAGGGCAAACACCGCAACCCTCGCGTTAGAGAACAGATTCACTGACAAGAGGGGGATTTACCGCTAGGTCCAAAGTCCAGGGGTCGCACAAAAATTAGACGCCGAAGGGTAAAAGGTGACAAAGACTACCGACTGTTAAAATGCTTTAATATAGTGATAATAGCAAAATAAGACATGTCAAGGGCATGATGTATGAAATATCTAGAAAGAATGAGGTCAACGGCGCCCGCAGGATTTTTTCCCAGAGGGGCAGCGTCATTGAAACTTTTATTATTATTATTATTATTATTATTATTATTATTATTTTATTATTATTACTTTTATTGTTGCTATTATTTTTGTACTACTCCAACTACTAATGTTTTTTTTTTTAAATTACATAGATTTGTAATTTCCATATTCTGTATATCTATATACAATTTGCATAACTGTATACCGACAAGAAGCTGTTTTTTTTAGTTAGATAGTGAGTGTAAAATAGACTGTAAGCTTAAATATAACCCTACTTCAAATAATAATAGTAGTAATAATAGTAATAAATAGTAATAGTTGCTGTAACTTACAGAAGTCACAACATTTTCTGTTATGAAATATCGCTAATTTCAACATTCGAGTTACATTAACTCTTTCCAGAAATCTCAGGAAGGGCGGTATGAGGTGTTTGTTTCTCTGTTTAAAGTGATTTGATGAAAGAAAGATGGAGACGATGCTATGTCTTCCTACTTCTACATACGGAAAAGTAAGTAAATGAGTGAGTTGAAAGAAAGAAATCCATAAAGGTACATTAGCTCAGACGAAATGTTCAAGTACATCACTCACGAAGATGAAGGAAGGTGCATCAAAAATCCATCAATTGTTGCATTAAAGTACAGATCGACAAAATAAGGAATATTCACTTGCATCATATGATGAGCTTATGCTTTACCTTCACAATAATATATAAAAATGCACCCAACTGTAATGTTGGTTTTGGGGCAAAGGGGAAACCGTAACGCCATGTTAATACTGCGTTGGGATCGAACTAGATACCTTTAGATTTTATTGGTGATGTAGTTATTCAACATTCATCTTTCAGATGGTTATCACTCGCTTGGGATAAATGTGATATACGCGAGAGGTTACATTCAAAGGAATGGCAAAAGATTTGAAGACTAAAATTGGTAAACGCTGTAAGTGCCAGAATAATTAAAACACCGTTTTCCACGTTAAACTGTGCAATGTGCCATGCTTTATAATGTTGTAAACGTGAAAAATGGCTGGTAGCCCTCTAAGTAGTTCAAAGGGGGTTTAAAGAGGTCATTAGTGTGAACGTCCTTACGGGTTGATGTGCGGAACGATGTGATTTCCCAACACTTTCGCTTTTGGCACTTACAGCGTTTACTAGTCCTCAATTCACATGCACAATAATTTGATTTCTGTACTCTCTATGACTGAACCGATATGGATTTGTCTGGAAAAAGCTATTACTTGCCTCACAATTAGATGAGTTTTATTTCAATACTCGTCTTCTCAATTGTAACATGTCTGACATCCCTGTCAGAATTCAGTCTGTTCACGCAAAATTGCCCAATAATCGTCCCCCACTTCCATTCTCTCATCATCCAACGCTCCTTCCATACCAGTCTCTCAAGTCAATAACCTAACGTTTGCCTAATTACTTCTTCCGTATTCCTTGCAATATTTCCTGCTATGCTAAGAATGACATAAGACTTGTCACTTCTACCCAATACCTTCTACCAATACGAAAGGGGAAACAACACTTTAGATCATTAATCGATGTGTCCTAATGCATAGAATAGCTTTGGTGACTTTGTTTTCTGTGCTGTAATAATCTTGCCTTTTGATTAGGGAGGTGACAAAGGCACGAGTTAAACAAGGGCAACCAATTTTATACATGAACTTAGCATGTACCCTTGTATAAAATATTGATAAATATTTAGTTATATAAGTGTGGTAAGCATCTGTGTAATTTCGACCGCGATCGGAAAAAGAAGCTTACAACTAATTTAAGGCCGAATCACACGGACCTGGATATCCAGTTAGTTGGCGCTGAACTGGCTACCTGCCCGGGTATATTGGCTGCCTGACTGACTGCTTGACTGGTTTGGAGGAATAGGACATGTTCTAATTGCTACTGGCATTCCTCGACTGGATTCTGTGGAACAGCCAATCAGAGAAAAGTTTGGCCATGTGAAGATAATCTGTGAGTTTGCAAAGGGGAGTTTTGTGTCTGTGGTTTCCGAGTGTTGACTGTTTTTGTTAGTTTCTCGATAAAAGACGTGCAGTGCATTCGTGTTCAATTCATTAATATTTATATATTTATACAAAGCGATGAGATGTGTACGTGACAAATATGATTAGCTGAAAATGAAAATCCTTATTATTACAAGTGTATTAATAAATGTTTGACTTCTTTTTGTGTGAATGAATCCTGAGAATCTCATGTATGAGTAGCATACCCGAGTTCATAGAAAAAGCTTGTTCGGGGTACGCATTGATTACCATATTTTCTTCGAGCCAATCTCTAGTCCATACTCTTATATTTTAATTTTAATAAAAGCACAAAGCAGTAATTCCTCTACAACATTCTTCAAATTGTTCATCCATCTTTACAGATTGTCTGCTCAGCGCAATGTCTTATGGGAACAAAAGTCTATCAACAAGTACGGTGACAAGTATCATGTGAGGCGAAAAGTAGCAAATGGGTAGCCAGTTCATCGCCAACTAGAGCATACCTACTGGAAATCCAGTTTCGTGTGATGCGGGCTTTAGTTCGATAATTCCAGCTAACAAACTCTCTAACCTTCTTAAACCCGAAGCCTTCCATCTGGTTCTATCCTGAACAAGATCAAACCAATCGCATCCCTCCTTACCGATTTCCTCTAGGTGCATCTCAACGTTATCCCTCCATCTTCGTCTTGGCCATCCTACAGGTCTCATACCATCAGGTTTCCCTACAATAATCCTGTAAACTCCACATGGGCCTGCCCACCTAAGTCTTAATGCCAGCTGTGTATAGTAATTCATTAATTATTCCAGAAATAATTTTAGATAAGAGAAAGGAATTTACGAGGAAAATTCTTGAGATCGACATTCCAAAAAATATTTACCAGACCACGGTCTCACGAAGTTTGAGGAACACCGCTCTGGTGTTTACGATTTTGCTGTATCCAATCTGGAAAGGAATGCGAAAAGTCAAGCGTACACAGTTTGAATCTCCCGATATCAGGAAAAACCAGCAGATAAACAAGTCGCTTGCAGCTTGTCACTTCTGTATAAAATTCTCGTGTCGCGTGTCGCCCGTCGCTTGTTGCCTGTCGCATGTCGCTTTGGTGTGAAACGTCCCTAACCGATGACGCTTTCAAATCCACGTAACAGAAAAGATGAAATATCGGAAACAAACCGGTATAAAGAAAGGGGAGGAGGGGGGACAGGGAGCTTGTGGGTAATTAAAATAAAATTAATTCAATACAGTTGCGTATATACGGATTTGGGAAAAGGAACTAAAGATGGAAACACTGAAGGTTCTAATAACTTCGTTGAAAACTAATTTTTGGTATTTCTAGATGCGATATTTATATTATGTAAATTGTGTTGCATTTTTATATCTTTGTTTGTGCGTCTTTCGGTTTGTAAATATTTATAATGGATGAGCAAATCCTTGTTTGTAACGGATGCGTATTGTAATGGATACACTGAACGAAATCTCCATTCCAGAAAATTCCAAAACAATAGCAAAATGATTTCCTTAACGGTTTTGAAAGATTCAGCCAAAGGCAACAGGTCTTTGCTAATTTTAGTGAGCTGAAGCTGTTTGGTTTTGTTAGGTAATATATTTATACAAGAAGAAAATGCAAAATAACATGATTTTCTTTTTCAACTTCATGTGGAGAGACGAGGAAAGTTTAGCAGCACTAACGAAACTCTCTGCTGCACAAAACAACACTAGCATACTATAGCACTCTGCATGGGTAAAGTTTAACGACTTTTCTGCAAAATATCTAAAGGCGTGAAGTCATCCCATCCTATTTTGGAACCGGCTTGTTCCAAAAGTATAGCAGATGAGAGAGAAAGAAAACAGTGCTTAATGAAATGTACCCATAAGAAAAATTACATCGTAAGTCTTAATTTCAATTGTTTTAAATGGTATCACCTTCATTGATTAATCTAATTTTATTTATTTTAAATTGCAATCACAATTGATAAAAACGAGAAAAAAAATAACATGTTGAAATACAATATTGAAACGTTTGTATTCACCGCGTTGGGTGAAGTTTCCCCATGCACTACTTCTACGGCACTGCAAACGGCAAAACCAAGTAACTAATAGTTGACTCAAGGTCACAACACTCGGAAGGGTTCACTGGATAGATACTGAGAAGGGTGCTCTCAGACACTTATTGGAAGTGGTCAAAAAGTATACTTCAAAATCGGCTGGATATTTTTTACCAATATGCGCGTCCTTACGGGCCAGGAAGAAAATTTGATGGCATAACGTAATTGAAGTAAGACTTGAAGCTTTCATGGTGACGAATGATGAATAGATTCTATCGGGCTATAGACCAGGTGAGTTGTGGAAAATATTCCAAGCTTTCGAGAGCTGACGTCACTTCAACCCTGAAGATGAGAGTGACGTTAGCTCTGGAAAGTTTGGAATATTTTCCACAACTCACCTGGTCGATAGCATGAGAGAATGAATTATTATATGTATTAGCCCCGTTACTTACTTACTTACTTAATTTGCTTGGAGAGCTTTAATCTTTTTGTCAGACTGATTGGCATCTGCAGGTAATTTTCCTGCGACAACTTTCAAAGTGTCGAGTTTGGTTTTCTTGCTTTCATTTTCTTTATTTAACTTGGAGATTGGAGGAAGCCCGTCACTGATGAAAGGTGTCTCTCGTTGTTATTGTTGAAAGCGGAAGAATTTCTGTAAAAATTCTGGCCACGAAATTGGATGTTAGTATCGGGTCGGCTTATACCATTGTCAAAGATGTTCTCAGGTACTGCAATTTGTGTTCACAGTGGATACGAAGGCCTTCTTCTCCTTCATGATAACGCACGCTCTCACACATCCTCCGCTCTTGACACTATTCCGAGTTCGAGATGTCAGGTCTTACAGCACCCTCCATACAACCCTGATCTTGCTCCTTCCTGAGAGAACAAAAATTTTGGAGTGATGACAAGGTCAAAGAATTGGATTGGTTTAGTCGGTTTACATTACTACGCTTTTATGCCACTTTGGGATAATGATGAGAGATGATATGATGAAATTGATGAACGGACACTCAAAAAGTACACCAATGCACAGACCAGGATTCGAACCTGGGATCCTTGGCGAGATGGTAAAAAAATCGATGCAGTCCTGGCTGAAGATACAAAAAAAAAACATTATTTTCTGATGGAATTAAGTAAAAATATTTTCTTGTTTGATGGAGTAAAGTAAAGACCATTTCTTTTCTTATGGTATAATGTAAAAACCTTTTATTTCTGATGGAATAAAGTATAAACCTTTTCCTTTTTGATGGTATAAAATAAATGCCTTTTCCTTTCTGATGATGTCAAGTAAAAACCTTCGCTTTTCTGATAAAATAAAGCAAAAACATTTTATTTTTGGATGGAATGAAGTAACTTTTTTTTTGATAAAATGAAGTAAAAAACTTCTATGCATATTGACTAATGTTAAAACGTTTTCTTTTATAATGGAATAAAGTAAGGACCTTTTATTTTCTGATGGAATAAAGTAAAATTAATTTCTTTTCTGATGGAATGCAGGAAGAACATTTTTTTCTGATGGAATAAAGCAGTATTGAAAAGAGGGTGATTATGTAGAAAAATGACGTATCATTCGTAGCTATTATATCTCTAAGTATTCAATTTCCTGTTACTTTTGAAACACACTCATATTCTTAGTTCCACTTAACTCTAGAAAAACATGACAAAAATATCAAACAAGTTGGATCATCCTCTGAGATGAAAGGGATACACAGAAGACGTCTGACAACGAAGAAAGATCAATTTCCAGAGAAATCCGATGAACGCTTGTAGTTTGTCTGCTGCTTTTGACACCAAGAAAGCACTGTTTGAATTTTCCACACTCTCGCTCAGCCATTGTGCCGCTGGAAGGATAGGAAACGATTAAGAGGAGAAATCTTTTGTGCTCGGGACGCGAATTCACATCCTCCTGTAGCGCGCGTCTCAAAGGAACTTCCGTTCGAACCATTTCCGAGACTATTTCCTTTTTCCCCGCAAGTTTCCTTTCCACAGCAGAAAAGTCTTGCGACCTCTGGATCCCGGATGAGAGCAGACTTCTTTTCTCGCCTCGTGGCTGCTACGGAAACGTGGATAATGGAAACCGCGTCCACAGCGGTGAGCGTGGCCTTGTCGAGGAGACGACCAAAATTCAGAAGTACCTGTTGATAACCTGTTGATATTATGTAAATATAGAAGTTAATTTATTATAAATACGTAATACAAATAATATCAACAATGGGATAAACATATGTATTCACCCACGCGTGTAATGTGTAATGTGTGGTGAATGCGTTGGAATAAGTCGAGTGCATGGGTTCCAGTGATATAAAGTAATACAAACCAACGGTACGAATTACGTATATCATGATGGAAATATTGTGACGAAATGCTTCAAATGAAAAATGACGGTGAACGTCTATTGCCTAGGAATTAAAAACATCGCTCATAATATTCGATCTTGTTTGTAGTAATGTCTTTCAGACTTCAGAATTTTTCACGCTTTTTCTCTTTAATAATAACATTTTACACATTTGCTCATTTTCTCATTTTTCAATACTTATTTCGTGCATATGTTTCTTCGATTTGGAGATTTTGTCTCATTCGCAATTCTGACTTTGAATATGTTTTTGTTTTTAGCAAGGATTTCTTTGTGATTTTCATGAACTGTACCATGAACTACAGTTTTTCATTAATGAATTCGCACTGGAATATCCTTGCCTTCTGTAGTGGTTAGACATTCCGACAACCTACTTTGTTATGTTTAGTACACTCTTGAATTCGAATCAAATAACTTAATCAACAGCTTTTAGGTAACACTTCGCTAACGTCATTTAACCAAAAAGTTTATACCGAAACAAGGATGATATCGCAATTGCATTGCCTCCACGGTGGCGTAGCAGTACTTCATCGCCTTGAAATCAAGAGAGATCCAGGATTATATATCCGATGAAAGCACAGTGTGATTCGGATTCTACTTTAAACTATAGGTCCGTTCCCGATTAGCTTATATGTTCATCAGTGGATTTAAAACTTAAAGCAGAGTTGTACTTCACATTCTATTTAAGAGCAAGTCATCCCATTGAAGTGTCTTATTATCCTTCCTTTTCATGAGGTATTATCTTTGTAGAGAGATGAATCTCGTAGAATAAACATTTGAAATACTCATCCTACCAGATTGTTTCGCAGGTGCGGAATCTATCGACCATCTGGTGGAAGGATACAAGGAGATAAAATTTGAAGCTAATGATGACATCCTGCAGGAAGTTATTTCCCCATCCGCTCACAAGATATTGAAGAAAATTTTGCGACACCTTCTATCACGATAGAATCTTTGTTGCCGTTAAAATTCTGCCATTTACTGAGATGGAGCAATAAGTTATTCCGTTGACTGGAGAAATTACGTCATAAGACCGTCAATTTCCGCTGCCATCCTACTACCGTAAAAATGATTACGATCTTTTTAAAGCATAGTTTTCATAGTTAACCAAAATTATTGTGATTTTAATTATTCATTTTTAAAAATATATTTATGGTGTGAACAACTGAAATTTATAATCATTATACTCTGTGTATATTTATTCACGGATAATAAAGTATTGAAATTTTAATTTGAAGTTTTTCTTTTCTGTCTCAATGCTATATAATACTGATATAGTGTTTAATATTCCTATGTGGTTACAAAGCCGTGTTTACTTCCCGATTTTTGTAAATTAACATGCAGACTGTTACATTTTAATTTTAGAATATTGACAATTTTTTTAACATATTTTCTGTGAGTGAATGTAAAATTAAGGAGGGAGGCTACGCGTTCCAATGGTTGGTGTTATCTTTTTTTTATGTTGAAGCAATAGACAGACGAATGATATTTTTAGAATTTAACTTTTGTTTTTCTAATGTGGACTTCATTTATATGTCTGTGTCTCTACTGGCAAGTCATACCCTTTAGTAACGAATATAAAATATAAAATATAAGAATTAACATTTCACAGGAAAAATGAAACGGAATTTATTAATAATTATTACATTCTCAGTTACTTGAAGTTATGAGTTGAAATATAATTGTATTAATTTACATTTACCTTCAAGTAATTAATAGGTACTATAACTATTAATATGTTATAAAACACACAACTGTGTTCAGAGATACTTTGGTAAAAATGTCAAGGTTTATATCATTCAACGTCGTACGTTACGCCAAATATTAATGCGTTTCCCTATTTTGTTTCCAAAAGTAATATGTTACCAGTTTCTTATATAGAAAGAAAGTGTTACTTTCTGTCACACAGTGAATGCATTTACTTTCTTACAACAGTATCATATCGATTGTATGTAAAAGAAAAAAGAATTTTCCAACATTACGAGCACATAAATTGAAACCATTCCTAAGTTTAACTAAGTAGCAAGTAATCGAAGGGGGAGGGGGCTTCCTACTTAGCTCCTAGCAAACGACCCGTGTCGTGAAGGAGTGTGATCTTTTTCTTAATTTACATGTTTCGTAATTTATCATTGGCATTGGCACTCACGTAAATGATGAGTTCATATGAATGCGGCTACGAAGGCATATACCTAGTACGCCCATGATTGATACAACACTCATTTACTGATCTAGACATGACTATTACAGGAATTTCCGTATTTGAATGTTTCGATTTCTCTAAAAACATCAATTTCTCTTAGCATTACATGGCGTAGTTTTATAGTGCAATGATAGACTGCTCATAAACAACAGTTTCTTTGAAAAGTACATGGCGAAAATGCCAAAATAAATCGACAACTTATTGCATTAATTTCTTATGGAAGCTAGAGAAATTAAATAACAAAGATGTAATTATTTAAATTAATTCTCACGATTTTTGTTAATACAGTTCCAGAAGGTTGCTTTTATGTCAGAAGCTACTTGCTAGCAAATGCCCAATATGTTCATTTTTCGTTTAAATTGTTGTTTAAGTCTACTTCATGCACAGGTAGTCTAATCGGGACTGGACCTACAGTTTAAAGTTGAATCCGTACCACTGTGCAATTTGCTTCAACAGGGTATCGAACCAATGACCCATTGATTGAAAGGCTACAACGTTACCACTACACCATCGGCGAGGCCCCAGCACTTTTAGGAGTATTGCACCTTATGAAAATGTTCCAATTAATGGGAAACACATAAAATATTTGTACAACCACACGCAAATCTTACCTTCATATATTTCATAAGGTTTGAAAATGAATGTCTTACGTAGACAACGTGCATTTTAATATTTATTTCACCACTGTCACATTTATTTAGTAAGCCGAATTTTTCCAAAGGAAAGAAAAGCGAGAACTTCGCTTTGGAACACATACTCACACGGCACCCAGAACAATAACTACCGATCCCCGTTTCAGAGTGGTTAGTAGAGCTCGCTACAACGTCAGGAGTCCTGGGTTCAAATTCCTACCAGGCGTGGCAGAAAAGCAAAAGAATCAATCAAATCAATCAATAAAACCGAACATTAACTGAATACTTGTATTGAAAATGTACCTTTTACTAATCTACGTGTATAACCATATGTTTTCCACAAGGCGACAAAGAAAAGGTGTTGGTCTTGTCTATTCGGTTGAAAGACCAGGTGCCTTTCCTTGCTTGACTTGACAGGTTTATCCAAGAGAAGAACCAGATATCTTACTCACACGTTATAAACTTTGTCAGTATATACTCTACAAATATGTGTAAGAACCAAGTTAATCTAAACAAACTCACGTATCTTTTGAGAAACAGTTCATTAGTTCTTTTGTTGTTTTGCTCATAGATGTGTTAGTCGTAGCTGAACTGCTTATAACCGGAGTTTCGATAACATCAATATAGAAGCTACTACATTGAGCGTTATGGCTTGAATTAGTGCAATATATTCCTGCGTGAAATATCCCTGCGCATCAGCCAATCGAACAACCAACACCATTTCTAAAAAGCCACGTATATTTGTTTAGAACAGCCTCGCTTAGTTCACTGAACATTTGGCTCTTTTTTTACACTCTCTGGAATCTGAAGATCAAGCCCACGCTTGCGAGAAAGCAAGTTGATGTAGCAAGGCAGTGCGCGCTGGTCCAAACGGTAAGTAGCTGTACTAAGTTCATCTGTCAGAAGTTCACCTCTAGAGCCACTACTTGCGCAGAGACTGGTTTTCGTGTGCTCGCTCCAGAGATTCCCTGTACAGAGTGTAGTTGGTTACATACTGCAACACCCCATTGATTTAGTGTCATTGTGTGTGCACTACGTTCTGGAGCGTACGGTGTACAGTGTGGTGTAATGTCACGTGGCACCTGCTAACCAATCGAATGAACTTAAAACTCAATACCTCAAACTGATATTCATTTCCTTTCACTTATGAAAGCAATATGTAATGCTGTGCATAGATAAAAATCAACAAAATGAAGGAAATATAGCAATGAATATGTAAAGCTTGATATGGAAAACTATTGCATGCAAACTTCTGTTTAAATATTTATACGATGCATAGCTTCCATACACAACTAATTTATTTGGTGATATTAAGGAATAACAAGCTAGATTTTGATTTGTTTCTCCGTCTCCTTTCTCATGTGTAATTTGTTGTGGAAAATGTAAGTCAAATCTATCATGCTGATTCACTTCGATGCATCTACTTTGAAACTACGTCATAACTTCTGACACTTGTCTAAAACACAGATATGATTTATATATAAGAGTAATTTGTACATATTCATTCTAAAAATAGGAACAATACAATAAAAAGTTTAGGAAAGAAGGTCTAGTTAAAGTGTTCAGATTAAAGATTAATATATTACATCGTAGGGCTGATCTGATACCAATGACAATGTATGGTATCCGAAAATATCGGTTGGAATTTATTTACCGATACCAGCGGATACCTTTCCGGCACTTTTGTCTTTCACGAGGTCCACAAAAATGCCACTCGACATTTTCCCTGAGTCTCGATATCTCCGAAATTATGCAAAGTTCAGAGTTTCTTTTTATTTTCCACTAGTTTAGTTTAAAAAAAACAACTAAATTTTGTGATAACATAACATATAATGTAATATTCTTACGTAATTCTTGAATATTTTAAAGTAATAATCATGGTAAATTGATGCATATAATAAGAATGGAATACTTATGCAGTAATAGTGATCAATATTTTGAACAGTTTGTAATTACAGTAAAACCTCGTTAATCCGGACCCCGATAAGCCGGACAGATAATAGGAAAAAATAGCAGAATGCAAGGTTTTAAATGTGGCTAGAAGTAAACAACCACTGATGAAATTATGTTTCCCGCAGACTTTGTACAGTACAGTATAGTGTATGTAGGCCTATGCCCTTTTATAAACGTGTTTTGTTGCTGTAAATGGAGTTTTAATGCACTTTCTTCTGTTCTTTTAGGTTATTTCAGTTAATCTGGGCTTGCGTTTAACCGGTCAACTTATCTCTTCCATTAGTCCGGACTAACGAGGTTTTACTGTATATACTATTTTCAAATATAGGTATCGGTTGGAATTTGTGAGAATATCGGCATCGGTCCAAAGTGGTATCGGCTCAGCCATAAAAACTATTTATACTATTCTTTGATATTAATATTAACAATTTTAAAATAAATAAAAATTAACCATCAATTAACAATTATTATTGCTATATTACTAATTTTACTTTTAATTTCTAGATGTCATATCTTTAAAATAATGTATAATAAATTAACTATGATAAATAAAATCACAAAAAGAGAGATCGGGTAAAATTAAGATCCGAATTATGGTTTGTAAAATTGCATTCCTATTTGTTTCGCTTCGACAAAACCATGTACGCGTACTGTATAAATATGAAATACACTGCCTAAAAATAATGAAAAAGTACGTTGCTATATTGATTTAAGCTATTCATTCTATGTCCTGGTACTTCCCATTACTATCCTCAAGGGTTATATTGTATTTTTCAAAAAATGTTCAATCAATTTTTTTCTTTTACATTTGTTATGTTTACCATTTGAGCATTCCAATATCGGTTTCGGTTTTTGTTGTGTCGAGTTCCAGTGAAGTTGACTTGGCCTCGTTATTTCTTGCAAATTTCTTTGCTTTGTCTGTTTTGTCACGAATTTGGTTATGTCTTGTAGGAACTGTCGCTTGAGAGCGTAAGTCTGATGGTGATTCATTGATTTGGTTTGCTAATTGAGAAGAGTTTATACGTAACTCGTTCAAGGAAAAAGTTTCCCTTTTTTGGAGAAAGTACGATCCCGATAAATCAAATGAAACTAGCAATGTGTTATTTCGTCTTTCCTCTACATTTACACACAATGCAATGTTCGTGCGGGCTACCGCGCAAGGTAACTTAATATATAAGGTAGCGCCATCCGAAAATTGCCGATCATGCACGAGCGCGTGACGTCATGTGGGAGGATCGGTTATGCTCATATGCTCAGTGCCCCTTCGGTTATGTTCGTTCGGGGCTTGACCGAAGCAAACGGCCGCTATCATTTCTATGCGAGTTTCAGAGAGGAGAAGTGTTTCATTACTTTGAGGGGCAAATATTAATTATCATACTTCGGGATGGTATTGAGGTATTCCTTTAAAACATGCTACTTTTAAAAGAGGGAAAATTGCGCATGCAAAAGTATTGTAAAAATTCATGTTTCTGAAACCTGATCGATATATTACAAAGAAGGTTGTCCGTGTTCTCATTAGCATTTCAGATTTCATAATTTCATAAATCGCATTATGATTTTAATAAAAAAAACCTTGCATGCAAAAGAAGAATTGCATAGTGAAAGAGTTACAAAGAAAGAATTGATTGACAGATTTGGTTTATTTTGGTTTTCTGTCTTTTTTTAAATATGAAAGGAAAACCCATAAGAGGAACTTCCCCCCCCCCCCCCCCGGTCGTTCTTTCTCTTTCTTTCCACAAGCCAGCCTCCTTGGCGTAGTGGTTAGCACATGGCGCTTCAACGCCAGGGGTCCGGGTTCGAATCCTGGCCTGGGCATGGATGTTTGTGAGTGTTCATTCATCAATTGCATAATTTCATCACTCAACCCTATCTTCGCAAATTAGCCAGAAGTGGCACAAGAAGGGAAGTAAAGTAAAGCAAATCAATCAATCAATCTTTGTTTCCACATATACTATTACATTTACTAAATTCTCAATTTTCTCATTAAGGAAAAATCAATGTCTTACCCGATTGGATTCGAACCCGGGACCCCTGGCGTCGTACTGCGCTGTTTTATCAACTCCCCCACGGAGATCGTCAGAGGCCTCCGAGGTACTACGGACCTCACAGAACGTCACAGGAGTACTATCGGATTATAAAGTATGGATATTAGAGTTTGGATAATATATAAATAAATTATATAATATATAATCTATAAATAAAAAACCGTTCTTTATTTATAGAATTTCAATGAGAGCGATAGTTTGCCAAACTAAAAAAAATCCTATTTTGTTCTCACGACGATAAAAATAGAAGGCATAATAAAAAAAAATTGGTAACTATAGATTGACACAGAATTGAATAAGCTGAATTTTGATGTAACTAGTTTTTATGTGGTTCTACTGGTTAACTTTTAATTGAGTCCAAACTTGAATATCCCTAATTTTTAATCCGATAGTAGTCCGGTATAATCAATTTACAACATTTAACACAATGCAGTACAAAAGCCTAATATTTAGTTTTCTGACTGAATCGTTCCTTCTTATTCATTCAGAACGTTGCAATCATTTCCAAGAACATTTCAAATTTTACATATCAGAAAGTATTAACATTATACTGATATACTTAAAATCCAATCTTTACCGTTCTCCATAACGTAACTGTATTTTTCAAATTATCAAGTGAAAGATGCAATATACAATCTAGATAAAATTTTACTTTGCATTTGAATCTTACTCTAAATTCGAAAGAATCCCCAACCTTCTTCATATATTTATTTACTGTACGATAATTTACGGATCAAAGTTCCACATGCAAATTTTTTTTGGAAAGTTTCATGTGGAGGAAGAATGACGAAATAGTTTGTAAGATAGTAGTTTCAGACTGAAAACGCAATTCCAGTTTGTAATTTGCAGATATTTTAAATTTCTCTGGTTCAAATTTGGCTGCAAGTTATCGTTGTCATAGTTCTGAAAAGTATTGTTTCGTATTAAGAACTTTACATACAAACGCGTGCAGAAGACGAGCCAAAGTGTACAAGTACTAATTTAACTAACTTAACCTACTAGAAATACTTGATGAGTGCTAGGAACATCAAACTTAAATGTCTTAACCTACTAAATTCAAGCCTATAGAAATAGATTTATGATCACACGGTAAATGAAACGCTTTGAGAATATCGATGAAAATATCTTAGTTCTTAGTTTAATTAAACAATAAAGGAGAAAAGTTACATGAACTCACAATGATTGACTGTGCAAGTGTACGAATTATTATTCGTTAAAGGACTCTGTACGCAGATTTTTCATTTCCATTTCCATGTGTGTCTGAGTTGTATAACCGGAAAATATACTCCAAGGCTGATATGCGACACACATTTGTACATTAACGAAGTAACTTGCATTACACTAATCTTAGATCTTGCTCTTTTTGACAGAAATGTACTACAAAGAAATAATTTAACATCCAATGGTTTATATTGAGTACAAGGGTACAAAATTATTTACAGTGTATTTGTGAAATACCAAAATTGAACAAAGTTGCAAAAATTTCAATGATGGGTGTAATATTCACTCATGCAATATTTACCATCGTGCATACAACTCTATGTAACTCGAATTGAAGATGCACTAAGTGAATTTAATTTCCAATAGAGTGGAAGTTAGTATTCGATCTTCGAAATGCACATTTTCGACAACGTTTTTCACAATAATGTGAACATAAAAATCACAATCAACATCGGTTTGTGTTAAATAAATGAATTTGTTAGCAATTATAAATCCGACTTACATAAAATGTACATAACAAATCAGTTAGGCTCACTACGTACTTCGCACTAGTTGAACACATTTTCAAGATATTGATGACTTTTCTTGTGGTACTGTCGGTTAGGTTACGTTTTAGATTTTGAACTTCTTTATTTAGTTAAAGCAGGTTGATAGAGGTTGTTTGTAATCTTTAATTTATTTGCTTCTGAATGCAGACGTGTGTTTCTCCTTTGTAAACGATCGAATATGTTTTCTAACTACGAAACATTGCTTGCAGTTTGTGTATATATCTTCGTCTATATATTTTTCTCTTTTCTAGCAGCATAGTCTTTAGCTTGTTTAGGGCACGCCTTCCTCGATTTTTTGGTACTAAAGTAGGTAAATTTCTTAAATTGGGTGTAATTTTAGCGATGGCACTGCAGTTGGCATCAGCACGTTCTTTGGTGGAAAATACAGAAATTCTGCTTTTAGATCTCGCACATAGTCTTCTTCACAATAATTAGCACTGCACACTTGCATTTTTTACATTTCGTCTACAAGCATGAATCCACTGTTTACTTACGCAATTATCGACTGGAAATCTATGATATTTTATGTCAGTTCCTTTAGTTTTCTGGTTATAGTTTTCATAGCTTGCTACAGCACAACTAGACATGATTGCAGTCTACAAATACAAAAATACAATAAAAATAAATCGAACGCTAATAAATCAACAACCTGCTTGTTCAGATTTTTGCGACGTGTTAGTAGCTAAATGTACCCCGCACCAAACTTACTGCACATAGCAACGAGGACCGTCAAACCCGATCCTCCCAGATGACGTAATGCATACGTACTTCACATAGCAACGAGCACCCCCTGGCTACCGCGCATGCGCGGCACGTCATTAGCGTGAGTCATGCAGTGAGAAACGTGATCTGGCCATAAGGAGTAGCGAGTCATAGCTGAACAACGTGTTTTGGTGGTGTGGAGTAAAGAAGACATTCGTTCTGTGATCCGGTATGAGTGGGCAAATGGTCTTGCTCCTATCGACATCCACAGGAAGCTGATTGTTGTATATGGAGACTCTGTAATGTCAGTGCGAAGGTGGTGCAAATCATTTTCTGAAGGAGGAACAAGCATATTCGATGAAGATCGGCCCGGTGGCTCGTCTGTAGTCAGTGACGCAACATTGGTTGACAAAGTGAATGCACTGGTTTTGGCCAACCGTCGAATCAAGGTTCGTGAAGCAGCCGCGGATTTGAAAATTTCCGTCGGGACTGTACACAAAACCATCCACGAAAAATTTGGATACGTGAAGGTTTCATCGCGTTGGGTCCCACGACAACACACTGCAGAACATCTCACGACGCGTATGACATGTTGCCTGGATTCTCTGACCCGGTACCACAATGAAGGGAACAACTTTCTCTGCCGTATTGTGACTCAGGATGAGAGCTTCGTTCATCACCACACTCCAGAATTCAAACGAGCGTCGATGGAATGGAAACAGCCGTGAAAAGTGTTCTTCGTTCCCTGGACCCCGAATTTTTTGCAGATGGCTTTCAAAAACTTGTGCAACGATGAGACAAATGCTTGTGCCAACTTGGAAATTATGTTGAAAAGTGAGAAAGGACCATGCTACTTTTTGCAACTTGATTTTTGTCTGTAACTTAAGAAATATTTTTTTTTGCAACATTGGGAAACTTTTTCCTTGAACGACCCTCGTACAAGATAGACTTGCAACGTTAATAGTGAATCTTCTGGAGTTTGGTTCAATTAACTGTATGACAATTTCGATTTACTGTAGAATTGGTAGCTTACAAGTTATTCTTGCTGGTATCCCCAGAACTGGTTCTTCGCTTTTTCGAAAGCAAAACTTTAGTGCCTTTGCTTGATTTCCACATATTACTTACTTGAGCAAGTAGCTTTCAATTACGTCCGCGCTCTCAGATACTGGCTTTTTCAATGATCCTCACTACTTGTCTTGCAGAGAAAGAATCCTGCCACAACTGTCTATCCGCTTTCTTATACTCGTAATATCTGATTTTGTGGAGACGTAAGTAGCTTTTCTATTTTCCTCAACAATTCAGATCTTGTATTGTTCTTATTTTCATTTGCGAAGAGATATTAATGTGCATTTCGTCTCTGGGAAAGAACAAGAGCTAAGAAGCTTTTAAAGTGGTTCCACTATGTAGGTCAAAGTTGTGATGATTAAAGCAGAACGCAAAGGACTAAGGAGCTTAAAATCTCAAGACTGATTCGCCCTTGCATCAGTGACGTAAACAATGACCCGTTCACTAACTTGTGAAAATGAATGTATCAATCTACGTGAAGCATGCTGGAACTGGGACTGCTAAGAGGGCCGTGGCGCCGAGTACAACAATGCAAGTGAGAAAAAACTTGTTGATTAGAAATTCATAGCAAAATAATTTCGATTTCTCTCACGTGAAAGAAAATAATATTGCGAGAACTTATCAAAATGAGTATTTAACATTATTTTGTTATCCACACTCTTGGACAATTTGCAGTGTATTATCTGTGTACAGAAAGAAAACAAGATTGTAGATAGAATGTCACGGTGAAGTTTCTTCAGTGTATGAAATATGGCCATTTTGGAAACTCACCCCACAAAACATATGAAAAAAAAAAGATTGATGGGTTTTATTTTATTTCGCTTTTCTGTCACTTTTGGCTAATCGCGAAGATGGGGATGACATGTGATAAGATGAAATGGTTGAAAGGACAGCACAGTGCCAAGGACAGGACACAACGTGAATCTCAAAGAGGATTATACTTGCTTTGATTTCAGATTCCAGAGCCTCGCTAGTCTGCAAAATAAAGTCCAGGGGGTAATACGTGGAAGAGAGGTTGATGAATGGCTACCTTCCGAAGAGGTCACACTCTATAACGATAAACAAGAGAGTGGTGTACACGTACAAGAAATGGGTATACAGGATGAGATTGAGCTTGTTCGTATCCACTCTATATCCTTTTGTAGAATATTTCACTCCTTATCATGTTTTTATTGTTGAAACTACTACTGTTAACAATTTACGAATTATGAACCCAAGAAACTTTTCAATTAAGACACTCCACTGATTCAGAATATGAAATAAACGTACTGTATAAATTCCAAGACGTTAAAAAGAATGAAAGAAGATAAAGTTTTTCACCTATTCCTGATGTTCAATAAATACGAGTCGTTTACTGAAAAAAGTTGGTAGTTCAAATTACTTTAACGAACTACCAATTAGGTTCGTTTCTTTCAGTAACATGTTATAACGTAATAAAACTAAAATGCATTTAACAATGTAACTAGCGATTCGTATATAGAAAAATAAAAGAGCATGAATGTTACAAAAGTTGTCCCTAGGAAAAAGTCGCGGTAGTGATTAAAAAGGAAGGATTGTTCTAACTAAATCTGACGTTACATAAAATGTACATGAAACAATAGAATTTGTAATTCAGCAATTGTTAATCATACATTTAATGCTATCTTTGTATGTTTTGTTTTGATGAATATACTGACTCAATCGTCAGATATTAACAGATACTAAGAATGATCGGAAGTGATTAAAAAGGAAGGATTGTTCTAACTTAATCTGACCTTTCATAAAATGTACATGAAACAATAGAATTTGTAATTCAGCATGGGTTTATCAGACATTTAATGCTTTCTCTCTCTATCTATCTATTTTTTGTTTTGGTAAATATACTGACTGAATCGTCAGATATTAACAGATACTAATAATGAACGTTATGCCTAAGAAGATGAGAAAACCATGTGAATAACATAGAATTCCCCAAGTAGGATAAGAAAATACATTTTCTTTCTAAGTTTCAGTTGCTTCATTCAACTAGTATCAACTTCTTTGCACTTGTGAACCTATCAGGCAACGCTTTGACATTTCGATAGCACCAATTCCATTGGAAGTCCTGGCTTTCTTCTCTATCACAGACAAACTCCTACAGTTTCTTCCCGAGAGCTCTTTTCGGAGAGCTTATCCCAGAACATTGAAATGGAGTTGGTTGCAACTACATTCACGGATTCATCACAAGCCACGCCAAAACTGTTCTGTTTGAAATATTTATCCCTACCTTATAACATCCTCTTTGCTATTCCGCCCGTTAAAACATTTTGTGTCAGTTTTGTGTCGCATTCTCTAATGGCAGCGATGTTCCTCAAATCGATATTAGATACGAATACGTTCTTCCATATATATTTCCATAATGTTTGCAAAATGTCCATACTTATGCTGGTGACGGATAGCGTCATTACCACAAGAAATGCATGGACGTTTTCTTGAACTACGTATTTCCTACAGAAGAAGGACAATATGTGTTCCTTCTGCCATGCATGGGATTTTCTCTATCGCAATAATATTAAATAATTATTTGCCGCTAGACGACCGATAATAATGATGGTGGTGTTGATAGGGGAACAGCGGCCGTATGGCCCTCTTAACGAAAATATCATATTAAATCTATAAAAAAACTAAGAGAATCATATAAAAATGTGCGATACAATTTTTTGAAGCGTTGGTTTTACATACATACTAAAAAATAATTTTTATGTGTGAAATAAAAGATTAGTGACAATTTTAGTTTATATCTGCATTTATGATAAACTTCTCAGTGTCGGGTGGTATGGCCCACAGAGGAATTAAGTGAAACGAAACATATTTTTGAGCACAAAATTGTTTATTGTAATCACTTAATAGTTTACATAGTTGATAATACACTGTTTTAACTTTTAATTATTACTTATTATAGCCTACTGCCCGCATTAGACTAGTGGACTCATTTTTTATAGGCTAGTTCAGGATGCCTCTTCATGAACGCTAAATAAAAACCTTTACCAACAGTTTTCTTTTCTTTATTGAAATAATATGGCAGTTTCAAACTTTCTGCTAAATCAAAGGAGAGTGTTAAGAATTCATTTCTCGACAATGGCATTAATGGAACATCTAAGTTTTTCATATGCGTGACCAGCTTGTTCTTGTACATTTCATTGAAAGTTGATTTAAAACCACCCAATTGAGGTTTCATTTCTACCTGTGGTCTAGTTATAACACTATGAAGTTTTCTGCGTAAAGTAGTTCTTTGTACATTATGCCGTTCTACCGAGGTCCGGACCGACATTTTGCCTTCCGTTCCCATACTAATAATAAACACAACAACGAAGGTAACCTTGTCAGTTTCTTGTATGAAAATTGTGGAATGTTCAACAATTATATAGGAAATAATAAAAAAAATAGGGAAGTTAATCTACTCTATAAGCTTGTTTAGGATATCATTTCATCAGCATTTCATAGAACTTCTGGTGGATTAAACTTTGGATTGCACTTGGCTACTATTTTCTCGGGAAGTTGGGTCAACAGTGAACAAGATTTCATAATGATGGACAAACACAATGTAACAAGCAAGGAATAATGCATTCCAAAAATTGGAATTTGTTAACATTGGCAAACTTATCTGTGTCCCCTGATACCAGTGCGGCATAGAAGAATCCTGACTTATCAGCACATTTCTTTTTCTTTCTAATCTACTATAGCAGTTGGCTGGTCTTACGGCGGGCGGCCTGCATGCTGAAAAGGGAAGTGTGGAGCGGGGAATACGCCGCAGACCAACCAGAAAATGGCGTTGGTGCCGAGAGTTATGACGTCGCGGGAGGAGGTGGTGTGTGCATCTCGTTCTACAAGCTGCTGTGTTTCTCATCATGCTGGATTGGTTGCTTTCCCGCTCCCCACTTCCTTTGCCAGCATGTTCGCCGTGAGACTGGGTAAGAGCTGTAATTGTAAATCTCAAAAGAATCATTTACATCATAATCTTCTGTTTGGTAAGCCATTAGAGATTGTTATCGTACTAATGTGGAAAATATGGGTGCTTCAGAAAGGATTTGAAGAGAAAAGGTTTCGGGTACAACACAGTCAGGCGTCATGTCTAGCGTCATAATTCCGCACACCACTGCTCTCTAAACCCTGTCCCAGCTAACTGTAGAGCAGGGCGAGGGGGAAAATCTAGTGATGAAAGCGCAGCGTTGCCAATCGTACGGGCCTGACCGTACATGTACGGTCCAGACCTTAAGTCCGTACGCTAAATGCATGGCTTGTCAAAATTTGCTCTTGCAGTTTTATCCCTAATATCTCCCTAAGACATTCTTAAACCAAGCGTACGGACATGGAGACAAGAATACGGTCCGCTTGCCATGTGCGATCGATATTATCCTTTCCAAAAGTTCGCAACGCTGCATAGCGAAGGAGGAAATCCGGAAAACTATCGTCACCCATTACGCAATCCAGCTTCTCTCACTGTTCGTTGGTGGGGGCCGTCTCGCGTCACTACTTGCGCAGAGACTTGTTCTCGTTCGCCTGGTCTACAGTTAGCTGGTACGGAGTTTAGTTAGAAACTATACTCTCAGCACTTTTAGGACATTATTCGAACTGTAGGTTTGAAATTTAGTGTCCGTAGTATAGTGCGTCCTATAAAAGCGGGGGGAAGTGAGTCGAAATGGGAGCAATATTGCGACCACAATGTCTGGTGCGTTATTTAGAGGTTTAAGCAAAATTCATATGTCAACTTGATCCACTGGCAAACCGTTGTTTCTATCAATGGCTTTGATTCTAATCAACACAACACATCGATAATCTAAAATGTATTAATGGCTGTCCAATGCATATACACTGCGAACAAGAAACCACCAAACACCATATCTATTCACACCACATCAAACAGCATGTCTATGCTTTGAGAACAAGATTAGTCAAATTACTTCCATCTGGTAACCTTATCTCCCAGATGTACCTGTCGCACAGTTTGCAATTAGTACAGGTGGAACTGCCAATTACATTTGCAATCCGTTACAGAGAACCGCTACAAATGTGTAGTGTTCTTGCATGGCGACAGAGCGAACGTTCAGGAATTTTCTGGAGAGCCACTTCGGCTTGTTGGACATTCTCTGGCGTACGTACTGTCGTCTGGTAGTCCTCACGCTTCCTATCAATGACAGAACCTGTTTGACCCCACTGTACACCCAACTTGGATATCGTTCCTCCGTTTGGAATTGGGCAATGGCAATCCTTTCCACAACTCACGCTATACACGGCCACAACGCTCATCTCACGAACGTTTAAATTGATCCGGAAAAGACGATCATGGACCGTAATTAAATTGATCCGGATAAAAGTTCACCGGACCGAATTCAAGTACTTTACAGATAAAAAGGTTTCAGAACACATTTACCCTTGCTGATTTTCTCTTCTGAACCGGAATTGAATTTATTTACACTTACTGAACCTTTAACAACCCTGATTATAAAGTGTACCAAGAAAGTATTCTAAAAACTTTTCGGCAAAGCATGTTGATCAGTTTCATAGGATTTCCGAGCTCAGAAAAAAATGCTCCATTTCAATAAGAGACATTCGAGACGAGAAGAATCTTTCCCGTGACACAAATGCAGATATGTTGGAGTGAAGCGACAGAAGAGCTACTCCTGTGGGAGAGTGCTTCCTGCTTTTGTTCTTTTATCCTTGCACGAAACCCAGAGCAGGAATCCATTTGTCTCCAAGGACCGTAAAGTGTAGGCAGGGAAGCTGTATTCACGCTGCCAGATAGAGATAACTCGGGGGAAATGAAGAAGGACAAAGGGTGTGTTACGGGCAGTGAGTGCGAGGAATACACTCAGGGAGGCGAGGAGGTGGCGAAGAGAAATATGAGAATGGAATCCATAAGAACGGAATCTCGGATCTAGAGAATAATATGAAGGACAAAAAGGGAAGGATCTATTCTGCCTGAATTATAGCTCCTGTCTAGTCTTACGGCGGCCGTCTACATGCTGCAAGGGAAGTGAGAAGCAGGGAATACGCCGCAGACCAACCAGACAACAGCCTTGAAGCTGAGAGTTATGACGTGTACGAAGGAAGTACTACGCACGTCTACAGGCTGGTGCGTTACTTATCGCGCCAGATTGGTTGCTTCTCCGCTCCCCACTTCCCTTGCCAGCACGTAGAGAGCCCGCCGTAAGACTGGACAAGAGCTATAGTGTCGTATTTTCTATTATTATTATATACTGGGTGTCCGGGCTAGAGGTATACAAGAAAAACTACTTATAATGCGAAAACTACTACTTATATTGTCTCGTAAGGGGCCCCGGGTTCGATTCTCGGTGGAGTGGTTCGGATCGCACTTTAAACTGTAGGTCCAGCGCCGATTAGCCTTAGTGTGCATAAAGTGGACTTAAAACACCAAATCAATCAATCAAACAAGTAAAGCTCAGTCGATAGACCATCGAACCCAGATTTCAGTGGTCCACTTGTACGATCAATAGTGCTGTTGAGTTCACGTTTCTGAATGAAACGTTTCCTGAACGTTGGATCGGAAGGGGTGGGGGGACTATCTGGCCACCGAGATCTCCAGATTTGTAACCATTAAACTCTTTTTTTGCACAGGAATTTATTAAATATGTTGTGTACAAGAGGAAAGTTCACTATTGGGCGATTTGAGGCAGTGTATCGTTGATGCGGTGCGCTAAATACTCCTCAAATGGTTGTCAACACTTGGCAAGAGCCTGAGTATCGTTTGGAAATCTGTCGAGATACAAATGGTACACACATTGAGGTGTATCAACGTACATAAAAACTTTCTGAGTTTGTACAAAACTGGTACAAGAAAGTTAATAAATTTTACAGATACTAAATAATATATGTGTATTTTTGCAAACCATTTTTAAACGGACATCCAATATATCAATTCATTGAGATGTTTCATATTACATGACAGTGAATTCTATTGAATTCCGAAACGTTTCTTAACAATCCAATTCAATTACTCCATAAGTCAAAATTAACATAATCTATCCTATGAAGGCCGACCTTCGTGGTGTAGTGGGTAGCACAGGTCCCGGGATGGAATCCCGACCTTGGCGTGCGTGTTGCTTGTGAGTTTCCCTTCATCAATTTCATCATTTCATAACTCTTCATCGTTGCGATTAGCCGAAAGTGGAAGAAATGCTACGTTAATTAGCCTAATGTAATCAATAAATCGAATAAAGGTCGACCTCAGTGGCGGAGTGGTTATCACAGAGCGCTACTAAGTCGGGGGTCCCGAGTTCGAATCTCGCGTAAGACTTTGATGTTTGTGTTTGTCTTTCCTGAAGTCTTGAATGAAAAGTAGAAAAGATTGAGTTAAATTGATAAGATGTTGAGGTGGAGGAAATTACCGCTTGATAGTTTATCCTTTAAAAAGAAAACAAACTTGTTATCATATCGCACTATGACGACAGGGGCTTCGGGTTCGAATTCCGGTCTGTGCATGGGTGTTATTTGTAAGTGTCCCTTTGTCAATTCCTTCATATGATTACTTATACTCATCGATGCGTTTAGCCAAATGCAATGCTAAATTACAAGAAACAAATCAAACCAAAGTTGCCATAATTTGCAAAGTGGAGTTAAGTTTAATATAATTAAGAATTGTTTCCATATTAAAAGTGACTAAGTTGGTGACCATAGCAGTTTATTAAGATATGAAAACACTTAACATGTAACGTTTCAATCCTGTATCAGGGTCTTCCTCAGACGAAGAACTAAACTAAAATGATCAATGAGACAGACCCTGGTACAGGGTTGAAACGTTACATGTTAAGTGTATTTATATCTTAATAAACTTCCTTGGTCAGCAACTTAGTGTTTTTTAGTGGAGTTAAGTACAAAGGATTAGACACCCAAGTGACAAGCGACAAACGTTTTGTTGTCTGGCATCACACCGACAAGTAGTTTGATTCACAACGGAGTGAAACGAGGCGCGCCACATGCCATTTTACACTGGGTCGTCACTTATACGGATCCTTTTTCTACAGAGTGATTGTCCGTTTGTTGCGTGTATACACCGTAGGGGAAAAGTGGCTACTCAGATGGTTGCAGTATGTGTGAAGTATCAGTTTTGTCACTTGCCTTGCAACTTCGGTATGAAACCCCTTATTGCATGTCACTTCCACTTCTTTCATGTTAAATCGAAGTGTGATAACATAATCCTTTTTTGGACATATAGTATAGAATTCTAATCTTCTTCGCTATATATAGAGATGGATGTATGTGTGTATGTATGTCTGTACCGGCATTGCTCTCGAACGCCTGGAGCAATTTCAACCAATCTTGGAACACATATCGCTTTCAATCTGGAATGAAATACTGTGCGGGTGAGACACCCCTGGCCCCCTTAGGGGAGGGGTCGGAAGGGGGTGACATTTAAAAATAATCGAAAACGCACGATATTAGTGTGGAAACCATAGTTGAATAGTGACACTCCCAATGCAGTTCATCTCCAAGTTGAACACCTATCGGGATGGATGGTGAGAGGGGGTGAAAACTAAAATGTCAAAAATGACCTAGATTAGTGTCGAATCCATAGTTTTCAGAGTCTCTAAGCTAATTGTTGACATTAACGATGACCCAACTTGGTACACATATGACTTACAATCAGGAAAGAGATACCTTGGGAGTAATTCGACCCTGGTACCTCTAGGGGTGGGTGTGGGAAGTAGGTGGCATGAAAAAATAATCGAAAACGAACTATATTAGTGTAGAATTCATAGTTGTCGGTGTCGCTAAGATTAATAGCAACACTCCCAATGCCGTTCAATTCCAAGTCCCCCTTGGCATCCATCCCTAGGAGTGGGGTTGGGAAGGGGGTGACATGTAAAAATAATAAAAAAACGACCGATATTAGTGTGGAATCCATAGTTTTCGGGGTCGCTAAGATGAATAGTGACACTCCCAATGCCGTTCAACTCCACGTTCATTTTACACTATAGTTAGAATTCATTATTTTTCCTGTCCAATAGAAGATTGGGATAAATAAATACCCGGGCAACGCAGAGCAATCAGCTAGTTTATATATATAACAGTGGATGTATGTATGTATATATGTACGTGTGTATGGGTTTCGTTCCGGCATAACTCTCCACCTTTTTCACCTTAGTCTTGACGTTCTCAATCAGTGGCACAGGAACGTTTTTCATTTGGGGGGGTCAAAAATTCAACCTTATATGTATATATATACGCTGCCTTTTTCAAACATTTTTGCCTTTTTTCCCTTTTTTGTCATTCCGACAAGGCATTTTTTAAATTATATTTCTCTTCTTCTATTTGATTTTCTTTTTCAATAACCCTTGTTATTCAAATTATTATTTGGAAATACATTTTTAAAGATTTAAGAAGAATTTAAGTCCTTCTCCTCAATTTATAATCCCTCTTCTTCAATTTTCACTGCCTCTTTCTGAAACTTGACTGCCTTTTCTTTCGACATACACTGCCTTTTTTTCAATTTTCCGTTGCCTTTTTGCCTGCCATTTTTAATACTTTTCAGTGCCTGAACATCCGGGCTCTACTTATGATGCTCTTCGAACACTGAAAGTACTATCATTGCATGTGCTAAACCGAAATCCTTCATATCTCAGAGCAAGCAAAGTTAGAGGGAAACCATACGCTCGAAATATGATTTTTCAATCGTTGCTGGACAGTGTGAAGAGCCGGTTTGAAGAGTTAGGTTTCTTTTCGGGTGTAGTCGTATTAAATGCAGATAGATACGTGTGTTTTTTGGTGACATCTTAATCCCTCGTTTATATAAAAAAGTGAACTTTAATGTAAGCGAAAGCATGTACGCGTCACCAGTCGAAGATTTTCGCATCTACAAAGAAAATTCAATACACATTCCCACCTCACTCAAAGACCTGTTGAATCCTTTCCAAATTTTATCAATATCTACAGCTGAGTGTGAAAGCGGGTTCAGTGCCATGAACTTTACCGTAACTGATTAGAGAAATAATTTAGAAGTTTTAAACCTGATTTTTCTTTCAATAGACTCCAAGTGCATTGTTTGAATGCAGAAAAATTTGCAACAAAATGGATCAAGTCATAAGTATTACAGTGTCCTTCACAAGCCAACTGGCAAATCATCGAACCTGCAGAGTCTCATTAATTTCGTGCATTCAACTGAATAATGTAATTTTCTTAAAATTTGACTTTATAATTTAACTTGGTGGTGTTGTGTTTGTGTTGCATTCGATAAAAATTAGAATATAAGCAATTTATGTCCAATTCTAAGCATATCTAATTCATAGGTAAATCCTACCCTTCTGATAAATCACAAATCGCACCGTGTTTTAATATCTGGGAAATATCGCTGATCCATTTCAACTAGAAATTTTATCGAGATGAGACAAATGTGTCACAACTCAAACTTTCACAAAGTATAGGGACATTAAAGCAAAAACGTTTCTTAGTATCGTTTTTCTGTTTTGCATTTTGTTCGACTCTGCGAGACCATTTTATCCTGCATTGATTAAACCGGGCAGCACAGGCTCGCAATTGTCACTAATAGATTAACTTTTCAATTACAATAAACAAAATAAACGACTTATTTGAAATATGAACAAGCTATACGCTTGATATATCTGAATAAGACACAGTAATTTAATTTTTTTAAAGTAAATTCTTCAAATGTGATAAAAAAGTTTCGAACGGGTATTGTCTCGTTTTGATTTTGCAGAGATTTATTTCAGTCTAGTTTCCAAATTTGAGACTTTTCTTGTCTCTTACCATCTCTATTTTCAAAAATATCTTAATATATAGGTTTAAGTACGGCTTTTCGAACACCCTCTGACAAAGTTATAAAAATAATCGGTGAGATACATTGTACTCCCTAAAATTGGTCTGTCGTGTCGCATCTCGAAGACGAGTCAGGGATTGTGGAAGTATTTCGTTTCGGAAAATTTCATTTAAAAAATTCAAAATGAAAGAAGGTCAGTTATATACTCTTCTGATGCAGTTTTATATCTTTGAATCGACGGGATCACTTGTTTATAAAACATGTACCCTCCTTACAAGAAGGGGTATTTTATCTGCAGCGTGATTTTCTGAAAGTAAACTTTAGCTCATTCCATCTTTTCACACACATTTTAAATAATTTTCATCTCCTTAAAAATATTTCCAAACAGACAGATCAATGAACTAACTACTAGCAAGCACAATATAGTACATGTACTTATAGAATAAATTTATAACGATTTGAATTCCTGTGGTAAGGAAAATATTTCTTACAATTTACACTTTTTGTATTGAGCGATTAGAAAATAGTAGCATCTTGTATGTGAAGGGGGGTACAAGGGGTACAACTAGACTCTTCGATTTAGGGGATACAATACCCCCTTCAAAAATTTGGGGGGATATAATGTACCCTCTACCCAACCCCGTTCCTACGCCACTGTTCTCAATAATTTCATTTGCTTGTATGTACTGTAGCTTCATTTGTATTCACAAGAGAAACTGATACACATTTCTTGCAAGTTTCTTGAGAAATATTCTCTGGGAAAATACGATTTTTTGTGGTATGCTTTTTATTTATCAAGTTTCTTGCCCAGGAAATAAACACTCCTTCGGTTCGTGCAAATTTACTGAATAAATTACGTGATGTGCGGTAGCTTGAAGCCTGTACTGTCTAACTTGTAAAATATGATTCAGTAATATTCAAACCAGTTTAGGATAATTTTATTTGAGATTGCACCTATATATTTGAAAGGCTTGATTAACATAGAGGATGAAAAGAATCGATGATACCAATACATCTACTAGAAATTAAAACATTGATATTTTAAATGTTATCAGAATTCAACACTTCTAATTTTTGTAATGTACGAGAACAGTCAATCTACGGCGAAATATGATAAACAAATAAAAGCTTTTTCACAAGGAAAAAGCAAGGCAAAATTTAACTGCTTGGCAAGGTGTCACCTGCTTAGATTTTACACATATACATCAACCATAGAGCAATTATGTAACTTTCCGCTGGTTTGTGTAAATTACAATATGCACTAATCTACTACTTTGTGTTTTGTAGCGTATAGTAAAGTGTGCATATTAATTAGTGTACTCGTGAGGTTAGAAGTAGTGCTATCTTCTGGCCAAAATTCTAAATGTAAACGTCAGCTTGTTGGATAAGCTTGAGCTTCAGTGTCCTCCGTATCTTCGGAATTGGTCGAGTTGGACAAAATCAATAGAGTTAATTAAGCCTACGGCATGGATTGATTCTGTTCAGCCTCTGAGGAGGATTGAAGTCTGCTCTTAACTCCTGAAAGACTCGATTCGTCAAACGAATTGCCACGATGTGCAAATGAGGAACGGGCATTTTTCCGAACACTGATATGAAGAACTAGTTGTTGGAATACGGATAAGTTGCGGAATCTGTCTCCAAAAGAGGAAGTTTCTAACACATATTCGCCTCGTATGTGAGGTCAGACTATGGGAGACCGGTGCCCTTTGAATTAGTTCCAATGATCGGGCATCACCGCTGATCTGTACACTTAGGAGTTGGAGAAAATGTACCAAGTTTTGAATCAAACGTACCCGGCCTGACGGCGATCAACAGAAAAGGATTACAATTGAGAACTATGCGCGGATTTACACATCTTGCTGAAAACAGGTCAAATCGGGAGAACGGGAGTGAATCGAACTATTAATCACCCTACATACTCACCAGACCTGGCACAATTGTTGAGCTTTCTCCGTGACGGGGGCTTTTAAAGACGTAACGATGTTGAGGAAAGAGCTTGGTAGTCCCTCTTAGCCTTAAAGCCGAAGACTAATACCGCCATTGAATCCACAATCATGTCATAAGGAACAAAGTACGTACATAACGGATTATATTCAGAAGACCAAAGTTTTCTCGCTTATATTTATACCAGTATTTATTTTTTTTAAAAAAATGATATTACTTACGTAATTTTGTTTCATTGTGTTAAGGAAAATACACAACACCATAAAGAAAGCAACGTGATAGACTAAGAAGTGGAAATATTACACAGGTATTCATTTCCATCCTTCTTTTTTGTTTCTGAGATATAACTAACTTCTTTTGCGTTGAATATACTCCATTTCGACAATATTTATGACCCCAGGTAATTTATATCCTAATATATCAACATCGTTTTAGGATAACTTGGACTAATATTGCGATATTCTTCACCTCCTTCATATCTTTTATCATTTTATATCTGTTTACTTCAAGAGATGTCGAGTTAAGGACAGATACATACAACCATTAATTTTTCTCTATCCTTGACTCTTCCTTAAAAAGACTATTCTATCGTGACACTATAAATACTACACGTAACTGGAACCTTACACATAGCAACCGCCAAGTCCCAGGATGAAAGATGCATCCTGCATTCTGGGTCTTGGCGGTTGCTACGTGTGAGATTTAAGTCACTTCCATGGAGAGTGGAGTGGGCTCTTAGATTGTGCTTCCATCTATCCGTGAAACTGAGAAGGAGAAAGGCTTGAGAAAGACTGTACAAGAAGTTCCAAGAGCTTTGAGTTGGTCCTGGAACTTTGCTTATATAATGGAAAGGAGACCTAAATGTACAACGTTTTTGCAAATAACAAAGGCTCCAAGGTTTCTCAAGGTGGCTACGTACTCCAGAGTAATTTACCCTATCTTTAAAATTTAAATTTAACACTGTTTTGAGAAGAATAGAGTATATTCACCTTCAAAAGGTTTGAAGATCGGAACCCTTATTCTTAAAAGGATTTTACATTGTCTCGAGAATTATTAAAATGAAGTTCATTTGTATTTTTTAAAAATATTTTCTTGTTCACATTTGTATTATTTTATGACTACTATTACGACAATGAGTACATATTCAATTGTAGGCATTATGTGAAATTCTTTATTTCTTTTTAGTTTGAATCAATCTTTCTATCTGGATTCATGTATTTTTACATGATATATACTAATATTTTTTCTTATGTAGCTCATGTCAAGGGTTAGGTGGTAGAGGAGCCAACAACTTAACTTCGCCTGCTAAATAAATGAATTATTATAATTATTATTATTATTAGTCCATCTTTCCTGCTTTGCTTTACCATCAAGTTAGGAAACTTCCACAATAGACTCCCACCTACACGTACGCAGATACCATAGAAATTTTGAATATTCGATCAGTGCCTGGATTTCGCCAATATAATATTTGGATTTACATTTACTGTGTAAGAATCTCTCCGTATTTCCATTTACCCTTATTTACAATTAGAATAAAATTAATTTTCCCAGAATATGCATTGAATGCTTCCAACAAATATGGAACCCAAGAAATAGACTCAGAAAACTAGCTAATAAATAAAATATTATAAAATCTTAACATGTAGCTTTGCTCACTGTACTCCAAATTATGAAACACAATTACTTCTGTGGTCTACTCAGCAACATGACAAAGTGACTGAATGGCCTAGAGAAAAGAATTCACTCCAGGGCAATGTAATGTAAAATTTCATCCTCTAGTTGATCCTCAAGATGTATTTCTTCCTCTTTTGCACATTACATTGGGATTTATGAAGAACTTTGGGAAATTGTGGAGAAATTGGGCAAAGGTTTCAAATATATACGAACAACTTTCCCTGGTTTGAGTGAATCTAAATTAACAGAAGGAATATTCATTGAACATCAGATTAGAAAAGTGATAAATGACTGGTGTTTTAAGAAACATTAACTCCAAACGAACTTTCAGTATGGGAAACATTTAAAGGTGTTGTGAATAGATCCCTTTGTCACAAGAAAGATGAAAATAATGTAGAACTAGAACGTAACTTTCTTCAAAGTTACAAAAAAATTACAAAATATTGGGATACAGAATGTCTCTCAAAATTCACTTCCTGCATTCCCATTTTCATTTTTCCCTGAAAATCTGGGTGAAGTGAGTGGTGAACAAGGAAAACACTTTCATAAGACATTTTGCAGATGAAACATCGTTATATGGAGAACTGAGATCCATGCATGATGAGCGATTTCTGCTGGTTCCTTCGAAGAGGGTCGGCATAAAAAAAAATAAAGTGTTTGAAAGCGATTCTTGTCCCCTACTTCTTCTACTACATAAATGGTAATTGCCATTTAAATCATATGATATAAATAATACTTAATCTTCAGTAAAATGTATTATTTAACGCTGTTGTTCAACATTTTTGCATTAAATATTAACTTTGTAAAAATATTTAATTTGTATTAAATAAATAATAGTAATAACTGCAAATCTGAGGGTGGTCTTGAAAAATTGGTTATATTTTTGGATTCAGCATGGCAGATTTATAAAGAATCACAATGTTTCATCTCTGTACCATTTTCAAAGTTGAAATTTGTTGACATGTGTTATAGTTGTGGTATAATGTAACGTACAAGTAGTGCTTACGCATCCAAAGTTTTCACATCATTCATTCATTCATTCCAATGGATTTTCGTTATATTGGTGTAATCGTGGAATTCAAGTAAACGAATAACAAACAAAATACATTGATATATAATTCTGTAAAAAGCCATGTTGAGCTGAATAACAACACTGAGCAAGTATAAGTGCATTCCTTCAGCAACCAGTTGCAAACGTTCCCACAATGCATTTCTTTTACTTCTTTCACTGGTAGTTTTATTTCGTGAAATATATATATCTTACCCCATTCAACAATCTTCGATGCAATCGAGGACCTGCCTTAGCCAAATGCATAAATCATGTTCAATATCCTCGGACGTACCTTTGGCATCTTCTTCGAAACATTTATAATGCAGAACAAGATTCACGTCTTGAAGGATTCTGCTTAAGAAGTTTGGAAGTTAGAAGTGCTCCAAGCTTGCATCCGCGGAGCGTGGAAGACTTATGCGTGTTTTCTCAACTGCAATAGTCTCCGAACACTTCATGAACATTTCAGACGAAAACTGCAAATTCTGTAAACTTTCCGTAAGTCGAAAATACCGTATTTTCGCATACCTTTTTCTACCTTTTCTTCAAGCAACAACATCAGCACTTTTACTATCTTCCTTTCTTAGAAAATTGCAAGTTGGACTTGGACATTCTAGTCTGATTGTCAACTGTTTTAATTTGTAATACATCTTTAACTGAGATAAGTATCTGGTTTATCGTCTAAGGTACAACAGACGAAAAACGAAAGAGAAAGTTTGTAGTCTCTACAGCGGCCTCCCCTGTTCCCGGCGAAGGAACATAGTGGTTCGGATCCCACTTTAAACTGTAGGTCCAGTCCCGATTAGCCATACTGTGCATAAAGTGTACTTAAGACACCAAATCAATCAATTGTAGTCTCTATAGGAAAGGTTGGACTAAAAAGCAACATTTTGCAACCAATGGAAAATGTACCTCTGTCATGTGATCAAATGTGGTTTATTTTAGTCTTTCTACAGTATGGTCATATGGTACTCCGTTCCAGGCATCTGTGGAGCAAGAGAACGAAAATAGTTCCGCTGAGCAAGTAGTGACTCCAGAGGGATCAACCAATGAACGTGTGAGTGGGAAAGGGATCTCATGGGGGAGAAAAACACGGCCGCAGCTATCAGCCATTTGCACTGCTTAGTTAGGCCCATTCGCTTTCTCGCCTTCTCTACCGCTATGCGCAACGGTACTCCACAAATCCCTGTGAAAGAGAATAGTATAATATGATAGATTCCATATCAAATCAAGCTTCACTACTTCCATTTCGACCAGTTTGCATGATCGAGTGTAGATCCTATTTGAAAGAAACTCCTTACAATGATGCTTGAATAAAAATTGTAATTTGTATGAATTTTATGGATTTGGAAAAATTTATATTTTTGACAACACGGTTTTTCAAACGCATATTTTGCGGGAAAGAATCAAGCTACGAATATGAGACCCATCTTACTTTGTAGATAATCGATCGTGTCGAAAGGGTGTTTTAAACACATTTTGATCAAGTGTTCAACCTGCTGAAAGTTCAAAGTGGAATAGCAAAAATACTCTGTGTGTGCGGTAATGTTGTTCGAGAACAAATGTGTGTCTGTCCCTGTTGGACTGAAATGTGAGTTAGTGTGTAAGTTTACATGATGCATGATGCACTCACTTACTGCTTGTCGCGTTGTAACACAAACCTCCGTCTCTGGAGTTGAGGACCATATAGTTGAATTCCATAGGTTTGATTCACTACGGATGTTTAATGGAATGACAGACACTCACTGCTATGAAAAGATAATATATTAAAACCACAAACACTACATGGTTATACGAACTTTGCTGTCTTGCAAAGCGACGAACGGAATGAAGCACTGCATATGCTTCGCCATATTGTCTCGCGCACTGATCGAGTTAGTGTTCTGGGTTCGAAACTATGAGCAGTAGAAATGCGAAACTACATTGCCTGACATATATTGATTAAAATAACAAACACATCAGTTATGATCTCGGACATACTCTCTTACCGATTTTGCTCGTTTTTGGACATTTTGATCTTCCATGTGTATTCTGTAAATTAAGTCTGTGTAATTATGTAAATGTGTAAATAGATATTACCTTCCTAGGAATAGGGGGAAGTTATTCCACTGTACAAATCGATTGCAATTATGTAGAAATTCATGAGCATATAAATATTTAAGTTTTCTTTAAGTATTTGTTTTCAAATCACTTTATAAGATAGGCTAATCGGAACTAGATCTACAGTTTAAACTGAAATCAGAATCGAAATATACCACGACTGGGGATCGAACCCGTGACTTCTTGATGACGAGACAACGTCATAGAAACCTGTATTCGTGTAAACCTTAAACGTATCATGTTGTTGCTGTTATGTTCTAAATTAGCAACATGCACACAATATATAAATTCTTGCAAGAAATAAAACTACAGAAACCGAATTACGAGTCCGTGTATTGCACTATATATCCCGTAACACATTTTCAAAACAGTAATAGCTATAATGAATTCTACTTCTTCTTATCGAAGATTTTTATCGTGACAATAAAATTGTGAATGTTATAAAGAATACTGGTCACAATGTTCTGTATCATATCTTAGGTAATATAGAAATATATACGTGAAAAATAAGGAAGACTTACTATGAGCACAAAACTGGTGATAGAGTTTTATGTTATTTTCTATTTCATTTTTACCTCATATGTAATCTTATCCGACAATATATCGTATTCTTGTTCAACATACTTTCTACATAATTTTCATCTTGCCAACAACAGTTAAATTAATTCTGGACTTTGTTTGTTTTTAAATACTCGGTATATAAAACAGCATCACGGAGAAAAACTATGGAGATGCAAGAAATAACACATTTTTAAAATTGACATATTACTTTTGATACAATGCAATGCGAAGAGAGTTCCCTAGTCTTACTATAACCAAGTCGTATTCTAAATCCTGGTTTAGCATACACACAAACTTGAACACATATCTGCAAAGAGCAAGATCGTTGAAAAACAAGATTTGCAGTCCACGTTTTCTATTATCCTCCTCTGCTTGTGTTCTCCATCACAAAAAGCGAAACGAAAATCTGATGCCTTTACCAAGCTTTATTTACGGACGAGTATCTTTCTGCATAAAGATAGGAAAAGACAAACGATACTGCATCTAATGTTGCAAACTTTTCTCATTAAAATTCGCTCTGAATACAGATCAGATAGTCGCTGGGAATGCAGAAAACCGCGTTTTTCGTTCTCCATTTTGAAATTCAGGTCACTCACACACATATGCACATATATACGCCGTTAGTCTTTGACATATACGCCCCAATAGCAATGAGACTGTGCGATTTGTGACCCTCTACAGGATTTATACGAACTTTCAAATGGTTCATGCGTTTTAGATGGCTATAAATCATGCATGAAGATGAAAAAAGTTTTCATGTCTCTTAATTCCTGCTCTCTTGGTATTTGTATTAAACTACTGGTATTATCGAAGCTTACTTTTTCAATACAGAATCTGATTTTGTAGTTTATATACAAGGGATGTTGGAAATGGTTTACCTTTGAGAAAAAGGTAAATGGAAATGACAAGTCTATAAATTAAATTATGAAGTGACAGTCCATGCACTTGTACTGTTGCATAAAGTTTTGAAAGTTATCGACAAGTAAATTAGCCCCTTGTGTATTTGGAACTCATGGTTGTACACCGTTCAAGGAAGCCAGTATTTCAGGATCAATGTGGTTCACTTTTATGAAGATGACTTACACTCATATATTTCACTTTTGTTATTTTACGTCGCTACTCTGTCACTTTTGTCTAATCAGGACGATGAGGATGAGTAACAGTATGATGAAGTGACATTCGAAAAGAGTACCCATGCCTAGATGGGAACTCGAAGGTGGGAAATTCGATGGCGAAATCGAAAGTCGACCGCTTAACACCCTCGAGTATGGTACTGTACAGTCACGTTGAGATAAAGTAGCCCACTCAAAGGAGTTAAAGAATTATAACTTACAAGCAAAGGTGGATTGATTTAAATCTCAAATTAAATCAAGATTTTAATCAGGTGATTTTTCTGAAAAAAAATCACTGATTTTAATCACTTAAAATAAATAATTTATAGAATAATGTACGTACATAAGGATTTTGTACTTATCAGAATCACGTTTGGCTAAATTACATTAATCTCGTAATCATTTAATAGTGTTTATTAGGCTCTAATAAAGGACATTAAATACATGTACTGATGGTGTTAAGGTCATCCGGTAGGAAATGTAAACACACATTTCTCTTGATTTAAAATTCAATAATTTGTATATGGAAAAATAACAAACATTTTGTATGGAAAAATAGAAAATATTAATCATGTTAAATCAAGTTAATTCATAAATAGTGTCATTATCATTAAACTGTAAATAAACATGGCAGGTGATATTTTTCAAACTATACTATTAAAAAATGTTCTAACATTCAGCTACAAAGACAATAAAAATATTTAAAATTACAATTTTAGAATACATCCAGAATCTTTTAATTTTACTGGAAGAAACGTACCTGAAATCATTATAGTTTCATTATCACACTCAACAAATATTTCCATAGTAGGTACAGGGAAAGAAACAGAAAAATGTATATTTACATATATTTTTTATTTGCTTTAATCAAACTGTTAAAATATTTTACATGGCTGTTTACTAGAAAAAGCCATTTTACAAAAAATATATGTATGGTAGTACCAAAAAAAATAGAAGCAATTTTAAGCGTGTTTTTGAAAAAGCTCATAGAAAATAAAATATAAACACATATTTTCCTTGATTTAAAATTCAATATTTCATAGGGAAAAATAGCATATAAAAATCGATTTAAATAAAAAAATCAACAAAAATGTTGTTTTAAATAAAAATCATGATTTTTATCCAACCTGCTTCCAAGTGATACATTACCTCACTCATGCTCCTAAAATACGACATAGTGACCAATCAGCCTCGAACAGATATGTTCCTGATTTAACTTGACTTACATTTCGGAATTTCAGATGAGTATGAAGGAGAAACGCCTGAGGATATCAAATTATCTTCTCTATTTTCATTGTAGGAGGGATTGAGTCAATATGGCTTGAGTGATGTCAATTGCCTTCTTTGAATACTGTCTTCGTCTTAATTGATAGTACTTCGGATTTAGTTCATTAATCTTTCAGAGTGACTTGTCTTCTCTGCACTACCGCTTGATGGAGTAATCATAAATTCTGTTGATTTTGTCACCTTTTTTATTGTCTACTAGCAGATTACCCGACGTTGCACGGATATTTATTTATCCCAACCTGCTATTAGACAGGAAAATAATGAATTTCAACTATAGTGTAAAATGAAGTTAGAGTTGAACGGCATTGGGACTGTCACTATTCATCTTAGCGAACCCGAGAACTATGGATTCCACTATAATATCCCTTGTTTTCGATCATTTTTACATGTCACCCCCTTTCTCACCTCCACCCCTAGGAGTGCCAGGGATGTCTCACCCCCACAGTATTTATTTCCAGATTGTAAGTCATATGTGTACCAAGTTTGGTTGATATCACTCCAGGATAGCAATATCGCACCTTCTGAGTAGGCAACCAACTTCGCGGTGCTGTGTAGTGGAAAGTATAACTTGCAGGATATGACATGAAAATACTAAGCAACAGAAAGTTATTTTTTGTCCCTTTCCCACCCCACCCCTAGGGGTGCCAGTGGTATGTTACCCCCACAGTATTTCCTTCCAGATTGCAAGTTATACGTGTACCAAGTTAGGTTGATATCGCTCCAGGTGTTCGAGAGTTATGCCCGAACAAACACACACATGTATATACACACACGTCCATTTTTATATATAGAGAGAAGATATTAAAGCATCTGGAGTACTACTTGGAAAACTAAAATTTCGTTTTTTCCTAGATGCGTTTCGAATCCCCGTCCAGGCATGGCTGTTCTTTGAGAGTGTCCCTTCTTCAGTTGCATCATATCATCACTCATCCTAATTTTCGCGTTCAGCCAAAGTCGTAGAAGAGCGAAATAAAATAAACAAAATCAATCAATCAGTCAATCTGAAACTCTATGGAAAACAATTTGGTTTCCATGAATTTTCTATCAATATAAAGTTTCTGGTTAAGCGGTGCTCCAACACCGGACTGTGTAATGAATAGCAGAGCATGCTGGGAAATAGAAACTTATGGATTAGATTCCCGTAAGAGTCATGTAATTTTCATTATGGTAGAATTTCATTAACGGATCTTTCATCCGGTATCCCCGATTAACTGATAGAGCTGCAAAAGCAACTTCAAATACAAAAAAAGTCCAAACCACAGATAACATTCGTTTTTCTGTGGTACAGAGTGCACCAAACGTTATAGTACAACAACATTAAATACTAGGCAACATGTAAATGGTGACGTTCTTTATTGGAAGACGGTGAAAAGTAGGAGAACCAGGGTAGAATGATTTTTCAGTGGTAGGGGCGGAGGGTTCTGGGTGGAAAAAAGGGGAACTAAAACTCATGTCGTCCAGGGGAATATTTTATCTTGAGCCGCCCATTGTGCGTAATTTTTAGGAGTGTATTATAAAAGAAGAGACCGTTATTTCCAAATATAAGCTGTAAAAGGATTATGATAACTTGAAGGTTCTATAGCATCATTTAAGTAGCATATTGCATGTATTTAATAATTAAGGAACCAGAAGGATCTCAATTCAATAACCTGTTTAATTTTGTAGAATTGCAAATTCTTTAGAAAATGAATACTAGCATTTACAACATTAATAAGCACAACATCGATAGTAATATTCCGGAAATTTTATCTTACGTTCATAAAAATACAATAATCGACTAGTGGATTTGTGACCTACCCACTTTGTCAAGGTTTTCTCGGATTTATTGTGTATGATTGACTCTTGCACATTTCTTAAATGAGCTCAAATCATTGATTTGAATACATGTCATGCTGAGATTACTAACTTCATCTAATTGTTACACCATAAAATATATTTACATTAGAAACTAAAGGTGTTATGCTTCAGGCTATTTTATGTTACCTTATGCAGAAATGAAGATAAAATGGAAGAGCTCACGAAACATGTTGATATTTGTTTTACGCTCTCTGTATTAATCTCATAAGACATACGACTGAGAAGCATAGTAATGGCAAAGTTACATTAGTAGATGTAGCAACAGAAGTGGCAACGATTCAGATTACCTTGATGTGTAAATCATTTTAATTTAGTTCTTAGTATCCGATAACAAATCAGTTTGCACTATGAATTCCACACACGAACTTACTTCACATTCCAAATCATTTCCCTCTGTTCTACGTGTGGCTAATTATTTTTTCTCAAGCTTCTTTGTATCTTCTTCCAAATATATTAATTTAATTTTCGTTCGTTTCTAGTTTGTAAAATCCCAGTAAACACATTTTTGTTTAGTAATTTATACTTCTAATTTGTAACGTAACTACAAGTTTCTCTCTTCACATAGTAATGATAGTAGTAATAGGAATTTACAGGGTGTCGCAACCATGTCATGCGCATCTCTTATTCGACAAGTCCATTGTTGATCTTGGAGTCCATTGTCCTCACAACTTTTATCCATTTTTCCCGATGTCACCAAATGGATGCGGGGGATCGTTACCTTAAATTAACGCCGTGGCTGTTTTCATCAAAAAGAAAATGATCTAATTAAGATCATTGTTGCAACTTTGAAGAATGTATTGTGCTCACATCGCGTTCTACAAAACGTAAACTATATTTGTTACCTTCATAACCTTATATGATCCTATTGAACTATGCGAGAGAGACCAAGACTTACTTCAATTGTTAAAGAATGTTTAGTACTTAGTTTGTTGTTTTGTCAAAATGTTTGTCTTTCAGTCGAGGATAACGTTATGCAGAATGGACAAAGATTTTTTGGCCAAACTAGAATTGCGCACAAAACCTGGCCAAAGACGAATGTTGATAATGGTTCACTAATCTCCGAGCACGAATTGCGCACAGAGCGGCACATGATAGGAGCAGGCCCAGGTGCGCTGGCAGGTGAAATAGAAGTGAAGACCATTCGTGATGATAACTTTTTGTTGAGGACGCATTCTGCGATATAATTGGAATATAACCACCGGATGAAAAATTGACTGGTTTTGCAGACTCTCTTGTAGAAAATTATATTTGACCAAGACGAGCAGGCTACATTTCCCACCACGCATTTGAGCAGCCGATTCAGCAGCTTTGTGGAGGACGACAAATGCATGCGAGAGCTCTCACTCCAGATTCAATGCTTCGTGCAATTCTCCGCACCCGAACATAATAACCTCTTGAGGAGCTTGAAGTCAACCCAGATAGACACTTACGTCCGTGTTAATAGTGTGCGAGAAGGAAATGTTGCACAGACTGACAAGAAGCAAAACAAAAGTAGGCATTCATTGAAAATAAATTAGTACAGCTTAGAAATAATAACAATGATCGTTTGAGTTTTGTGAATCTTGTTAATTAGAAGTGAGTGATTTAATCATAATAAATTTGTTAATGTCTATATTAAAATGTAATTGTTAAGAACATGTGACTCGTTTGGATCTCTATATTAAAATGTAATTTGGTATATGATTACTGACAATTTTGCCCAAATCTAAAATAAAATTCTTATTCTTATTCTTAATTTCATTAATTGTTACATCCTTTGAATTTGTTCCATTTCTGTCCATTTGTTCCATATCTGTATGTATTTCCAGCAGTTCGTGCTCGGTGGAAGGGGACGAACGTCGGTCCGGTGCGACACCTGAACCAATGTAGATGCGCAATTCGTGCGAGCCCGAGCCAGCCGCACACCGGATACGACATGACACGACGCCATGGCGAACGCAGAGAGGGGTCTGTTGGGGCTACATCCCGCCATTAATATTGAGGAAATCAATATTTGCAAATAAAAACATTGAATAATTCGGGAAAGAAACAGAGTAGTAAATGCAATTCCCCGTTAAAGTGACCGCCGATTGCCATTTTTCAGAATAAAAAATGTAGTATATACCGTCCGCCTAGAAACAATTATGTATTATAAACTTTTACAATTCCAGCCCCTTCCGAAAAGAAAATATTCTGCACAGTGGCGGCGAGGGGGGCAGTTGCAAACCCACCACTTTTCGCCACTTTTGACTCCGCACTATGCTCAATCTTATCTACACAGGGACATATACTGTCTTTGCCCCCCCAGTTATGGCACCTTGCCCCCCCGGTTTTGGAACCCAATCGCCGCCACTGAATTCCTGCATATGCCATTGCAGGACGCGAGTAGTATTTTTTGTTGCAAAACGTCTCAGGGAAGGTTTAACACGAGGATATTATGGCAGCCGCACACCTAACAAAACACTTGACTCGAGTTACGTTGCAAATATTTGCGACAAAACAACAAAGGACTCTGGAATTTGATCTCGCGAGGAGAGATATGCAACAAACGATCTTCACACATGCGAAACCATTGTCTTTAGCACACCGCCAGCGTGTGATTCAACACTATCGTTTGACAGCATCAATTGTATATAGTTTCTTGCTTGAAGCAGACTCTACTTGTAGTTTGTGCTTTGTATCTTCTCTAACAAACCCCTACTAAAACTCCGTCAACTTGGAGTGCAGCAATCACGAAAATTCAATTTTACAATACCAAACGTTTGTACAAGTTTCGTACAATTTTGTACACCCCGTAAAAAGTTTTGTAACATCCTGGTTCAAGAGAAATTCAAACTTCAAAAGTTGTATTCCAAGTTGACGCTGGATTGCAACAATCCCGAAAACTCAATTTCACAATACCAAAGTTCTGTACAGTTTTGTGCACCCCGTAAAATGTTTTGTAACACCTCGGTTCATAAGAAATTAAAACTTCAAAAGTTGCGCTCCAGCGTCAACTTGGAGTTCAACATTGGTCAATCTGTTTGAAAATGGGCTTAAAATAATGTACAGGTTTTGTACAATTTTGTACACCTCGAAAAAAGTCTTGCGCCTCAGTTCGAAAGAAATTCAAACTTCAAAAGTCACACTCCAGTGTCAACTTGGAGTGCCATTGCCCAATCTGAATCTGTTCAAAAATGGGCTTAATATAATGTACAGGTTTTGTACACTTTTGTACACTTAGAAAAAAGTTCTGTAGCGCCTCGGTTGAAGAGAAATTCAAACTTCAAATTCACGATGAAGGTAGATTGTATGTTAGATGTTAACACAAAGTTTAGACACAGGTAGCAGACACGACACGATTGGACCTAGAAATTTAAGCACAATTTAACACATCATGTCTTTCATCTTTAAGCTAAAGTTAGAGTTTGCTTGTTTTAAGCCTACTTTATGCACAGACAGGTTAATCGGAACTGGATCTGCAGTTTGTGTGGAATCAGAACCACTGCTGAGTATGCCAAAGGGGGCTGAACTGTTGGTTACAAGGTGACTGCGTTGTCCTTCCCAAAGGAAAGTACATTATATTATAAACCCCTATACGTTGCAAATAAATTCAGAATTAGGCAAGTGTCGTATTCAATTATGCTTAGTTTTAATACATATTCTTAGAAGTGGTATATATACATAAAACAATAATTTCCGATACTGGCAGCACAGATTTCCACTGAAGAATCTCAAAAAGCCTGTTTCAGATGGAGATTGTCTTTGAGTGTCCTCTTCGCAGTTCCTGATTTTGGACTCCCGATGGTGAATGTTTTCCTTGTCTTGCCGAGCATCTTGTTGTTGGCACCATTGTTCATTCCTGACGATCGTCCAACAATAAAGCGCTACAACTCAGTGTAGTTATTTGAAGATACGTCGAACTCTTGTTATTTTTATTGTCAATGAAAGAAATAAAGTTTATCTAATTAGTATTCAAACAAATAAGCAAAGTAAAAACTGTATAAAATCGAAAAATGTAATTAAAAAACAGTATTATATTGTATTCTGCTACTTAATACAAAAACTAAATGATTCCACGTTATTGTTTCATGTAAGAGGTCACACAATATCATTTTTATGAGTAAAATTTCTTTCACGAGGTGTGTAAAAGTTAATAAAAAAATGGAATTCAGTACACTAACTGTATTGATGTGTGAAAAAATAGTTGAAAACAGTTCTGCTGAATATTCACTCACCTGTTGGATCGAGTATCAAAGTCTTCCCACTTATATAATAGTAATAATAGTTTATTTATTTAAAGTACTGAGAACAGTTACAAAAACATCGTACAGCACTATGTCACAAAGAGTAATATAAAAGGATTAACTCATAATGGTTTCTACATAAAATCACATGCTGTACCTAAATATAATATTTTAAGGGAAGTCATAATCGAAATCATCGATTAATATTTTTATAAATTCATCACCATTTTTCAATTTTACTGATTATAATGCATTTTTTCTTGTTTTATATTTTGGAACGATATAAACAATTACATTTCTAAAGTATTCACTATCAGTCCTATTTGACAAGATGTTTTGTATAAATACTTTGATTTTATCTTTCCTTTCTAAGCTCAAGGTTGTTAAATTAAAAATTTCTAACCACTCCATATATTTTAGTGACATGTAACTTTTCTTCATTTTCATACAAAGTACGAGTAACCTAATAAATAATATCTGAATTGATTCAATTTTCTCGGTGTGACTATTTGCTGCTATGTTCCATAATTCACTTCCATATTTCAATAATGGACGAACTAAAACTATAAATAGAAATCTTAAAGTTTCCATTTTATTAAAAGAAGTCCAATTACAAAAATATAAAACCTAGAATGTTTTTAGCTTTTTTACAAACTTCAATTATATGTTCCTCAAATGACAGTTTGGAATCTATAATTATACCAAGATCCTTATGACTAGAGCAAATAGAAATCTTATTAGATTTAATAACATATTTAGAGACAATACAGTTTGTTTTTCTTGAACATCTCAATAGTTTGCATTTAGCTAAATTAATTTGCATTCCATTTATGTTACACCATTGTATTACTCTATTAAGATAATCCTGTAATTTAAAAACATCCGATCCATTTTTTTCCCTGAATATTTTTAGATCATCTGCATATAAAGAAAATAAAATATAATAATAATAATTATTATTATTAATAATAATAATAGTAAATTTGAAATAAAATTGGTTTATCTTTAATATTGCACAATAATGATTATTGTAAAATAACAAAATAATGATGATAAAAATTATTATTATTCTACTAATTAAGTGTTATCAATGGTGCATTCCGCCCCGCCCCACAAAAATTTCTGGCGACGCCCTTGCATCCTTGTTAAATACTGGAGTGTTTGAACGCTGGAAACAAATATGAAATTAAGGAAGCAATGAAACCAGTCCATTTTAAGCGATATGCACGTGACCAATGCAAATCGCCTCTGAATATGCATGAATGGCGGTGAAATGTCTGGTCTTCCTGTCACGGCCATCCTTCCTTGCAACGCTCCGTCGGGCACGAATCCAATTTTTGCTGCACGTGATAGCTTCGGTTCAATTGCGCAATATGTTTGGCATCTGAGAGTGCATATGCAAATATATATATTCCCGATGAAGCAATGAGTTTTGGGCGTGACAGTGAAATATGTGAGGTTGACAATTGCTACGTAATAGGTTTTCCGGAAGGAGTGTCTCCGACAGAAGTTTGTGTAAATATTTCGCTTCCTAATGCTTCTTTTTTCATTATTATATTCCTCCATCAATGTCACTGATATCTCATCTGTTACAATAAACAGCTTTGCGTTTTCCACTATATGCAATTATCTATCAACGATTCATTTATCAGTATAAGTTAGAAATATCACAAATCATCTTGGACGGATGAAAAAGTTAGTAAATACCAGGGCCGAGCCGATACCGCTTTGACTCGATACCGATACCGATGATTGAAAATTGTAACAATTAAAAGTTTTTTTCTCGCAGAATTTAAATTCGGTCCAAGTTAGCGTATTGTTTCATTGAAAAAAGGTTTCTGGGCTGTATATAAAATTGATCCGAAAAAAAGGTTCTTGGACCGTATTTAAATTCAGCCAGAAAAAAGATTCCTGAACCGTATTTAAATTAATCCGGAGAAAAGGTTCCTGGACCGTATTAAAATTCACCCGGTCGTTGCTTGTAATATATCCACACGATAGACCAGTTCCATCCTTGTACGCTTCAGAGAAGATCAGTGTTGGAGGCACTCAGTGATACACTGTTTTAAGCTTTCGCTGCATTTGTGTTACAGATTCTAACTCCGCAAGCCACAAGACACAAATAGCTTTTCCTGCGGAGACGCCATTTTTGTTTATTGAGCCCACCAGCGCCACCACAGGCCGGAGACCCTAACTAGCACAGCTTTGGCAAACTTTCACAGTTGCTAGTTAGTTTTCCTCACAGAGAAGACAGATGTGATTTATTTTTCATTCTGCAGGGGAAGGGATTTATATACATTACTTGTAGATAGCCGGTAGTATTATAATGCATTACTATGCTTATATTTTCTCAAGAATGTAATTTAAAATACCATCTGTTCTCTACCATGAGTTTATTCAGATTTTTCCATCTGCGGGAGGGGTGTAAGGTTGTTTTCAGGATGTTTAAAGTATATTCTGCTCCAAATTTCGAACAAATTTGACTTTTGTGAAAACATTTTAACAGACTGTTTGGAAAATATTGCGAGGATGTTAAGGGGTGTGTGGAAAATCACTGCTAATATCTCGATTTTGTCTGCTGGTCTTTATACAGTCAATAATATGCCTAAATTATATCAGCATAAATACAAAATATCGAGATGTGAACAGGATATATAGCTGCTTTATTTTTGCAACATCTCGGTTCATAATTTACTTGAACATTTTTAACTAGTCTAGTCTAACTGTGCAATATTTCTATCAGTTGCTATATTAGCTGCAAGTGTATGTACAGGGCTTTGATGGAGGTTAGAAGACTATACGAAACTCTAGTTTATACTCCTCATTATACTTAGATATGACTTTTTAAGTTCCCATGCAATGAAAAAGTAGTACGAACGTCTTTCCATTATCTCGGAAAGAACGAAGGCTTGGATGGATAAGTAAACATACTAAATACTGTTAAGTCCACAACACGAGAAATGTAATGCACTTTCAGCCTATTTTGGTTTGGTTTGAGTTGTTTAAGTCCACTTTATGCACAGTAAGGCTAATCGGGACTGGACCTACAGTTTAGAGTGGGATCTGAACCTCTATGTGCCTACACCGGTTATCGAACCCGGGTCCCTTCAATTACAAGGCGACGACGCTACCACTGCGCCGTCGGGGAGGCCCTAGAAGTCTACTTTGTTTCATAGAATTAACGGGTTGAACACTAGAAGAACGGTTCCGTCATTTTTGACGGGTGACTATTATTATTATTATTATAATTTTGACAATGTTAAATTTTCTCCACGGCTTCCATGTTTTGTGACTTAATATTTATTCGACCTGTACACTTTGAGAAAAATTCGAACTTAAATGTCATTCCTGAAGTATACTACAATGGACTACTACTTTTAAGTACAATCACCCGTCATTTTGAAGGCTGCGTTTTTCATGCACAGCCGTCTTTAAACAATAGCGGGATCACAGCGCACGTGAACATTGTTTCATTTTAGTATTGTTGTTTGTCGAATAGACGTACTTTCAAGTTGAACGTTAGTTCAGTGAGTCGTTGGTAATTTATATCAATTTCTTGTATTTGGCTTAGTTGCGTGTGCAGTATGTCGTAGGAGAAAGGTTTACAGGATCGTGATACAGCTCATTACCTCCTTGAACTATCAGATGTCGAATCAGAGGTTGAGGACAATATTTATGAAGATAATTGCTGAGGGAAGATAATATCAGTGCAGGAATAAGTACTGATTACCTACCACCTACGAACTTGTCAACAGATTCTTCTTCGGATGAAGATGTGCAATATGACATCAACGTAAGACAATGTCGGCAGACTGATGATTCATCCGTTCCATGTGAGTTTTCTTATAATTCTAATTTTTTATGATGAACAAGAAAATTATTTTTTTCAAAAATTCCCGCCAAAGAAAAGTGTATATAATATAAATGGTTAGAAAATGGTTTTACAAATACAATATATCTAACCAAATGCATAAATGGAATATATACAATATAGTTTTCGTGATCTGAACGTAACAAAATATTCCTTTATTTACTTCGTGTCATATCACACTTTCTGAATCCTTTCTTTACAAAGACAATATGTACCCCTCCATCGGAAGTCCAAAATGCGATGTAGTGTACTAAATATATTGTATATATATAATATAATGTAATTATAATAAAATAATTACAATATATTCACATGAACACTTCATTTTTCACATGTAATATTCAAAATTATATTCTTTCATTTCCTAGACCCGTCATGTGGGCGAGGGAGAGGACGGGGTTGAAGCCTTGGTCGTTCGCAGATTCGCTTCCCATTACCAGTCTTACCTCTGGTGGGCACAACAGAAAAATCTCCTGATGGGACTACGTGTTCTATCATTTCACCTGAAGATGGTCCTGATAGGAGAGGTTCACAAAACATCCTGCGAAATAATTCTGGACCTACAGTGTATGCCAAGAGACACGTAGTGAAAGGATGTTATGTGAGTTTGTGGAGGATTCTTATAGATCAAAACATGTTACACAATATAAAGACATGTACCGAACGTAGGGTATGTGAAGATCTTCAGACTGTCGACTGGATTTTAGAAAAAGAAGCCTTGGAAGTAGTGATTGCGCTCATGTAGTACGTGCGAGGTGTTTATGGTGCAAAAAACTTTCATGTGAAAACATTGTTGTCAAAGACATGGGGACCACAATTGGTTTTCCAATACAAAGACCAGGGATATTTTTATTGAAATTTTGAAGTTTCTTCGTTTTGACGATAGAAGTACCCGTCAACAGAGACTCGTAACAGATCGCTTTGCTGCAGCTTCTCCAATTTGGAATCTATTCGTCGCAAATTCAATTGAATGTTAGGATCCTAGTGAAAATGTCATAATAGATGAGCAGCTTTTCCGTTGCAATATATGAGCAACAAGCCCGACAAGTTTGTAATAAAATTTTGGCTTGCCGCAGACGCTAAATCCAAGTACATGGTAAATGGTTTCCCTTACTTGGGCAAGGAGTATGATCGACCATCGAACAAATCTTTGGCAGAACATGTAGTCACGAAGCTGGTACAACCCTTCATGATTAAAGGGATAAATATTACTACGGACAATTTCTTCACTTAGAAGAACTTGGGTGAGGACTTGAAGAAGAAGGGCACCAGCATCGTTGGAACTTTGAAGAAAATTCGAAAGGAAGTTCCTGGATCTACAAAACTTACTGCGGCCCCTTTGTACAACAAAGTTCTCTACAAATCAGGGGACATCACTTTGACATCCTATCAAGGGAATGTGAAAAAAATGTTGTGTTACTTAGTACAATGCATCAAAATGTAACGATTGACAAGAGTTCAAAGAAACTACCAGAAAGAGTGATATTTTATAATGCTACAAAATATGGAGTCGACATTCTTGATCAAATACCGCGACTCTATACAGTGGAGTTTGGTTGCAGAAGATGGCCTATGCACGTTTTCTTCAACGTTTTGGATCTAGCAGCCATCAACGCATGGAACTTATACAAAGAAGTGACGGCAGAGATTATATTTTAAAATTATCACAAGAATTGGCTGGACCGTATGTGGCTAAAAGAAAACAGATTCCTTCCCGGCCAATCAGTTCACCACTAAGTAGTGACATCCGCAAGACTTACCAGATAGGAGGTTCTAAAGGCAAGAATAAGTTCAAAAACCTCTGCGTGAACTGTCAGAAGTATGTATGTGGATCTTGTTCAGGACAGGCATACTATACTTGTGTTCGATGACTTGATGCATCTGGTGGTTTTGACTAACAACAATCCAGCTTTTGTATTGAGTAAGTTAACTACTAACCTTAGTTTTTGTTAATTAAGTACCCAATATTATCCAATATAGGAGGAGAAATTTGTAAGAAAATGTTATTTTGATGCAATAATAAAACAAGTTTTGAAACAAGGAAGTTCGTTATATTGTTGATTTATTGATTTATTTTATTTTACTTCGCGTGTTGTGCCTCTTGGCTAATATTCGAAGATGGGGATGAGTGATGAAATGATGAAATTGATGAATGGGCATTCACAAAAAAATCATGCCCGAGCGGTATTCGAATGACGGGTTCGTCCTAATTTGTAGGTAAAGAACATCCGTCCTTCTAGTGCCTACCATATTACATTTTACTACTAATATAATACATTAATAGCATAGCAAAATTACTATGGACAAGGAAACTTAAATTACGGTACAATTTCTGGTAGTGATCCTACTTCAGAGTATCACTAACACTAGGCAATTCGAGAAATCTGGCAACACTTTGGGTGTTACTAAGAGAGGGAGATAAGCCTAAATTGTCTTTCCCCTCCATGAATAGAAAATAGACTGGATAATTAAAAAGCTAATAGCTATGTACCTACTTATTTACTAACCCCATGTGTATTCAAAAATAAATCGTCGTATGCACAATATTTTAAGACTTTTTACTTTCATAATAAAAATACTTTTAATGCACTTTAGCAAAATTTTAAATGCTCTCAAATATGTTTTGCGCGAGCGAGACATTCAAAATATTGCGCAAAAATAGAAAAAGGTGTAATGTCTGCTAGTTTTGTCCTGAGTGACATCAACATGTTCTGAGCTAATGAATCCTGTATACGCTTTGTTGTAGCAATATAGTGCCATCTGCTAGAATAGAGTTAAATATAAAGCTTGAGAATATGAAGTCTAAAATAACTTCACGTATGCGAGTCATAAAATAACATACCACACCAAACCCATACTGTACTTTTTTCTTTAACACGTATCAATTAGCACATGTGCTTCTCCTCATAAGTGTTCTCATGAAAAAGATGATCGACCTCTGCTTGTATTACACGCATGAACTTCTTCATCTAATGGGGGAGAATAGAAGGTCCCGTGTTGAAGTGGTGTTCTCATTTCTCGTATGGAAATGACAGAGCTATTCTCCTTCCAAATTGAACTTCCCTAAAATACAAAACCGACTGGATATCACCATGTAAAGAGGACATGAACGTATCCAAGTGCTAGGTCGTTACGTGTAATGTCCCTTTTACATTTCATGTCCGTAAGGTTTCAATCTTATGAGTATTCTCACCCAGGGAGGAGAGCGCATATGGAGCAAAAACGCTTATATGACTTGCATTTAAAACTACAATATCCTCTTCTTTTTCAGATTTTAATACATTTTATTCGATTTAGGACATTTTTCTTTGTTTTTCTTCCATTGGTTTCAAAAGTCGTTCTTAAGCTTCGACCTAAAAAAAAAGCGAGCTTGCTTTGCTATTTTAAAATATGATTATCAAAATATCAATTCTCTGAATGTCAATGACAATGGTTATTTATTAGCATGCGTTGTTAATTGGACGTTATCCATTATCTGGTGCAGTGATTCACAACGGAGGTGCTGTAGCACCTTAGGTTGCTACGAGATATTTTAGACCTAGAGCTTAACGTTAAATCTGAACGAAAATCTAAAAGTAAGTAAATAAATAAATAAAGTGCTCCCCTGTGCTTTGAACCACGCCATGAAGGCGTATAGGGAGTGTGACGTTAGAGCCCCAGACTTTCTTGATCACGGCCGAAGATGGGGGTGATATGATGAGCAACACGCCCTTGGCGGCCTTTACCTCCAAAGTTTCCTCCAGGTACCCACTATATACGACGCTGGGTGGGCGCCTGAGCCGCTTGAACAGATGGAAAAAATTCCGGTTCTCCCCCGCCGAGGATCAAACCCGTGTCTCTCGCATGGTAGTCAGACGCCCGAACGAATTTTTTTTTTCCTTTTTTAATTTTCTTTATTTTATGCAGTAGTGACTACTTACATGATCCTATGATAACATTACACATATATCAGATCTAGATTACATAATTAGGTGTACTTACAAGAAAAGGGCCTGCAAGAAATTTGCATAGAGTGTTTTGCGGTTTGCTTGGTCCATCTGGTAATAATTCTCACTGTATTGATATTGCAGCGAAATTTGCATTGACACTGAATTATGTCCTAAAATATAATAAATATATTGAGCTACTAAAAACTGGACCGCTCTTACTTTAGTAAGAGGGAAGAACACAAAATCTGGTAACAATAAATGATCTACAGTAAATGTATCGGGCGATGTTCTACATATAGTACCAAGGCATTTACACAAATACTTCAATTGATCTACCGTTGCGGGACATGTCGTAAAGTGTCTTCAGCTTGATGATAATTGGAACATACAGCCCTGTCAGTCATTTGGTATCACCACTTTCGAGCACCGGTCGCAATTGCATCGTGAACTACAAGGTACCATAGAGATCGAACGCGGTTAGAAACATGAGATGGTTCGGAGAAGCACAATTCGTAGCTGGTGATTTAACCTGCAAGTCAAATGGTTATATAAAAATTTCACTGTCATGCCATCGACATCCATGTGAGGTGAACCGATTAGGAAATAGCAAAACTCGACAAGAGTTGTCCTCAAATAGTTGTAGTGGGAAGGGATCTTCCCTGGATAAATGGGTGTTCGCAGTTCCACTTCATCTATCAGAGTATGTAGTAATCTTGCTGTTAAACTATCAGGGTAGTGCAGGAGCAACTCAATGTTCCGTTGTAGAAACAAGGCTGAGGCTTGTCTCTCCACTTGGCGCAAGTTGAGTCCTCCTTTACTTGCTGGGAGGCATATATCATCTTTCGTACTTGCGCCGCGTCTTTCGCAGTAACAGGCAAAACTTGCGCAGCATACCACAACTTCGATAATGCAAACATGTTCACATACTGTATTCTAGAGCGTAAGGATAATTGTCTATAACGATTCATGTTCAACACTGCCTGGATTTTTGGGAGAATAGTTGTAAAAGTTCTGGAGACAGTCTCTGTGATGGTCGTAGTGAAGTTTATTTCCAAAATTATCACTTTATATACAATAGGTATAGTTACAGGTTCAGTCCACAGTGGGGTTACGACTTAGGGGTAAGATTTTAGATTTCTTCTGGTTCAAACTAAGTGCCGTCTGCTTTCGTAACGTTTCAAGTACTGTCTCCATACTAGTAAAGTCTAGCCGATGTTTCACGATTACGGTCACATCATCTGCGTACGCACATATTTTGTTGTCTCTCACAAGAAGCCTGAGTTCCTGAAGTTTTTCATGTATAATTCGTAAAAATGGAGCCAGAGCTGCGCAGAATGCAAATAAGGAAAATGGACATCCTTGACGGACAGAACACTGAATAGAAAAGGCTTGCAACAGAAAACCATCGATAGATAACTGAACTCGAGCTTCTCTGTATTAGCTCTGTATAGATTGTACAAAGAAATCTCCACATCCCACTTTTCTAAAGTATTGGAAAAGATAGTCATGTCTGAAGGAGCCAAAGGCACTTTTAAAATAACCCACTAAAGCAGCTTGAGATCCTTCAATATCTTCCATAGAAGTGATGATGTCACGTACACTAGTTAGAATGTGAAATATTTTACCACTTGTAACATATACATATTGATACGGCCCTAATAAAGTGTTCGCAAAATGTTGCAACCTTGGCGTGATCAAATTTGCAAGGATTTTATAATCAGCACATAGTAATGTGATTAGTCTGAAGTGTTCTGGATTTCTGGGCTGAGATATTTTGGGAATCAAAACCACAACACCCGTGAGACTCGTTCTTCCAAGGCGTTTCTTCGTAAACACAGCATTGAGTAAGCGTGTGAACAGTGGACCCACCATTGTCCAAAAGGTTTGGAACAATTCTATCGGGTCACCATCGATTCCCGGAGCTTTTCCTCTTTTTCCACTGTGAACAGACTCGTACCCTTCTTTCTTTGAGAGTAAAAAAGGTAAAGTGCTCCCCTGTGCATAGCACTACGCCATGAAGGCGTATAGGGGGTGTGGGGGTAACCCACACTCTCTTAATCCGGTCGTGAGTGGGGGTGATGTGATGAGCATCACGCCCCTGACCGCCTTTACCCCCCAGGGTTTCCCCCAGGTACCCATGTTATTCGACGCTGGGTGGGCGCCGTGGCCGCTTCCATCGTTAGAGAAGTTCCCGGATTTGAACCGGCCGGGGATCGAACCCGGGACCTTTAGCATGGTAGTCAGACGCGTTACCGACTGAGCCACCGCGGCCTTTGAGAATGGCTGTTCTAAATAGCGACGGTCATCTTCCGTTAACATGGGAAGGTTCATGCCTTGCAGTGGAGGGCGATGGGAGTGTTGATCTTCCTTCTCTTTAAACTGATCTGCATAAAAGTCCCGTAAGTATATTCGTATTAACTTGGGTTCGGGTATTCTCCCCGTGGTTGTATCGAGACACGTTATCCCCTTTCCATTGTGCACCGTGCCTCTCTGCTAACACCTGCACTAGCGAGGCTTCTGCTTGTGTGTCAAACATAGGAAGACGACTCCTAACATTGTAACCTTGCATACGCTCTCTGTGCATGCTCAGCATCACTGTTTGCACTCGTTTCACTTCTTGAAACACTAGCTTCCCTCGTATTAGCTGTGTTGTTAGTTCGTGAAGAACTCGGTAGTAAAAGTTATGTTTCTTATTGAAATCTGAGTATTTTTCACGACTATATGCTAAACAGAAATATTTAATGGAAGGTTTTAGAAAAGTGTCCCACCAAATAATAATGTCAGTTTGACGAACGCTCATTTCTTCCCACTTATTCCATTTTTGTTTAAATTCGGTACGAAATTATTCATCTTCCAATAATCGTACATTGAACTTCCAAAATCACCGCCCTCGTCCAACTGAAGGTACATCTAAACTCATGCCGAGTTGGAAACTTAAATGATCACTAAAGCACGTTGGGAAAATTCTAATCGCAGATATTTTGCTAATCATGTGTGCACTCACGTAGAAACGATCAAGCCGACTCGCTGTGTCGGCACGTATGTATGTGTAGCCGTCTATATTCGGACCTTTAGCCACCCAAGCATCGTGTAGGTTAAACCCTTCAACCAGCGCCTGCAAGCTAATTAATGTATGGAATCCTGGATAGTGGTCCTGTCTTCTTAGAGTACAATTAAAAATCACCCACTAGCACACTGTTTTGACGGGAGCCACATAATGCCTTCGCCACTTCTGTAGCGTAAAATATGTTCCGAGTATTTCTAGCGTTGGTACATGATGGTACATAAACATTACAAAACCATATGTTGCCTATTTGGATACATGTGATACGACCAGACGGGTGATGGTAAACTTCCGATATATGTAGGCCTTCTTTCACAACTATGGCGGTTCCTAGAGAATTGTGAGTTAAATTGATGTACACGGTATATTCACTGCCCAGACAGAAATCAACGGTCCCGACTTCTCGCAGGAAAATTACATCCAGGTGACTTTGCTTAATATAATCGAACAATGCATGATGCTTGACACTAGACTTCATCTTGTTAATGTTTATTGTTGCAAAATGATATATGGGTGTCGTCATGTGGGATTCTGTTATATTGTACCCGGTGAGAATGTTATGTGCAGTTACTGATGTTAAACTAGTTACCTTTTTAAATTCACTAAGACATACGACAACCATAACCATAATAACATTGTGAAGAGGACAACACACTTCATAACTATGATATGTTACACATATATAACACATTTACTTCAAGCGACCAATCAGAGCCGCCGCCAGATTTCTCACTTTGTTCTCTTGTCGCACTCATTGTTCTACGCGGTCGCCGAGACACTGGAGACACCGAACGATGAAGGCCATCTTGCCACCGCGTCGACGCCGTATCGTTCTTAGAGAGACTTCGTTTCTTCTTCTTTTTTGGTTCCTTCGTTGTTTTCGACAGAGCTCCTGATGCGGGGGACGCCATCTCGGAGTTCCCACCTTCAACTGCATGATCATCATCTGCGTGCTGCATCGGACTATGGTGCACCTCTAGAGTAACATCCATTGTTTCTTCCCCATTCTTCTCTGCTACGTGGGCTGCTTGGTTGACATTCACTTGGTCCACACTGACAGGGATGGGAACGTCTGCTGTTGTCTTGTTTTCCACTATGGTGGTAAAGTGGAAACTGGTACGGTAGTTTTAGGTACATCCTGTAGTAAAGCTTGTACGTTGCCCTCATTATCCTGGTCTCCGGAGCGTTTCAGGTGCACAGGTAGTATAGTGGGTATCGGGGTCAGCATTTTCTCAGCAGCCGGCACATTCCTCGGGACAGGACCTGGCGCCCTGGTATAGGACGTATCGTCGGGTTTCTCAATTAGGTGACTTTGGGACGGACAGGTCACGTAAAAATGGTCACTAAAGTCACAGTAACTTCAAGTACGGTCTTGACCGCCAGATGTCAGCCAGTATCGTCCGCACTGATTGTGACGTACGACGGAATCGCACGAGTTAGATTCATTTTGGCGATTTTTCGGCCAGTTCTCACTGGATAAATATGATCACTGGAATACCGTTCATCGTCCAGGGATATTATCTGACCGTATTTACTCAGCACCGGTCGAATAGCATCATCGGACAGTTTACTCGGTACAACGTGCACTCTAACGATCACGTAATTTGCATCCGCCCACGTAACAAGTACTGGACATTCTCCGTCTTTGTCACTATATTTATGCTTTCCGTTTGACTGCAGCAACAACTGTTCACACACTACTTTCGATAGTAGTTTCAGAAAGATACAACGTCTATAATTGTCTGCTTCAATACTTACTACTTGTTCCGGGTTCAATTTCAACGTCTTCCTAATCCAATTGTGTATTTCCGTCGAAGTCGGTTTCTTTCGCACTTGACTGAAGTTCAGTTTTAGTGTATTCAATCTCTTGATTACCATGTTGGCAGCGTCGTCGTGTTTCACTTCAACCGGACTCGTGAGTAATACGCGCTACGTGACATCGAGCTATTAGAGAGACGCGCAACAACAACCATCCCGGACTACTGCTTGAGCCAGACTGTCGACTGAGCTACCGCGGCTATCTGGAATCGAAAATAGGATTCCTTGATTACAAGGCAATTTGACTTTAAGCAAGACTGAAGGACATGTAAATGCTACATATACATATCGATGGTTCTGACTTTTGATTGCGTATTAATTATGCCACGTCAATGTGTTAGAAACTAGTACAACTAGAAATAAATGGTCGTAGAACAGATAGAACCGATTTTGGTATCTTCAATCAAAGAAGCAAAGTTTTCATTTAAGTCCATTTATGCTCAGACAGGCTAATATGTACTAACTCTATAGTTTAAAGTTAGGTCTTACCTCAGAAATATATTGCAATGAGGCACCGTTAATCACTATTCTATCAGGAAAGCCCGAAATTCAGTCAAACGGTATAAATTAATTATGAAAATCATGACATATTTCTAATAGTTTTCTTCATTTAACTATGAGAGGATCTAAAAATATTTGATTTGCGGTAAGACATAAAAGTGCTTTTGAAAGTTGTACCAACGAAGGAACGCTAAAAACGCAATTTTACATCCATACTACCCACGCTTCTCACATGACTGTCATCCAGAAAACAGTTTCAGGGGTCAAAATCCTCTTGAAATCTAAAATGTTCCCGAGATTTCATTTCAAACTTTACAGTTGACGTTTAAGCTTTCTAAGCGACAGAAGCAATTACAAGAGACGAAGAAACGAACTCGTTGAGAAAATTAAAAGAGACATCTTAAGACAGAGAAAATGAGGTATTAAGGTTGTGAGATTGTCCCCGCGTTTGTAAACATGTTTAAATTTACTCGGAATTACAGCTACGAGGAGCTCGCCTACTCATTCAAGACTTGCCGCCTGGTTTTCAAAAATCCCCCTTTCGTCTAAACGTTGATTTAATTTCCAAGAATAATTGTTCCTGAATCTCGGAGTGTAATTTGTAACTGGGTATCTATGATATAAGATACTGTCGTAGTCGTCGAGAACCTTGCGTCCTAATTTGATATTTTTTCCTCAAAGTTGTGTCTGCAATTCTGCATTTACGGTAGGCATAATCGGGATTTATCCAAATATTAGTTAACCTTGTTAATTTTCACAAACGCAATCACTCCTATATATCTTTCTATCTAATATCCCTTCTCTCTCTCTCTCTCTCTCTCTCTCTCTCTCTCTTTCTCTGTACATATACACTAGCTGATTACCATGTGTTGCCCGGGTATTTATTTATCTCAATCTTCTATTAGACAGGAAAATAATGAATTCTAACTATAGTGTAAATCGTAACTATTTTTTTTGTTACAAGTATTTAAAGGTATAAGTACAGCATACAAATTATAAAGTAAAATCTTTTACAAATTCACTATATATTATTAATTGAACTGAAAACTTGATTATAAACAACATTTTTAGTTTCACCTCCAGGAGCAAGAATAAATAACAAAAACGGCATTGGGAGTGTCAATATTCATCTTAGGGACCCGAAAGCTATAGATTCCACACTAATATCGGACGTTTTCGATTATTTTTACACTTCACCCCTTCCATCCGTGCATCTGTGGAGTGTCTTACACCCACAGTATTTCTTTCCAGCTTGTAGGTCATATGTGTACCAAGTTTGGTTGAAATTGCTCTGTGTTCGAGAGTTATGCCTGAACAAACACACACACATATACATCCATTTATATAGATATATAGATATACACATAGAGAGAGAGAGAGAGAGAGAGAGAGAGAGAGAGAGAGAGAGAGATAGATAGACGTGTGAATAATTTCGCCAATTGAATTAAAATATTTTTAAAGATGATGGCTTTTTCTGATTATGTAACACTGCGTAATTATAATATGCTGCGTTTTATGTAGTTTTCTTCCTGTCTTCTATATATTTTTTTCCACCAGAGTGTAAGTAAAGTGCAATGTTATTTGGTTATTTGGAAGGACAATATCATGTAGAGCGATTAATAAATATATAATTAAGGATACTTTGTCACAAATATTTTTTCACCAACAAAGAAGTGTAATAACATACTGTTATTCCATGCCAAAATGAAGATCAATGGAGTTTAACGTAAATAATAAGTTTTATGGGTAGTAAACCACTTTTCAAAATATTACAGCTTCTAGAAAGTTTCTTAGTAACCGCTGCCACGGACCCCACGAAATTTTTTCGACACAAATGTATTGGTTGATTTCTTCTATATTACTTCGCTTTTCTGCCACTTTTGGCTAATCGCTAATATGAGGATGAAAGGTGATAAAATGAGAGATATGAAGTGAAATTCACAAACATGACCACACGAGACCCTCATAGGATTACACTATCTTTGAATCCAGACGCCAGAGCCTCGTCAATATGCCAAATGCAGTCCAGGGTGTAGTACGTGGTAGGAAGGTTGATATTTGGTTGTCTTCAGATAGAGTCACCCATGGATGAAGGTTATTCTAATGGAAGAATATCTACATGCTTTGAACCTATAACTCTTTTAATTTTAAAATGCAGTGGATTAGCAAGGAGTGGGCGAAGTGGCTGGCTTTAAATTCTAGTTAAACTTTATAATACGTCAAATCAGGGGCGTAACATACGGACGGGCGGGCTGTAAGCCTAAGGAGCCCCGAAAAATTTAAAGATTATTGTCATATTTCTCATGTGAAACATTTACGCAAACATTCACGGTAATTTGTGTAGAATGTTTACCCATTTAATATTTTCATGAATAAAAAGCAATTTGTCTTGTCTTTTCTTCTTTCTCTCGACCTTGCACTCTCGATTTTAACATGTTAACAATAAAGCACCTCCAACTGCCACGAAGCAAGTGCCAGGCATTTAAATGCTTGGGTCGTTTGCAACTCAAGAATCCAATGGATAATATAAGCAGTTCTTACTTCCTTCCTACAGATTCATATTTCAGCTCCCGGAAAACAAATAAAGACATTTTTAGGGTGTGAAATTATTAAATATAATTTTCTTTAGTAATTTATTATTATTTAAATATGATAATCTGCTGACGTATCCCTGAAGATTTTGTGTCGATTCAAATGGAGTTTTCAAATTTAAAAAAGGATGGGGGCCTCGCATTCTAATCTCGCCCACGGTCTCACGATAAGTTGCTATGCCACTACAGGAACCTATCTAGCATTCCATTTAAATGCAATAATAACTTGCAGAGCAGCAAAAATGTAATAATGAATCATATCGGATAGCGTATGGTATATATCTGTCATGTCGCCATCTTTATATTACACATGGTTTTGAATTACAATAGTTTAGATTCAAAATTAAACTGTAGTCACTGACACGGTAATGCCAAATTAGGGTATTAAACCATTAATTAATAAGAATCTGCGAGGTCGTGTTTTGTTGATCATATATGTTTGTGTTGTCCCTTGATCCATCTCATCCTATCATCATTCATCCTCACCTTCGCGATTAGCCAAACGTGGCAGAAAAGCGAAGTAGAATAAATCAAATCACTCATTTAATCTTCATAGCCTGATTAACACGAAGAAGTGGAGGGGTGACGTAAATTAACTATAATGCAATACGACAACAAATTGCCGTTTAGTAAATATTCCACTTGTTACCGCACGTTAAGCAATGTAATGACTGAACGGTCTTTCGTTCTTAAACAAAAGGATGATCTAGTGCAATGGTCATGAGATCCTATCTCTAATAGGAAAACCTGATGCGTGTGACGTCAGAGCTACCAAATGGTAACAGAGCCTTTCGAACATTTTTCTCTCTGGGAACACATCCGAAGCCATAAAAATTCTAAACACACAAAGCACAAAGGCTTTTGGTGTGCTCAGCTATTTTAAGAAAACTTAAAACGGTCAATGCAATTCAGAACTGTTCCTCTTGCAACTGTTCCAACGGTTAAATCCGCCGAAGGAAGCTTATAAATAGTTTATACGTCTGTTGTTCCCGATTGCCAACCTTCGGATCTCCTTCGATATTTTCTTGCCAATTATTTCTCGTCCTCATACTCAGTGTCAAATTAGATGCACCATAAAACGAAGATTCTCATGCTGGAGATTGAGCGGGTGCCAACTGAGTTCCGTTGAAGGATATGTGTTGGCGAACGAGGCAACAAGCATATTTTATTTCGTTGGAATTTCTTCTCCACATAGGTGGCAAGTATGTTGGAAAACAGAATTGGAAGGCTTCTTGGAAAACCATGTTGACACTTTGGTGGTTATTAACTCGTCGTAAAGGGAAAAGGCAGGGTCGTGAAAAACTGACGAAAGAGTTCATAACTTCTAAAATAAAATTTCACGCTCTTCATCCAAGCTTTCCCCTCTTCTCAGCACTTAATTTCGCTATTTTGACCAGTTCGATCACTAATAACATTATGTTCAGTCATATTCTTTCTGAGTATTCATAAATATTAATATTATTTTTTCTCTGCGATTAATGTTGCACTTTTATCCCTTTTGGCTGGACAACACTTACAAAATGTGGACTCAGAAGAGTATTAGTCTTTTACACACACACACACACAGAAACTAGTTTAGAAAGATACTGAATGCCCATATATATATTTCATACTGACTGGTTCCTGTGCTGATTAAATGAAATGGTATGTGCAATGATTCATCTAACTGATTCAATAATTTTAGAAGAGTTTGTGTCTTTGTGGTATGGATTACTATGTCGCTAGAACTTGCAAATTTCCTTATGCGGTAGAGTTATGACAAGACCTCGGATTTAAGGTTTTTAACCTTTTTTCCCATTACCGTAATATAAAAAATAACAACTGATGATGTTTTACAGTGCCTAAAATAACCTATTTTGCTTGCTGGAACCTAATTTAGGTTTATATGCCTAGACCAAACTTTCTTTAGGTCTTTATATATTTTTTAAGGTTTTGCAGAATTTTTATTTCACGCAGAGGTATTTGCTCTCTTTGGTGACGAAAAATTCAATTTCTAACGTGTTTGAAACATACTCTCTGTAGATTTCTCTCCCACCAAGTCCATCATAATTTTTCAAAGCTCTAAACAAAGCAAATTGTCTCTCGCCACTCTTACCTGCACAGTTCAACGTGCAAAATTCTGATCCGTATGGTCGCGTCAGTTCGGTGCTATGTGTCCTTGCGAAGAAATATTTCAGCATTCAAATTTATACCGCTGAATTTGTTTCTGTTTAAAGGTAGGGTTCAAATATAGATACTTTTGAATATAATGTATGCCAATGAAAATTTGGTTAGAAAATTAATATTTGATTGTTATATATACCTGCTAAATTTTCGTATGGTTCTTTTGAACTATGTTTTAACCATTGTACAGTCTTGGACAATGCTGGGTTGTAACTACCCTATTGAAGAAGCACTGAAGCAAGCCCTCGGTGTCTGACCACCAAGCGCCTTGTGAGTAGACAACCCAAACAGCATTGCAATTCTGCGGCTTGTATACCAGTCACGGGTATACATCACTGTAAATTGAGTAGTGATGCCTAAGAGAAATACGACATGAAGATTGTTGGAAGTAATGTCTCGTGTTCTCGACATGGAATAATTCTCGGTCCAAGTTACGTTCCTTTATTTAATGTTGTTTGGTAACGAACCTGACGGACTGGGTTTATATTTTCACCCCTTGCAATACACTAAGTTCTATATTTTACAGTTATATTAATGCTTTGAACGAAAATAATACCTAGAACAACATCCAACACACGTTCACACCACTCTTGTCACACACATGCACGTGAAAACGTACACACAAAGCTAAGTTTTAACTTCCAAGTGAATGTCCAAATGACAGTAAACGGAGAAGCATGATGTGCGAAGCATGTGATATTTCACAGAATGAATGCGTCTATTTTTGACACACGTGGTTTCTATTAATAGAGAATGAGACAATTATCAGAAATTAAGATGCATTTACTTTTTCATGTGCTGAGGAAGGAAACAGACTGACTGGAAAAAAGAAAATGTAGTGCTATTGATAGTGTGTTGGTTAGCGTGCAGGGCTTTCATCAGCGAGGCCTGGGTTCGATCCCCACCATGGGCAAATTTTTTTATTATTTTCTTGCAGTGAACAAGTTTATTATTTTGTTTTCTAGGCATTTTAACGAAAGGATACACATCAAATTTAATATTTTAATCTGTCCTTTCATTCTTCTAATACGTTCTCTATCACAAGGGATATAGAGATTCTCTACCTTGGCCAAGGATATTTTCTCAATAGTTCCGTAGCTACGATTCTCCAGTCCCTTCCACCCATTTATTTATTTACTTTCTTCATATCTACTCACGAAATACTATGAATGTAGCGAAAACACACAGATATAGTTAGAACAAGAAACACACCTTGCATCGAAGGTTCCAGGTTTGAGTTCTGGATTTATTGCGAGGGTGGATTATAACTGTGTGTATATTTTTCATCTTCGTCTAAAAAACATTCCTCACTATTCCCGTGATTAACTTAGGGAGAGACCAAAGCTACTCAAATAGCAAAAGTACAGAAAACGCATGCCACACCTGGCTACGCATGTTATACCTTGGGAATTAGCAATCTGAAAATAAACTTTCGTTTTGGTGGACTACTTGCAAAATCGTTTCGTTTGGAGTGTTGGCTAGCGTGTTGGCTAGCCTGTCGGGCTAGCGTGCTGGCAACCTGAATTCGAGCCCACCAGAAGGTAACTTTTTTTGTCTAATTTCAGCCAACCTTATTTATAAAAATTGAGTTTTCTTCAAAACCTTTTGAATTACATGCCACTTCGTATGTTAGTAATCTGCAAGCAGAAAAATGAACATTTCTTGTTCCGAAGCGACTATGTATTTGTGTATACGTTGAAAAAAACATATTTATTTATTAGCGGAAAGCATGCAGCCACGTTATAATTGAGATCCCCACCTAGTTGTCAGTGCTAATATGGCAGTAGCTACATTCTGTCAACACACCGACTTTAACGCTCCCCGTAACGTTACCTTTCCACGTTTCAAAATCGTGAGTGCTGTCTAAAGTAAATACTTTGATACTTGCATTTGCATGTTCGAATCCAAAGTAATACGATTTTCTTTCCCAGCAAATGACATTGAAACTATTAATAACTGTTTTTGCAATGTGATATTGATATCATATATTGAAAGATTAAAAATTGAGAATTTCTCATAAACCAACTTATAAATACCACTGATGTGAAGCGTGAGATGCACGATCAGAAAGCCTGAATGTTGCATTGAAAACTGCAGAGAACAATGACTGACTTATGAACAGCGAAAAGGGATTTTAGATATTACTATAAATAAACAAGGGAGAAGAACACAGGTTGATTTGATGAACTAATTTGTAAACTAAAAGTTTTAATTAAAGAAATAAAATACGTTCACGATTTAATATGTCATTCAATTTCAGGCACATTACACCAACTGAAAGAGTATTTTCAAAATTAATAATATTTGGATAACCGACAAATCCGAACTTGACGTTGAGCCCGTAACGCAGTTGATAATTACAGAAATATACGTAATTTTTCTTGAGCATGCCCTTAATTTTTTGTCTTGATTGTGGAAATAATGTGTTGCAACGAGCACTAGTATGTTTTAGAGAGTGTTTATAATCTCTTGTGTACTGCATAAGAATATTGAAGTCATTCTTAGTTTCCTAATCAAATAAAAATTATTTATTGTTATCTTTAAAAAGGAAAGCTTTTGTTTCTTTGCAGCTGTTAATGATAGAAATTCAATTGCAAACAAGTTGCCAAATTAACAAATATTTATCTTACATATTTGTGCTATGTGCCCGTATGCTTGATACAGGATGAGGAAGGAAGCAGATTGTTGTTGGGTAACCTGTCCTGCTTTTGTCAGAAAACCTGATCAGCATACTGAACCAAGCCGTCACACGAGATACGACTTCAATAATAAGATCAGTTTCTATGGCCAACTTACTCCAAAAAGGGTACTAAAATTGTCAGTTTGAGGAGACTGAGAAATAATTGCCTCCCATATTACATTATACTCTGTATGCCTAGTGTGGTTTGCCTGTCCCTAAAGAATAAGCTGAAGACAAACCTCTGTCGATTGTAACGCGTGTAAAGTCTGTTCCAGCTTACAAATCACATGCAATACCTTCGCTCGCTTCAGTGTGCTGCACAAGGTCATGTTCTACTGATAAGCAGACACCACGTGACTCCGCGGCCAACCGACAGCACCCCAGAGAACCTTCTTTAACTTTGCGAGGTTCCTTCGCATCCCTGATGAAGCGCATGCGTGTAGTCCAGGCACATTTTGCATAATTGGGTAACTAGCAGTGAGTTTGGATTCTGGATATTTTTTGAACTCGGAGAAAAGTAATGATGTGCAGAAAAAAACATTTTTTCTGTATATTTCGATTGTGTGATCAAAGTTGCAGTAAACATATCTCCGTGACACACAACAACAATTACATTAGCCAGTCACTCCCGAGAAAAAAGCGCTTCAATGTTTAGAAACTTAGCAAGCGTTACTCACGAGACGAATATATTGTCCGTCTGTCAGAAGGCCCGGTGGTGTGGTGGTAGCGTGTTAGTTTGACACGCAGAAGGTACTTGGTTCGATCCCCTTTGATTCCCTCCAATTTTTTTCTCAACTCAAGCAACTAATTATTTCATTTTATTTATTGCATACATTCTTATTTTATTTGCTGTGCGAATAGTTGAATTTCGAATTGAATTTTGTTTTTCAAACTTTTACGATAATTACTTGCGAATAGAATTATATTTATTCCTGGTTAATTTTCTCGAAAGAAATGTATACTTTTCACCAGGTATAACATTTTTTGAATAAAACACGTGGACAATTTAATATGTAAATGTTTGTAAAATGATGAGAAAAGTGGAAAACTATCTTAAAAAAATATTTCCATAAATAAAATTGAAAACGTTAAAAATAGAGATTTCCACCCAAAAATAAAGTAAAAATATATTTCACCTTTATTTCAATAAATTATTAAATAAAATGCAAACATTTGTTGCTCGAGTTATTAAAATAAAATTGGGCAGTAGAACGGGAATCGAACCCATAACCTTCGGGACGTGATACTTATTCGCTACTATGGGGCTACCTGGTCACTTTAAAATCATACAATAGCATCTCCTCATCAAGGCACTTGGAAATTATCGAAACCTTCAAGCGCTTTTCCTCGGATTTTTTCTTCCTTTAAGTCCACTTTATGCACAGTAAGAAAGCTTATACCGGACTGGACCTACAGTTTAAAGTGGGATCCCAACCACTCGCGTATAAACCGGGTATCAAAATTTTCCTCGGAAATTGCTGGCTAACGTGCGTTATTATCAATACTCTTTTCGGGCATGGATGTTTGTGTGTGTCCCAATGAGAATAAAGAGAACATAGAGAAAATTGACATGTTTGACAACTGAGAAAAATATGAAGAACTGGGGATACTGACAAGTAGGTGTATTCCTTTAATTCAATAATAAAAAAAAATAACTGCAGAGTACCGTACCACTATAGAAAGTCCCGTCCCAAACCGTAGAATCTCCTTCTTAGATGAAATCAACAGATATTCGCAGTGTGTGACTTTTGTGCTTTTTCCTGAGAAACTTAGATATTTTTTTTTAGTTTACAATTTTAGTTCATCATTAGTTCTTCTCTCTTGTTTATTTATATTAATAACTAAATTCCTATTATAGTACGAAAATAAATTTCACTATTGATAAGTCATGCATTGTAAACTGTTAAAAAATAATGCATTGTTCTCTGCAGTTTTGTGTAGTAAGTGCAGTTTATGTAATTACATTAAACGTGACAGATCAACTACAGATCAATTTTTTACATCGGATAGACACTTGAGAAAAATTGGGAATATAATCAAAATGTCCATCAGCTATTCATTGATTTCAAAAAAGCATATGATTCGGTCAAAAGAGATAAATTATAAATAATATATTAGTCGAGTTTGGAATACCTAAGAAGCTTGTTAATATGATAAAAGTATGCACCAGTGAAACAGAAATTAAAATTCGTGTGGGTATAATGTGTCTGACAAATTTACAATTCATGATGGATTAAAACAAAGAGATTCATTATCTCCATTGCTCTTTAATTTTGCCTAAAAATATGCTGTTAGGAAGGTAAAAGAAACTAACGAAGGAATAAATTAAATGGTGTGAATCAGTTGTTATCATATGCAGATGATTTAAACTTATTAGGGGATGATATAAATAGATTTAAGAATAATGCTAAAATATTTTTCAAAACTGCTAAAGAGATAGGTTTGGAAGTTAACAAAGAGAAAACTAAATATATGCTTACAGGCCGAAACCAAGTGTTAGGTAATAATCAAAATCTAATTATTGATAACAACTCGTTTGAACTAGTTTCCAAATTCAAATACTTAGGAGTAATATTAACAAATGAAAATGATATTAAAGAGGAAATAAAAAGTATGCTTAATTCAGGAAATGCATGTTACTTTTCTCTTCATAAACTTTTGTCTTCTCGTTTAATATCTAAGAAACTAAAAGTTAAAATATACAAAACAGTAATTTTGCCTGTAGTATTATATGGATGTGGAACTTGGTCCCTTACATTGAAAGAGGAACATAAATTGCGAGTATTTGAAAATAAGATCCTTAGGAAAATAATTGGACCTAAAAGGGATGAGGAGACAGGTGTGTGGAGAAGGTTACATAATTTGTATTCATGTCCAGATATTATTATAATAATTAAATCAAGAAGACTTAGGTGGGCAGGCCATGTGGCGCGAATGGGAGAGGAAAGAGGAGTTTACAGGATTCTTGTTGGGACACCTGATGGTAAGCTGTAGGAAGGCCAAGACGAAGATGGAGGGACTCCGTTGAGTTGGACCTAAAGGAAATCCGTATGGATGGAAAAGAGTATATAGATCTTGCTCAGGATAGGGACAGGTGGAAGGCCTGTGTTGCTGCAGCCTTGAACCTTCTGGTTTAAGAAGGCTAGTGAGTAAGCTAGTTAGTTAGTTCTCCGCAGTTTTGAATGTAACATTCAGTCATCTGATCGTGCATCTTACATCAGCATATGATCATTTATAAGTTGATCTAAGCGAAATTCTTCATTTTTAGTATTTCAATATATGATATCAATATCACATTGCAAAAACCGTTATTAATGGTTTCATTGTCATTTTCTGGGAATAATTAGAAAATCGTATTACTTTTCATCTTTTCTGCTTTTGAGATTGCCAACGTACGAAGTGGCATGTAATTCAAAAGGTTTTAAAGAAACCTGAGTTTTATAAATAAGGTTGGCTGAAATTAGATAAAGAAAAGTTACCTTCTGGTGGAACGAACACAGGTTGCCCACACGCTAGTCCGACACGCTAGCCAACACTCCAAACGAAACAATTTTGCAAGTAGTCCACCAAAACGAAAGTTTATTTTCAGATTGCTAATTCCCAAGGTATAACATGCGTAGCCAGGTGTGGCATGCGTTTTCTGTACTTTTGCTATTTGAGTAGCTTTGGTCTCTCCCTAAGTTAATCACGGGAATAGTGAGGAATGTTTTTTAGACGAAGATGAAAAATATACACACAGTTATAATCCACCCTCGCAATAAATCCAGAACTCAAACCTGGAACCTTCGATGCGAGGTGTGTTTCTTGTTCTAACTATATCTGTGTGTTTTCGCTACATTCATAGTATTTCGTGAGTAGATATGAAGAAAGTAAATAAATAAATGGGTGGAAGGGACTGGAGAATCGTAGCTACGGAACTATTGAGAAAATATCCTTGGCCAAGATAGAGAATCTCTATATCCCTTGTGATAGAGAACGTATTAGAAGAATGAAAGGACAGATTAAAATATTAAATTTGATGTGTATCCTTTCGTTAAAATGCCTAGAAAACAAAATAATAAACTTGTTCACTGCAAGAAAATAATAAAAAAAATTGCCGATGGTGGGGATCGAACCCAGGCCTCGCTGATGAAAGCCCTGCACGCTAACCAACACACTATCAATAGCACTACATTTTCTTTTTTCCAGTCAGTCTGTTTCCTTCCTCAGCACATGAAAAAGTAAATGCATCTTAATTTCTGATAATTGTCTCATTCTCTATTAATAGAAACCACGTGTGTCAAAAATAGACGCATTCATTCTGTGAAATATCACATGCTTCGCACATCATGCTTCTCCGTTTACTGTCATTTGGACATTCACTTGGAAGTTAAAACTTAGCTTTGTGTGTGCGTTTTCACGTGCATGTGTGTGACAAGAGTGGTGTGAACGTGTGTTGGATGTTGTTCTAGGTATTATTTTCGTTCAAAGCATTAATATAACTGTAAAATATAGAACTTAGTGTATTGCAAGGGGTGAAAATATAAACCCAGTCCGTCAGGTTCGTTACCAAACAACATTAAATAAAGGAACGTAACTTGGACCGAGAATTATTCCATGTCGAGAACACGAGACATTACTTCCAACAATCTTCATGTCGTATTTCTCTTAGGCATCACCACTCAATTTACAGTGATGTATACCCGTGACTGGTATACAAGCCGCAGAATTGCAATGCTGTTTGGGTTGTCTACTCACAAGGCGCTTGGTGGTCAGACACCGAGGGCTTGCTTCAGTGCTTCTTCAATAGGGTAGTTACAACCCAGCATTGTCCAAGACTGTACGTACCTATCAGTATTTTTCAAAAATTTTGTGATCCATTTTAGGTTTTTGGAACCTACTTCAGGGTTTTTCGAGCATAATGTAAGATTTTTTAAACCTATTTCAGGATTTTTAGAATCTATTTTAGGATTTTAGAGCCTATTTTAGGAACCTAAAAGCAGACTTTAGAACCTAAAAATCCGAAGTCTAATTATGACCCTTTCGTAAAAATAGCTGCACGTGCCATCTCGAACCCAGGACCCCTTGATTACGCCGTCGGGGAGGCCTGTCTGTGCATATGTGTGTGTTTATTCTGAATTGTACACCTGTTCAATCGCCAATCGACTTAATCTAGTTGATAACATCTGGTTCTTTCTAATAGAGGCCATCCTTCGAAGTCACTACGTCCTTCGCAAAGCTTCTGGAATCCCAAAATAGACTGAAGTCTGGTGCAGATGCACTATATCTTAGTAATCCAATTGTCTATCTGATGAAGACTTTTTACTTTGACGCGTTTTTGGTTCCATGGCGGATAATTTGCCGAGAAGTATAGGACACTTGAATACCCGACAAAACATCGACAAAACGTACCAGCGACAAAACGTACCTAATAGTTAGGCGGCTACCTGCGAAGGGTCTTCTAATGAGTCTTAAAATATTTGTGATTCGACAAAACGTACCACTCGATGGGACGGCATCAAAAATCATCTACGATTTTCTCTAGTTTTGCTGATTTCCATCGCACTTTATCCAGGTTTAGGACAGTTCTACACTGTTATTGGATTTTCCGCGTTTTGCAACCAACTATTCACAAGGTAATAAAAGAAACGAGTTATCTTAGCTGATTCTGGGGCTTGAGAGTGTATTTCCAGCCATCCATCATAAACTTCCTCCGTTTTTAAGAAGGCCAGAGCGGCACACATGCGTATATGCAAACCGATTTCCTCTTTCTCTTGATACTCGACCGAACCCAACTTAACCTAACCTAAGAGATTAAAGTCGTAATGACTAATAAGGTAAAACGAATAACCTATGTGGGTGCTGGATAGCGCACCGTGTTGTAATGTCTGACATGTCAAGGGCAAGTTCAAGGGTTATCCTTGAAGTAGTACGTTTTGTCTTGGAGTAAATGTTTCGAAATTATTAGTGGATCCTTCGCAGGGAGCTGTTTATCTGAGTGGTACGTTTCGTCGCGAAAACCCAAGTGGTACGTTTTTTCGCTGGTACATTTTGTCGGGACACCAGGACACTTATGTGCAACTTTTGCAAAGTTGGGGGAGGGAAAATTTTTATAATTCACAGTTCCACGGACATTTGCGTGCAGTAAGAACTGATAAAAAAGAGGAAAGATATGCTAAATACTTCACGTTCGAACGTGTGCTGCCACTCGACATAGTTCATGATGGATGTTCATTCAAGAAGTTGCTCCTGACAATGAAAAACTTGAAATGTTTTGGTAATATGTTGTTGATCAGTGGAACTGCTACGGCAAGCATCATATAGGACCAACAATATTGTAGATGGCTGTAAGAGAATAGAAGACTAAATATTTATGTCAATAGAGCACATCCAAACGTATATACTCTCATTTATAGGTGCAACTTGGCGGGGACAAGGGTGTGCACTTGCCTCCTCAAAATGTGCTGGTTTATTAAAATTTACGAGTTGATGTTCTTTGTATTGATTAACTCGGACCTGACAAGCAAATATTGAGTTATTTTTATGATTTCCAAAATTTACAGTTATTTTAGTTTTTTTATGGGATAGAAAACTTTTTAATTCTGCCCCCCCCCAAATTTAAGCCCCAAGTTCGATTCTGTTACTGAAAGTTAGATCCCAAATTACGAATTTGGGATGGTAGTAAACTTGTACAAAATCAAAAGAAATGAAACAACTAAAGAAAAAGTATGAGATACGATAAAGAGATCACCTCCCCATGGTGTTCCATAGCCGACTAACAGTTTCTTGCAAAATGAAAGCGAGCGAAAGGTCGCCCTGCACGCAAGTGTCCGTGAGGAAAAGCCTAACGTGGAAGGGGAGAGGGAAAACCTTCACTCCCACCCATTCATACATTCGTATTTTCAACTTGCGTGAAAATATCCAGCACGGAACTGTGCCGAACAATTTTCAGACCCACAGTTATTGATCTTTGCTCTTTCATATATTTTTGTGAAATATATCATGTTAATAAACTGATATAAAAAATACAGTGATAAAATATTAATATGAAAATAACTTGAAAAACTGTAAATTGCTGTATCTCGTAAACTGACAGTCTAATTTCGACGACCGACGTCATGAAAAAATGAAATATAACAAGATGTAACCTCTTTTAGTATGAGAATACGAGACGTGTAAAAGGAAGCATGTCTCATTCTTGGCAGTCGTTTCGAGTTACAATTCTTCTCATACATATTAAAATCATCCCTCGGTGTTCTCCTGAACTCCAAGATAAAGTTTCGATTTCGTCTCTAGTCTGGACATAGTTGTCACAAGAACATTAAAGTGTTCATGTACTAGACTTTTAGGTAGTAATCATTAAAGAAAAAAAAACATTAATGAAGCGGTTGTGTCCGTCTGCCCGTCCGTGTCAACTAACAGCATCTGAGAAACTATCACATCTATAAACACAAATTTCGGTGAACTACCTACAAAATAGAATGAGCTTTACATAATATTAATCAAATTGATTTGCCAGTCCGTTTGGCAGTGAGGTAATCGAATTGTGAGAATTTTAATGTTGAAGATCTACGTACAAAACGCTGCATATTCTATAGATTCGTTCGCCTGTATGTCTATGTCAAGAAAGATATTCCATAATCCAATGTTAACAATACATTAAATATTTGTTCGAAACTATTAAAACTTCAAATAAGAAATTTGGAGAGTTGAAAGAGCCGTGAAATAGAGGGTATCCCAAAAAATGTATACACACTTTAACAGCTGCTACTCACATAATTTTCTCGACGTTTCAGTTTTAATGAATTTCAAATAATGGGTGAAGCCAGACTAAGCTTTGAACAAAGGATATATATCCTAAATTGCTACTTGAAGAGACAAGTTTTGGAGAGAATTTCAAACACCTACGCAACGCAACTGAAGACCACTCAAATTGAAACCGATGGAAAGACTTTGAATGTCAACTAGCAATGTTGCGGAAGACAGCGGGCAATTATGGGTCCCACAGAGCAAGAAATGGTTATGGACATTTATTGACAGAGTTCAAGAAAATCTGTGCTGTAAGCGGGTCTTGAGGTACGAATTCCCATATCAAACGTCCATCGAAGAAACACTGACATTGGAAGAGTTACGTTCCAACAACAGTCCATGATCTCAGTGCAGATTACTGTACAAAACTGGCAAAAGTCGACGAATTGAAGGCAGTCATTGAACGAGAATGCACACAAATACCGAACGAAGTGATTCTTCATGTTTGAGATTCCATTGCTTGGCCTTTCCAAGAATGTGTCGACCAGAACGGTCTTCAGTTTGAAAACAGGCGTTCGACAAAACAATAATTCATGTCTGAAGAATCTATTAAATTTTGAAAATGAGCTGTATCAAACACTGAGTTTGTTATCATTCAAAGCATGGTATACATTATTTTGGGACACCCTGCATTAGCGTGATACGATATGCATCTTCCCGACTAACCCCATCAGATATGATAGTTTCACATGTATACACATGTTAATTTTCATCGATTGATGTCAATATTCAGCTTGACAGATTGATTCAGTTTATTTACAGATGTTGCATTGAGAATATTAGCAGGTTTTTTTTATCGCTCTGGTCTCATCTGACACAGGTGGACGAACAGATGGACACAACGGAAAATTATTTCTTTTTCTTTTCTTCATGATTTGCCGATTATTGCACTAAGCTAAGAAAGCCCTGGATTTAATTTCCAACCAACATATCTAGAATGACATTGCAACTTAGCGATTGAAAAAAAGAAATACAATAACATTTTCTTCCCAGGCCCTAACACAAACGACGAAATGAAAACTTGCCTGTCGCAGGACGGAAAACCATTTTCATTGGAAAAGGCTAATATAAAAGTTGAACTGAAATTGATTGGTGACTGTCCGGTGTCTGGGGGAACAACAAGATATTGTATGAGGAAATCTTTTTTCGATTTGGAAGAAGAGCTATCACTTTTTTTTACTGAAACTGGAGGAAAAATATTTTTAAAAAACCACACACAATAGTTTTGTGAAGGTGCAGTGAAGTTTGAATTGAAATCATTTATTTTATTTTATATTTTTAAAATTATGATGTAAAATGTTATTTTGTTGGATGTGTATTTGTTACTCATGGGTTTATAATAGTGTCTGAAATATCAGAAAATTGGAATGGCAACAGAACAGGATATCAACTGATATCCGTTCACATGAAATGAAAAAGTGAATTCCTGTTTCAACTAATGGTTATTCAACGAAGATCACGTGATTTTTGTCATGAGTACCAAAATACTACATTATATCGACAAAATGGGAAATATTTCTAATTGGGAAAATTTGCATTACATATTATCTTCAGTGACACACAGCGCAGTCAGTCATTGAAGTTATTTTATAAATGTCAATATATTTTACAATAATATTTAACAAATATTAATTATGAAGTATTCTATTACAATAAATGGAATATCTTAATGTGATATTTGAATTTATATGCAGTTCTTGTTCTGGAATTTCTTACGAAATATTATGAAAATCACATAGAAAATCCGCAGGGAATAATGTCATTACAATGATTAAAGAATGTAATTCGCATAAAGGACAGGAAAAGTTTGGATATGGGCAACTCCATTGTGACGGGTGTGGCATTCAGACAAATTTACATTATTTTTTTAATTACGTTCTTAGCACCTTGAAATAAGTAATTCATGTAATTTCATTTTCCTTGATGAAAGTTACTTAATTTCAGAATATTTCGGCCCCCCTCAATTTTCAACTGCAGAAAATACATCTTTTGAAATTGTGACGGGTGTGACACTTCTGAGACCTTCCTCAGTCTTTTAGAAAGCTCTGTGAAACATATGTGTTTACTGAAACAAATTCATTATATTTTTACAAAGCAAACTTTACTGGACATTTAGATGCTTTTAGTTTCTAAAAACATAACTACATACTTTTTTATAAACATTTTTTGCCTGCGAATGGTGCGAAAAATTTTGTGACGGGTGTGACACAATGCATATTATTTACTTTTACAGTTATGGAACAATGCAGAGGCTATGATAATTATCATTGATAGATTCTTCAAACTAACGTTTGTTTCAGAAATGAAGTAGGATACTTCAGAGCTTAAGATGTAGAAACAATAAATGAGGTAATTATAACAAAATTAAAATTATTTAGTTTCGTATGGTATGTTACTATGTCATAATGATACTAAATTAAGTGCAGACACCACACACAGAACCCCACTTCTACTATAAATAGTAATAGGTTTAAAACAACATGCTATTTAAAAGCCATAAAACTCATATTTGTATTAATAACTCCAAATTCTGAATAGTTTTCCTTTTAATTTTATTTCATTAGTTATAGTAATTTGAATAAAAATAAAATTAACATTGTTTATCCACTTTTACATGGAATGGCTCTTAAAACTAAAATTTCTGTTTACATTACCTTTGCTGGTCTGTTGTGCAACATCGGGAAGAGAGAATAAGGATGAAATATTTATTTTTCGATCAAAGCATATAACATCTTTTACTGTTTCACTCCACAATTCTCTCTCTTTGAATTATTTCATTTAGGCAAAACGGTAAGTCACAAAGTAGAAGGATAAAATCCGTAACGTGAACTTTGCTACTACGTGTCATTCTACCGTGAAATACATATTTACATTCTGTTATCAGAACATGATTTATAAATGTTACCAACGGGAACTATTCTAGAGCTCACGAATTGGTGAATTTTATTTGCATAGAACTTTTGGGAGATTACGTCATAGCAATTTTGTCTGTGATCTAGACAAATAAAATATTAAATGCTGTCCTAAATATAAAATAAACTAAAAACATTTAACAGAGCAAGTTACATGTGTTAGACGAACACTCAGTTGAAGTTATGTTTTCTGTGTAACCGATATGTTCCGTGGGCATGGGGGTATTTAAGGAGGGGCGTTCAACGGGTCCAACCACCCCCCCCCATTTTTGGTTCAGTAAAATTACTACATTACCTGCTCTATCTGCTATGCGCAGAGACTTGTTCGTAAAAAAAATCAGACTAATTTTGTTTTCATAAATTACAAGGGTATTGAACGGGATACGGATGGGAAATAAATTAATTCCACACACCAGATGGGACTGCAAAGGAAATATTTACAATTTACTGATAGTTTCGAAATTTCTCTGGATAATACTCAGAAAATTCCTGACATTTCACAAATTCTATAATGCCACATGCAATTTCTGCCCGAAGCAGCTGCTTGTGAACTTATAGCGCAAATATTATAATTTCATTAGAAGTTCCCGATATCGTTGGTTACCATTCAATATTTAAGTATTCCTCAGGTTCTAATTTTTTGATAATTTGAAATTTCCCAACTGTTTGATAATCCCGAAAGTCGATAAACCATTTTCCAAACTCTAGATCGGAATGGGAAAATTGTCCCTATTGGAGATTGTTACTGTATCATGGTTAGCTTCAGCTATTAGTACTTCTACTCTCTCTGGGTTGAGTGGGTGTGGATTTAGGAAAAAAATAGTTGATGAAGAATATGATGGTGCTGATGTAATGGGTGGAAGAATTAAGGGGGTGAGACAGATAGATATTTTCAGAGAAGTGTCCAAAAGCAATTTTTTGTACATTGTTCAGCACATATTTTAGCCATGGCTATTGCCCATTTCTGTGAAATTTCTGCGATATTTTTCCCCTCGAGTCTTCTCAAAGGAGCAGGCCCCCTGGTTAGCATATCGTGGGTCCCGGGTTCGAAACCCGGAATGGGCATGGGCGTTTGTGGGTGTCCATTCATCAATATCATCATGGCATCACTCATCCCGATCTTCGGAAATTAGCCGAAAGTGGCACAAAAAGCGAAGTAAAATAATGCAAATAAATCAATCAATCTTCTGAAAGTAATTTGGTTGTAAAAAATGCAGTGCAAGATAGCTAGGGAAGTACTGTAACGTTCTCAAGTTGTTTGACACAAGATTGACAGAAAAGCATCAATTCTCAGTATTGTGACTTGTGAAATCGTATACACTAATAGTTAAAACTTTACTGTTGTCCATTTTCATACCATTTTGTAGTAGAAATGAACCCAAGTTTCTCTGAACACAGTCAACACATTAAAAATTGCAAAAACGTATTCCAATATTTTTATGATATGTTGTTTTAAGTCCACTTTATGCACAGTAAGGCTAATCGGGACTGGACTTACAGTTTAAAGTGGGATCTGAACCACTTGTGCCTCCACCGGGTATCGAACCCGGGACCCCTTGATTACAAGGCGACGACGCTACCACTGCGCCATCGGCAATATGAAATGCCTGTTTCTCATTCATTGGAACTTACTTACTTACTTAATTCTTCTTCTCCTTCGTGCTGTTAGGTGTCGGGGTACTTCAGTCATCTGCTATAACTCTTCCTATCTTGTGTCATTCTCTTAACTTAGTGTCTTCCCTCTTTTAGAAAGCATCTCTGACAGTTATTGTTCAAATTCCATCCAAGGTCTTCCTCTTCCTCTCCTTCCTTATGGTCTCGCTTCCATTACTTGTTTCGGTTTTCTTTCTTGTCCCATTTTCATGACATGGCCATACCAGCCCATTGTTCTTCTCTCCATTACCTCTTCAATTGATTCTACTTGTAGCTGTTCACTGATTTATTGTTCCTGATTCTATCTCGTCTGGTTTTTCCTATGACTCTTCTGAGGTATTTCATCTCTGTTGCTGTTAATCTACTTTTATGCTTAGTTTGGAGCGTTAAGCTTTCTATACCATAGAGCATTGTTGGTGTAATTATGGTTTTATAAATCTTTAATTTAGTATTTTGTTGTACCTCCATTTTTCCTACTATTGTATATTTAGTAATATATTTTATTTGTTATTGGCCTCCCTGATAGCGCAATGTCGTTACCTTGTAACAAGGGGGTCCCGGGTTCGATACCCGGTGGAGGCACATGGTGGTTCGAATCCCACTTTAAACTGTAGGTCCAGTCCCGATTAGCCTTACCGTGCACAAATTGGACTTAAAACGCCAAATCAATCAATCAATCAAAATTTTATTTGTTTTTTGAACCCTGCTACTTATTTCTTCTTCTACTTTTCCATTGCCTGTTATTATTGTTCCCAAATATTCATATCTATTCACTTGTTCTAGCTGTTCTCCTTGTCATTTTATTTCCAATCTCTTCATTCCCATGCTTTGATATATTCATTACTTTACTCTTCTTTGGGTTCACTATCATTTATCTATCTTGTATTGAGCTGGCGCATTCTATTACTGTATTTTGTAATTTAGTTGATGTTATTAATGAATATCATCAGCATACAGAAGTGACTGTACATAAACTGGTTTCAGTTTCCTATTTCCAACCTTACACTTTCTAGTTCTTCTTCTACATTGTTTATGTATTTGATCCATTAGTATTATAAATAGTAAGGGACTGAGGCTATCTCCTTGTTTAACTCCTTTGTTTATGTTAAATTCTTTTGATTTCTCGCCTCCTATTCTCACTATTCCTTTAACTGTCCTGTGGACACTTTGTATTCTTCTTACTAGTTTTTCTGAGGCTCCTATTTTCTGTAACGCTGACCATAGTTGTTGTCGTGGTACTGTATCAAAAGCTGCCTTTAAGTCCAAAAAGGCTACAAGTAGTTATTTTTCTTTGCTAAGAGATATATCTATGACTTGTCGTAGCGTGAAAATGTGATTTTGCGATTTGTCTTCATCTTCTGAAAGCTGCTTGTTCTTCTTCTAACTCGTCCTCTACTTCGTGTCTTAGCCTTCTTTCTAAAATTATTGTGTATATTTTAAGAGATATTGAACATAGACAGATTGCTCTATAATTTTCACATTTTACAGTGCTACCCTTTTTGTGGATTGGTATGATCATATTTCTTTCCCAATCTTTGGGTATTTTAATCTCTTCCATGCTTCATTACAAATCTTCCACAACCATTTACAACTTTCTTTCCTCCCATCTTTATTAGTTCTGGGTATACTCCGTCTGCTCCTGCTGCTTTTCCTAATTTCACTCTGTTTATTGCATCCTCCACTTCTTGCATTTTTATTTCATCTCTTCCATCCTCTTCTACATTTGCACTCTCTATTGAATCTTCTTCATTCATCTTCCCATTTTCATCATCATTCATTGGAACAGTGTGTCAAAATGTTGGATGGCCTGGTTGATATTTTTTACATTTTCAAATCTGAATGAAAAAATGTGGGAAACAGTAATTGAAAAGACATGTCCAGGGTCTGTATTGTAGGCAGTAGAAAATTGTAACAAGCTCTTGTAATCAAATACGCACAAATTGTTGGTGGGAAATGACTAATTCTAACATTGTAATTCTTTTTTAAAGATAAGCTGCGATTAGCTTTTTAAAAAGCATTCTCAGCTCATTTTATGTAGATTGAATTGGTGTGTTAAGTTCACTTTATGCACAGAAAGGCTAATCGGGACTGGACCTACAGTTTAAAGTGGGATCATTTTATGTAGAAAACTTAGAAGTTTGTAGTTAGACTTAATTTAATAATTGTGTGACCTTTCAAGTGGTGGCAGAGTGGAGTTTGATAGCCAGATCATACCTAGGGAGGCTATACGTACTGGATTTTCAGGGACAATCTCGGGATGGTATAATTTGTCCCGGTGTTCCGAATTATTTCTTCGGGATTCACAAATGTCCTGGAATCGGGTGGGAAAAAATAAATGATTAAGGCTGTACTTTCCTGAACTTTTCATATTTAAATGCGTGGACGTAATCTTAAAATGCTCATTTTACAAAACAATCTAACTCTATATTGATCTACTCCCTCTTCATAATAGAAGAGTTAACGAGATACAAACGGTACTGCAAACATCCTTGACTTCACGATGCGCCGCCGTCTCCTAGCAGTGCGGAATTTCAGTTACGATTCTCTTCCCTTGTATAGAAACCTGCTTACTATTAGAGTCAGTGCTCGGGTGCCTATTTATTCAGTCTGCAGTTTTCCAATAAAGTTCACACACAATGTGGGATGTAAATGTCAATTATGTTGTACATGCATACAACTTTTTCAGGTCCTGCTCCCTATCAAGCAACTGTCAGTAGTGTCACGGATTTTTACTTATGAAATACAGGAACAGTTACTGAACCAAAAGTTGAACTTAACCCCCTTACGTGAGCTATATATATATATATATATATATACGCCCATGTCCGTAGGTACTAACTTGAACATTCCAAATTTGAATTTCTGACTGTTAAATTATGAAGTGAATATATATATATATATATATATATATATATATATATATACACACACACACACACACACACACACACAGGGTGTCGCAAAACTCTTTCAACAACGCTTGGGTGGTGGTAGATATAAGAACAAGTAACTTATCCTTATAAAGTTTGCCTCGAAAGCGCTTAATTTCTGCGCTATAAGCGCTTAAAATCTATCCTGTACGTATAGAACCCAACACAGCAAACGCTTGTTCTGACATAACTACCAGGGGAGCGTGGCAGGGTTGCCACTAGCGTTCCTCGTCAAGACATTAATGATACTTACGATGTTGTAAGAAGCATTGACAGTATTTACAAACTGACCAAGACAAATAATGGGCAGACTGAAATTCAAGATTACTCATTCTAAAATATTTCCATAAATGATTGATTGATTGATTTGGTTTATTTTAATTCGCTTTTCTGACATCTTTGGCTAATCGCGAAGATGAGGATGATATGATGAAATAACAAATGACACCAATGTCTAGGCCAGGATTTAAACCCGAGATACCTGGCGCCGTAGCGAGCTGTGCTAACCACATCACCACGGAGTGTTTCGTATATCATGCAATATCAACAATTGCAAGGGACACGTGAGAAGGGGGAAATCCAACGTCATCCACAATACGAAGAGACCTTCGCGGTTGGTGTCTACAGCGCCCACGTAAGAAACACAAACCAAAGCGTTATGAGGCCAAGGTCACAAGTAGCCAACATACAATACTTATTTTAGAAAAAAGTGGAAACCTATAAATTTTAGCGACAACTTATATGCATGTAAGAAAATTTATGTGTTTTAAAAGTGGGTTTCAAGAGAATTCTATTTGCAATACTAGGAACATGCTGCGAATTAAAAACTCTGTCTCTCTCTTTCTTTACACTCAAACTGGTTCATCTTGTATGCTCTATTAAACAAGTTCTAGGAAGAAATTAATATTTCATTGAAATAAATTACATTGAGTTCGGTGCATACTGTCTGTACTAGTTTGTTCCGCACTTCACGATATCGCTTGATATTGGTACATATATATCAAGAGAAATCCTCGTAATTTACACTCTTTTCATGTATGGGAACTAGTTTTCTCATTTTGTGTTTTTGTTTCTCATTCTTATCATCGAACGTGGAAAAAAAATAATCAAAAGGAAACCATTCAGTACACGTCATAAATTGTACATATTCATCATTCATTGTAGCAACTTGATATCAACATTGAAATGTAAGAGTAACATTTTTGGAAGGCACCAAAATGTCAACTTTTAGTTCACCCTGGAAACAACGTTTTGTAGGAAACGTGCGAGATTCTGACAACTAAAATGGATTTCTGGGATAATTCTTTTGAGTTTCTATTCTTCTCATTGTACGTCATTTTGCAGCACATTCAGGAAAATAGTAAATAAGAGGACGAATGATCCAGTGACACCTTTGTCCAGGTAGGAACTCGTGTCCGGAACATTCGGTAGAGAGATCATGTGTTGAAAACTAAACGTACTCAGTCACCGAAGTGGCTCAAGAATATTCATCTGCCGGAGATTTTTGTTTCTTTTCAGTATAGAGGTTTGCCTGCTTTTTATAACGAACTCGATTCGCAATACCGCTAGTTCACAATTTGCTACTAAAAAATTGTAATAACATTACAGTCTGCGTGTTCGAAACGAGGCAGCAAACACATCATATTTACATTTGTTCGTTCGTGGATTTCGCCTATCTCACGTGTCCCTTTCAGTTGTTGATATTCCATGATACACGAAACACTCCGTGGTGATGTGGTTAGCACAGATCGCTACGGCGCCAGCTGTCTCGGGTTTAAATCCTGGCCTAGACATTGGTGTCATTTGTTAATTCATCATATCATCCATATCTTCGCGATTAGCCAAAGATGGAAGAAAAGCGAATTAAAATAAACCAAATCAATCAATCAATCAATCATTAATGGAGATATTTTAGAATGAGTAATCATGAATTTCAGTCTGCCCATTATTTGTCTTGGTCAGTTTGTAAATACTGTCAATGCTTCTTACAACATCGTAATATTATTAATGTTTTGGATATTGCTCAGGTAAGACTCCCAAGTTGTTGTTTTGAAGTCGTATCTCTTAATGAGGAATGCTAGTGGCAACCCTGCCACGCACTCCTGGTATTATTTGTCATTTCTACATTTTTAAACGTAATCTTAAAATAATTGTTTTCCGTCATTTCGTACACTTGCCGACGTAGTTCGCTTATTTGGAAAGTTTTCAAAGTAACTTTTTGCGTGTAGGGGCTCTAATATGGTACAAAAATATAAAATATTCATAATTGTCTATTTTCTTAATAATGAAGTGAGAAAGCAATAACCGTTTGAAGATAGTTAGTTAGATTTCTTGTATAAACGAATTCAATAGCGACATTAAATTGAAAATGCAATACTTACGTGTTTTGTCATTTTCACATTGTAAATGTAATTGAAAAATTATTGTTTTCCGTCATTCCCAGCTAATTCCTACCTCTCCTCTGTAATAAATTCTGGTGCTTATATTTTGAAAATCGAAAAGTCTAGTATAAGTTTTCGGGTGTAAATAACCTTTCTTTAAATTCCCTAGCAACGTGCGTTTCCATTGACAAAAACAAGCACGGCAAGCTCTAAAGAATTGTTTGTTATTATACCCCTAAATATTTAGTTAAAACAAGCAGGATGTAGATATTTTCGCATTGAGTATAACAATGTATACGTAATTTTATCTGGACTGAATCTTCTTCTTATGTAGATGTCACCCTTGTTTGAGGCACCTTTTCAAAACCAGGAGCTCATTCGTCTGTGTGTGATCTGTGAGAAATATAATATAGCTAGACAATTAAGAATTGAAGGAAACAATGTGTGCTGCAAAAAATGCCTATGGAAACGGTTGCTAAGGACATTTTCACCCTTAAAAAAGGGCAAAGTGTGGGATTGTTTTATTTTCTCGGCCTTTTTGGGACAATTTCATGGGGGGTCGTAATCGGGCATTTTTTGCCTCCTTCATGGAGAACATTTATGTAGTCAGTAAGTGAGTGAGTGAGTGAGTTAGTGAATGAGTGAGTGAGTGGGGCTTTATATATATTGGATATGATAGAAATTGTGTTAATAATACACACATATTAAAAAAAAAGTAATAACATTATATCCTTCACACACTCACTTCCTCTCTCGTGCGTTCATTGGCATTGTCTTTTCGAGTCTTACTTGCGCAGAGGATTTGTGTTCGTTCTCTTGCTCCAGAGATTACCGGGACAAAGTGTAGGAAATCATTTAGCTTTCCTCAAATCCTTTGACACTGTTTGCTGACAGTGAGCGAAGAGCTACATTGGATTTTTGATTGCCAAGACGTTGGATGACTTAAACTCCCCACAAGAATCATAAACACCTACGGGACTCACCTTTGAATGGCATCATTGTAAAAGGAAATTGCGCTCCAGATTAGTGTTTCCTTAATAAATGTTTGCGAGCTTTCGCGCCGTTAGAGAGGGAACGGAACGGAGGTATGGAATTGAAAAGGGGAACCGGGAACGTGGAACGTAAGCACCTATTAGAATCGTTGTAAAAGTTCCGTCGAGATGGCGCCGTAAAAATTGGTCGAAATGCGAGTCTACTTTGAGGTCCGCGCTCTTTCAATAGCCGAGGTTATGGAATTTAGTGTTGGGAAGGTTTTAACGTCCGTCGGCTGTTTTCTCCTAATTGCATTGAATAGGCGTCCCGCTGTGCTTTGCCGACACACGCTATTAAGTGCTTGAATTTTCCACCTGCGCTCATTACCGAGTTAACCTCGTCAATTTAACGATAGGGAAATCATTAAGGGTTTCACGCACGTGCGTAATTTGCGTAAAATAAGCATTGTTCGGGATGTTCAATTAGGATCAATTGGTAAGGTCATTTGCTCCAGCTGTGCGTAGGGATGTTAGTGCAGGATGTTGGCCGAATCTTAAAACCTTGTATCACAATGATTTGTTCGTTTAATCTAAATATTTAAGTTCGTACTACAAGAAAACATGGGAGGAATGGACAATGATGTGGAGTACAAGAAGCTTCAAAATATACTGCTATACTGATTACATAATCTGTCTGAGCAGATACCAAAATTGAAAATAATTTGGCAATTCTTGTTTCACACAGAACAGTGTAAAGCTATTGGAACGGTTTTAAAACAGCAATCTTCAAAATGTCATTGCTCCGAAACATGGTGAAATGGGTCACAATAATTTTAATCTGCCTATAACGGTCAAATCTTGGTAAAAGGTAATTGTTCTAATTGTTCCAATTGTTCTAATTGATGACGAAACGACAGTAAGAGGTGAATTTATCCACGAAACGAATTCCAAATCTATGCGCTAGTGTTGTACTATGCAGATAGGAAACCATACCAGAAACTGAACACACGAAATGGAGTACAGAATGATCATTTCCTGATGTAAGATGTTTTCTTCGTTATAAGCAATAAACGGTCCTTCGAAATACTACAGACCTGAATCTGCGATGCTGAAAAGGCTGGTGAAAAAGAGTGATCCTATGTTTTGGGGATTTGAATGAGCAAGTAATTCCAAAAACAGGTCGTGTAAATTTATTTATTTCATAGTAAGATTAATAATTATAATCGCAAATTAAAAATGATTATTCCTGATCAATTACAAGTAAATTTGTGCGTTGTATGTAATACAAATCTCAGTTACATGTTAGTGCAAAAATGTTTAAGTTCAACCAGTGCTAAGTACGAACCTAGCTGATTGAACATGTTGATTACATGCATGGATGTCGACTATATTACTATTAATATTCCTTTATTTAACACGAGAGAAAAATACTGGGATTTTTATGCCCATATTTTTGTGCACACGTTGTCGGAAATTGTGTAGTTAGATGTGTGTAGGACACGTATTTGTTTTCTAGCCATACAGGATATTCAGTTCCTCCTTCAATAACATAGGCCTATTATGTTCCACCAATTTTTTGGTATTGTGTATTCCATATTGTTTACTGTGAGGAATTTAATTTTTTTCATAATCTTGTGTAGTAGTAGTTGTGCGTTTGTGTTTTTCTTGTGTAGTAGTTGTTATGTGTTTGTGTGTCTTTTGCAGTAGTTGTGCTGTGTAGTGTGTTTGGGTTTGTCTTGTGTAGTAGTTGTGGTGTCTAGTGTGTTTGTGTTTGTCTTGTGTAGTAGTTGTTAGTAGTTGTGGTGTGCTTGTATGTGGGTTTGTCTTGTGTAGTAGTTGTGCTGTCTAGTGTGGTTGGGATTGTCTTGTGTAGTAGTTGTGCTGTCTAGTGTGTTTGTGTTTATCTTGTGTAGTAGTTATGCTGTCTGATGTGTTTTTGTTTGTCTTGTGTAGTATCGGTGGTGTGTATGTATGTGTCTTGTGTTGTAGTTGTGCTGTCTAGTATGTTTGTGTAGTAGTTGTGCTGTCTAATATGTTTGTTTTGTCTTGCGTAGTAGTTGTGCTGTGTAATTTGTTTGTGTTTGACTTGTGTAGTAGTTGTGGTGTGTAGTTTGTTTGTGTTTATATTGTGTATTAGTTGTGATGTGTTTGTGTTTATATTGTGTTATAGTTGTGATGTGTTTGTGTGTGTCTTGTGTAGTAATTGTGCTGTCTAATGTGCTTGTGTTTGTCTTGTGTAGTAGTTCCTCCATTCATATTGGAGGTTAGGCGTAGAGCTGAAAACTCTGCACTGTAAAAAGACATGTCAAGAAACAGCAATATAAGGCCATGGATGTTCCCAAGGTAAAATATTCCTGAGGTAAAATAGTCCTCCGTTCGGATCTCCGGGTGGGGACTACTTTGGGAGGTCCCTGGACTAAGGATAAGATCTACATTAGGAATAAGGATATTAAATTAGGTACCTGGAATGTTCTGAGCCTTTACCGGCCTGGGGCATTTCAGTGTACAGTTAATGAGATAGTTAAGTATAAATTAGATGTAGTAGCTGTCCAGGAAGTTAGGTGGCCAGGAGAAGGGAATTGTAAAACTAAAAATTATACTTTTTTCTATGGTGGTACTGAAAATCATAATTTTGGAACAGGCTTTTTCATAAATAATAGAATTATCTCGGCTCTTAAAACAGTAGAATTTATTAATGATAGGATATCATATGCAGTTTTACAGGGTAGGTGGTGCAAAATTATTTTAATAAACATACATGCACCAACAGAAGATAAAGATGATAATACCAAAGATAAATTTTCTCAGTATGATATGAAAATTCTGTTAGGTGACTGTAATGCACAGATTGGCAAAGAAGAGACATTTAAACCCGCGATTGGTAAATAAAGTCTTCATGAATTAAGTAATGATAATGGTATAAGATTGATTACTTTTGCAACCTCAAAGAATTTAATTGTGAAAAGTAACACTTTTAATCATAAAGATATCCATAAATATGCCTGGTCTTCTCCACACGGTAAAACTCATAATCAGATAGATCATATTCTCATTGATAAGAGAAGGCACACTAGTATAATTGACGTTCGTACACATAGAGGTGCTGACTGTGCCAGTGACCATTATTTAGTAATTGCTAAATTAAGAGAAAGACTCTCAGTGATAAATCATAAGCAACAAAATCTAAAAGTTCTATAATTTGATACAGGAAAGTTTACTGATGAAAGAATTAAGAAAGATTACCAAATTAAACTGTCAAATAGATTTGATGTTTTGAAGGATTTAAATGGTGATGAAAATATAAATGAAACAGACTTAAATAAGAATTGGGAACACATACGTAATGCAATAGAATCAGCAGCTAAAAAAGTATAGGATACCATAAACCGAGAAAAAGAAAGCCATGGTTTGATAATGAATGTCATAATCTAATAGAAATAAGAAATCAGGCTATACTTAGGTGGTTAAATAACTCTGATGATACAAATCTAAACAATTATAATAGAATAAAGAGAGAAGTTAACCGCACGTTTAGAAGTAAAAAAAGAGATTACTTGAAAAGCAAAATTAACGAAATTGAAACAAACAGCAAAAATAAAAATATCAGAGATTTATATAAAGGTGTAAATGAGTTTAGAAATGGGTGGCAACCTAAAGTAAACTTGATAAAAGATAAAGACGGTGATTTTCTAGCTGACCCAAGCGATATTCTAAATAGATTGAAGAACTACTTTAATGACCTTTTAAATGTCCATGTAGGAGATAAATCAGAAGTAAATGAATTCCCCCACGCAGAACCTTTAGTTCCAGAACCTAACTTGAGTGAAGTTGAAGATGCTATTAAAACGCTAAAGAATAACAAAGCACCTGGCATTGATTTAATACCAGATGAGTTAATTAAATATGGTGGAAATTCATTAATATGTCAAATTCATAAATTAATTTGTTTAATATGGAATAAAGAAGAAATCGCTGAACAGTGGAAAGAATCCATAATTGTTCCTTTGTTTAAAAAAGGTGATAAAATGAACTGCAATAATTACCGTGGAATTTCTCTACTCTCAACAACATATACAATATTATCTAACATTCTTTTAACAAGACTAACGCCATATGCTAATGAAATTATAGGTGATTATCAATGTGGATTTAAACGTAACAGATCAAATTTTTCACATCAGACAGACACTTGAAAAAAAGTTGGAATATAATCAAAATATCCATCAGCTATTCATTGATTTCAAAAACGCATATGATTCGGTGAAAAAAATAAATTATTTAATATATTAGTCGAGTTTGGAATACCTAAGAAGCTTGTTAGTATGATAAAAAACTTGGTCCCTTACATTGAAAGAGGAACATAAATTGAGAGTATTTGAAAGTAAGATGTTAGGAAAATATTTATACCTAAAAGGGATGAGGAGACAGGTGAGTGACATAATTTAGAACTACATAATTTGTATTCATGTCCAGATATTATTAGAATAATTAAATCAAGAAGACTTAGGTGGGCAGGCCATGTGGTACGAACGGGAGAGGAAAGAGGGGTTTACAGGATTCTTGTTGGGAAACCTCTGTAGGAAGGCCAAGATGAAGATGGAGGGACAACGTTGAGATGGACCTAAGGGAAATCGGTAGGGATGGAAAATAGTATATAGATCTTGCTCAAGATAGGTACAGATGGAAGGCCTGTGTTGCTGCAGCCATGATCTTTCGGGTTGAAGAAGGCTAGAGAGTTAGTTAGTTAGTTAGTTCTAATTGCCTGTTATTAAGAATTAATTACAATAGGTAATATTAAAATCCGTCGCGAATAAAGATGTCTAGCAAATGCTTTACCCAAAGCGTGCTTGCTCAACCACTGTTTTTCGCCCGAATCCTGAATTTACATGCATTCATATGGAGAATAACAGGAAAAGGGGAACTTCTAAACTACTGGACCGAATTAGATGAGATTTTAACCAGCGGAAGACCATATCATGAAAGTACAGATTCCAGAATTTCAGCATAATCAGAACCGAACTACGGGAGTAATAAATTATTAAAAATCCAACACTGTATACAATGCAATAGGCATCCCGTTGAGAGGGGCCTCGCTGGACGTGCGAGCCACAATAGCGGAGGAGTTAGCCTAATCTCTGCACGAGGGGCTGCTAGCAGAGGTCAAGGAACGGCATTAGCACAGATCAGGATAGGAGTACAACGGTCAAAGCACCAAAAACAATAAATAGACACCTAAACACAGAGGCTAGAGCGTCACCACGTTCAAATCTAGCATAAAAAGGGATGTTTGAAGATAGCCAGAACACAGTTTTGCCAAGAATCGACACCGGAGTGTGAGTTACGCGCAACCTAGCTCCGAATCGCGATCAGACCCGTGATCTGAACTTGTCTTTTTAAAACGAGTGATTGTTTAAACCCATGGAGTAGAGCAACGTAGACCTAGGGGGTCGTTTCCCCTCGCCGTCAACGCATCCGTGTACATACGTGTGGTTATGCGAGAATAACACCAGACACGTCCACCTGTGTCAATCGTCCGGGACAACGCCCTAAGTTAGTAGAAGTTAATAACAATTGATAGCAAAGTTAATACCGAAGTGTATAACAGTCAATACCAAAGTTAATAACATTTAATATCCACGTGTGTCCATCTGAAACCGCGAACGTCTCATTACGTATGTTTGTCTCAACGCCTAAGCCATGTATCTCTACGTACGAGTGACAGCGAATGACTGACCTACAACTGCGCTAGTTTTCGTATAGAATCGAAAGTGTACGAGTACCGTCATGAACGTGCCAACGAAGTGAACTTGTGAGCCAGTATCCGATGATGCCATATGGAACTGCCGAGTGATCCACTTTCGCCGACCAGGATAACCGCGAAATACAACATCAAAGTGTGGACAACCTTCTAAAACTGTAGGACCACTTTCACCCTACCCAGGTCAGAGGGAATGCAGCGAAGGTAAGATCCAACCATGTGTGTGTGTGAGAGAGAGGTCACCAACCTACCGTGAATCTGCGTAAATCGTTGCATAACTTAACTCAGTGCTATAGCATAACTAGACATCCTTATTCCGGCGGACAAAATCAACGATATAGAACAAAGTAAGTTATATTTTAACAGCCAAACAATAGTTAATTGAAATATATTGTACCTCCAGAAACGATAAAAGGGTTCGCACAAAGCACAATTAATCGCATTACACTTAAAACCCTAAACAGCAAATTGTAAAGGGCAATGTAGCCAAGAAATCACACGAGTATCGTCAAAGTATTAATTAATTTAACATTTGTAATTGCAATATTGTCCCAATATGCCATGGAATGCGTGTATGAATGAAAGATAGAGTGAAAGAGGGCATATCTGTGTTTTAATATATGTGTATATTCTGAATCACCGTAGTACTATGTCACGTCATTTCAGGTGCTTGAAAACAAATCCTCCTAGGTTTATTCTTAGTAGCTCCGACTGTAGGCACTTATCCTGACCGTTTTATAATTCAGGTAATTCAGGTAATTAGAGTGATATGTGTGTCACGGTGACCGATTCTGTGTTGTTTTGTTGTTTAATTTTGCATCGAAAATAGTCGTCTCACATGCCTCAGCACACTCTTCCAGAAGTTGACCTTAGTTGTCTTGGAGCTGGACAAACAACTTGTCCAGAAGTTTTGATTTTCCAGGCCACATTGTCCCGTTCTCAAATGCACACAATAGCATTTTCCCTATACGTAAGTGCTGGAAACTGGTGTTCTGCCTAAACGATTGTGTCCGAAGTCAGGACGTCCCATTTCAGGAACCATGACTCAAGTTTCAAATTTAGGAACTAATATTTTCACGTGGAATGTTTGAAGTGGAACGCTCCTAACTCCGGACCGGTTGTTCAGAGGTTCCTATTGTGGATGCACGATACCCTGAATTACTATGTACATATGTGTGTATCCATTTTTAGAAAAAGTACAGAGCTTTATGGGAAGTTTCTTCTTTCCTCTAATATATTTTGAGTATGTTGCAGATCTATTGCTAGTAGGTTAGGTTATACAGATAAGAGTATATATACACCCTTGTCTGTGGTAATGCCAACAGTTTGAGACGCCAATTCATTCTCCCCAAGGCAATTAGTAGGTCTCCCTTAGTTGGAAGACATTTAACTGAAATATCCAACGGGTATGGACAAGTTCCAGAAATGGACTGTTTTAATCGGAATTTCCATAGTTCTTTAGTTAGGAAGCCCTGAATTGGACACAGATTATAAAAGATAATCTACTATCTTCACTTCCACACTTAACCACATTTTGGAAACAAAGCTACTATTTTAAACATTCACTGCACGACTATTACTTTTCAGAAGAGAAGAGGCTTATTTATTCAAGAGAGGGAGAGGGGGTGGGGTGGGAGTATTATCACATTTATACACGATTTTTTATTAAAGAAGAGAGCGAAGTAAAATAAACCAAATCAATCATTCAAACCAAACTTTTATCTCTCTGCTGAATGACACATCACTGAGGTGTCATTTCTGGCTACCAATCTTCTTTCATTTGTGATAAATTTCGTTCATTTGAATTTTATTTTCTGTCACTTGTAGTTATTCGTGAAGGAGAGGATAACTTGTTATGAGACAAAGTGCATGAAAAAGTTACTTGTATGTAGATCACAATCGGTTCCATCATAAGGGATATACAATTCATTGTTTCTACTATATGTAGCCTATTAGGGTGTTTCATTTTTCCAAAGGTGTGATTTTTATATGACTTTGCTTACGCCCCGAGTCTGAGTGATGTAAAAGATATATATGCCAAATTTCAAGAAGATTGGATAATATTTAGGGGTTGCACACTTTGATCACTTTTATCTCAAACGAGTGAAATTTCTAATATTGAAGTGCTTTGTACTAATGGAACTTTAAAATGGGAACCAAAAGAGGAATTTGGCTGCTAGAAAAGGTGCTTAGTGGTGAGTTTTTAGGAGCTCGACTTCCTTCAGAGGAACAAGTACTTTTAGTTTATATTTACCATCACAAGGAAATGAAAGAAACACTTTCGGATGCTGATAAATCTACCAGTACTAAACTACAGCAAATATCCCTGTTAAGACGGAGGAGAATATCCGTGCCGGTATACAGAAGCTGTACAAAGAATACCAAAATCTGGGTAAAGAGAAATCGAGAAACACGGATAAAGCAAATGTGAAACGGCACATTTGGAAAGGTGATCTCGTCGAGTTATTTAACACTTACCGGCAAAATGTGATGGACATGACTAGCGTATCACAAAAAGATAAAGAATTTCTTAGGTCACAAAGAGAAGATCGTATGAGTTCGTCAATGAGTGGAGTAGACAAGGTTTTCGCCTCGAAAATAAGAACTAAGTGTACAAAAGAAGACAAAAATGATTCAGATAAGAATACACATTACAAAGCTATCGCTGAAATCAATAAGACAGTTATACTGGAAGATTCATCTCCATGATCATTAGCACCTAGTGACGAAGAGGCTGAGTTTTCGCCTCCAGCAACGAAACAATTACGTTCAAGTCCTAGATTAAAACCTCTTGATCAGACACTCACGTCTACTTGGGATCGAGAACAGCTCTCTATTCGACAAGCAAGTACTTCATTTATAGCAACTGCAAAGAGCCTTGGCCACGATGTTTCAAAAATTTCCGTAATTCCAGCTACCGTTTACCGAGCTCGGGCGATCAATAGAAGTAAAATGGAAAAGAAAATCGAAGAGTCACTCTTTGAAAATCCTCCCCATTTATTCTTGCATTGGGATAGTAAACTGTTGCCCTCAGTTGCCCATGGGAGTGTCAAAACTTTGGGAGATAGAGTTGCAGTTCTAGTGACTGGCAAAGATTTTGAGCATTTTCTTGGCGTACCTGTTGCCCTGAAAAGGACCGGTGAGCTGATGGCTGAAGTAGTTATTCGGGAAGTGGGCCGATTTGGGCTACGTGACAATATCATCGGTATGTGTTTCGATACTACAGCATCTAATACAGGACTGATCCAAGGAGCATGCACCAGAATTGAAAGGGAATTCGGACGAACATTGTTGTGGTTGGCTTGCCGTCATCACACCCATGAACTAATATTGAAAGGAGTGTTCGAGGAGTGTTGTGGCGTACCATCAAGTGGTCCTGACATCCAGATTTTTCGGAAGTTCCAAAGTTTGTGGGCTTCACTTGATAAGAAGTCACATACGACAATGTTGGATGAAGAAAGTTCCGTTCAAGGCTTTCTAGAAGAACAACGAGTGAAAATGGTTAACTACATCCAAAATGTCCTAAAAGACGGAAGTTATCCAAGAGTAGACTACAAAGAGTTATTTCAACTCTCACTCCTGTACCTAGGAGGTTGGTCTCAAGACGACTTCAGTTTCAGGATCGCAGGAGCTCTGCATCAAGCAAGGTATGTCAAAGATAATATATGCACTTAAAATTGTCCTCTTCACTAAACAGTTGAATATTCCTCAACAAGAATTAAAAGGAATGAAACGGGTTGCACATTTTGTCAGCCTCATATATGTTGGCTTTTGGCACGAGGCAATTGTAAGTCGATGGGCTCCAAAGAATGATTTGGATATGCTACAGCTTCTGAGCACTTACCCAGATGCAGACGTCAAAAAAGTGCTCTCACAGTTGCTAAGAGACACCTTTGGTATCTGTCAGAAACAAACGTAGGATTGGCTTTTTTGGACAAACGCATTACTCAGGCTGATAAGGAAAATATGACTAAAAATTTAGAAACCAAACCTGCAAAGAAAAAGGAAATGAAACGATTAGAGGGTAAAAACCTAGTTTTTGAAGGAAAATACCTGAGCCATTTCGTTACTAATAAAACAAAGACTTTTTTGAATTGTTTGGGGTCCACGACGTGACAGAATACGGTAGTGATTCTCTAAGAAGCCATGTGAACGCTCTTAAGGTGGTCAATGACACCGCAGAAAGAGGAATTTCTCTGATAAAAAAGTTTAACGAATCGGTCAGGGACGAACAAGAATAACAATTCTTGTTGAGGGTAGTCGAGCATCGCAGAAACGTCGTCACCAAGCGAACAAAAGAAGGGATTGCATCGTTCAAAGTTGATTAATATAACACATATTTTGCCTCTCATACTAGCTATTAATCTTAGTGTCTAGTTTTATTATTATTTTAAGTTTGTAATTTCTAGTTTTCCCAATAAAAATTATTAACATTGAAAAATCGTATTTTTTGCCTTCTTGTACAAAAGTGATCAAAGTGTGCAACCTCTAAATATTATCCAATCTTCTTGAAATTTGGAATATATATCTTTTACATCATTGAGACTCGGGGCGTAAGCAAAGTCTGCAAAAATTTCACATTTTATTTTTTGCCTTACAAAATGAAACACCCTATAGCCTATATATCACCTATATTAGGGATGAGTTGATAACAAATTGAACCGATACTCATACAGATGCCGATTCTCACTGATTTCGATACCGATGCTTGAAAATTGTAATATTAGTGTGTATAAACTATTTGTAATTTAAGTATCAATTTATTATAGCCTTACTTCAAAATTTTCAAGAATTACACTAGAATATTAAAAATACATCTAATCTATTCACAATATACAGGGTTTCCACGAAACATTGTGTAAAATTAATGGAAACATGGAATTTTGCATAACATACAGACCGACAATTACACCCTTACCGGTCAAGGAGGCTTTGGCGTCTGGACTCACAGCTTCGGGAGTTTGCGATTGTATTTTCATTGTGTAAAATTAATGGAAACTTGGATTTTTGAATAATTTACGGAATAAGTAGACTGTAAGAATGCCACGCGACATTTTTGCGCAGACCCACAAAAGATCAAATCACCGGAAAAGTATCGATTCATCTGTATTGATATAATAATTAAACACACACAAAAATTTGGGCTTCCTGGCGGCCCACGTGGCAGAGTGGTTAGCACATCGCGCTACGACGATAGGGGTTCCGGGTTCGAATGCTGGTCTGGGCATGGATGTTTCTGAGTGTCCATTCATCAATTTCATCATATCATCACTCATCCTCATCTTCGCTAATTAGCCAAAATTTGCACAAGAAGCGAAGTAAAATAAAGCAATTCAATCAATCAATCAAATTTTGGCTTCTCCAAAAATTGAAAATTTAATTCAAGTGAAATGCATTTATTTAAGTGTTGTGAGCAGATTTACGTCTTAATACAACACCATGTATTTAACATGCATGCATAAAATAATTTTACAGAGTAAGTTAGATCATAAGATAGGATTACAATACATCACTCTACATACATTCCTGCCTAATATTAGTATGAGATAAGGTGCAATATACAATGATTGATTGCGAATATAGGTTAGTTGAGATTACGGATATGCAGACAGATATAATGTGATTTCTCACCGTTAGCAATGGACCGACATTTTTCCTAACAAACACAATATGCTTTACCTCTGAAATTTCAGTACATGCTTTCTGTGAAAGTGCATGGTTAAGAAATACCTGAGAATTTGCGTCAAGAATTTCAAAGATAAATACCTTGATAAAAAGAGCTGTGGTAAGAAAGCGAGAAAAAAGCAGCAGAGATCAAATTTATTTGCTGTAGGGCCGACAACATTGTGGATCTGAGGACACGGGTTGAATTTCCCTTGTATCCGGCCAGAGTAAACATCGTTTCTCTTCCTGACAGAATTTAAATCTGGAGCCTCCAGGACTTGTCTCTGTCTGAAGAGGAAAACAGATGGTTGTGGTTTCCCATCCACAGAGGAGAAGAGATGCGACAAAACAGCGGACAGGAGCTTTAGATAGCAGGGATTCTATTGGAAATGAACACGTGTCTTGCTGAATCGTGTTTCTCAAGAACACATCTTTGGGTTTTGTCGTCTCAGGTGTCTACAGTGATGGAATATGCGGTTTTGTTTTGTTTTAGTAGGGATGGATGTTATTTTTATACCCTTGCAAGCAGTTTTCCGTGGTGGCATTTACAACATATTTATCTTAAATCTGTGGTGTAGTCTTGACAGGATGCCTCCTCGGTACTTTTATATGTAACCAGTGTGTTCCCTGTCTCACAAAATAACAGTAAATAATCAATTTTTTTGTCTGTCAGGCCGAATGTTGCATTTTCTTGTAGAAGGTTAGAGCAATTTTGCCGGTCCCCGTGGGGGTGGTTAGCACATCGCGCTACTGCGCCGGGGGTTCCGGGTTCGAATCCTGGCGAATGTGTATGAGTGTTCATTCATCAATTTCATCATATCATCACTCATCCCTATCTTCGCAAATTAGACAAAAGTGGCACAAGAAGCGAAGTAAAATGAGACAAATCAATCAATCAAAGCCTTAGCTATTTTGATATCTATGGTGTGGCCTGTATATAATTTTTCTTTAAATTTCTTATTCCAAAAGCTGTGTGTTTACCAATTATACACACTCTGCAGTACCCAAGTAAATTTTTTTGGTAATATTTATTCTGAAACTTAAAATATACTATTACAGTACAAGTTTTAAAACTTAAATCTACAAAGTAAAGAAGTTATATAGAAAAAGTTGCTTTCAAAACTTGATTTCCATGCCATCTGTGAGGCAACTCAGAAACTAAGACTGCACGGTTTTTACCAGGAGGGCAGGGAAACTCGTAAACATGTTTGTGTTAAATGATGTTGTGTATGAGAACTATAAGTGTATAAGTTGTGTATCAATCTGAAACCAATTACATGCGAAGTGTATCAATTTAAGGCATGTCAGTTAAAGTGATAACATGAATATGTTATATGTCTATCTACACAGAACTTAACATAGCACAATGATTTATTTATCGTATAACAGCAAATAATAATTATTTTATTAAGAAACACCTGAGGCGGAACTATGTTACCACACTGCCTTCGGCTTGTCAATTTTGAGCAGGAAATAATAAAGTAGTATTTCAGTTAGGAAAGAGTCGTCTTTTTTTCATAGATAATTTGCTTTTGGTAGTCCCCAATATGTTAGTTCCCCCTTTATACTTGAGGGATGCCCTCAGGTAAGGCCCTCATGTATTAGAGGACAGGTGAACACGAGAACTGTTTTATGCAGGGACAAGGCAAGAAATCACCCCACACACCACACCAGCCATCTCACATCACACAAACCAAGAATCGAACTTGGTTCTCCTGCGTGTCAGTTGGACACCCGAGCGACTAAGCAGTCAACTGTTGGTATCTCAGAAAGTGAGATACAATGTTCAAATGAGGTGGAGTGAGCATTTCCCGTACCAGTTCAAAACAGCGCAGCATACTCTTTGGAAGTGAAATAAAACAATATATCTCAAGTAAACTGATTATATACTTGGAAATGACAAATGTGAACATCCAGAATCATCAAAATTTCAATTGTAAGGTATCTGTAAAGGCATCTGCGCCAACAATTATTTATCATTTGAAACTTTTCAACATGAAATTTGGCGAGTTGAATAATGAAGTTGCATCTTTATATAGGTAATATGCATGAGGTACTTTTTGAATGTTCATCCATGATCCATTATATGTTCTAGTTAACAATCAGGTCGAATGAATAATTCAAAACTATTAGAAATAATAAAAACAAAATTTAGTTAACTGAAAAATGCTCTGAAGTATTATTCTAACGAGACGTGAGTAATCTCGGCGGCTACATCCGTCGTTCTATGGTAATAAAACAATAGAATGTCAACCATGAATATATATATATAATTAATGTTTGATAGCCCCCTCCCCCGTACAAAAAAGTAAAAACACGAAAATGCAATTTAGCAGAACGGAAGACCTGCAAAATATCAAATCAAATCGCTCGTAAATATTTTGGTCGACCTTGTCCATTTATAAATTCGCATCAACATTCTAACGAGTCGATACACATGAATTATTCTGGAATTATTCATGAGCGACACACAAACAAATTGTTCTATACCGACAAATCAATCGTAGCAATGAAATAACCTATTGGTACTTTCTGATTATTATTGATTGTATACTAGTAAGCAAAATAATTTCCTTCTTCTTCTGTGTAATAAAATCCTGCACAATAATAATCTAATTCTTGATTTCGGGTTTTACACAAATTCACATAACTTCACTATATGTAATCTAAAAGGTAAGGAAAATTAAAAATAGTGTTTTCTTCTGAAAAATGTAGAGGAATGATAATTGAAGGGCTCGGATGTAAAACATGGTAAGTGACATTTTGGCCATTTCTGAGTTCATTAAGAAATTGTGTATGAATAGTATGTGCATTTTTTTCTTTAGGCATTTTACGTCTTATTGCTATCATTGTTGGCTAATTGCTACGGTGAGAATGAACGACGGTTATATGAAATTGGAAAGAAAACAAATGCCCAGGTCGAGACTCGAACTCGAGAACTTCGGTTGAGAGTTCAACAGAAGACCACTTTACACCCTAGTCTACCGACCTGGTTTGTATGTGTCGAGAGAGTAACTTTACAATGTTACTAATTACATATGAATTCATTTTTAAAAAAAATATTAATGGCGTTCAAAACATTGTGTTTTCTCAACCCTATTCTAACAAAAAAATAAGTTTAAAAATTACCGTCAAACTGGGTAACTTCTTCTTTGAGGGTAATTTCGTCATGAGACCGATAGATGTGAGGCATGTGAAGATGATGACTGATTGTATTGTCTATGTTTTGTACCGAAACACCTTGCTCTTTGTTTCCTTATGATACATGTGTTGAACTTGTTTTGTTTTGAAACACGTTGTAAGATTTCAATGTTGAAAAACCAATAACAAATTAAAATAAAATAAGAATAAAAGACACACATACGTCACTACTTTGACAAGAGGATACATTTTGCAATTCATACCATTTTGCGTGACGATCTTACCTCTTCATGGGGGCAATTTTTACCTGCTAGGAACGTAAGAAGAGATAACGAAGTTACACCTTTTTCTGGAGTAATATCGTTACGAAAATGCTGACGTATTCCCCCACCTAATATTTTGGAATTTCTTTGGTATTCCTTCAATACATTTTTAAAGGACAAAGTATTCCTCGCGTATAATTTGTGTATTGTCACTCGCCACGGATTTTGCAGGGCACGTTAGAATATGCCAAAATCTGTACGAAGTTACCCCGTTTGATGGTACACTCTCCTCGATCCTCGTCTTGACGTGAAGACGTAAGGATAGTTGATTCTCCTTTATAACGATTGCATTACAAAATGATCAGTTTTCGTTATTATCTTCTCATGTGCAATGTCATGATAAGCCTTGGACTTACCAGTTGAGTTTCTGTGATCTACCAGTTCCTCATTTCTAACCTTTGAAATATCGTGTACATATCAATTTCCCTCCACTGTGTATCAACCCGTATTAACTTCATTGCAAGGCAACGACGTTACCACTATGCCATCGTGAGGGCTGTTATTACATTACTGTTATTAATATTGAAGCCAGTAAGAGAATGTATCTCAAAACAAGCTGTGTATAATGAAAATTAAATAACGTAAAAAACTATACTAATTTAAATATGATATCAACATACAAGACATAGAAATAAGTACATTGAAACTGAAAAATCATACCACAAAAATAACATAACTAAAGTAAACTAACTAACTAACTCTCTAGCCTTCTTGAACCCGAAGTTTCATGGCTGTAGCAAGATTTATATACTCTTTTCCGTCCCTACCAATTTTCTTTAGGTCCATCTCAGCATTATCCCTCCATCTTAACTAGACTAAACGAAACAAATTTACACATTTAGCGCAACAACATATTGCGAAAGAAGGTAAAAGGGGCATTTCACGAAGTCCTTTGTAACGAACACGTACCAAAAACAAAGCACGTAAGCCTTTGGAGAGAACAGCGTATAAAGAAAATTGCTCCCGAAGTCAATAATATTCGCCTGGCGCTCCGACGTGAGTGGATGTGACTTTCGGCCGCAAGAAAACTCCCTGGGGAGTCAGGGCCGTTTTGCTGGAACCAGATCAGAGAATTCCCTTGAAGAAAGGAAGTATTCACGTGTTTGTGGAGAACTTCCATTACGTTGACGACAGATCTGCCTTTCCACACACAAACTTGACATGCGCGTTTTTTTATTATTTTGCTGTCTCTAGTGCTTAATTTGTATCTGCGTTTTTGAAGTATTTGCGATGCATCACATGTTAAAAATGAAAAATAGCATTTCCTATCACTAATGTTACCTATGTTAAATAGGATCGCCGACCTGCGTGGTGGAGTGGGTAGCACAACGCGTTACGATGGTAGGGTCCCGGATTTCGAACCCCGGCCTGGGTTTGGATGTTCTTTGTGAGTGTCCTTTCATCAATTTCATCATATCATCCTTCATCCGTAGCCAAAAGTGGCAGAAAAGTGACGTAAAATAAACCAAATCAAATAATCATTGAAATAGGATCAAAGTAGAGCTAGCATTAAGTCTTCGAGGATTATATTTCTACCCATTTTATGTATATCTATTTGTACTTGTGTATTTGCGATGTGGTGTGCGTGTGTTTATATATAAACGTTTTTACGAGTACATACAAAGACACGCGCCAGCCCATACACACACATTGTGACAATACAATTTTGAGTTCGTAATTTTATCTAACTTATTTATATTAAACCACACTCAAACACGCTAGCGTATATACACACACATGCATACACGCCTTCTGCCGGGTGAAAGTTACACTTCTCGCCAAAGAATTGGAGATTCTAATCTCCAAACCCGTTGCGTCTAGTGCATTATTTTCCTGGGGGATCATGTTCCGCAAATAGACTTTTTTCCGCCAAACAGGGCGTGGATGCAACATTCTGATATTATTTCAACTCAGAGTTCGTTGTATATTTCACTCAGTATGATCCCATTAATATCGCCATCCTTAGCGAAGAAAAAAATACTAATATCAACGATAGACTGGACATTTGTCATTTTGTCTGAGGAGAGATGCTCTGTACTGTGCTCGTTGAAAAGACGAAGTGGCCATGAACTCGTAGGAATCCCTTTCTTTGTAGGTTTCTTGCACCATTTAACATAAAACAAGGCTAAATTAACCACAATTGTAAATAACAAGCAAGGTACCTGAACCCAATATGGCCTATTGGTTGCTTTCAAGCAGTTAAATGGTTAATTCAACGTATAACGTTAGTATGTCATTTAGACCAGTGGTTCTCAAACTGTTTTCTCATTGTACATTTTCGTCTTAACTAAAGTCTAATATACCCCATAGTAGGTTTTCTGCGAATAGTGAGTTTTGGGGAATTTATTTTGCCTGCATGATTTATGGGGCGTGTATCTGTGCAATAGAGCAAAATGATATTCGGATTGTACGTGGAATTATGGTAAACAAGCAAACATTAGAATCCTACGTTTATTATTTTATTTTGGTGTTAATACGTTTATGATTACAGTTACAAGAATAAAAATGTGAAAGACATGCATGCTAAGAAGTATATAAACAACTCTAATTTTAATTTATTTTTCCAGAGTTGTTGACATTGTAAACAAGAAAAATAAGTTTGCAAACAAACCAAGCACAATTTTGGAGATCATATTGTAAATTCTCAAAGTTTCTAGTGAAAAGGATATACCTGGATAGCCTGACACAGTTTGTTGATGTCTTGTTGTGCACTTGAAACTTTCAAGCGGAGATTCGGCTCCAAATTTAGCGTATTATAGATTTCGAATGAGTTTTTTTTTTTTGCTCTACACGTCTGTAGAAAAAATGTTCTCCACATTTCTCTTCGTAGCTGATCGCGTACCCCCTTCAAGTCGTGCATGTACTCCTGGGGGTACGCGCACCACAGTTTGAGAATCACTGATTTAGACAGTCTTTATTGAACCTGTTGGCTGCACCTATAGTGTAGTAACTTGAGGACGAAGAAGCGAAATACCTGAATCTTGTGATTGTGTTCTACGTGATTTAATATTGCATATGTAAGTTATTATTTATTTACTACATCTTTTTAAGTGACAGCTGTTTACATCTCGGATACATATTATGATGGCTCATAATTTATGATTTACAACAATGTACTTAGGTTGGACTTTAATCTAAAGTCCTGTTTATAACGAAGGATAAAATAACACTATGTAGGGTAGACTCAATATTGCCTACATAGGAATATATCGTGAAGAACGCAAATGTGACATTTGTTACTCTTATGTTTACGTAGATTGTGCGGGACTCACCAAGGATGATAAAGGACCTTCATTTGCCAATTCTGTGATGTGTAATCCATAGTCTTCTTGTAATAAATTGTGACACGTCACTCCACTGTTTATTGGTTTGTAAACAATGATATTAGTTTATGCAAATCTCATGTCATTATGTAAATAAAATGTAAGTGGATCAATATATTTACGTACCTATAAAAACAACATTGTGGTACTTTCTTTAAAATTTCTATTGCATTTTTTATGTGAAAGAACAAAATATATTACTAGACCATATAGGGTACATGTGTACTCAATATGGCCTAAACATTATTTTTTAATAAAATCTTCCCAGCACCCATGTTATGTTTGTGGAACGGACTCCAATTTTCAGTAAAAGTCCAGAAATGTTCCTTCTTTTGAATATTAACACTAGTTTTACCTTTTTGACTTTGTTCATCATTAGAAACAATTGTAAACCTTAGGTAGGCCATATTGGGTTCAGGTAACTTAGGTATTTAACTATTGAGGTAGAAAAGTAATATAACTTTCATTCTGGACGGGTGTTTAAAAAACTAAAAAGACGCGTCAACTGAGATTTCACAAATGATAACGTTCAGGCAGCACTTGATATCAACGAATAACAAATAGCGCATTCTTGGAAAAATTCCTTGAATTACAGCACGTGGAGCATCTTTCCTGATGGGGTATCTTACCTCGAATGGCCATATGTTTGTGGGACAAACATATGAAATTTGAATTTCGAAAAATTCGTCACATTACTTGAATTATTCTTGTTTTAAATCATTCTGCAAAGTATCAAGGCTCTGTGCGGACTTTGTTATTAATCTTGCTGTATTTCGCAAATAATCCCTGCCGATTCTGAGGATAATGAATGCAGATCAACAGTTTAGGCATTTCGTAGAAATACATGAACCCAAGAAATTGTTCAGTAGTGAAAGAAGATATGACCTAATACATAATATACATACATACATACATACATACATAATATACATATTTATACATATATTGCCTGTTTCGAGCTTTGATCATCACTTGTGATGGAAAATATGTCCTGAGCTCGTAACCAGAACGTATTATAGAGGTAAGTACTTCGATCCATTTGACCATGACCGCAACCTTTGTGGCAATCACGAACGAATGACTCTTGCATCTGCGTCCAGAATTAATGATCTAGTTTCTTGGCGGCCATCTCCTAGGCAATAAAGCAGAAGTTGTGGTTGGGTTTGAAAGCCCGATTACATAGATGGCGATGCCAAAAGGTTGCATCAGGTGGAGAAAGGCGTGAAATGTGTGTCCGTGTTGCAGATTGGTTGTGATTTTTTATATGAAGTGGATCAGTTTTCGATTTCATGTAGAAATAAATGTCTTCAGCAATCACTACATAAGAGTGGTCAAGGGCTTTATTGCAACCTGAAACTACGTGTCCCAGTTTCGAACCATGGATAAAGTTTCTAACATTTATTTGACTTTTCACTTTTTCGTCCCTTCTTACATTCACTGTCATGGATAACATAGTACAGTGGAGGAGAGCCATAAATAAGTAACGTACGAAATCAATTTTCTGAATGACCTTCCACTTTCCGTATCTGTTAACTAGTCTAAGGGAGATTTCAGGCCGAAGCGACAAGCAATACGTCACACGTCCTCCTTTGGAACGAGTTAATCAGCAACAAAGTTGTAGGGCACATCCAGCAGCTAACACTTCGCGATAAACGGTTCCTCAAAAAAGCTGAAAGCACCAAACTTAACACTGGTAACCAACTTGCATGCATTATTTGCAGTTAGAATTCTAATAATGCATACGTTGATAGGTTAGGAGGCCAGGATTAGAGGCGTTAGCAACACATTTGTTAGCAGCAGGGTGTGCTCCACTCCCGGCACAAACTGAATCTTCCATGGAAAAGCTGCTTCAACAAGCTCTGTGCGTCCACTGCCTGCTTCGTCACGCGCTCGTACACGATCGGCACTCTTCAGAAGTCCGAGGCCGGCCTCGCTCTTTACATTACAGCGAATGCGCCCCTGAAATTATGTTTTCCCGAACGAGTCACATGGGTTTTTATGGGACCAGCTGAAGCACTCTCTGCGAGCCTTGCTGAATGCGCAGATTGAGTTCTAGGCTGAGTTGGAAACTTGCGGTAATTATCGGAAGACCTACAATTTCAGTTTTCTTTCATTAAGCGTCGTTTAATGAAATTATATGTAATAAAATAATCCGTATTAGACATGTACATTAAGGTAGACCTGGCTTCCGGCTCTCTTAGGACGCTTCGCCACTGAACTTACTCCAACTGAAGTCAAAACATTCAAGTCATGTGAATGATATCCTGCATTTTAGCGCATTCCGCAGTCTACTTTTCCTCTCATCCTGCATCAATCTAATTAACGACAGAAAACTAGTGTGTGTATAAATTAAGGCAAACGAGTGAGAAAGAAATTCCTTCCCAAATAACTGCAGCGTGCCTATAATTCACCACGTTGGAACTGATATTTTATATCTAACTTGACAAAAAATATGGTGTGCGGGGGAAGAGAAATATGGTGCTATAGAACCGGGCAGAAACCATTTAAATCTCCAGACGAGAATTTACAGATAATTCTTTAAAAATTTCATAGAGCGAAAAGCTATAAACGAACAATAAATTTCGGAGAAAAGAAGAATTACTGTGTAAGAAGTTGGAATCTGTCGCACATAAATAATCAACTAAAAGCTTGGAGAACTACCTTGCCGAAAGTTCACGAGTGGTCGTCGGCGATTTTTCCATATTTCAAAACTACTGCAAACAAGTCGGATCTACATTAGTGATAAATTGTCAAATCCTTATTTCATTAGTAACAGATTCTTAAACTAGTTCCACCATGAATGTGGTAGAGATCTCGTCAAGAAAACAGTCCACTCAAGGTCACGCCACCCACCTACAGTGTTGCAAATAAGCAAGAATGCCAACTGACAAATTCAACAGCATACGAAGTGTTCGTTGAGCAGCTTAGAAGTGAGGCAACCCTGGAGTGCCAGGGACGTGGAGGAGGTAAGGGGAAGCTCCGACCTTGACGAGACAGTTTTCGTGGCGAGAGCTATAGTACTTATTAGCCTTCCAGTGTAAAAAAATAAAATCTCTTCGATAGACTATGTTGTGGATTCTCATTAAAGCTTTTTGTCGATTTGTTTGGTTATTGAAACCAGGACGGCACCAGACTTCCTGGTACGGGTTACCCCTGGGTGACTATCAAAGATCGGGTATGTGGCATCTTCAAAGGATGATGTATTTTCATATTCACATTGATTGTACAGTCACAGGCAATAACAATGGGGCACCTAGAACATGTAATATTCTCTTCCCTGCAAGGCACTATATATGTTCCCTAACTCTAAGTGGATTTTAATATCCAATTTGAATGACAACTTCTACAACCGCCGTAGAGTTAGGCAACACACACAACGCCTTGCAGGGAAGCTGCTATTTCAGGATCTCTTGGTGTCTAATTTTTACTGCTGGTGACTGTACTTGATCGAAACAAGGAGTGATTAACGAATATGAAGTTTAAATATTGCAGTAAAAATAAATTATACAAATTCAATTTTTGAAAATATTTTTAATACGAAGTTTGATTATATGTCAACCTACAGTAAAAATTAAAATGTATAAGCTAATTAACAGTGTAATTTGCTGATGGAAAATATACAGAAATCGCTAAACCAGTGCTTCTCAGAAAAAAAACAAATGATTCTATTTTAGTGCTCAGAATCAAACTTCTCCACCGCAACATACAGCTCAAATACTTTCGCAGCCTCCATTTTGAGCTAACAGGGCAAAATCTTCCAGATCCTCATTAGCCACGATGCTTCAGAAAGTAAAGAGGTTGATGGACTAACATGAAAAGAGAACGAACACAAGGACGAGGCACTTAGTCCGGATCAACAAAGCAGAATGCTGATAAATTGCTTCTTATTTGTTGCTCGTGCAGATAGAATGCACATTTTATTCTTATATTGTAGCTCACTTCCTGGTATTCTCAAATAATAAGTTTTGTGCTTCAACAACACAACTACAGCAGACTATACTCTGTCCCAATATCTCTGGAGCAAGGTCGCGCATAACGTCAGAGAAGTGGCGGAAATCTAGTTGGGCTGAGCGAAGCAGTACACGCTGCTGGGAACTGCAGTCGCTTTCTCAATCCCCACACAATCCCGTCCCTCTATTGTGTTCATTCTTTAAAACAAAAATTGTTTTTTTTTATATTATTATTTAGTAACAGTAACGAATCCAACCACATTCCTCCGGAGGGAGGGGTGCACCAAACTTAACTTGGGAATGTCATAGGCATCAAATTAGTATATGAATGAAACAGTAGAATCTTATATGCAATTTAATTAAGAATAATTAGGTATAATTAACTATCATTTTAGGAATGAGATTATGAGAATCAATAAAATAATAATATAGAATGCAATAATTTGCATTTCCAGCAAACTAAGGCGTCTAAGGTTTCTACAGCATATCTGTGGATGACGTCATCAATTAAACTTTCTGGGGTTCCTCGTCCCCCTCCAGTTGACACCTTTGCACAAGCTCGAAGCGTATTCTGATCCATCAAGTTTCTTAATTTAGCAGTTAACAAAACGGACGAAAATAAAAATGCGTTTATTACTTTCGCCTTTGATTGTAAAGAAGATTGAATGGGTGCTTATTACAACGAAAGCCACAAGAAGTACGTTTTAAGTTAAATTGAAACGAATGAAAAAGAGCCAAAGTAAATTTGGTTGCATCATTTCTTAGCTATTGTCCAAATGCTCTGCCAGATTTCTGAAATTTTCGGGAGGTACTTCTTTAATTTCCTGGCGAATTTAACCCTCAAGACATAACCCTGAATTCATCACTGTTTAGTAATTATCAGATAATAATGCTTATAATGTATTCACTAAGAATATAAAAATGTATTTGTTAAATCATTTCATGTAATAAAAAAACATGTGCCTAACAATTTATGTAATGATTGTATTATTTTAAATTCTATTATGTAACATAGTACATTAATTTTATTTAAAACTATGTATTAATTCTGTTTTTTTTCTTGTTACAGGACTACATCCCTACTCCATTGAAGACATCCTATGAAGAACTGAAGAACAATTAGAATGTGATCCTTGAGGGAATACCAAGCTCAATGTATTGATTGTTTATGTGTTACAAATCTGTTAAAGATAAGAACTAACGCTTTACAAATCAGGAAGCAGACCTGTTTAGTGGTGTTTCTGACGGATTACCCAGTGTCTACTCCGTGCAACAATGGTGTACGTTACAGTGGCTCTAAGTGTATTGTTGTACATTACTCCTAATCTATTTTTTGGTATAAACATTTAAGAAAATACAAGCAGTCAATAAACAATGAATTTTCAACCGAATGGAATCTGGTGTGTGCCTGTCCAGATACGAGTGATTGTGTTTCAATGCACTGTTAAAACGTATTTATTTGTCAATTTGTGTTTTTCCAAATGTGAAACGCTCCATGCTTTGTATAAAAGAAGGAACCAAACCTTACTTGTGTTGTGAAACGGCAATGATAGCGGATATGAGCCCCTTAAGCTGTGATCATCCATGGCTTAACAAAGCTTCATTTGCCGTTTCATAAGTTTTGCACACAGTTTTGTTTTTCGCTATGTTATTCTCATTTGGTGAATAATGGCTTTCTACAACCATGCTTTGCTTTGTTTACAACTTTGTTTTGTTGTTGGGTTTTGTTTCACAAGAAACACTATAAGCATGCACTTCAAACAGCAGTGAAATATCCGTGCCAACGCAAATCGTATGTATATTGGAATAAAGGTGAACCCATGTTTTAAATTTGTACGTATTTATTAAAAACCACATACATACGTGTGATGAAACAATAAACTTCACGAAAAAGGAAAAACAAAAGGCCATAATACATAAATATAAAACAATCAATCAAAATTAAAACAGCTTATTGAAAACAATTTCAATTTATATGATGATACATACTTATACTTTTTTACTTTGCTGACTCGTACAAAACTTAACACACCGATAGACCTGTAATATTGTAATATACACATACACGATTGAATGGGCTAATTAAGAATATTTATGTAGGATGAATTTGATTTGAACTGAGTTTACAGAATTGTTGATCTCACATTCCATTTGTATAGTCTCAATTTTTTCTGAGATATGGAAAGCGACTTTCTGAAACGTCTTGGTAACCAGTAGCGGCGATTAGGGGCCGTGAGGGCAGTTGCCCCTCCCTCTCGTTTTGCTATTTTTTTTCAAGCACTCTGCACTTATCTACCAAGGGAAAGCAAATTGTCCTTGCCCTACCCCCCTTGAGTTTTGGCCCCTTGCATGTTCACTTTTGGAACCCATCGCCACCACTATTTGTAACCTTATATTGCTGTTGTAGCTACCAGACAAGGATTTTTGTCTACTGAACTTAATCTTGGCATTTACAGTAGTAGTGTGATTTGACTGATTGGTCAAATTTGTCAAGTTAGTTCGATTACGCAACTTTATAACTATTCAAAGCTGAGGTAGCAATAGAGGTAATTGAATTATAAAAGTAACTATACAAACTCAACTAAAGCTCTTTCAATGCGTCAGCACTCTTTCAATCATTTGCACCATATATCATTTGAAAAAAATACTTAATCCTATTTTTACTTGTCGTTGTTTGATTTCAAAACAGTAGGAAGAAGTCTGAATTCAATATGTTTATTCTGCATAAATTCAGGTTTAAATGAAGCTAATGCAATCATAACACATAATCGTACACAGAACAACGGTAAGAGCATTTGCTAACTTCCAAAACTACAGGTCACAAAGTTCCGCAGAGCTTACTTGCGATGTCATTCATCACACAAAACACATCTAAACCACATTTAATTATTTTGAACTGATACGCCATAACAGTTGCAAGTCTTATTTTCAGTGTTCGAAGTATCCCATGGAGAATCATTGAAGTCAACATGCTGGAACATCACAGATGAATTTATTGATGGAGACCTAACATGACCTTGACGTCTGTATCATCACGTGAACATTATTTTGTAATTATTCTTTCCTTACTTTTAGAATTCTAGTTCTAATAAGTTTCCAAGGAGGGTTATACTGATTCAGGACTTCCTTTCTCCATTAGCCAGTTCTCTCTCCTTCTCTATTATTTTGTCGTTTTAAGGTTGGCCTTGCTTGAAATTTCAAAAAGTTTTTTCTCTCGCTCTCTCTTTCGCCTAGCGTATTTGTGGAGTCTCGTGTATTTTGCTCTCAAGAATCAATTCATGGAAGGCGTTAGACATCAGCAAAACTGCTTTTAAGATGATGATTTCGAAATTAGGTGTGGAGTGTTCTCCAAAGATCCTTTTCTTTCTTCTCAGGCCATTGAGAGGACTCTCGTTACATTTCAAGGATGCCATCCATCTCCTTTAATAAGAAGTTCTTTAAAAAAATTACAGTTGTGACCTCCTCCGTATCTGTGTTGTATTGTCGTTCACCTACATCATCTTATGTTATATTTAAATGCTAAGTTACTCTGATATATATGTAATAATTCCGTAACTTTCCGTGACGTATATTGTTCAAATCTCCTACCAGTACAACAGGGCCAATACAATAAAATACCGAAATAAAACAGCAAGAAAAAGATAAGAGTATAATCAATAATAATATGCCAAAGGATTAATTTTATATTTTTACATATAGCTAAATGTATGAAATTGTTTAACTTCTACGAAAAAATTCTATTCGTGGCAGAATACTAATGGTGATATACATAAAATTGGCATAAAAAAGAAATATTACAATTGGGAAGACAATCATAACATAAAACAATTGAAACGCATAATTCCATGATTACCGTTAAACGCAAAGGATGCAATAGTATTTTATGGGCAACAGTACAGCATGTTATTGCATTTCATTTTCTTATTGCTTTTGAGAATTTCCATTTTGTGCACTGTTAATGACTTCAATAATACTGCTAACAATGCTAAAAATAAAAATTTGGAAAATAATACTTTTAAGATGTACATTGAACAATAAAACTTTTCTGATGGAATTTATTTCTACCTGTCTTTCGAAAATACTCCAAAGTGCCACTTTGATAAACTACACTTGTCACTAGAACGTGTTCAACAAACTCTTGAATTATCATAATTTGCATCTTGATGGTTTTGGAGTCATATCATCACATATTTCTGAGACATAAACTGATCAACTGGTGAACCTATAAGCTCACTGATATAATGGTCAAATTACATAAATAAGTATACATGAAACTAAAGTAAATGTTATATACAGGGTGGGCGAAAAGTCCCTTTACATGTTAATGGCATAGTACAGTTAAACATGAAGATAAACATTGTTATGAATACAAAACAGTATATTTTTTTAAAAATTTCAACATTTATTTTGAATAAACAATGTCTGGTTAACATTAACATTTGTTGTGAATAACATATTAACATTGTTACAAAGGTTCAAGGTTCATTGATCAACAACGTCAGTGTGCACTCTTCCATGTTCGATTCAAAGGTTGATGCGTCGTCATGTTTTAGTGTGCATCCCCTGCAGCATATCACGGATAATCCTTTCAAATGCCATGCGAACTCCGTCCTTCAGTTGATCGTCGTCCACGAATCGTCGTTTACGAACGTCTTCTTTTATTATACCCCATAGTGCATTGTCCGGTGTGGTGAGGTCTGGGCTCCGTGGAGGTCATGGCAACGGTGCTGGAAGGTCTCGTGATTCACGTCCGATCCAGCGGTTTGGAAACAGTTCATTTAGCCGTTTGCGGACACTCACAGCAAAATGTGTTAGAGCGCCGTCTTGTTGAAGTGTAACGATGTCAGCTATTCCTCTTGCCGTTAATTCTGGAAGCAACCACGTGTTAATCATGTGAAGATAGCTTTTTCTGGTTCACAGGACTATCAAATACATATGGTCCAAGCAGATGGTCTGCCGTTATCCCTGCGGATTGCACTCGATTTCCTCATAAAAGTGCGGATTGTCTTTTGTCCAAAAAAAGACGTTACGATTTCGTGAGCTACGATAAATCGCACACTCGTCAGAGAACATAACGTGTTTTTTTTATCATTTTCATGCGGGAAGCGTGCGAGCAGCATTTCACATGCATGCACACGTTGCTCCAAGTCACGATCACTCAACTCATTCACTGAGGATGGCCGAAAGCATGAAACTCTCAAGTCTTTCCGCATGTGGTCTCGATAGTCGATCGCGGGATGCCTAATTCTGCAGACCGCTTACGGGTTGACTTCATCGGCGATCGTTTAATTGAATCCGCCACAGCAGCACAAGTTTCGATGCGAGTCGTAGGCCTTCCGCTACGTGGTGCATCGAGAGAACTTCCCGTCGCAAAGGTTTTCTTCTCCCATGCGAATAACGTTGGTCGTGATGGCGGCGGTTTTCCAAACCGCACAGCGAAGTCCCTCAAAATGTCTGTCATTGTCTTCTTTGTGTTCTGACGTTCGTGAACCCACACAGAACCTACCAAACGCTCCTCGACAGTGAAAGCACTTGTATCTGCCATGGATTAACTCTCTCGACTGAATCCAGTTGACCGCGTTCTTCTGCCACGTGCTTCCCACACTAACCGAAGTAAAAGTGACATGCGCAGGACTCAGCTTATGACGGAAATTCGTATCTCGGCAATCTGTAACAGAACAACAACAATAATGTTAATAATAAATAATAATAAAGAGTCAATCTGCTCAACAATAGTAAAAATATACTGTTTTTTTTTATTATTTTGTATTGTTTTTGTATTCATAACAATGTTTATCTACATGTCTAACTGTACTATGCTATTAACATGTAAAGGGACTTTTCGCCCACCCTGTATGTATCGTAGCAGATGGTATAAAATAGCAGGGCGAAACACAATTGTAAGAAAAAAAGAAGGGTATAGTGTAAATAACACTGGTCTACGTCCATTTTGCTGACTGGAGGCTGATGGTTGTTCTTTAGTAATTCGAGGGTGGTAAATCCAAAAACGAAATCCGTTTTTTTCTATCACGTCAGGTTTCGGAGGAAAAAAGAAAATTATCTAATATTAGGGATGTATATTTAGAGCAATGAAACAATGTAGTCCGTAAAGAGGTCACAAGATGGCAGCACATGGAATATTATAATGAATATTATTTCAATCACTTATTCGAACATTGTTAACCCCAAAACAAAGGACAAATATTACTGACTTTGTAAGGAAAGCATATAGTGCATATTTCGGAATTAAATTGGGTCACCAAGATAAATCCTGGGCACCTCATAAAGTATGCAGGACCTGTGAAGACTAAAGGAAAGAAATATGTTAGCGTCTGGAACAACCTTCATGAATCGGGACAGAGAGAGGCATCTATTAAGATATTTTCAAAGGGACGAAGAACTTGTCTATTGTACAGATGTGAAGGAACTAATTGTAGCTATGGGATGTACGTATAATGCAGAAGAATGGAGGCTTTTTATTGATAGCTCGAAGAGGAGTTTGAAGTGTGTGTTGCTGCATAATGGTAATAAGTGAGCACCCATTCCTGTTGGCCACTCCGTACATTTGAAGGAAAGCTACGAAACAATGAAAGAACTGCTTCGAAGGATAAAGTATGCAAATGACAGTTAGCTTGTGTGCGGAGATCTCAAGGTCATTTCACTGTTACTTGGTCAACAAGCAGGTTTCACGAAGTATCCATGCTTTTTGTGTTTATGGGACAGTCGAGCAAGGAACGAACATTGGGTACGAAGACTGTGGCCTGCCAGGAAAAGCTTTGAAGTCAGGGCGAAAAACATCCAGAACAAGCCGCTTGTTGATCCTAAGAAAGTGTTACTTCCTCCACTGCACATTAAGTTGGGATTAATGAAGCAGAAGTAGAGGCTCTGGATAAGAATGGGGCTTGCTTTAAATATATTTGCTCAAAATTTCCTGCATTGACGCATGAGAAAGTAAAAGCAGGTATTTTTGATGGTCCTCAGATAAGGATGCTAATGAGAGATGAAGAATTCTTACAAACAATGAACCGCACAGAGAAAGATGCATGGTGTGGCTTTTCTCATGGCATTTCAAACTTTCTTGGAAACGTCAGGGTGCACAACTACGAGGTTCTAGTTGAAAATTTGTTGGTGACGTTTCAAAAATTAGGAGTAAATATGAGTGTCAAGCTTCACTTCCTGCACGGCCACTTAGATGTATTTCCGTCCAATCTTGGTGCCGTAAGTGAAGAACAGGGCGAACGCTTCCACCAAGACATAAAAACCATGGAGCACCGATATCAGGGGAGATGGAATGAAAACATGATATCCGACTATTGCTGGTGCTTGCAGCGTGACGTTCCTGAGGCCACCTACTCCAGAAAATCAAAGATACTAAAATTTTTGCCTAAGTAGGTATGCATGTTGTGCTATTCTGTGGTGTATGTTAAGTTTAGCATAAGTACAGACATCAGGTGTTGACTGTATGCGCTCGTGAAACAAATTGATCAATTTGCCGGAATTGCCTAAACATTCTGTCCATTAAGAACTCCCTATTGAGAAAATAGAAACGTATGTTTGTTAAACAACGTGATGTGATACTCTACATGGACATCTGACTACGTCGCATTCTCCTTGCAAGTGCTGTTGGAATGTAGCCGGGTATAATTTTCTGAAAATTTTGAATATGACTTGTGAAACAATGTAACTTAATACCTGTTATCAGCTATGCCACCTATGTATAGTCCTATAATTTCATTATGTGCAGATATCTATATGGAAAATTGTTGGAGTATAGCCCAGTTTTATAATATTGTGATAATTTTCAAATGTGATTTGTGAAAAATTGTGAAGTGATACAGTTTTTCTGACTACATATTTGGAATCAGCGATCTCAAATTATATAGAATCAGTTAAAATATCTAAGTCAGCAGAAAAAAAATTCATATGTAGACCAGTGTAATCAATTCTAATGTACCAAAGGTTTACTTTTGTAGTTCCTACATCTAGCTACAACGGAGCTTACAACACCACTAGCTTCATTAGTGACGCTGTAAAATTGTAGTGAAACCATACGAAACACAAAACACGAAGCTATTCAATCACCAATAAATTCACATTACTACTTCCTAAGGACACCATGGTGTAATATATTTGTCCGATGCATTCAGATTTTGTGGTATGTTCACAATTCATGAACCGGTCCCTATCGTCTGTTTTCAGATGTTAACCTCAACAGACACATGAAGTTTATAACATGATACTCTTTCTAATATGCATAGTGCACTCAGCAGATAAACTTTACATAGATAAACCTTACCGTTTCACTCCCAAGGACAAAATATTCTAATTTGTCTATCATGGTATAAGTATAATGGAATTGCAAGGTCACACACACGTATTTATAGGCGGGGGAAGATTCAAGTAATTACTCTTGGACCATTGGAAATTACATACATTAATATACAGGGTGGTGCAAAAGTAAGTTGACAGTTTCTATTTTGTATTTTTTTGGTATTTATATTGAGTTTTAGCATTTAGTGGCCCCCCCACGATCCTCAGGCATTACGTCCATGAATTTGCATAATGTCACTGCCGTCATTAATGGCAACGTTAAACTGTGAACTGTCAACGTACTTTTGCAACACTCTGTATATAGGTTCCAATAATTAGAAACTAAATTTGAGAACTTCCCTTAACCTCCCTTAAAGTCTCCAAACGCTAGATTTTTTAAGAAACACAAATCAAAAATCAGACTATGAAAAAATTAAGATTTTGACTTACGTGAATCTTGGATAAACGAAACGAACGAGGCTGTTCCTAATCAATTGTTTCCCTTTGGTCTGTCAAGCAGAGTATGATGATCAGTTTTGTTGAAAATCTTTCTTCAGAGAGAAATGCACTACAGCCAAAATTATTGGCAAACTAAGAAGTAAATTAAGAATGAATAATAATGTATCGGAGTGTATGTCAATTTCACTTCCACTGGACTACATTTTGAAAGCTAATGATGTTCTGGCACTTAGACTTACAGACAGTCAGTCAGTATAATCCTCTGCTGGGACTTGAGTTATGTCTTGGTTTGTAATTGCTGTTTCATCAATTTCATTTTATCACCATCCATCCTCATCTTCGCGATTAGCGAAAGGTGACAGACATCGAAGTAAAATAAAGCATTCTATCAATGTACCACAATAACAAGGTATTAGCGTTGCCAACGTTTAATGAGCAGCCTTCTGTCTTAAAACAATGTTTAACGATATCATTTGCACATTTTATGTAGCTACAAGGATGAAAAATCAACTTAGCTGGAATTCTAGAAGTATGTTTAATGAAATAATGTGGTTTACATAACCAGAGTCTTGTAGATGAAGGGTTGCACGGTTCAAGACCTATATCCCCCACCACCTTCAAGCCTGTTCAATAAATGTTCAAATTAATGAATGTATTTTAGATCTAACACAGTTCGTAGTCCGCCAACTACCTCATTATTTTATTGTTCAATGTAATGGTATATCTTTGCAACAATTCCAAAACCACAAATGGGCTATTTTTCACTTTTGGCCTAGTGTAGATTCTGGAAGTCTTTGCTTGTTAGATTCCTATTCTAACTTATATGGCCTAATAAATAGGCAAACGTACGTACATATTTTATGGATATCAACATTTATCCATGCGTAAAACCTGTCTTTATTTCCCTAGGATCTTCAAAATGAAAATGCTTTTATCTCATAAGTAAGGTTTAGCACATTGATGGTTTTGGCATTGGTTTGGCAATGCGCGAGAGAAACATTATGAACAATTGACAGTTCGAAATTAGGCATAAAATATTCATTTAGGTACATGTCTTCAATTAACCTTTAACTAGGCGCATGGGGGTAAATTTGACCCCAGGTAGGAATTTCTTAACGCTCAGACACTTGTTCGTTGCCCCCGGTGCTAGCTTATCCAATACCTTCGTAAAACAGTGTGATTCAACTATCGAGGTCATTTTCTTCATTGTATGTGTAATTGCTGCAAGGTGATGATGTTCCAAAGTTGATGGGGGTCAAATTTACCCCCATGCGCCTAGTTACGTATGTGATTTTTTTGTTGTTCATTTTTTAGAATTTTTGCTTACTGTGCTTCGTGAGTAAAATATTTTAACAGTTTTTACTTGACCTGTGTTGTGAGATTGTGTTTTAAAGTGAATGTTTAATTTTTCTAAGAAATTGTTCAAAAGCTCGTAGTATGAAAGACAGCAGGGCCGTATACGGTGGCTGTTGGAGGACATTTCGAACTTAGTTCATCTGAAGTGCTTCAAGATGAATAATTGAATCCAAATCAGATAATGATATAGAATATCATGTTACTGAGTGAGAACATTATACTAATTCTAAGACAAATTATGATGATGAGAATGATATCCCGGATGAAGATGAAACTTATTTCCTGGGAAAATACAAAATAACTCGATGGAAAGAAGCTCCCTCCTCCTGTAGGAATGTTCGCAAAAGAAATATAAACATTGTTTTACGTCTTACTGGATCACTTGCAACTGCAAAAAATGCCAAATCTGCTATCGATGATTTTCACTTTTCATACATGACACTACTGTGATAATCATTATGGAAAATACCAATGCGTACGTAGAAATTATACAGGGTGGGAAATAACCTTTTGCTAGGGGTCTGCAGGAAAAAGTAACAACAATTAAGAAATTATGGTAATGCCAAATGTTTACTACGACAATCGTGGTTACAAAAACAAAATTTAAAGTTAGTATGTCCACCGTTTGCTTCTCTCACAGGCAAAATCTACCCAAGACCTTCTTTCGCGAAGTGGCATTAACTACTTCAGCAGTTCTGAATGGCCGGGTGCATCACCGGACCTGAATGCAGCGGAGCACTTTGGGGCTATTCTGAAGGACGCAGTTGAGTCCTTGATGATAGTGGAACGCGGACCGGACCGCTATTCCCGGCCAACACTCCTTGCACATCTGGAACAAGTCCTGCGTGACATGGAATGGAATACGGACTGTTTGCGAATCTTCTGAGCTCCTACCCTGATCGTCTTCGTGCTGTGAGAGAAGCAAACGGCGGACATACTAACTTTTAATTTTGTTTTTGTAACCACAATTGGCGTAGTAAACATTTGGTATTACCACAATTTCTTAATTGTTGTTACTTTTTACTGTGGACCCCTAGCAAAAAGTTATTTCGCACCCTGTACGGGGATATTCTGTAAGGGAAAGAAATGCCAAATTTGCCGATGAAGATGAAGTTTTAAAACAAGACAAGTTTATTTGCCATAATATATGATCAAAAAATAATACAATGGTCCCGTTTAGTTAGTTGTATAAAACAATTGAGATTTTGAAAATTTATGTGTATTGGAACTTCAATTTTTTTCAAGGGAAAACATACTAAAAATTTATATTTGTATTTTTCAAAAAATGGATATTGCTAAATTTACACATATTTGAAGTGTATACTCTACAAAAAATATTTTGTAGTATTCCTTATTCCACACCTTCCTCATTATTATCAATTGATTTAACTATTGCAAGAAAGACTTTTGAAATGTTGAAAATGCAATGCCTGTCCATATTATTTTATAAAAAGTAATTGCACCTACTTTCTATATTCAAAAGTTCTTGAAAATAGTCAATTTAATCGTATAAAATAATTTTTGGTGCATATTTATCTTCCTTGATTACAAATAATATTTTATATTTGGGGGTCAAATTTACCCCCACGCGCCTACTGAAGATGGTGAAAGAAATGCGTCTGGTGAAGGGTTACGCAACTTGTAAAACAAAAGAAACGAGGGACCTCTCCGATGGCACAGTGGTAGATTAATTAATGGTTCCCGGGTTCGATACCCTGCGGAACACGTGATGGTTCGGATCGCACTTTAAACTGTATTTCCAGTCCCGATTAGCCTTACTGTGCATAAAGTGGGCTTAAACCATCTAATCAATCAACCAAAAGAAACGAGGTCGACTTTCACTGACTACATAACAATGGATTACAAAAATAACTATTTATATTTTTCTCACTTTATGTCGCTTTTATTCCATGTTTAGCTAATAACGACAAGTATTTATACTTCGATGAAATTGATGAAAGGGGGATCACAAAGGGTCCAGTACTTCGAAGGGTGGAGAAAGTAAGTTGATTTAACAGGGACGCCTACTGAGGCGGCAATAGAACAGTAGCTATGAAAATATGTGTTTTGAATAAATTTATGCAGATAAACACATTTAAATATTAGAATATTTTACACACTTTTTTCATTATGTTAAATAAACAATAAAAAGTTATTCAAAATTTCTGTGATATGGTACATTTAACCTCCTCTCCTCTCCAACTTCCTTGACAGACATGTTGGCATTCTAATTCATTCTTATTCATCTTAATATTTCAAATCCCTGACTACTGTCATGAATATGTGTGTGTGTGTTTTGTTGTATGCGTGTGAGTACAGGTCAGACTTTTATTCCCGTATGTATTTTTCCACATTTTTGTAATTTTTCTTTGTAATTTTATATTTTTCTTTCTTTGTTTTCAATATTTTCTTTTTTATGGAATGGTTAATATGTTGTTTTCTAATTTTCATGCTATAATTTCGATGTAAGCATGATTAAGAGGTAAAGAAGGGCACGAAGCATTAACTTCGCCATGATAAAGAAGACGTAATAAATAAATAAATAAATAAATAAAAATAATGTACAGAGTGTCCCACAAAGAGGTTTACACTATTTGAATGTCAATAACAGAGAAAGTATTACAGATAACCTGATGGAACTTGTTGTATCTGTATCTGTCATGATTAGTGCTTGTTGCCGTTCATTTGTTTTTCTTTAATTTCAGTTCAGTTGCCAGTAGTGACAAGTAATTGACAAGATGGCTGGGAACCTTTCCGTTGAGCAACAGAAGTGGATTTTAAAGTGTTTTTAGAAATGTGAGAACATGGAAGATGTGCAGAGACGATGGCGGGCAGAATTTGATACTACGCCACCGTCACGTGTAACAATTACGAAATTACGCGACAAGTTTGAGAGGGAAGGAACTGTGTGTGATCTGTAACGATGTGGCAGGAAGAAATCAGTATCGGACGAAAGAGGGATGGAAGCAGTGGTACAAACTTTCACAAGATCCGCCATCATCTCAGCACTTCTTTCATGTTCTCACATTCCCAAAAACACTTTAAAATCCACTTCCATTGCTCAACGGAAAGGTTCCCAGCCATCTTGTCAATTACTTGTCACTACTGGCAACTGAACTGAAATTAAAGAAAAACAAATGAATGGCAACAAGCACTAATCATGACAGATCCCGATACTACAAGTTCCATCAGGTTATCTGTAATACTTTATCTTAACATTCAAATAGTGTAAACCCCTTTGTGGGACACTAGGTATAATAACTTGAGGATGCTAAGAAAACATGGTGTGTTACTAAATTTCGCCAATACATATGAGGCGTTGTGCCTAACAACTTGAAATGCATTTCGATCACAATGTACGTTTGTTGAGTTCGCCCTTCGTATCCGCAACGCCTCATATGTCACAAGGAGAAAATACATGTACGTACACACTAACGGCGATTGGGTTTCAAAATTGGGGAGGGGGGCAAGGTTCCAAAACTGGGGGTCAAGAACAATGTATTTTCCCTTGGTACATAAGGTTTAGCATAATTCGGGGGCAAGAGTGGCAAAAGGTCGGGGGGGGGGGGGGGGATCCCTAATCGCCCCCACTGCATGTACAGTATACGAAGGCATTTTCTGTGTCCGAACTCGATATGTAATGGACTTTCGATCTCACCACCGAAGTCTTCATGTTTAGCTCTTGTTCTGGACATAATGTTCTATATGACTGTCCATTTATCAATTAATCTAATCAACACCTACTAAAATACAAGTAAATACTCTGTCCTCACCAACAAGCCTCCTTAGAAGGGAGAACTTGGTTTACCTTCTGGAGTTTAATGGATTGACCATGTAAACAAGAAGGATGTACTGGCATCTCGCGATAGGAATTCATGGTAAGTACTACCAGTTTTTCTACAATTTCATTCATGTTTCCCATCTTAATATCTAATATTAAGCAAATGTTGAGCACATGTTATTCTGAAAGTTATCCAAATCTATCTCCGTATGTATACAATAACAGAGAAACTGAACGATGAAGATGGATCAAATTTTTCACAGTTACGCGAGTCAATTTCAATCGTTTATGTTGACTTGTTTACATTGTAACGTTCAATACTGCTCAGTCTGTAGCTATAGATTCTACATGAACTCAATACCTGTAGCTATTGCAAAAGTTTCCCCACCATGGTAGCTTTCTCTCGTCGGTAGCACTGGAACATTGGAAAAATCTCAATTCTTGCTGGATATAAACTTTTTAACTCAACAATGTCTTTCAATACCTTCAAATATACACTACACTCATATAAATGTTCTTCTTAATTTTGCTTAGCTCAGTCGTTAGGGCGTCTGACTACCATGCGAGAGACCAGGGTTCGATCCCCGGCGGGGGAGAACCGGGATTTTTTCCACCTGTTCAAGCTGCTTCGGCGCCCACCCAGTGTCGTATAAAGTGGGTACTTCGAGGAAACTCTGGGGGGGCGGTAAAGGCGGCCAGGGGCGTGGTGCTGATAACATCACCCCCACCTTCAGCCGTGATCAAGAAAGTGTGGAGCCCTAACTACACACCCTCTGTACGCCTTCATGGCGTGGTGCAAAGCACAGGAGAGCACTTTACTATTTTTTTTTACTTTTTACCTTAGTTTTTCTCGATGTTTTTTTTTGTGAAAAGGTTTTGTAATATGTTTAATTTTGTGAGTCACTATACATGCCAATATTACTTAAGATATTCATGTTTACACACATACAAGTGATTCATCACTTCATGGGTGTTAATAACACATACTTAGATCTTGGCGTGTATTCTTCTAAAATACGATCGCCAATTACTCAAGGCATAATCTAATTAAATATAAATGGAAGCTGAGCGTTTAATTATCTCAATTGTTTTAACATAATGAATCTTAAATCTCCACGGAGAACTCAGGAAATAGCAACAATAGAACAACATACACTTTTTATAATACAGGGTGATTCATATAAAACTAACACATTTTTTTGCGTTTTATTGAAACAAGAATACCTCGTAATTCTCCAAGTTAGTTTCGCATGACGCAGGTTATCTGGGAGATTCATACATCCTCAAGAGAGTACGCAGCTGTGCAGAATTTGGTAGCTTTCGTCGCTAAAACTGGCTCAGTCATTGCTACGATACAGTACGTGCTACATATTTGCATGGTGTTTGTTGAGCAACTAAATGACACAGAGCTGCGTAAAGCTATTTTCAGCAGGTACACAGCTTGTGCCATACATCAAATGAGTCTGAGATGCAGATCAGGCCCGGATAATATTCTGGAATTTATGCCCACCGAGAGTAACCCGATTTGACATATGAGACTTCTTTCTGTGGTGGTACCTGAATGGAAAACTGTACGCTACACGCCCTTGGACAATGGATGAATTGGTGGCCAGTAATGACAACAACATACTCCAATGAATGGCCAGGAACATAAAACGACATGTACAGAGGAGGTGGGGGGGGGGGGGCAGTTTCAGCGTGTAGTGTAAAGGTTATTAAACTTCCATATCTATGCTACACTTCAGATGTAATAACTTGTTGCTAGCTTTATTCTTGTTCACCTGCTTTGGTAATGAAATATGTCAGTTTTGTATTGGATTAGATTGATTTTGTGCTTTAAGTGCACAGTATGGCTAATCGGGACTGGACCAACAGTTTAAAGTGGGATCCAAACCACTATGTGCCTCCATCGGGTATAGAACCCGTGACCCCTTGATTACAAGGCGAGGTCTGTGTCAGTTTTTTGTGAATCACCCTGTACTTTCTTATTAATGTTATTAAGCTATCCCATAGTCATTGCAACATTGCGTGAAGGCATATGGGAATATGAAGGCAGGGGTCTACATATTCCCAATCTCCTCCATTTGTGGGGGTGATGTGATCAGTACCACGGTCCTAGCACCTTTACCCCTGGCGTTGTTTCGAGTTACCAATATCGTAGGGTCTGGGTACCTCAGAGCGGCTCCATGTAAAAACATGCTAAAAGTTCCCACATGAATCGAATGCACCCTGGGAATCGAATGCGGGAGTCTTGCGTGTCTGTCAGACGCCGTACCGACTGGGCCACTGCGTTCCCTACTCTAATACATACAGGACTGAGTTAAAAGTGAAAAACGAATCACATATTTACTTCAAAGTTATTAATTATGTGTTGTGTGTAGGGGGCGTGTGTGTGTGGGGGGGGGAGGGGTCCGGTGGTCTCCACTCTTTGCCACTTTCATTCCCGGACTACCAAGAGAAAGTCAACTGTCCTTTCCCCCAAGTTTTAGCACCTCCCATCCCCCTTCCCCAGATTTGGAACCCAATCGCCGAAAACAATTATGAGGAGAGACTGTGCAAGGTATGAACGAAAAGGATAAAAATATTTTATTCCCACTCTTAGTGGCAATCTTGTTGCTCGAATCTGTACCGTGGGCGCTAGTGTATAAAAATGGCGCATTTGGAGAGATTTGTGTTTGCGCCAGCTCTGCCAAAAATTTCCATCAGTTCTTGCCTACTTGTTCATAAAACAGCGTTTTGTTTTAACCATCATTAAGGGAAGTACTGACTCGAGTTTGGCAAGAACTTGATTTTACTCCTGGACACATGCCAAGTTAGAGTATTACTACTATATGTCAAAAAAAAAAAAATGCTCCATTGATGGTGGCGTTGCAAGCAAGATTGCTAATCTGAAAAATGTTAAGGTCAAATGCGTGACTAAACACACCGTTCCCACTTCAATTTTTTTGAAACTAAGATATTCTCTTTCATGGAGTTGAGTCCTTATAATGTATTCCATAAAGATTTCCATGGGTGGCAGAAGGGTTAAAAATGTAGCGGTCTGGAAAAACAACTACATCTGAAAGAAAATAAGCGAGAAGAAATACGCGTCGCCAGCGGTGAAGAAATTAAAAAAAAAATAGATGATAAGTAAATAAACACCTGCGAATATAAGCTGTAGGTGAGTGGTTAGTGTTACGGCTCCCAGTTCTGAAGGATGCGTGTTCGAGCGTTCGAGTATTGAGGGCGAGAGCAACTTTAAGTTGGCAGAATCAATATAGCGTCGACAGAGGTAGGAGAGCTGGTCGGACCGTTAATGAAAGCAAAGAACCTTGTTCCTTGTTTACGACTTCAGTCTGACAAGGTCAACTGCCTTAATGCAACAATTCCCCCCTTTACTCTTCGTCAAATGTCAAAGGTCGTTTGTTGAAGGAGATTTCTTGCAACAGAACCAGAACCACAGTAAACTTCAATTTGGGGGGGGGGGATGTGTGTGTGTAATGTATGTCTTCAACAATTAGAGGGAGGCGGAAGTTCGTCGTTAAAGCCAGTGCCTGTGAACAAAACTTCATCCTTCGGGTATAATTTGTGAATTTCGATCCCCCCACTAAAATTATAAATCATTCAAATTGATTGATGGTAATGATTTTTTTGTGCGTCACCACGTAGGCTATTTTCAACCCGTCACAGTATGTAGCATTTAGCTCTTTACCATAACTATAATAAACTCATGTCTCTAAGGAATAAAATATCCTTACTGAATTAAAAGCTCAGGCTGTAAAGTGGCACTCAGCACACAAAAGGACAGCAGAGCCTCATGGAGAATTGTACTGGCCGTAAGACCAGACGCCAGAGCCTCGTTGGCATGCAAATACAGTTACCGAGGTGTACTACGTGGAAGTGAGGTTGATTTTTGGCTCTCTTACCAGAAGGTCGTACCATATACCCCATGAAATTATAAGTACTGACTTGCAAGCAAACGTATTACGATGCTGTCGACAATACTAGCAAGTTATGAGACATCTGAAACTATTACATCCAAGTCCTTGTATTTCGTTCTCCTTAACCTTTGCTTGTCATATTTTGAAAGAGAAAAAAAGTTCCTTAGTAATAACTCAAAACCGAGCTGTCATAATTACAGAAATTAATCCAATTACAATAAACGATTAGCGATTATAAGCTCTAAGCTAACTAACCAACTCCCTGGCATACTTTGATGCCCCTCTGAGACGCCTCTTGTCAATGGGTACCTGGGGAGGAATGGAACATTACGGGTATCGAACCAGGATCTCCCTTGGCAGTCAGATCCTCATCAGCATTGATATTTCACATTGGCGACTTTTATTGCACCGATTTCATGTAAAGCTTTTTCAGTAAAAGAGAATATTATTGAAAAGTACATTTTGTTGGGATGACTTAATAACATTTTTTTTGCTCACACAGTAAAGATCCAGATTTATTGAAGCACCTGATGTTTCTTAATGTAGACCATTTTCTCCATCTACAACTAAAGCTTAACGGGCATGACTAAAGTGTATGTGAACGTAGGATCCGAGAACTTCGAGGTGTGTCGGTTTCGGGACTTCTTAGGTCAGTTGTCAGCATAGTGCCAATCAGTGTTCCTTCTTGCTAAGGTCGTTCCTGCCTGTAAGTGTTGCCACCTATTAATCGGAACTTAGTCAGCATTATCAGCCTGAGTGGAAACAGACATGTTGTATGGAGGAAAGTTCCAAAGGAAAATTACCATTTTAAATACGATGAAAACGGTAAAACATCCACAGATGTTTATTCGGCGTGGTCCCTCTTATAAAACATCAATATTCTCGAAATTATTCGAACGGACTGAGTAAGGTATTATAATACTCCAAAAACTGAACCTGCTCTGAAGCACAACAAAAATGCCTCATTAAGCAAGCAATGTGCCTTTGTTAAGTTGTTAAGTTCAGCATGACACAATATTTTCAATAATGCTGATGGAATAAATCAATAAAGCTTGTTAAATGACAATAATATAATTATTCTTTAGATGCTTAAAAGTATGTGCAACCACAAATATATGTCTTTCCAGTGATTTATTGCAAGGATTGACTCAATAAAGTAAACTTATTGAGTGAGGCAGAAAAGAGTATATAGATCTTGCTCAAGATAGGGAAAGATGGAAGGCCTGTGTTGCTGCAGCCAAGAACCTTCGGGTTTAAGAAGGCTAGGGAGTTAGTTAGTTAGTTAGTTAGCGAGGCAGATTCATATGAACCAAAAATGACCCCAAAAATTAATTTACCTCAAAATGACAAAAATGCATTTACCTGTATAAGTTATCGATTCCTCGAAACGTTTGTTAAGGAGGATTCTCAAACTCGGTGTTCAGGAAATCGAGAAAAATAATATGTGTGATTCACGGCGGCGACTGTAGCTCAGTAGACGCACCGGTAGAGCATGATTGATAAGCGAAAAGTCTCCAGAATTGAAAAAAAAATGACACGCTCGTCTACCTCACCAAGTCGCCAGCCAATGCCCACGAGCTCTGCACCACGAGAGGATGATGCATTGGAAAAAAGCACAACGTCGACTTTATACATATATTATATACACACGAAAATACTATACAGACGCTAACACACTTATGATAATATATATATACACACACATAAGGCAACCTACTATCACACACACACAGCTACCATCTACGTTAGCCAACGTACCCCAACATATTCCCCCCTGGGCCAAAAATAGTGTTGCACGCTATGACTCACGAAATCACTGTTGTGGGGTTGGTGGGCACCATCCTACCTTTGTCCGGCCGATGTATGTATGCCGTCCTCCGTCCAGCGCTGGTCCGTGTGCAGGGTCACAGGATCACGGTGGGTTCCTCGGGTCGAGTCCCGACAACATGGAGAAGGAAGCCCGGGTACTGACACTGCCACTACTGGCAGTGCGCAGGGTTACACGGCCGTACGGTATCACAGTTTATGGACACTCGAACACATACGTAACAGTTCCAAGCTAATTCGGAAACGTAATTCTTTATATCACCAAAGTTTTACGACCTATTCCTGCATATCTCCGCAGTACTACACCAATTGTCCAGAAACTAACTTCTGTATCTCACCGCAGTTCTAAGCCAACTGTCGGCTCCCCCTCATATCATCGTCCTCATACGGTCACCTTTGATTCCCGGGGTTGCCATATCTCTTGGCGTCGTCCCCTCCTTTCGGATGACCACCGAATCTAAAGGGGGGCCAATAGACACTCTTGGATCCGTGGTATTGCTGAAAGCGGCCCTGGGGCTGTTGCTCGCCGGGACCCCAAAGATTTATTTACTGTCCTCTGCTGCTGTCTAGGGATTCCTCCACGCAAACACGCACACACACCGATGAACAAAATCTTCCATCTCCTCTAATTCATTTCCATATTTTGTGCAGTTATATTAATTAAATATCACCCCCAAAATGCAGTGTTTCACTGAACATAAATGTTCCTCCTTTTCAATAAAATAACACACAAATCTTCCATACAATATCAAAGTCCCCCCTTTAATAACAAATACATGGTTCCCATTAACAAGCTGAACACAATATTAATATTCTTATACACTGAACTTATGCCGATTGTGATTGAAGGAACGTTTTCAATATGGAATATGAAGTATAATTTAGCTATGTGAACGGTGAATTTCTAAGGGGGTTTGAGATCGCTGCTGTGGGCAAGCGAAACGTGGTTGGCATGGATCCTTTCGGCAAAAACCAGACCCCTCCTTGGACGCAAGTGCGGAAAGCAATGAATCAATGCTTCCCTATACATTTCTGGACAGGAGAAGCGGCAAAACGATGCCCACCGGCGCTTAGGTTCGAGGAGAGATCAGGCGTCGGTCCTACGTTGCGACATGTCGTCAGTAACGAAGGACTTTGCCTACTTTTTTAATACAAAAAACAGAATTTGGTTGAAGACCGGGAGAGGCTAGCGCTTGATTGGGGTGGAATAACGGTGCATGCCGATATTTAGAAAGAAAAAAAAACACCGCGAAAGTGGATGAACTGATCCGGGGGAACAGAAGAATCAAGGTTCGTGAGGTGGCCAACACGTTGAACATTTCCCTTGAAACCGCTCACATGATGCGGAACTCCAGGTCGCAGTAAGACGAGTGTTGCAAGGCCTTAGCCCGGATTTTTTTTTTTTTTTTTTTTTTTTTTTTTTTTTTTTTTTTTTTCACAGGGCTTCGATAAGCTGGTGCAGCGTTGGGACAAATGCCTCAATGTGCAAGGCGATTATGTTGAAAATTAGCACGTGTGTGTACTTACCTAGACATGTAGAGTTTGCATATATTACCAAATAATACACTTATATTTTGAATGACCTCGAACATAATTTATTTATATTTAAATTATTTATATCTTTTCACCCTATATTTTACACAAATATTTTAAGACTATTTACAACCAAAATAAAATTATTTTCCTTTACAAATACATGTTACATTTTCTTAAGAATGTTAACAAACTCTATCTCACTCGAACAACTGCATTGGCTACCAGTTTTATTAAGTTTATTGGAATTTGAACTTCTAAATTATGAAAGTTTTTGAAACTTTCCCTGTCATATTTTGGACATTCCAGTGTTATACTTTTTATGAATATCTGCATTTTCCCAGCCACATTCACATCTCTTTATTATTCGTTACTCCAATTCTAAGTAGCAGTGTTATCCAAACAATTCACTGTTTCCATCTTAATTAATACAACACTGGAACAAGAACAAATAATGTTGGAAAAATGTCCACAACAAAGATTTGCGTTTCCTAGGAACCAACTGCAGTTATTCAGAACTTATAACCAGGTAAGGATTACACATATTTCTTAAAGCTAATGCACTAACACCCGTGGGCGATATAGAAAAGTGTGTGTTGATAACAGATAGCGACGGACCGACAGATCTTCACCAAAATGGAATTTCCTAGCTGAACACTTCAGCCGAGCGAGGAGAGTGAAAGATATTCATTGATAACTCAAGAGTTTCAGGAGGACGTGCTGTGGCTCGTAACCTCGTAGCAACAACTTTGCTATCTGCGTGGCTGGATTCTTCAGGTCCAGCAGCACACAAATGTACTGTCGTCTGACGATTGTATTCGTAGGCCGCGCAATGTTGTTCAGTTGCTCCAATGGCGTAACCCCTCAAACCACTGTGACTTCCAGATTAGGATCCGCTTCTGGAGGCGCGACTAAGGTACAAGGAAGAGTAGCGAGTGTGAGTCATGAGGATGAACCACGACAGGTAGCAGGCAGTCTATGCACGGAAGTATTGCTCTCGTGGCCATAGGGATTAGCTAATTCCGCCTCTACAAGCGCTGAACTTGAAATGTTTCCGTCGACTTCGAAACCTGAGTACTCCACGGCTGAGATCACCTGCTTGTCGACTACCTCCAGAAAATGACCTTCGTTTTGCAGTAAAGAAGACAAAACAAAATAAAGAACTCTTGAGCGTCTGTGAATATCTGTCCACTGCAGATATTCCAACCTATTATCTGACAGATTCTCGTATTTAAAGAGGTATTAAGGAACTAATGTAAGAGACAAGTTTTATTTATGTATTCAATGAACGCCGAAAAGGAGGGCATGAACGAAAATTTGTCACATGCTCACCCCTGAGTTTGATTTACTGAAATTCTCTTTTGCTTTTCTCCTCACATTTTTTTCCCTCTTGAACTCCCATTCTCCTTCTCTTCTCTTGTGAGGCCTCCCCGATGGTTCAGTGGTATCCTCTTAGCTTTGTAATCAACAGGTCCCGGCTTCGATATCCGGTGGAGGCATAAGTGGTTCGGATCCCGCTTTAAACTGTAGGTCCAGTCCCGATTAGCCTTCCTGTGCATAAAGTGGACTTAAATCACCAAATCAATCACCAATCAATTATCTTCTCTTGTACTTCTATTCACTTATCTTGTCTTCTTTTCTCTACTGTTTTCACATCTTGTTCTTGTTCTTCTATGTCCGTTCTAAATAAAAACAATCGATAATATATATTGATCTTTATTATTGTACGAAAATAATTATTAGCTAATTAGTCTACTGGCTAATTAGTGCTAGCGTTGGCGTAGAGTATAAATTTACGCCTACTGTGTTGCCACAAGTTTACATTTCATTTGTAGAGAGTGTAAACTAAATTAAATATGGCGTGGTGGAAACGCTGTCCATTTTAGTCAAAGGCCTCCTGCTTCTTTCATAAGTGAAGGCACATTGTACAGTTGCTCGGATTCCAATTTGACATGTAATCCCATTAGTATTAGCCTATGTGAGCATTAAAGGAGACTTCGAAGAAAGTCATAAATTATGTTCGAAACTCTGAAGTGGTTGTTTCATTTTTTAAGAACTGATAGCAAATTTCTCAAATTCTATCGTTCACCAATGACCTATGTATGAAGAACTTAATACAGGAATAGGCGGGATAATACGCTTCGTATAGAATCTGTGATTTATCCGGAGTTCCAAAAGTATCTTAAAGTTTCAACCACACCTAATTAATTTATGTTCATATTGGTGCTATATTTATATTTTAACCCTTTTAATCCATGCCCAGACTATTCAAAACTAACAGTTTAGGTAAATCACTATGGTGCTTTACAGGGCCTCCATGATGGCGCAGTGGTAGCGTCGTCGCCTTGTAATCAAGGAATCCCGGGTTCAATACCAGGTAGAGGCACATAGTGGTTCGGATTCCACTTTAAACTGTAGGTCCGGTTCCGATTAGCCTTACTGTGCACAAAGTGGACTTAAGACACCAACTCAAACCAAACCAAACTATGGCGCTTTACGCTAACAGGGATATCCTAACTGTATGGTTAGATGAGTGTCAAAGTGGTATAATACATTGTGGAAAATATAATTTACCTGTAAGAAATAAACTAATAGTTAACGAACGTGGTTAAACCTATGTCACATATTGATGATGCAGTACAGTGATGATCATGAAGGGATGATTGATGTGTGTAGATTTCTAGGAGTTCGGGTCTGCCTTCTTTGCCCTTTGAGATTTTTAGCCATCACGAGGGAAGTGATGGAGTCATCCATAAAATTTCTAAAAGTGTGCGTTGTTTAAGTTTGCACTTCTATTTAATTTTGTTTGCGTACATCCTGCTGTCTTACCGATCTAGATTTCTCTATCTGCTATTTCCTCTTGTTGCTTTATAAATTCTTCTTATACCATTTGCCGACCTATGTGGCCGAGTGGTTGATATGATCCATATTTTTATGTGACGTCACCAGTAGATAATATGTCACTAATATATTTATTTTTGTGAAAGAGAGCGCAATTTCCTTGTTATTATATGTAATAATGCACCTTGTTTGTAATGTATATCTTTTGTTTATTGTTTATTGTATTTTATGCTCTATTATGAGTAGTTTAATGTATCTTCATGTTTGCGAGAGGGCACTATACGAATTTGTATTTCTAAACATGTATAGATGTCAGTTTTGTTGGTAGCATATTTTTGTAAATAGTGAGTGATTCATCTGTACTTGAATCTGTGTTCTCGAAATAGTATAAAAGCGAGGATGTAGCGTAAGAAATAACACACTTTCGCCAATGATCGACGAAGCTTTTAAACTTAAAAAGAACTCCTCGGTGTTGAGCATACATCTTGGTATGGTAGTTCGGGGCGCAAGCTAGGCCTATGTGATCATAAGTACGCCGATAGCCATGCATTGATGCTATGCACAATACTGCAACCATTCTACGTTACATAATAAAGCTAGCCTAAGGATTAATTTGGAAATAAAGGCTAAACAGCAAATATTGGTTCAGTTATTATTGCGTATCTCTTGGTGTGGTAGTTCGGGGCGCAAGCTAGGCCTATGTGATCATAGGCTTGCCAATAGCCACGCATTGAGTTTATGCGTTTTAGTTGAATCAATTCATCGATATAGCGAAATCCTCGCCTTCGTCTCAAGTATATTCGCATTATAATTGCAATAAATAAAGAATAAAAACTTTCAGTTTATACATACTGCAGTAATGTGGTTTTATTTTTCTGTGCTGTGAATATTGTCTTTGCCTAACACTATCTCTGTACCTGAGAGGAGTGTGTGTACTTCACCAAGTCTCATCGTTCGCCGCTGATTATTATTAAGTTATTAATAAATATAATAATACGTTTAATAGTACAATAATACAGGCTTGAACGTATCATGGTTATCACGCTACCACACTAGTAGTCCTTGGTTAGAATCGCGGTCCTGGCATCGATGATCTTGGTGAGTGTTCCTTCATCAGTTTCATCATATCATCCCGCATATTCATCTTTACGATTATCCAAGAAGTTGCAGAGACACGAGGTAAAATGAACCAACCTTCCATTTTATCTTCCTTCATATCCAGAAAACATTCCGTCATCTTCGTTTGCAATACAGTTCTATTTCTGCTAAAAGATTTTGTTCTTTCATCAATGGCTTGCTATCATTTTAATTGTGTTCATTTTGTTGAATCTCGCGACTCACTTTTTCTTGGAGGTGACGCCAAATGCTTCTGGTCTTTCTAACGGTCTTCTCTCATCTTTCCCAATAATCGTTCATATCTCCTTTCACTATCTTTCTTTAGCATAGGTTGTTAAGGAAGTTCTAAAGGTTCCTTACTTCTTTCTTCCATAGAGCAAAGGCAAATGTATCCTTTATTTTGTTTTCTCTCAGCTAATCATTTTTCTTTCTCTTTTTGTATTTGTTAGTGTAGAGCTACACCTCTCTGATTTTGTCGTTCGATCAGATCGACAGCCATTTTCCCGGGTTTGCCTTTCTCCTTTTCTTCTTGCTTTCTCTTTTATTTTATTTCTATTTTATTCTTCACTTTCATATTTTTCGCCCTTGTTTTTCATTTCATATTTTCCTATTTGGCATTTCCTTTTTATAAGCGTGCTTTCGTATGGTTTAGACATCCATACTATGTGGTTATCACAATAGGCTTTTCCATACCAAAAGAACTACTGCGGTCATAGAAGCTGCTCTGAACAGCTTTGTAGCTGGACATGAATTAATGTTATCCTTCCACATATGCCTCACTAATACTCTCTTTACACTAATTAGTTATCGGATTTGTCCTCCCTCTAGAGTTGGCTTTGGACGTCCATCACGGTCACACATAATGGAGTAGCGAATATAGAAATGTACTAATAGAACCCATGAGTTATGAGACGGAACCTCCCCGTAGTGAATATCCGAGATCGATTTTAAAATGATTCTCGTGTAACATAAAGCACGTTTTAAAAATATTTTTCGCAATCAAGTTGAATATTATCATGATCGGAAAGTTCTTGAAATTAGGTATAACGATCTCGATTTTATGAAATTAATATTTTAAAAAGACTTTCACATTTAAATGAACCTTTTGGCTTCTGTTAGTTCGTATGAACTTTCCATCCTGATCATTACCAGTGCGTAGTTAGAGATCGGTTAGTTCACTGAACTCTCCAGCCTAATTATTGCCTATTTTTGTGGGAGCAGGAAAAGGTTTATTATCCATTTTGCCTTGACTCATGTCACGCAACAGGTCGCTAGGTGCCGTGGCTTGCCTCGAGTTAATAGCTTCCTGGAGATGTGGCCTTGCTCGAAAAGGTTTATTATCCAAACGGTGCAGACACCAAATCCACGAGGTAGACAGCTCGGTGTTGCACTTTGTATGAGCATGAGTTTTGTTTTAAGTACACAGGAGGATTTATGCACAGGAAGGCTAAGTTGGAATGGACCTACAGTTCAAAGTGAGACCAAAACCACTATGTACCTCCACCGGGTATCAAACCCGGGACTCCTTGATTACAAGGCAACCACGTTACCACTACGCCATCGTATGTGTTGCATACAGAGTGCAAGCAGAATACAAAAGTGCAGTGAACGACACGGGGCTTATGATTCTAATGGTGTACAACAGCGCATTAAAAAATAATTATTTCCTTCAAAATGAAGAACACCAACCTCTGTTTTTATCTTCAGAGGAAAATAAAAGACGGAAGTGCCTAACCAGAAGAATACAGTTGAGCTTAGCCCAGTTAAAGATTTGCAAATAACTATCATGTGCAATATGGTATTATACCAAGTGCTTTATGAACTGGCGGCTGAATAACGACCAACCAGCAATTGGTGGTTAAAAGTGGTCGAATGTCATCTTTAACTTCCACTGTCGTACGCAGAGGAGGGGCTGAAGGGGCTAGAGCCCCCTCCGAAATTTTGAGAAAATCAACATTTTCAAATAAAAGCAGTGAAGAACTCGAGGAAGAAATATAGTGGCAAATGCCATTTTGAGAAAGGAAAATTCTAAAGATGCGAAATATCGTATTGTGTATGCAACCCCCCACCACCACCGTGACAATTCCAGCCCCTCCAGAAAAAATTCCTGCGTACGCCAATGTTCACTTCCATGCTTGGTAATGTTGATACATAGAAACCACTCGATGTTGGCTGTATAGTTGCTACTTCGTAACTGAGATTGCCACCTGTTCCAGGGTACACACACTTGAAAACTATTGTCAGATGAAAGCTCAGACATTTTTTTTCGTCCCACCTGTACGGTAAAATTAAGTCTCATAAATATATAGGTTCCTTGTTCAGAATCCTGTACGTACAGTGAATACAATGCATACAATGTTCTCCTTTTAACATTTAACAAATTAAGTTACTTTAAGTAGTGGGAAATATGTTCTCCTTTTTTACATTAATCACAAATTTTGTGCAACTGTTTTATTGTTTGTAATTTGGAGTACTTTTAATATTTATAAATGTGGGGGACACGTAATCAAGTTTTGGCATTACAAGTCTAAGCTGTCGGCAGAACTTTCACAGGTCACGAAATCTTCATTATTTATATTTCTCTCGAGATGTTTTAAACGTGATGGTGAAAATGAGATACTGATGATATTTAAGAAATGACTGGACAAAATATTCACTCATTGTCTACTATCAAAATAAAGAAGAAAATCTGATTAGCTGTCCTTGATACATATCTAAGTGTAGGGTTGTCTATCTAGGGTTGACAAATCAATATCTCCTTAACCATTGGTATCGCGTAATACACAGGCGTAACTTGGCTGGGGCAAAATGAGTGTTTCCCCCCTACATTTTCAGATTTATGAATATTTACAAGTTAATTGTACTTCTGCTAACCTCCTGGAACTTGAGGATGAAATTAATGAGTAAACTTCATTTTGCAAATGTAACACTTATTTATCAATATTGTCCTGGATGATATTTTTATGGGCTTGAAAGGTGTTGAATTTGCCTCCCCCCCCAAGTTAAACTCGAAGCTCGATTCTGCCCCCTCCTTTCTAAGTTATTTGTGTATGTGTATTAGATTCCAACTTCATTTGACATATTGTCAAGTTACGTTCTTCTTTCCTGTTAGAGTTAAAAATAAATAAATAAAATAATATTGGACAAGTTCTAATTTAACCGATCGCGTGCCAGTCTATCAGGATGAGTCATATTCTGCCAGTGGACTACCCTATTCAAGATTAAAATTACCACCTGAGCGCTAGCGTCGCTTAAAATATGGCCGCTCTACGTAGGATAGATCTTTGTTTACATTCAGTATTAGTACGTAATAGCAGCGTTTCATGGCTGGTATGGAAGAAACGTTTAAATTACGCGTTATATTTAAATATTACGACTGCGATGTGAATTTCAGGAACTATAACGAAGGTGAAGCTGTGCTGAGAGCGAAGCATTTAATTATGATAATAAAAATAACAATGAAAATGCAAACGAAACTAATGTATACGCACTGGTTCTTTAAAGCAGTGCTGTTTCATCTGCACTGAACCTCGGTTGTAACTGCCTAACTCGGGCTCTCAGAAATGAATTGAAAATAAAGCAATTCACCTGTATTGCAAAGCTTGGGCAGGAAATAAATGTAAACATGCCGTTGCAGTTTTTTCTCCAAAGAGGCAGGCTAGTTTAATAACAACACTGTATAATAATAATAACAATAACAACAGATAATTGAGGCTATCTTCAGTCTTCACTGAAAATTAACTGACTGAATGAAACAGCAACATTAGCATGTCAATTATGTTTTTCTGACTTACCTTTATGATTTCGGACATTAATTAATTCTCATACTATTTTCATCATCGCACTTAATTGACTTGCATCTGTTCCAAATTTTATGCATAATACATTGTTTTCGAAAAAAATGTTTTATTCATAAAGAACAATTTAAAATTTACTTTCATGGCAATAAAATCAACTATCCGAAAGATTATTTCGGAAAATAAAGTGAACAGACTCGTGCATTCTTCGTAATATCCTTGCCGCATTTCTGTTATGCCAATCTTGTCAATCAGTTCTGTTTTCCCTGATTTATTTAAACATTTCATTTTGTTGGTGTCCTACGTGGAGTGGTTCCTCAAAATCTCACCAGATGGCATATCGGATAATTTTAATCGCGAATATCTTAATAATGATTAAAAAGTGTTCTCATGGAGTGGTTTCAAACCTAGGCAATATACACATTTTGGGTCACTGCAAGAACACTTCAAGTGAAAATTAAGATGAAACTTGCTATTCAAATATGAGTAAATGCATTTCAACCCATGGAAATGCTAGCAGCGTGATAAAGTAGCCTATTATCAAACGGAAAGTAGAATGTTCTTTACAGTTTTCAGACTATGGTGACTGATGGTATTGTAGCTAATTTTCTGTAACGCGCTGAATTTCAAGAGATTCAGACACATGGTGATTGTATGATGTAAAGTTTTGTCTGGAAAGAGATTAAGCCGAACGCTACCACCAGGTTGTGCCCAGTTTGCCGTTTGTATGCAAATATTATCGAACTAATGTTTTCTGGGATTGTGTTTTACTCTTCTGTTCCCGCCAAGTTGACATTGTTTGTTTCAAGCTCCACTGGCATGCTATTTCAATTGTGCAGTTCTCATGCATATTCAAACTCATGATTAATTGGTTGACTTGACATATTTTATTTCGCTTTTCTGGCACTTTTGACTAGGGATGATATGTTGAAATTGATGAAGGGGCACTCACAAACAACAGTTATGTGCAGTCTGGGATTCAAACCTGGGACCCCTAGCTTGCAGTTCGCTGTGCTAACCACTTCACCAACGAGGCCGACATTCAAATACACATATGTAGTTCGGAATATAGCATGTACTGAAAAATTGTAGACGCTATATGTTGTATTTATGGCCCAGATGGCCATATTTCCTACATATGGTCAAACAGTGGTTGCTTTTCATAAAATGATTCCATGAAAGAATTTTCATGTTTAATGATCTGTTTTGATTTAATTTATTTAACTTCAACATTTGGCTAATCGCTAATTCATATTTATTGAAACCAGCTTAACGTTCATTACATTTAGGTGGACAGAAACAGACAAGCTGAATTAAAAATATAGATTTTGAACTGACAAAAGATATAAAATTATGTTGTTTTCTTTCCTTTACAACACTAATTTACGTATTTTTACAGACAAAAGAAGAATTTATTATTGGTCAATTTTCACAACAAAGTAACAACTATTGGAGGAAATGTTTGTTGGCCACATAAGACACCACACGTTGATTATAGGGTAAACCTGAATAATATCGGAGACTTCTTGAAATCACCATAATTAATCCACAAAAATGAACAGAAATGTGTATTTTTTGGTAATATGAACTATTGGTACCTTACCTTTTGCCTTGTGATGTGTTTTTTCTCCCTTATTGTTCAATTCCTTGTTGCACAATACAAAATGAAAAACAATGCAAATTTGAGGAATGAAAGAAAAGCCGTCCTAATATCGGATATAGGGTATGCCTAATTTCGGATAGGAATTTAACATTATATAATATATACGAGGTGTGTCCCATAAGTAGCGAGTCTAACCTAGAAGGGAAAAGGATGGGACCACAATAGCAACCTATTTTTCTACGTAGTCTCCTTGCAGGTCCATACACTATTGCCAACGCTTTGTAATGCTTTTATCCAGGTCTCATAAAAGCTTTCTTCAAGGCTTGCAAAATAATCACCCACAGCACTGATGACGTCATCATCACACTGATAATGCACACCGCCCAAAGCTTTTTTCAGGTTAGGGAAGAGATAAAAGTCTGATGGAGCAAGGTCAGGTGAATAAGGGTAATGTTCCAACAATTCAAACCCACAATCACGGATGGTTGCCATCGCAACAAGCTGTGTGTAAACACGTGCATTGTCCTGATGCAGAATCACCCCTTTAGAGAGCTTTCCCCGTCGCTTGCCTCACTAGGGAAGCATAATCCTCTCCGTGCATGGTGTTTCCCTTTCGGAGATGATAAACCAACAGAACACCCTTAGAGTCCCAGAAGACTGTCATCACCAATTTCCCAGAAGGGGGATGGGACTTTGCCTTCTTTGGGGAAGGGGGAGCCGGTGTGTTTCCACTGTTTTGATGCCTACCCATATTTTCACTGTGGCAGAGGATGGAGCATCCTCTCCCAGTGTTGTCACCATATCCTCATGGATATCCTTGGAACCTCTTTTTCAACAGATACTTGATCACTGCTCGTATCTCTTCTCTCTTCATTTTTCTGACGATACGCACTTAGCACACTTCTAGCTCCTGTAAAGACGACTAGGATGGTTGGAAGTGGACACCACTTTGCATATACACTTACAAATAATCGCTATTTCAAATCCCCAAATTATTTTCAGATTTAACCCTATCAGACTTACTACTTATGGGACACCCTTCGTATATTAACATTATATTTGAAATAAAATTTCATCTCATGATAGAAGCAACCTATTATTTATTTTCAAACTAGTGTCAGATTCCTCTGAGTCAGATTGATCTTGACATGTTTTGTGCCGCAATTTGTGATTGGGGAATGTCAATTTAACCAATTTGATATCTGATATTTGGCAGGCCTCCCTATTCGATATTAGACCGAACGCGACCTCGTGGGAAATATAACCTTAATATCAAACAAAGACATTTACCGGAATAGGACTAGCATATCAACATACTCTATTATTCCATCTTTCTATGAAATATAAGTAAGCTATAGTTTCTCCTTACCTTCAATGTGAAAACCTTTGATGATGAAATGCTTCCAAAAACTCAGAAACTCAAAGTTTCTGTTTTCGTCGTTCATGGAGGCGCAGTGTGCTCAACAGCGTTCCCACTCACAATGGAGCAATGAAGGCAATCGACGGACGTAGTTCACTGAATTGCTGCAGATGGCAGTATCCACGATCCGAAGAATCAAAGGTATCCGATATTGGGCGGGTATCCGATATTATGCAGGTTTACCTTATAACCAAAATATATTTGTTTATTGGAATTTGTCAGCCAGGTTCATTTTTCCCCAATTACAATGATAACAAAGCATAATATAGCAAATTGTGTTATTCAGACTTTTCCAAATAGCTTGAGGAAAATTCACCAATGCTTAAAATGGCCACAATACCATAAGGGATCTAATTTTCTAACTAACAAAGCTCTTTAAGAAATTGGTAATATACCTAAAGATCCCATTAATGCCTATACAGAGTTGTTGTTTGTTATTTCTTTTCATTTTGCTCTAGGATAATATTTCTTTTCCAATACCACTTCTCTCTTTCCAACAGAATTTTCACACTGAGTCGATTGTGATGAGATGCGATTGATTGATTCAACACGTGCACACTCACACTTTAATTAATTTACAACTGTTTACGTAACATCCTGTATAGCCCAAAAGGGACAAGCATTTTCAGAACTGCGCAACAACAACTCAATTTATCACGAGCTTGATTCCAACTCCCGCTTTGCATGATGTTTACATGCAACCTGAATAGGAAAGGCAATATCTTTTTACGGCAGGGGATTCTGTATGTTCTCCTTCCCTGGGAACAACTTACTAAATCGAAATATAGAACGCATTAATCAAGACCCCTCCAACAAAACCGCCCCTCCTCGTTCCATGACAAATGGCTACAAACCCCATGATATATGAGATAGGCTCATTGCCCTTTCGAGATATCTGCGTTTTCATAGTTGGAATTGAGGCGCTTTACCGCTCTCCGAAGTTTATGGTCAATAATTTGATAACTCATTTTATTGATTTATTTCCATACTGTCCCGACTTCCAAGATTTACAGAATTTCAGTATTTGGTGGCTATATATTTCCATATTTTGCAGTTCAAATACATGTAGTTTAATTTATATCGTACTTCCCACATACATAACAAAACTTTAGGTAAGCAAATCTTTCGCTTGATCAGATTTATCTTATTTGAAACGTCATATCTTCTTCCACCCTTTCCGTTCTGAGGTGTCGCAAATGAAAGCTGTTGTACTATGTACTACATATCGCCGGAAAGTTTCTAGAAGTGCTTAGTCTCACATAATTAGTAGATGCCGGTTTTTTATGTAATATCAAAGTACAAAATATGTACATACATATGTAACAATAATTGATATAATATATACCTAAATATGTATTATCAAAAAGATATGTAGCTCAATAAGTAGTATCCAAAATATATGTAATATTAATATCGAGTATCCAAGCAATATCAAGAATTCTGATAGATTTTTTTTGGATTTGAATATATTCAACATAATTTTAAGCACATAAGTTGTTCAAGTTAAAATTTGTATCAATTTTATGGACTCAAGTAACCGCAGCATCGTGTACATATTTAAGAAAGTACCCACTGTATTGAGTTAAAGAGAGCTCTTTGTAACTTTCGAAAAAAATTGTAAAAATAGCGTCTCCAGAAAGAACAATTGAATGACAATACATAGCTACTGTTGTAGTTTTTGTACAAGAGAATATATGATGTACCTCTGCGTACAGGAAACCAACTGTGTTGTCCACCGATGCTAAGTTTCTAGTTGCTTTGCCTAAACCACGGGTTCCCAAACTTTCCCGCTCCATGGCGCCCTTAGTGTTTTAAGATTTTTTGCGCCGCCCAAGTCAGAATATGGGCCTATCTAACACTTGGTTAGGTTACTTGACTTAAGTTAAAAAATAAACGCATATTTCAAATTAAGAAACATTTCATGTATAAAAAGTACTAAATAAGCACATATTAGTTTTCTTTCAGTGAAAATATTGGAACATTTCGCAGCGCCCTGAAAGCCATCCACGGCGCCGCGGTGCATACTGGCCTTAACCTAAAATCGAAACGAAAACATGTAACCAGATGGAAGGGGGGGGGGGGAGAATTTCAGCATCTTTCGATAAATTACAGTTCTCGCACATTTGTTGGTATTCAGCCTGTCTTCGCAGTCCATTTTAGGTGACCGTAATCATTATGCATCTTATTGATTAGAAAATATAGCATCAGATGAGTTACAAATTTTCTAAATCATGTTTCAGAGATGAAAAATATAGGAAAAAGGACCAAAAGGAAAAAAAAAATACGGAAATATGTTGATTTATGTAAAGTAAATTAGCAAATATGTAAAATATGTTGTAATATCATGGCAAATATGTAAAAATATGTAGCATAAAACTTATGCAAAATCATGTCAGTTACATAATTCGTTGACATTTCTCTGTTCAAGGTGTATATCTAGAAAAAAATGGAATATGATATTACATACAAATCCGAGCTGTAATACTCTCTTTCGTGAAATTAACAATTACTCAACGTGGCAATAAATATGACTTTATTATCTGTTTAGATTTATGACTCTTTATTGTCCATTGGCATGTGGGAAAACTCAAAAGATATTCTGAAACCTAGGTATTGAATATAAGTGAGGATAAAATCCCGCAAGCGAGTAAAACATTGGCTGGTTCATTGTCAATCAACTTCACAGAATTTTAAAATTCCAAAGACCTCTAAGATGAAGGAAAGTAAAATAGCAACGCTAAATTTCATAGATTTGTGAGATTATGACACATTTCCTCTGTATTGGGCAGGTAGTCGAACGTTTAGAACATGTTGACTACGATTTGGCACAAAGTTTGTCTGAATTATACACGAATCTCATATCGTGGATATTTAGCATACATTACACAGGGTCAACCAAGTTAGTAATAAGATTTGTTCTATACAGCGTATATTGATATACTTGGAGATTGGGTTGAATCATCTGCAAATATGCTGTACAAAGAAACAAACTGCCGGAGTACTGAGTGAGGTGAGTGTACAATCATGGGTATTTATGGCTCTTAATATTACAGTTACAATTCAGAAGTATACTTAATTATACGTGCACATGTTTGAGGTCTACATCCGAAATAATAATCCTCCATTCGAACATTTATTATGAATATATAGTAGCAGATGTTTTCGGATTAGATGACTTAGCTATCTAGGTGAGTGTTTGACGAGGAATCACATTGGAGGGCTGATGAATAGTATACCATTCTTTCACCTGAAAGTAGTTTCAACTGGTTCGATACATTCATCGTTCTCTGTTTAAGCTGACCAAGAAAGTTTCCTACTTTCAGAGAATAACTTTCTGTTATTAGGAAGTTCTACTTGCGGATTTCATAGTGTGTTTGTTTTCAAACACGTGGGATTGTAGCACTTAGAAAAACTTTAAGTTCTGTAGTGTTAAATGATAATATATTTATTAAATTTAAATCTGTGGGAATTCATTATTTTAATTTTTTCTGGAATCATTTAGTTACGCTTTTTTCATGCAAAAGCTATTAATATTAACTTTTACTTGGTTTCATTTATAATAATATACTTTTCAGTGCAGTTACTTCTGTAGATTTTTATACCCATCCGTAGATAATGCTGCATTTCTCTTCACGGCATAATTACTCATACCAATATGTGCTCGACGAGTTTGGGATTAACAACTGTTAATCCATTTACATTACTTACACAATATATATTTTTAATTCCTTTTCATTTTAAATTAGAAAAAGCAATACAACTATTTTCATTTTAATACTTTCTGTGCATCAGTCCAGTCAGCAACTAACTCCAAGTCGGATGACACATTTCTCGAAAATCATGATTCCGTCGACCTACAGCTCATTAATTTTGAACATATTAACATTCTTTTACCCAAGAAAGATTCTTTGAATGAATTTCAATAAACTGAATCTCGGATCTTACAGATCATTAAATTGGATATTTTTTCTTTTTGTGTGTATTCTTTGGTCAAGAGTTGAGAAACTCAACATAAATATCTTGAACTTCTTCTGAATAAAAAATGCTAATACAGATATAAGGTACTGAGCTACATTTACAGTGTTACCGCAATGTGCTCAATCGGTACTATAGGTCTTGTCTAGTCTTACTGCGGGCTGCCTACGTGCTGGCAAGGGTAGTGGGGAGCAGGGAAGCGACCAATCCCGCGCGATAAGAAAGACAGCATCCTGTAGAACGAGGTGCAGCGTAACGTAACGTCGTAACTCTCATCGCAACCACTGTTGTCTGGTTGGTTTGCTGCGTATTCCTAGCTCACCATTTCCCTTACCAGCACGTAGGCAGCCCGCAGTAAGACTGGACAAGACTTATAATCAAAACCTGGCATATAATAATTTCCATATTCTGAAGAATAAGATAATTATAATTTTTATGAGGCTATTAAGTTCTCAAGTAGTCTATGGGTAAATTACATTGAATTATCATTGTAGAGTATGGCATTTAAGGATTATTATTTTGTGCAAATTTGTGATAGCCTCTATAATACAGGGGTCTACCCGAAGGCTCAGTTGTAGCGTCGTGACCTTGTAATCAAGGGGCCCGGGTTCGATACCCGGTGAGACACAAGTGGTTAGGATCCTACTTTAAACTGTAGGTCCAGTCCTGATTAGCCTTACTGTGCATAATGTGCACTCAAAACACCAAATCAATCAACCAATCTAAAATACAGTACACAAAAAATATCTTACAGAAATGCTTTGTTCAGCCACATGAAATCCCCGTCAAGACTTCAGTTTGAATAAATCGATTCAGAGTTTATGCCTTTCAAATGCAGGAAATTATTCTTATAAATGTATAAAGTGCATTTAAAACAATGTTAACATAGCTATCCTATGAATTACACAAAAGTATTTAGGACATCTGTTGCAAACGTTGATCAAAATCACTGTTCATTGTGAACTGTAGTATCAGTAGATCAAGAAGAAAAGAGATAACTAAAAAGCTGCCAAACGCCAATTGCACAAATACATAAATGGAAGTACTAAAGAGTGTTTTGAAAATGTACACGTGCATAAGTTATTCTCCTTCAAAGCCTATTACTGATACTTCCGTATTTCATCTTTCTGAAATATGATCTGCATTTAAAAAGTCTCGTCATTAGTGGTAAATCGGCTTGGAAGGTAGCAAAAAAGTCTCCCTCCTTCTCATTCAGAGAGTTTTTCCTCATATTTGCCTTTGAGAGCAACTATTTCTCTTCAGATAAAAGGCTATCTGCAAGAATATGTTGCAACGATCAAAAGGAATTCTCGAAATACCTTTTTAATATTCTTCTCAGTCGCAACTCATACATGTTTCTTTGTTCCATATAAATAGCACGCAATTACTTCTCTTTGTATTATGCATATTTTTAAATCTCCATGTGAATATATAAATAGAACTGATTATTTTTAACGGAAACACGCGTGCGCATATATCTATCTATCTATTTATCTATCTATCTATGTATATATATATATATATATATATACACACACACACACACAATAGAATTGCAGAGTGTGAAATCAATATTTACTGACAAACAAAATGACATACTCTTGCTTGATAGAAATATTTTCATAGTGAATAACACATTCAAAGCAATGTTTGTACAACAATTTATTAATGTCATGCCCTCGGGATATCTGAAAGAGGGCAATGAATACCTAAGGTAGATAATTACACTATAGTAATTGTAAACATATATGAACTGTAACGATCTGTGAACTTTTGTTTCTACATTACATCTTATTCTTCTCTACAGTTATCATCATGTCATTTTCAAATACTGAACAATACTGTAAATGCTTCTGAGTCATTCCATTCGGTCCATTCTAGAGGGGCAAACGTTGGTATCTCGAAAGTTATGAAAGGTACAAAGATAATTTTTAATGAGGTTATATTCATACAAGATTAACACGACATAAAATATGTCAGTGTGTCGGTGTATTCCAGGCAGTTAAAAGCCACAATTTCGTGACTTGCGAATATTTCAGAAGTGCTACAGGATTTCAACAGTCATTCAACCTCGCTTACATCATTGAAACCTTAGCATTCCCTCCCTCCCCCACTATTTCTCTCTCTCTCTCTCTCGCTCTCTCTCTCACTCACACACACATACATAACACATGTGTGTCCCCGATGGCGTAATGGTAACTTCGTCGCTTTGTAATTAAAGAATCCCAATCTCGATACCCGATAAAGGTACATAGTGGTTTGGATTCTACTTTAAACTATAGGTCCAGTCCCAATTAACCTATCTTTGCACAAACGTGGACTTCAAACACACATATTGTATGTATTTTTACTTGTGTTTTTACCAATCTTCACTATTACTTACCCTTCGTTGTTTTGAGTTTAATTTTTTCCGCAAAACTCAATAATTTCAACTTAACGAGGAAAATCCCAAATGCAACAGAAATACAGAAACATTCCTACCGCAATGCACTTTGAAAACTTATATGATGACGCCAACCGAGGCTTCCTTCGTAACTAAATTTTAGAGAAATATTAGACACCACACAATTATAACACCATTGTTATTTTTCAAGCATTGCTTGTGTTTTTAGTTCACTGTTTACACTATAGATTCATAACTTTGATTAAAATGTGTTCCCTTAAAAGTGGACTCCTTCTACCTACTTTTATTCATTGAAACCACTGCCAGGTGATTTGAAGCGGTGTTTGTTTTACGCTCTTGAGAGTACTATGTAGCTGTGCGATTCTTTTACAGATAGTTCATATATTTTCTTGTGACAATTCTAAATTTACAAAATACCGTTTTATAAATGTCACAACCGTAGCTGCTCGAATTTCATGGCAATGTATTAAAATATGCTGTAAAATTTGGTAAATCTTTTATTATTTATCCTATCATTTTTTTAATAGGGAGGCCCCAGGAGCTGTGGTCGTTAGTTAGGTCAATGTATTACAATATATCAATGGTTTTAATGTTATGAGTGATCACGGCAGTGTTGATTAGAATACTGCTGTAAATGCTATAATACTGTTATATATATATATATATGTATATATATATATATATATATATATATATCATAAAATATACTTTTACAGTAAACCTCGTTAATACAAACCCCGATAAGCCGGACTTCGCTTAATTCGGACATACAAAAGGCAAATAAAGCAGAATGCAAGGTTTTAAATGTGGCTAGAAGTCAAGAAGAAAACATCCCAAACAAAAGGCAGTCAACCACTGATCAAATTCTGTTTGCCGCAGACTTTGTACTGTACTGTGTTTTGTATTTAGACCTATGGCATTGTAAACACACCATAATAAACGTGTTTTGCTGCTATAAACAGCGTTTTAATGCACTTTCTGCTGTTCTATTAGGTTATTTCAGTTAATCCGGACTTTCGTTAAACCGGTTAACTTATCCCCCTATTAGTCCGGATTAACGAGGTTTTACTGTATCTATCTGTCTTTAACGTAATCATCTTCGTAATGATAAATGCAATTGGAAATTCAACAAAGAAATTATACTGTGAACTGAAAACCCATAAAAATTTCACTGCACCATCTTTATTCTGTAGGTCACCTCAGCATCCGAAGTGGAAAAATAGTGTGATGATGTTGGGTTGAGTCCTGAAGTTTGCTGAGGGGTTGCTCTTTTAGTTTATCATGGTGACATTGATACAGCTGATAAGGGTGCTTGGTGAAAATATTGCTAGCTGGGCAGAGATATCTTCCCACAATCTTCCTTACTTTGCACAGTGCGTCCTTAAAAATCATGAGAAAAGTGTGATTTACTTCGTATCAATATATTAAAACTTACTGAAGTTACACGAAAAACAATATGCTTTGTTGACAAATTAAAATTCCGCCTTGTATTCAAGGGTTCGCGGGTTCAATACCTGGTGGAGGCACATAGTGGTTCGGATACCACTTTAAACTGTAGGTCCAGTCCCGATTAGCCTTAGTGTGCATAAAGTGGACGTAAAACACCAAGTCGATCGATCGATCGACAAATTAAAATTTTATCGCACACACACAAATTTACACAATTGTTTTACGATAAACCGAATTTTATCATGCAATTTTGCGTGTTTTAAGGATAACAATAATGAAAGAATCACAAGTTATCGATTTTCAGCATTGAAATCCAACTGTACTGATTGCCCTTCCATAAATATTAATATACTACATGGAAATAGTGCATTACAATACCAGTTTGTATTTCAAACTTTTGATTATTCCAACACTGATATGAAGCTGTTTTATCCTTAGGCTTTAGAATTGATTTCTTGTGGATGAAAATTAATCCAATATATGTGATGGAACAGATATCAAGGTTCTGTTTCTAATAATTTTAGAAATGTAAAATTTTGTATTTAAAAATGTAAAACGGTATTTTCTATTCATAAACTATTCGTAATGCAGTACGAACATAAAATTTGGCAACGAATTTATTGACAAATAAAAATAATGTAATTCTTGTTCCCGAGTTCGATATCTGGTGGAGGCACGTAGTTATTCGGATCTCACTTTGTGACTGTCTTCTACATTCACAAATAACTAATATTTACTTGATTTCTATTGCGTACAAGTTTATAAAATTAACAGGGAACTATTGAGATTAAAGAACGCTGTATCAATGTCGATATTTGTTTTAAGTTGTTGATTTCAATTCGTTTTTGTTATATGTAAGAAGATTGACTTAAAATGTCTTGCGTCAGAAATCGAAAATGAGTTTATATCAAATGTAATAAAGTGAAATAATATTTTGGAAGTTGAGTTGTGTTGTTTAATTCTTGCAATGTAAGTATAATAACATTATGAAAACCAGTTGAGCGCTGAGTACTTGCAATTTAATTTTTAAATTGTGTTAAAGTCTTCTCATCCTTCACGTACAATATATATTCAGTGTGAAGTATCGTTGCAAGAAATTGTTGGCCAGTGTGCGGGGATTTGGTTACACTGAAGAATTATAATTTGTAGACTTATTATTGTTAATTCCTTTGTGTACTTTATATTTTCGTTCTGTTGTCTTGAATACAAATTAGTGCAATGACAACGAAGAATGTTCCTATCGTGCATTACCTACGGGTACTTCAGATTTTAATGCTCAATCATTGGTCATGTTGCGGGAATTGAAGGAATCGAATGACAGCGTAAGGCAAAAGTTGTCAGAGCTTGAAAAATCTCAGAAAGAGCAGTTGTCAGAGCTTGAGAAATCTCAGAGAGAGCAGTTGTCAGAGCTTGAAAAATCTCAGAAAGAGCAGTTGTCAGAGCTTGAGAAATCTCAGAGAGAGCAGTTGTCGGAGCTTGAAAAATCTCAGAAAGAGCAGTTGTTAGAGCATGAGAAATCTCAGAAAGAGCAGTTTGCAGAACTTGAATACAGAACGGTGAAGTGTATGAAAAATATGAAAAACACTGTGTTACGTTCCCCGGTTTATTCTCAATGGATCAACTTACTTTTATTCCTCGACGGCGAGCATGAGACTTAACAGGCTACTTTGAAGCCCTCAGGTAGTGGGAAATCAGATAAGGATATGTTTACGTAAACCTTAGTAACTCTTACACACCAAACAAAAATATAGTTAGATGTCAGTTAATGTTAATATATTACACTTGCATTCGCAATTAAACTTCTTATTATAAACAAAATTGTATTAAGATAATAATAGTTCTTGACTACACATATTAACACATTCACATTTCCATAATCACTTCCATTATCCAGCAACATTCATAATATCTCACACCTCACAACCCCACAATCAAATGTTTTAAGGTTAGTGCATAACCATAACAGACTACCCAATTGAACAAAACAAATTACGTCATCATAGACAATTAACATATTAAACATATTAAACACTTAAAATGATACAATAAGTGGGTTTGTATCAACTGTTAAGGAATTGGGCAACTCACTCCGGATGGTTGCTGAAGCTTTAAAAAACAGCAAATGATCAAATAAAGGGACAAGTTAAAGAGTTGGATGAAAATTTACAACAGTTGAATATATCTGGTGAAGCTAATACCAACAGCATTCGCAAGTTAGAAGATAGTGTTGCTGGATTGGGTTTGCAGGTAAACGAGCAGTGAAATGTTATCAGCCAGATTGGGGAAAGTCATAATGAATGTTTAATTCAACGTGTTTAGATCTGTGAAGCACGATTAAGTGATGTAACAGCTAAACTGCTGATGACTAATACTTCAACAATCCATAAAGCTACAGGGAACAATGGCAACATTACTGAAATTTCACGTAATCCAAAGCATCCTTTATCTTTATCCTTGTCATCTTCCAGTGTTTCAGAAGAAGAATCTTTTCCATTAGATATGTCAAGAAAACGCAAATCTACAGGAAATCCTAAATCTAATTTGTCAGCTCCTACTTCACCAGTTAAAGTGCGAAATTCTCGATTAAAGAAGCCTCATAAAACGTCACATGTTAGTTATGTTGATCCAGCAAATAATGCTTCACAATCTAGCAATTGATCAGACTCTGATATGTCTGAAGTAAGCAAAACTAGATATAATTCGAAAGCAACTTCTGGCAAACGATTTAAACCTAATTACAACACGAAGCACCTTAGGCACGCTACTATCATTGATTCTGATACAAATAAACCATCTACTTCTAAGGAACAACCGGGGTGTAAGGGGTGACCTTCCACGTAGTACACCCAAATGTCAACCTCACTTCCACGTTAGTGCACCCTGGACTGAAGACTAACGAGGCTCTGGCGACTGGTCCCATGGCCAGTATAATTTTGTTCGTGTTGTCCTGTTCTTTTGTCCTTATGTGTGCTGAGTGCCCCTTTACAGCCTCAGCTTTTAACAGAAGTCAGAACATTTTAAATTTTTTAGTTATGCAACGTTAGAGTTGTTATATGTCATGGTAAGGGGCTGGCCCCCGTATCATGTGACGGGAGCAAAATAGCCTAAGTGCTGACGCTCCTAAAATTTTAATTTCAAATTTCAAATTCTAAGGAACAACCACGAAAGTATCTACGGTTGAATGAGTTGAATATGTTGCCTAAATTTTCTGAAAATCCAGAGAAATCTAGCCCAAGGAAGTTTATTAAAACCTTAACTTCACATTTGGATTTGCTTCAGATTCCAAACGTTCAGAGATTGGAATGTATTCGGAAGTGTTTTCAAGGGCCAGCCGAAGGAAGGTACAATACGCACGTGGATTCCTTTATGACATATAAACATTTTGTACATGAGTTTCTGAACCAGTACACTTGATACTCATTGACGCAGGCTCAGTTGTCAGAATTGAGGAACAGAAAGTATGATCAAAATAGCGGTATGAGCATGGAGGCGTTTGCCACTCGTACTTATTCAACATATTATAATTTGGTAGAGCGTCCTAAAGATTCAGAAGTCATAGACATTTTGATTAATCAGTTTCCATCGATTACGGCACAGACGATATTAGGTGCAGGCCTAACGAAGGTTGACGACGACGTTATTAATTTACTGAAGAGACTGGATTTGGTAAAGACCAGATATGATAAGAAGTTTGATTTGCCTTGTGATTTTGAAGTGAGAACATCCAGGTTTACTAAGGATTGAAATGCGTCAGATTTCAGAGATGAACAAACGTACAAAGTTCAGACAGTTAACACGCAACCAAGGAACAGTGAGCAAAAGCCAAATCAAAGGAAGAATGAACAGTTTGCTCAAAACAATAGAGATTCTAATTCTGGTTCTATATCCGTTGGTAACTCTTATAATAGAGGACAAAATGTGAGTGACAACTCTGGTCGGGGTCAGGACTTTACATTCAGAATAAGGAATCAAAATATTTATAGAAATCAACAGTTCTTTAGAAGAAACTTAAATGCAAATAACAGAAATTATAACAATACCCAATTTCGACGAGACAGTGCGACACCTCAGAATGATAGTAGTTCAAATACAAGACAAGATTATCTACAAACGAGGTCCAATTGAGATCCTAATGTGGCTTGTTTTCCTAATTCACAGAACAATAGTACAGTTTTCGACAGTAATGTAAATTTATGTTCTAATTGTCGTCAGCCCTGTGAACGACCATTCGTTTTCCCAAACAGTAATGTCACTTTAAGTAATGGACTGAATGAAAATGCAGTGTCGTTTGATCCAAGGGAGAGACAATTAAATCAAAGTATGTTGTCAGGAATGGAAGCATAATTAAAAACTGCTGTGAATCATCTCAATTAAATGTATAAGTTACTATGTAATGTTTTGCATATGGCATTATGCAAATTATGAATTTTTCCAGTTAAGTGTTAATAAAATTTTGCCCTTGTACACAAAAGGTGATATATTACAGAATGTTTAATGTTTTAACTGTTACGAGGGAAAGAAATGATAGTTATTGACAGCGTTTGAAATATAAATAATTGATGTTAATAATGTTATTGTAGAAATGAAATGTGGAATAATTTCACTGTGATCTGTAGACTGATGTGTGAAGTCAGTTATTATAGTTATGAAATGTGTTACTTTCAGGAGTAATAGTAGGAGTAAGCTTGTCGTATGTATATCTAAATGTTATGCAGGGATCAGGTTTGTTCAGGTAAATAATATTAATGAAGTTATAAATAGGGATCAAATGATGATAATTGGAGGCAAGTTGTTTAATGAATGTGTAATAATTCAATAATGAATGTACTGAAGAGTTTTGTAATGACTCAGCATTTTGTACATTGACCCATAATTTTTATGTCTTGAGAAAACTCCTTGTGATCTGCACATTTTAGATAACATACAGGGTGATCATAAAATGTTTGATCCCTCGAGTAGTTTTCTATAGAAAATGGGGTGACTATGTGACTGTCTTCTACATTCACAAATAACTAATATTTACTTGATTTCTATTGCGTACAAGTTTCTAAAATTAACTGGGAACTATTGAGATTAAGAACGCTGTATCAATGTCGATATTTGTTTTAAGTTGTTGATTTCTATTCGTTTTTGTTATATGTAAGAAGATTGACTTAAAATGTCTTGCGTCAGAAATCGAAAATGAGTTTATATCAAATGTTATGAAGTGAAATAATATTTTGGAAGTTAAGTTGGAAAGTGTGGGGCGTTACCCCCACACCCCCTATACGCCATCATGGCGTGGTGCTATGCACAGGGGAGTACTTTAATTTTTTTTACTTTTACTTTAAGTTGCGTTGTTTAGTTCTTGCAATGTAAGTGTAATAACATTATGAAAACCAGTTGAGCGCTGAGCACTTGCAATTTAGTTTTAAAATTGTGTTAGAGTCTTCTCATCTTTCGCGTACAATATATATTCAGTGTGAAGTATCGTTGCAACTTTAAATTAGAGGTTCAGAACCGATTAGACTACCTGAGCAAAAAGTGGGCTTAAAAGAAAACTCAACTCAACTCAACTAAACTCAGCTCGATCAATTCAACTCAACTGAATTCAACTCAGCCCAATTCAACTCAATTCAAATCAACTCAACTCTAATTCGTGGATCTTGCAGTACAGTACATATTGTACGAATATTGATTGATTGATTGATTTGGTGCTTTAAGTCTACTTTATGCACAGTAAGGCCAATCGGGATGGACATTCGATCCGAACCACCATGTGCCTCCACCGGGTATCAAATCCAGGACCCTTCAATTACAAGGCGACAAAGCTCTCACTGAGCAATCGTGGAGGCCCGTTGGATGTACGAATACTACATTGGCAGGTCGGAAGTGGCCACTTTCAAGAATGGTGTGATTTTAGATAAGAATGTAATAAGTATTCCTCCACATTTAACGACATTGTAATTTTGATAGCGTCTCTTTCGAAAATAAAATCTCTAAATTACCCCTAGCTGTGTGCCAATTATTATTTCCTATCCGGAATTGTAGTACACAATATATTGACTAAATATTGAATAGCTGTAGTGGAGGGAACGTGTTGCTCTGACAACAAGATCCAAGGATTAGAGAAAGCGCTTGAGCAGTTCGTGTAAGACCCTTCCAATAGGTATTCTTGCACGTTCATCACTTTTGAGACTAAACCCAATCAACTATCTTGTACCACGTCTTTTATTGTTAGACGCATTCAGGTTTAACAGATTAGGCTCGATTTCTGGGTCAGATTAGAAGTTTTGATTGCTTTTAAGTTGTATAGGCTAAACTGGATAAGTGGGAAAATTATTCGAACAAAGAAGAGGATGAAAATGTTCTCGCATCCACCAGGATGAAAACATCAGCATTCTAGTCCCAAATAAAACTGTGAGTTTTCCAGGATAACTTTCTCAATTTTCAAACTTTTAACGTTAAATTATTTCTTCACTTTACTCCTATTAATATTTTTCTCTAAAATTTAATTTTAAATAAACACCTGTCAAATTCCTTGGAAACGTAATTTGAACAAAACTATTTAGTAGCACATTACAGTCATTTCATCTGATATGTGTAGAAAGTTGGAGGAGATAGTTTTATTGTTAGATTAATGTATCAGAAATGGTAATCAGTATAAACTCTTACATGAAATGTCATACTATTAGTTTTATACATCAATGTCATATTCTTTACTAGATTGGTACAAACTGGTGAAAATTATTCATTAAGGTAGGTGACCATAGTTAAGCTTCTAGGGCAATTTACAAATGTTCAATAATAGATAAATTTATGAAAGTATGCAATAACTCTCATAACTAATTAACAACATGTACCATATACATATTTTGTAATATTGCTTGCAACTTTTTTTGAAAAGGATTACATAACCGTTACATCCGTTCACAAGGTGCCCACTGCTTATAGTTTCGTAGAAAACATATTTATTCATGTTGATTCATTTTTAAATAATTTATTAGATAAATTGTTAGTCTCAAACTTTTGATTGGTGACATGCTTTACGTACAGTAACGACGCATAACAGGCATCCGTGGCGGAGTGGTTACTTATTGACCAACCCTTGTATGTAGAATGATTTCCCCAAAGCTTCCATCTCTTGGCATTTTCTATTTGAGGTGTCTTAACCTTGGGGAACATTCGTGGAAAAATATTTTCTGTGGTACGTATATAATTCCGGGTTGAAACAAAATTTCAGCTAATTCGACCCTACTAATGGATAGGTCACCTTAGAAACTCGCTTCTGGACTTCGTTTTTTAACAAAAATAGGTATTGTTGCTTTGACACAATAAACATTTTTACAGTGAAACTATGTGATCAAAAATATAATTAAACAAGCTTTCAAAATATGTATAAAATATTAACATTAGTTAATTTCAAGGACGTACACACACACACACACAAACACACACACACATTTCTTACGTACCTTAAAATAACAATCACAACTAATCTGTTCAACCCTGACACAATAACTTACATGAAATGGTTGCTGGCAGCTCAAGGCAGTTCGTTTTCTGCATAGTGCACTAGAGGAAGACTGGGTACATTAATGTAGTGCAATTCTTAACTTTGTTAAATACTAATATGATTTTCGTAAAGTGGGCCATCTTGAGAACTATGGCCACCTTTGACTAACCTACCTTATAATTTGTCAAATTTTCTCTCAAAGATAAACTGATTGATGTAAAAGCTTTAGTTACGACTAATTAGCCAGTTCTTTAAGGTATACGACTCGTTCATCTCAAGTGTTTTTACAGGTAAGAAGGATAGCAATGTGAACTCGTGTTCTTCATCAGCAATGAATATTCCCTCTATATTTTTGGAACATTTTGTCAACCGTAGTTTGTCAACCGTCTGCTTTCAGGGGCCTATCACGTAACAAAATGAGCATGGAAGCTGCCTGGACCTCTGTGACGGTGTTTGTGTCCGTGGAAAAACCTTCATATTAGGAGTTGACGAGATATTTCAATAGTATGGCATTTTGTGCGCCAGCCTGTATGTTAAGTTGTTGAGAATTTATTGAGAAAGAAAAATTCAACGCTAATGCACAATATATTTTAAAAAATCTATAAATGCCAGGTTAACCAGCAGTTACTAAAATAAGAAATATGCAAAGATTAAGCTAATTATAAAGTCTGTGAAATAAATCACAAATCGGAATAGTTAATAAAGAATAAAACTTAAACACTTACTGGTAAATTATATTTAAAAAAAATGAACGACACAATTCAATCTAGGCTACTCTGATATTTCCGTGTGTTATTTATTCTATGACACTTCATGCTCATAATGTTACTGTATAATATTTTATTCGCTTGTAATTGTAATACCTATATTCATGTAAAGCATGATCTTATGGATTTTTGGGTATTTGTGATAATTTTATTGTGTAACCTTAATGTATTTATTGAATTCATAATTCTACTCGTATATTAAGACTTATTCAGGTGTTCTGAGCATTTAAAAGTAAACGTCTTTCAGTTGTATAGACTAAACTGGATAAATGGGAGAATTATTCCTGAAAGGAAGAGGGCACAAATATTCTATTATTCCCCAGGACTTTTTATGTTACCTGCGTTACTTGGACGTATGTAGAATAAAGGATAGCATTACTTTATACGAGTTACAATTCACAAATAAGGGAAGTTACAAGCTCTAGAAATAATAATAACCGTGTCTCAACAGCCCGTGAGAGCCAGGTGCTACCTACCTACCTCACTCCCACCTGAAAGAGTTACGGGGTGACGTGTGGTCAGCACGACGAACCTCCAGTCGTTGTTGTAGGTTTCCAATACCAGTTACGGTACTATTTCGTGGTGTGGCCACCGGTCCCATACACAGGCCTATATCTCAGGAGAAAAGTTGTTATCCTTCACACAGGAGACTCGAACCTGCGCTCGTCCCGCTGCCGGATCCCAAATCATCACGCCAAACCACAGTGCGGGACTACGAGAATTTATATTGGTAATATTTTACCCTAACTAAAACTTCAGAGATCTGGTTTATTCTTAACAATATCCATACTTGAAACATTTTGTCAATAAAATAAAGTTGCAAATTGCAAAATGCGGTCAAGACATATAAAGAGATATGGAGGTTACCTCCCTCCCGCACACACACATACACACACAATGTCGGTCATATGAGAAGGTGACTTGAACAACACCTTGATTCGCCAACTTTTGTACCATCCTTTCCCGGGTTATCCTTATTGATTGATTGATTGATTTGCTTTATTTTACTTTGTTTCTTGTGCCACTTTTGGCTAATTTGGGAGGATGGGGGTTAGTGATGATATGATGAAATTGATGAATGGACACTCACAAACAGCCTGCCCAGACCAGGATTCGAACCCGGTACCCCTGGCATCGTAGCTCAATGTGCTAACCACTCCGCCACGGGGTTTGGGTGAACCCCAGAACCGCTCCATGTAGGAAGATTGTTTAGAAGATTCCCACTTGAGATAACCAATCCAGGGAATTGAACCCATGTCTCCCTCATTGTTAATGGAGTGGTATCGGTACTCAAAGTATTGGAATTTATTTACCGATACTAGCAGGTACTTTTCCGGCATCTTGATCTTATACACTGTCCGCATAAATGCAGAGGAACAGTTTCGCGAAATCTAATTATCCTGGAAATTATGCAACATTTGTGTTTCCTTTTATTTTACAGCAGTTTTGCATGAAAAAAAATATTTTTGTGATAACATAATACATAATTTAATATTCTGGCGTAATTCTTGATATTTTAAAGCAAAACTCTTGCTAAATTGATTCATACAATTCAAATTGAATACTTAGACACAAATTCTAATCAATACTTTAAATAACTTTTAATGAATGCAATTTTTAACAGTGGCGTAGCAAGGGGTGGGCGAAGTGAGCGACCGCCCGGAGCCTCGCGCGTGAAGGAGTTATTTATTTATTTATTTAATTGAAACACAACAGGCGCATACCCAATTACAGTGTTCAATATTGGATGCCACCAATACATTACCAAGATCATAATAAAGATAGTTCACAAGAAATATGAATGACGTAATATACAATTTGTATTAAATAACAATTGTGGACATAATTAAATTATTGGATTATAGAGACAAAAATACACAGAGGTAATACAATAATAATGAAAGTGAATTGTGGGATATGACCTTACAAGCGAATTGAAAACTGAAATTCTGTGAACAGCACAAAATATATAAAAATTCAAAGATTAGATCTAACGTTACAATTACATTAAAATGAGTCTATGCTTGGGTTATTCTTAGAAAATGAGTTAAATAACTTGCGCATTCTCCTCATGAGTACAGCTTCTGTCATTTTAGTTCTTCCTAGAGGAATATGAAAGAGGACAGTTCTGGGTCTTAACGTACAGTTTGGTGATACAAAAAATTTTAAAAAAATAGAAGTGAGAAAAGACATGGAAAAAGGCTACTTCCTCTGTTTTTGTCTGTAAATTTTAGTTAAACGTTTTAATTTGAATGAATACGTCAAATCAGGCACTTAACATACAGAATAAGGGGCCGAAAAAAAGTAAAAATTGTACTATTTCTGTTGCTTGGACAATTTTACGCATTCATTTTATCTTGAATAAAAGCACTCCAGATTTAAATATGTTAATAATAATTTTCCATTGAACTGTCCCGATACAAATGTGTGGTATTTAAATGCTTGCAAATAAGCAATATTATTTAATTTTGCTTTCAAAATCTGTAAAAAAAAAGTAAATTGCAATATAATAAAAGTAATGCATCATCTAATAATACTTAGGGAAAGAACTGACATGTGCAGTGTCGGCAATTAGGGGAAGACGAGTGTTGCCCCCCCCCCCCACGTTTTGCTACTCTTACCCCCACTATGCTAAACCATTTGTATAAAGTGAAAGTAAACTGTTTTTGGCCCTCCCCCCGATTTGGAACCCAAATCGCCACCACTGGGCAAGCATATCATATTTGAATTGTTTGTGAAACCTCTGGACTGACGAATACCCACCCCCCGTTACCAAGAAAACGTGTCAAATGTATGTTACCAAGCAAGAAATAAAGATCGAATGGGGGCCTCGAATTCTAATCTCGCCCAGGGCCTCGCGATATGTTGCTAAGCCCCTCATTTTCAAGTGTCCGTATCGGTGTGAATATCGGCGTAGATGTCGGTATTGGTTCAAAGTGGTATCGGCTTGGCTCTAGAAATAATACATTCAGAAATCATGTCGAGTTTCTAATCCAGGACCCGACCCTCTCCTTCCCCTTCCCGATATTTCGTTCAAAACAACAATGGTAACGAAAAGGTACAAGTCCCAGAAAAAATCGCTAGAAGGATAATATATGGAAACAAATCTCCGCTTCGTTAAAGCATCCACAACGCACCGCTGATTGGGATGCTATCAAGGTGGAAGTGATGCAAGAAAAGCAACGCTGAAAGAGAGCTTTCTGAAGCTGCATCACGTGTTATCCATCAAGAGCCTCTGTAACTCAATTTACCTGCTTCTCCAGTGACGTCGTCATCTTCTCTTTTGTATTTTCGTAGAATATTTGAGCACTGACTTCGAGAAAGATAAATTGGTTCCATGTTGAACTGTATTTTTATTTCAGGAAGATCTATTCAGAGTTGCTTCAAGTAGGTGAAGGTTGTAATATTAGTACACAACGTGGAAGCAGGGATTGCGACTGAAACTGAACCGAAATTAAAAAAACTGATTCCGACGTACTTTCAGCCTTCCTGAACCTGAACTAAAACTACAGAGGAATGTTTCAGTCTCGCGTGAATGAGCACGGAGTTTAGGTTCAATTTCGGTCCAGATTGGAATTAATTTTTACATAATATCAGTTTCGGTACCCCGAACTGGTTTACTGCGTTGGAAGCTTCTAAAATTGGCACAACATTAGACAATTAGGATCGTTTCTGATGATGTAATTCTGGAACATGTATCCGTGTTTTACAATATTATAGATACTTGCTTACCCCATATTGTAAGTGCAAGGGAAAATGAATTGCCCCAGTCCAAACATGGACTATGGTTTGAGAGTTATATCTGCTGACGTTTGTTGCGACTTGCAACATTAAACATATATTTATCTATTTCGCCTTATTTTCCACGGCGAAGTTAAGACTGTGGGGTCCTTCTCTACCACTTAACTATGGTCACATCTCTATTTTCATTGATATAAGCATATACAAAGAATAAAACTAACAAGGAATAGGAAAATAAAAATAAATACAAAAACAGAAAAATACACACACACACAAAACAAAACCTAGACAAAGACGCACATGAACACACACACACACACACACACACACATACACGCGTGTCTCATTTAGAATATATTCGGGTAATTGCATTTTACAGTGTTCACGGATATCAGTGTACTTTTCTGCAGTTGATATGCATATTAGATTTCAGTTGATGGTTGCTTGATCGAAAATATCTAATTTGACTCTTATAATATTTGTCATTCCTTGTGAGAATATTTTACTCTGCAGAAAAGACGCTTTTTATAAATTACAATCATGAATTGATTTTAGGGTACACAACCACCAAAAGCTGGTAACAGCTATATCCTTCTCAGAGACCTGCACAAGACCCGGAGAAAACCCGTCTGCGTGGAGGCGCGCCTACAATAATATGCAACACGCACGTCAAGCCCAGGTGTTCGTCATCGCGCAAGCGAGCTTCACGTCACAGTTGTGCACAGGCATCGATGCCTGCCAGGTTTTTCAATTACCCGGGTCTTAAGAAGACCCGTGACACTCGATGCAGTTCTTGCAAGTAGAAGAGAGCACTCCTGTCAGTGTTGCCAACGCCCATTATATTTCACTGCGCATGGAAATATTTGAATTTCTGCTAGGCGCAGCGCAGGTGCCTTGAGGTTGTATATCCATTGGCGTTGCAAGGGGTGGGTGAAGTGGGTGACCACCCTGGGCCTTGCGCATGTAGGGGCCTCCCGTCCCATGAGGTTGATACGAAAAACGTAATGAATGGAAGCGAGAAAAGTAGAAAAGGCTAATTTTTGTGGGCAATAAAATTTAGAAATTTTTATCTGGTTTTATATTCTAGTTTAACGTTATAATTTGAATGAATACGTCAAATCAAAGGCGGGCGGAAGCTCTAAGCCTAAGGGGCACCGAAAAAGTCAGAATAATTCTCATTTCTCATGTGAAACATCAACGCAAAAATTGCTTGGACATTTTCATCCATTTTTCTTCTGTGTCGTGACCTTGCATAGCCTACCCGATTTTAATATGTTAACGATAAAGCACCTCAAACTGCCACGGAGCAAAGTATGGGGCATTTAAATGCTTCTGGTGTTTTAAACTGAAGAAGGGTATGGATAATATTAGCAGTTCTTCCTTCGTTCCTACAACTTCAGACGCAGCTATTGCCCTCTGTAACGGGCACGAAGATGATTTATCTTCCGAATTTCCTGATCAAGATCTAAGTTTCAGGAATGTGCTTAAATCTGAAATCAAGTGCTTTAGGAAAGTTTCTTCTCCTTGATAGCTCTACACTAGCTTCCAGTGTTCTCTGTATCCTGTACCGCCTTCTGTTTGGGGGAAGGGATAAGTAAGTATTTGTATTTTCTTCTTTTGAATACATAAATGTCAAAGAAAGATATGTTGTAATATGTGAAAATTCAGAGTTAGAGCATCGATTTGTATAGTTTTTAATGTAAGTGCAGCCACAACCAGCCATTCTAAGTAATTACGTAAATTTCCTGGAAGAAGCTGACTGTACTTGAGGGACCCAAGTTTATTTCTTGCGGACGCGTACTTTACGATTTTGTTACGCCACTGCGTCAAATATTTAATATTACAAGAACATTAAGACGTAACAACAAAATGAGATTCACAGTTATTATTATCATCTAAGTCCTAAAATTCAAAGTTAACTGGTACAATTTATGTGCAACAAAGTCAAAATTGCTAATTAAAAAAAGGCAAAATTGCTAATTTAAAAAAAAGTCAAATTAGCTGTATCAGTTGATTACACCAAACATTTCACACTTATTGTGCAAATGACTATCGTTTTAAGATTTGCTGATGTTGAAACCGATTGTGTAGAAGAGCTTGTAGGTAGATAATTGGGCCCCTAGACAGGATTGTGGTTTAGCGTACCCCCTTCCCCCCGCTCTATCAAGCACTGACATTTTATGTGCGTCCTTCCATATTTTCTACTTAAGCCATGGTTTGTGACATTTACATCCTACAAACTTCGAAATGAGGAAACAAAGAACAACTCATTAAATAATACATAGGTTATATTTCAAGATTCTTACTTTGTATTTCTGATTTTTTTAAAAAAAAGTTTAGCACATTTAAGGATATTCCAGTTATCTTACTGCCTAAAGAACATCTTTAAAAAACGTACTATAACTTTGGTTACTGAAAATTCCAGCAGCGTGTTACAGTAACTCTGCCAAGTGTAAATTTCTCTGTCGCGTACTATTAAATATAATTTTCGTCAGAAATTAATTATTATTGTAGGCTATTATATAACTATGATAATTTGCTGACGTTTCCTTGATGACTGTGTATCGATTTACATTTATATTTCAAACTTAAAGAACGGATGGGGCCTTGCATTCAAATCTCGCCCAGGACCTCGCGATATGTTGCTACGCCACTGCACCTAAGATTTTGTAACTTCTCAAATTAGTGTCATTATTATGTCAAACCAACTACCACATATTTTCTAAATTTGTTTCGATGGTCTTGAAATAGGTTTGTGTGTCTTGTTCATTTTATGTCACCTTTCTGGTCTTGAAATCGTAAATCTTCTCTCGGTTTCATTTTTAAGTTGTTTGTTTGTTGAAATGTCTAAATAGCATTGCCTGCTATTTGCACCCGTATGAAAATACAAGCTAACAATTATATTTTGTATCGTATTACTATCAATGCGGTCTGAGAACAAGATAACTAGCAACAACATGAGCGAACGACGATTTCTTGAAAGAGATGACAATATTCAAAAACCTTTTATAATGCAAATTCTGATTTCATGTTCCATTTTATGGACCATCGTGCCTTAGTGTTCAGGGGGGGGGGGGGGAGAATCTTGAGCAACTAATTCGGATATTGAATTAGCAAAATTACACCAGAGAGAAAATCTGTTTGATTGATTGATTCATTTATTTGGTCAATTTATGAACAATAAGGCTAATCGGGACTGGACCTATAGTTTAAAGTGGGATCCGAACCATCATGTGCTTCCACCGGGTATCGAACCTGGTACCCCTAGATTACAAGGCGACGCCACTACCACTGCGCCATATTGGAGCACCCCCCAAAAAGTATAATGTAGTACAACCACCAGTCACACAAAGTTCCAAAGTATTTACGATGGCCCTTCTTGCGAAACTTGGTTCGTACTCCTGTACAGGTGTCAGCAGTGGCAGCAATCGGGGGCGAGGCCGAGAGAGTGCAGTTACCCCCCCCCCCCCCACATTTGCACTTTGGCCCTCTAGTTTTGGAACCCAATCGCCGCCACTGGGTGTGAGCGATACAAATGTTTTCTAGCAAGGAATAAATTTCTGCAATTTCAAATTGATAAAAGTGATGAACATTTTAAGTGCTCCTTGGCCATTTTAGTATCTAAAAGTTGGCAACTGTGACTGCGTGAATCATGTATCTGGGGACGGTGCAAAACCGGAATGAGCGTTCGCTGAAGATAAGCGAGCTTCGTCTTGCAAGGCCTTCCAGTTACCCGTGGGCTTTCGATGCTTGACGGGTCAAAACCCAGGTATATAATTTTACTCGCCCGCCCGACCAGCCAGGCGGGCCTAGTAAGCGATTCTGGCCGTTGTGCAGCCCTCTGGTCTGTATAACTGATCCATGTCAAGTATCGGTATTGGCTTATGGCCGATTCGCCTTTTTCCATTTCAACTTATGCCTTATCAGCACATAGAAACCGATTGGTCTCCACGGTCAGTTTAAGGCGAAATAGGAAGTCCCCTTTTGCCTTTCCCGTTTCGCCTTAAAACCGAAGAGAGGGAAATAATACACGAGAGGGATATTCCAGAGATGACTTTTGCCGATTAATTAAATTATTAGTAGAAACGAATATCAATATAAAGGTAAAGGTAAAGTGCTCCCCTGTGCTTAGCACCACGCCATGAAGGCGTATAGGGGGTGTAGGGGTAACGCCCCATATTTTTTTGATCCCGTCGTGAGTGGATGTGATGTGATCAGCATCACGCCCCTGACCGCCTTTACCCACCAGGGTTTTCCCCATGTACCCATGTCATTCGACGCTGGGTGGGCACCGGAGCCGTATCCAACGCTAGAAAAGTGAAAAACGGAAACGTGTCGAAGGTCTTGAACACCATCCCGAAGGAAGACTTTTCTAAAAGTTTCCAGGACATGTACAGCCGTTCTCAACGGTGCATGGCCATGGGAGAGGACTACTTCGAAGGACAGTAAGATAGGTTTCATTAAGAATTCGTCTACTTTCGATATTCAGTATCATTCACCGAACTTTATTGTCAGAGGTTGTATGTATGTAGCTATGTTTGTTCCAGCATAACTCTCGAACGCCTGGAGCAATTTTAACCAAACTTGGTACACATATGAATTCCAATATGGAAATAAATACTGTGGGGTAAAACACCTCTGGCACCCACACGGGTGGGGGTGAGAATGGGGTGACATCTAGAAATAATAAAAACGACCGATATTAGTGTGGAATCCATAGCTTTCGGGGTCGCTAAGATGAATAATCACACTCCCAATTCCGTTCAATTTATTTATTCTTGCTCCTGGAGGTGAAACTACAAATGTTAACTCAAGTTTTGAGTTAAATTAATAATATATAGTGAATTTGTAAAATTTATATACTGTAATTATACTTATAAAAACTTGTAAATAAAATTAGTTACATTTTACATTTTAGTTAAGATTCATTATTTTTGTCTATAAGAGGATATTGGGCAACGCCGGCTAATCAGTTAGTTTTAAATAAGAAAAATGACGGTTTGTGCACAATTCAGTTACATTTTGATCTACTGATTTACCTTGAAGGTTATGTTAGCTTATCCTCGCATTGACCAGACGAATTATAAGGGTGGTAAACAAAGCGTTTATCAGATGGAGCCTCTCCGACTGAGGCCAATTTCAAACGACGTCCACCGACCATTCGCAGGTTGCTTGACGTCACTTCCCTCTCGGGGCAACCAAGGTGAGTAAACACAGCATCGGAATTCCCCAAGGCCCCGGTGTTTGCCCAAGCATAGTCACCCCTTCACTACCGGATGTTTTCGCGGAATGCATATCCCGAACGTCCTCTGAGAGTTAGTAAATGTGGACCAAAATGGAAGAATGCAAGAGTTTGGGGGCGTCGGCTTGTTTGCTGAAATTCAAAAGATGTGACAGTTCGTGGAAGAAGTTGTTTGTAGTGTGGCACTAAAAGGTGTTTGCCAGCGAAGCAGAAAACACAAGTTTCGCTCTCTTCCTTTAGCTCTCCTTCTGGTATTTTTTGCTCATCCAAGAATATTTCTGAGGCCATGTCCAGCTTTTCAGCAATTTCTAGCCCTCGACTGGGTCCCGGGAGCGCCCTGCTCCTAAACTGGTAGGAGAGATAAATTTCGTTTCAGATTTTATACCCTCGTCTGATTATTGTGAAACACCATTTCTATCATTTTAAGTGTTCGTTATTGTTATTTATTTATATATACAGGGTGTCCGTGTTGGAATGCCTAAATTTGAAAATGTTATACTGAACGTATGAGAGCATTTTGTTTCGTATGACAGGTAGTATAGATGGTAGCATAACTCAAAATTTGAAATAGTTACAAAAAATTAAGGTGACTTTTTTTGTATCCCAGGTGTTGAAAATGGCAACCAATGCTGAAAAAGCGCATGTAGAACTGTACTAAATGTACCAAAAATGTACTAAATATGCTAATTACTACTTTGCTCACAGAAACTTTACTATATAAATTAATTTATGTGTAATTCATTTAGATACATCAATACATATTGAGTTACAGACAGTTGCCATTAGAGCATTTCATTTAGAATACCGCGTATATTATAAAATATAATAAGTACACAGGATGAAAAAATCTACACTACTGCAGATTTTATTGTTTCTGTACCACTCTCATATTCATCTACTCCACAGAAGGACCGGGTTGATGAAATGTTTAGGATGTTCCTGTGTAAATATTCTACCAAAAATTAACTTAATATTGGTTTCGTAAAAGCAATTAAACTTACTACAAAACACAGTAATATACACCAAAAATGGAAATTAAATGGAGTAAAGGGGACTGTATTGAGACTTGATAAATATATTTGATGGTGCAAATTAATATCTTGATTGTTTTTATATTACCGCAAACCAAACCAACCAGTTAGTGTTAGTGATAATTATAACAATAAATAAATATTTATTTATTTATTTAAGTGATGAGCACGATTTGACAACCAGGTACATCACTATGTCAAAATAGGTGACACAATTACAGAATTGAATATCTATATATGTAAAAATAGATGCATTTGTGTATATGTGTGTGTTCGTTCCGGCATAACTGTCGAACGCCTGGAGAGATTTCAACCAAATTTGGTACACGTATCACTTGCAGTCTCGAAAGAAATACTGTGGGGTTAAGACATCCCTGGCACCCCTAGGGATGGAACTGGGAAAGGGTGACATGTAAAAATAATCGAAAAGGGCCTTTATTAGTGTGTAATAAATAGTTCTCAGGGTCGCTAAGATGAATAGTGACACTCCCAATGCCATTCAACTCTAAGACACCTCTGGCACTCATAGCGGTGGGGATAGGGAAGGGGTAACATATAAAATGACTGATATTCGTTTGGAATCCATAGTATTCAGGGTCGCTAAGATGAATAGTGACACTCCCAATTCAGTTCAACTCCAAGACACCTCTAGCATCCCTAAGGTAGGGGGTGGGAAGGGGTTGACATTTAGAAATAATCAAAACAATCTATATTAGTGTGGAATCCATAGTTTTCGGGGTCGCTAAGATGAAAAGTGACACTGCCAATGTCGTTCAACTCCAAAACACCCCTGGCATCCCTAGGAGTAGGTGTGGGAAGGGGTGGCATGTAAAACGGCCGATATTAGTGTGGAATCCATAGTTTTCGGGGTCGCAAAGATGAATAATGACGCTCCCAATGATGTTCAACTCCAAAACACCTCTGGCACCCCTAGGGGTGGGTTGGCATGTAAAACGACCGATATTAGTGTGGAATAAATAGCTTTCGGGGTCACTAAGATAAATAGCGACCTTCCCAATGCCGTTCAATTTATTTGTTCTTGAACTAAAAATGTTGTTCATAATCAAGTCTTGACTTAAATTTATATTATAGTGAATTTGTAAAATATATTACTTTTTAATTTGTATACTGTACTTATACTTTTAAATACCTGTAAATAAAATTAATTACATTTTACGCTACAGTTAGAATTCATTAGAAACCCGGGTAACGCGGGTAAAATTTAAGGAAGCGTGCATTTCTGTTTCTCATCTGTAACATATCCACAACACCTTCACAGAAAATATTTTTTAGAGTGCCTTTGAAAGAAAGCCCTTACATATTAACCGTAGAGTACTAAAGGGCGTTCTTTTAATGTAATAGCCGTCCTCCATGGCTGAGTGACGAGGCGAGGTAGAGAGCAGACGTGTCTAGCGAGCGCTCCCGAACATTCGTCAAGTAGAGTAGAATCAACACGCGGAATTAGTTTCTACAGACAGGTGAATATTATCGTAACAGCAGAGCGAGCAGCTCAGTATCAGTGACGTTAAGTGTACGTATGTAATTTCTGAGTCATGCCGGTCAAAAGGTTAAATACTTTGCAATTTTCCTTCGCCCGTGTGCAGCAAAGACCGACCACGCTCGGCATCCATGAATGGATGAGGGATGTAGTGAAATTGCGCGTTGCGGACGTTTTGAGTATCGAAGTAGAGTTTGTAAAACACCAAGTGTTTGTTAAATTAAGCACCGAACAATTTTGCACGGAAATAATAGCACGTAGTAAAGGAACCTTTGTATTCACAGACGATACGGGAGAATACGATATACCAGTACATAAAGCAGACAAACCTGTCACAATCGTTCGTATTCATCTAGTGCCCATGGAATTACCAGACAGTGCCATAACAACCGAAATGTCCAAATACGGAATAGTACAAGCAGTACGAGATGAAGTTTATTCCACCACCCTCCCCTACCCAGTCAGAACGGGCAGGAAAATAGTACGCATCATCCTACAAAAACCGGTGCCATCTTACATAAAGTTAAATGAAGAGCGTTACTGGACCACATACGAAGGGCAACCTAAACTCTGTTTTAGATACAACGCGCAGGACCACTTACATCATCAGTGCCAGAATAGGGTGGCAAGGCCGACACGCACTGCTGGCTACGCTGCAGCGGTGGTAAATACACTCCCCAGTTCTTCACACCCTCCTAGGGAATCAACTGCTCACGACCAGGATACCCGAACCATTTTACCAGTACCGGCATACCGACAGGCTACACCAGAGGACCACAAGGAACAACACGAGCAGATGGCAGTCACTGAAGACAACGAGACCAAGGCAAGTACTAAGATCCCCAAACCCCCACAGTTAAATCCGCAAGAAAATAATGCAAGTGATGGGAACAAGGAAAGTGTGCTTGAAAGTGCAAGTGAAAGTGTAAGTTGGAACGAATCTATAGTTCCAATCACCCTATTCGACTTCCCGAATCAAGACCCCCAAATTCCAATAAGTTCGATGTTCACAGCAGCAGAATTTCCAGCACCTACCCCCAAAAAATCCCGCTCACGATCCGCCAGGGATGCGAGGAAAAATGCTACAGACCATATGACCTTACGTCCGAAGAAACAAACAAAGGATGACGTGGTAAGTACAGCAGTAGAAGTAAAGCTTACTCCCAAGAGAGAAAACCCTATTCAACCAAACCCTTTTTAGGAAAAGAGGAAAAAAGCTTAGAACTAATAGGGGCAGGGTCTCATAACCCAAGTGCTACAGAAATGCCTACAGTTCATGTCTCAGGTAGTGAAGAAGAGATATGAGTGAGTCTGGCCAGCGTCAAAAGTGGAACAATTGCAGAGCATAAAGTACAAAAAAATAATTAATGCATTGCTTAAATAAGATCTTGCCAACCCTAATGTACACATTCACATTAGCAACGATCAACCTTAACAAATTACAAAGTCAGAATAAACTAATGGCGTTAAATGATTTTCTGTCACAGTCGGATATTGATATCGCCTTCCTACAAGAAGTAGGCATTGACAATTTTTCATCCCTGGCAAGGTACAAGGTTCATACATAATGTCACCTTCCACCCATCAGGAAGATTAATAAGTGCGGAATTAGGTCCTTTGTTTCTATGCAATGTATACGCGCCTTCAGGAAGTCATAATAAGCAAGAACGAGAACATTTCTTTTCAACAATCTTAAGTCCAGAATTAACATCGCATACATTAAATGCGTTAGTGGCTGGCAAGATCAAGATCTAGACAGGCAAGATCAACAACCAGGCTATAATTTCTCCCGGGCACTATATGAACTAACAAAGGGCCTAAAGTTACAAGATGCATGGGTTTGTAACCATAGAGGTCAACCAGGATTTACACATTTTACAACTCAAGTTCCTCACGCATCGACCGATTTTATATAGCGAAGGATTATAAAGAAAATGTACAAAGTGTAAGGGTGTTTCCTGTTTGTTTCAGTGATCATAGTGCCTTAATATTAAAAATAAAATTGGAACAAAACAAATCATGTATGGGAAGAGGATACTGGATGCTAAACTGTTCAGTATTGGCGGACACAAATTATGAACTGCTAATAAAAGACACTTGGCTAGAACTAGTTCAGCGTAGATCACCCAGTAAGACACTAACAGACTGATGGGAATTCATTGTAAAATCAAAATTTCGGTATATTAGTAAAATGTATAGTATAGAAAAAAGTAGAGATTTTAACAACATGTATAATTTCTATTACGCCGTGTTACACGATTTACAAAGTCTAGCATTACAAGGTAATGTAAATAAGCCTTACATTAACGAGGTGAAATCCAAATTACTTTCACTACACCGGAAAAAGAGAAACATTGTAAAAATTAAAAGCAAAAAGTTACCCTTGGATAATGATGAACAGGCAAATTTATACCATATTTTACAAGAGCATAGACAAGTTAAAAGTCACCTAATAACAGAGATAACAGATGACACAGGCGAGATTACAACTAATCCTATAGTAATTCTGAATACATTTTTAAAATATTATTTAAATTTAATGGGTCAAGCTCACAATCCCGAAGACTCCAATTGGGACTTTACGAACCAAGTAACAGAAAGATTAACTCAAGAAGAGCGAACGGAAATTAGCAAACCATTTACCAACACTGAAGTAAGAAATGCAGTTTTCAAATCAGCCAGAAATAAATCAACGGCAGAAGATGACCTGCCCTCAGACTTTTATCAAACCTTTTGGAATCTAATTGGGGATGTTTTTACGCAATGGGTCAATGACGTATTACAGAGTGGGAAATTAGGGTCTTCAAGTAGAACAGGAATTGTGGTTTTCGTTAAAAAAAAACGAAACCCAAAGTGGTTACTGACTACCGCCCGATTACAATTCTAGTAGTGATATCAAGATTATCAGTAGATGCATAAACACTCGCCTAAGTCCTTACATGCATAAACTAGTAGGGGACACACAATATGCATGTAACTCACAAAGAACAATTCATCAGTTATTACAAACTATACGTGATGTAATTATTACAACACAAAACCAGCAAGTCAACAAAGCAATTTTAACAGTGGATTTCTCACAGGCTTATGATAGAGTTAGTCATAAGTATATGTACAGTGTTTTAAGGGCTTTTGGTTTCGGAGATACCTTTATAAAATGGATACAAATTTTGTACGGAAACATTAAGTTAAAACTAAAACTTAATGGGTGTCTTACGAAAACATTTCAAATGAAACGAGGTGTTTTACTAGGAAGTCCTCTCAGCAGTGCATTATATGTATTAACACTAGTTCCCTTACTTAAAATATTACAAGAAATAAATGAGGGTATTTCTGTCATGTCTAAAACGATTCAAGTTAGTAGTTTTATGGATGACATTACGCTTTTGTTAAATAGCGAAAGGGATTTGGAAAATGCACAAAAGTACGTGAAATACTTCGAAAATGTCTCGGGTGCAAAGCTAAATTTAAACAAAACGTTTTTGCTACCTTTGGGAGTCAACAATTTGTTTAGCAATAACACTAGTGTACGTGTGGCACAGCAAGTGAAAATACTAGGTATTCTTTTTTATACAAATATCCGAGATACCATCGAACATAATAGTAGGATAGTGACCGAAAAAGTTATATATACTTTGCGTGCAAATCAACTCAGGTTTCTTTGTTTGAAATCGCGAGTGAGATACGTAAACATCTACGCCTTATCGAAGTTTTGGTACCTATCCAAGACATTGACCTTGTCAGCGAAGCAAATAGCTAGGGTAAAGCAACAGGTTGGTAAATTCCTCTGGCATGACTCGGTGTTCCGCGTGGCCATGAGCGAGCTATATCTCCCGGAAAGGAGGGGAGGAATGAACTTAAAGAGTGTGGCGATACAATCAAGAGCATTATTTATACAAAGCAGTCTTTCAGCGGTATATTCCCCAATTGACTCAACAACACAACAAATAATACTTACAGTGTTAAAAGATGTACCATTAATTGCACCAATGGACATACAAAGCATTACCAGTGAATTAAAGTTTTATACCGAGATCGCTCTTAATACATTTTATAGAACTGTGCAACATACTTATGACAGTCCTTCTGTCAGACAGATTTACAGAGAACAACTTAACGCAAACATAATAACAGTTCGAATCGAAAGAGAAAATCCTCAATACAATTGGAAACAAATATGGAACAATGAAACGGCTGCACATCTAACGAACAAAGCATTATCTATATGGTATAAAGTGATTCAACAAGTAATTGTCACGGCAGACAGATGTCATAAGTATGGTTTCAGCAATTCTCCAAATTGCTATAAGTGTCATGTTCCAGATTCGATTATACATAAGATAACAGAATGTAAGAGAGCAGTAACAGCTTGGTCAAAATTAAGATCAATGCTCAGCAGAATTTGTCGTACTTCACCAAACCAAGTATCAGCAAAAGACATTACCTTACCAGAGTTTCATTTGTTTCCAAGTGCAAAGCAAAAATCAGTTCAGTGGTTAATAGCACAATACCTAATGTTTTTATTCCCCGTGGGAAAACATTATAATTACTTGGATTTTGGACTAACTCTAATACAAGAATATGAACAAATGTATTTAGATTATAGAAAATCACTTTATGCCAACTTTTTAAATGTAATACTTGAATAACATACCTGTAAGAGTTGTAAAGATTACTGTATTTGTGTGAATAATTGGAAATAAAAAAAAGAGTGGTTAGCACATCGTCCTATGATGCTAGGGGTCCCGGGTTCGAATCCCGGCCTGGGCATGGATGTTTGTGAGTGTCCATTCATCAATTTCACCATGTCATCACTCATTCCCATCATTGCAAATTAGCCAAAAGTGGCACAAAATGCTAAGTAAAATAAAGCAACTCAATCGATCAATCATTTTAATGTAATATGAACAATGAAACGGGACATGACATATAAATTTTGTAGTAGTGTCTTAACACTGAATCTAGACAAAATCAGATAAAGCAATTGTTTTTATCTTTTGAGCGTAAAAATGTTTAAACGTTCAACAATGCACTACAGTAGCTATGGAACCACAATGAATTCAGGACTGAAAGCAATGGACTTGAAAGTATTCCATTTTGTATTCAGGTAAAGTATCCACAATTGATTTTTCAAGGCCAGTGACATCTCTTGAAGAACGACGAACATGTAAGTCGTATGACCAAGCACAGACAGGTATAGGTGTAGGATAAGATTGTGTTTGTATTGTTAGTGGCAGTCTATTCTATTTATTCTTTAACAAGCCTTCTTAGATGTCGGCTAAATTACACCCTAGCCCCTAAAGATTTGTACACTAGGAAGATTGTGCAATTCCCAATCTGTCAGTGTGGTGCAACTGAAGGAACACCTGATCATATTATATTTGAATGTCGACTTAATGTAACTACGCGTGATTATTTCTTAAGAGATCTAAAAGAAGCAGGATATAATGGCGCATACGCCTTGTCAACACTTTTGAGGAACCCAACTAAGAAAATAATATCTGTACTTACCAACTATATTGTGACAGAAAATATTGTATTATAAAATTATGAAATTGTAAAATTACGAAATGAAAATGGTGCATAGCTGAAAAGCTACAACCAAATATACATTTATATATATAAATATATATTCTATTTGCAACACAAGAACCAGATATGCATGTGCAAATTAAGGGTTTTGAGGTAAAGAAAGAAAGTTTAATGCTATCTGATTATAATGTAAGTTTGCGATAATTCACAACCCAAACCCCACTCCTTTAAAGTTCTTACTTTTATGTCGATTCTCTGTCTATTTAAGCTAAACGTGCCGATGAAATATGACTTGACTTGTTGTTCTGAGTCCACTTTATGCACAGTAAGGCTAATCGGGACTGGACCTACAGTTTAAAGTGGGATCCGAACCACTTGTGCCTCCATCGGGTATCGAACCCGGGACCCCTTGATTACAAGGCGACGACGCTACCACTGCGCCATGGGGGAGGCTCCCCGATGAAATATGAAATTGATAAAGTGAAGGAAAGGAGCATCAGGACTCGAACCTACAGATTATTAGTCCAATAGTCAACATGCTCGACCACCATGCCGCCTACAACTGCAGTTTTTTTTTAAAATACATGAAAGTAGCATGAAATGTTATTCTAATTCTTATATCACAATTCTATGTTTTTATTAATTTCAGTTTGAACTTTTCGATTAATATTTGAGTGATTCCAGGTTTAGCTTCCAAGTTGAGGACTAGGTGTTAACTTCGCTATTGGTGTGTATGAATCATCGCACGTAAATCAAACACCTTCTCTGTCAAGCGCCGTATTTCATCTTGTGACGCAAGCGCGGAAAGCTTTCGTGGTTACAGCTCTTGTCTAGTCTAATGACGGGCGGCCTACATGCTGGCAAATGAAGTGGGGAGAGGGGATAAAGCAGCAGACCAACCAGACTAAATGGGTGAGCACCGAGAGTTACGATGTCGCGGGAGGATGTGCTCCGAGCACCGCGATCTACAGGCTGCTGCGTTTCTCATCGCACTGGATTGGTTACTTCCCGTTCCCCAATTTCCTTGGCAGCATGTATGGCGTCCGCTGTAAGACTCGAGATGAGCAATAGGTTAGGCTTGTTACGGTGCTTGACCGAAAAGGTGTTTGACTTAAGTGCGATAAGTGAGACTTGGCTGCTGGCATTGTAGAGTTCAGTTCGTTAGTTTGATACCAGGTTGCCAAGGTATAATTCCAATGGATTGAAGAGCAAGAGAGCATTGTAGGATCGCTTCTAAAAGTACGTGTGCGTAAAAGTGGACAAATTTGGCCAATCATTTGCAAGCCACAAAACTTTCACTTTCTGAATAATCTCCATTATTGCACTACGCTAGAGAAACGTTTTGTTCTGACGTCATATGTGTAATGTCTACTTTGTTAGGTTAGGTCTGTTAGGATTGATTCCCTTAGTATAAATAATACACAGCAAATATATTATTTATGCTAAAAGAACTAAAACTAACAACTTAGGTGTTTAGCGTAACAATTAAAGCATTCTGCGTTGACGTCAGAACACAGGGTTGCTCTAGAGTTGTGCGATAAGGGAGACCTCTTCATGAAACCAGGAGCTCTCTAATTCCCAGTCTAAAAGGGGAGAGGGAGGAACGCTGTTCGAGTAACACCTACCTTTCACGTTTACGCGGAGAGCTAGTCGACTATAGGTTCACTCCTCATTAGCAAACTGTCACCCCCCTCCCCTCCATGGTGTGACAGTTTGTTAATGAGGAGTGAACCTATAGTTTAAAGTGAGATCTGAACCAGTAGTTTCCATACATGCCGAAACAGATTTTTTAAATATTTTTTTGAAGGCAGAACGTCTTTTCTTCTTTTTAAGAAAATTTACTTCCACGTTACCACGTGCTTTTCTTTGCCCTCTTCTACAGTCCATGCCAGTGTTACTACTAAGAAGTGATCCATGAGCATTTCAACTGCAGTGATGATACCTTTAACGAAGACTATTGTCCCCTTCTTCACATCCTTTATACTCGCATCTTCTGAATGGAATTCAACAACGATAACCATCCTCACTATCAGTCTGTTTGTAGACAATAATATAAGTTGTTGACGTCGTATTATTATAATCTTAATGTAAATATTTTTCATGTGTTGACCCTTTTTTTTCAGTTACTATGATCCATGCCGTTTTGAGGAAGGTGCCCCCCCTTCAAATATTTGGAAAAACTACATATAATTCAAATTTTGGGAATTGTAGAGTGAAAAAAGGACGTGAGGTGCTTGAAAGAGCAGATTGAGTGCCTATGCAAATTATCCTAGTGCTGGGAATGCTTTATGAGAATTTTCTTAACGTTTCCCCCCTTTAAGCAGTGCTGCCCCCACCCCCCTCAGGAAACATCATGCGGGCGGCCTTGGTTTTGAGCCTTTTTTATTGTTAGTATCCAATTGGAAGTAGCTTATATTCTATCAGCCTTTTATATTATGTTCTCCTTAGGTTCAATTTTGCCTTATCAAAATTCTATTTTATATTCCACACCAAACGCTCACAGACACAGTTTCAGGGCAATTAGAAACCAGTATATATGGTGTGTACATATATGCACTACATAGATCCAGTAGTGTGCCCCCCTAAAAACGAAAGTTTTATTCGTACTCTGTTGCATTGTTGAAAGCTACAATATTACCATGTCCAACAATACGTAACGGTATCTATGGAACTACCATGAACAGCACATCGCTATAAGATGAAATAATTCCAATTTTCTTCCAGCTGAAGTTTGGACAACATGTAAGTGGTGGTACGGTAATAGCATTAGAAACTTTTTGACATATATCGTATATTCTACCCTTTTGTTTGTTATTGATATCCTAGTCTTGTTAGATAAACAACCGAAATGTTTTGTTGGTATGCGATTGGGATGTTTTGTGTTGACTTACATTATTCAAACTCCACCATAACTGGTAGTTTTCTTAACTTTACATTGCTTTTCTGCCTCTTTATTAACTATGAGAATGTGATGATGCGGTGAAATTCAAAGGAGCACCTATGCTTATACCATTACTCGAGCGTTGAACCGTCGATGACGAGATCGCGAATCCAATACATTCGGTCATCGGGTTACATACCCCAACAACGTACACAATATATTGATATAATAGCACAAATGTCTTCCAATTTGTTATCTCATAATATTATTTGCCAGGTTAAATTTCAGTTTGTATTTTTCGTTTACTCTATTTGAGGATATAATAATTTATCGGGTTTATCTTCTAAGTTGAGGAGTAGGCATTAAGTTGACTAATACTGCTGTTGTCTTGTAGACTTGAATGAGAGATAGTAATTACTGTGGTTTGAATAGCAAGAAAACACTGTAGGATCGCTTCCTAGCTGCATATATGCTTAAAAATAGACAAATTTGGCCAATCATTTGTGGGCCATGTAACTTCTACTCCCTGAATCCACGAGCTCTATAATTTCCAGTCCAAATGGAAAAGGTGCTGTTTGAGCAACCAACACCTTCCTTATTGTTAGTCGAAACTCCACCGCAATCCCTTCCATGGTGCGATAGTACACGAGTTTTCGGCGTCTCAGTGGGCGATAGCCTTTAAGATAACCTGCAGACGGCACGGAAATTCCAGCTTCGGTTCTCTGTAGTGGGCGTTACACCATTTGATTTCAATAAGAGCAGACAACAGAAGTTCTGTTGCTTTGTGTTGCCTCGTTTCTCCGTGTCTGATTGGGCGTAAAGCTGGTAAAATTAATGAGCTGAGCTCTCTAATACTACCCTCTGCAAGGACAGAACATTAAGAAGGCTAGTTATAGCTGACATGTGCTGCGATTACACCGTATAACAAGTGCTTGTTTCTTATTTTATACTTCGTAATTGAAATTTAGGTTCCTGTTTATTTTTACCAACAAACTATACTAATCAGGACTCAACCTACGTTTAAAGTTAGATCAGTTGTAAATTAGATGTTTTTACGTTACTTGTGTCGCGCGTAAAGGGATCAAAGTTAAATATGGAAATAAATTCCCACTTTCAATTCGTAACTTGACAAGTTGTAACACGCCGGCTGAACATCCTATTTGAGATCTTTTTCATACAGCTTTTCATGCGAATTCAGAGATTAGACATTTAACGAAAAACATTGTCCCTTTTTTTGCATTAATTGTGAGTTTATTATTCATTTCGTCTTGACGAGAACAAAAATCTCTACCGTTCGGTTTGATGTTGTGTAGTGTACAGGTATAACCCTCTATGAAAGTGTGCCATTTTCTGAATCCATATACGTAATTAGATGTATATTCATACCCTAGAATTAATTTAATATGTTTAGTTTTTAGTTTCAGCACTGCATGTTAAATTGTGTTTAGCGGTTAAATATAAAACCTATGATATAGAAGTTCTAGAGTTCAATACCCACGCATGTCAGTAAATTCGTGTGATTCGAATGGATAGTAAAACTGTAGGACTACTTCCGAAAACCATATATGCATAAAATTTAACCAATTTTGGCCAATTGTTTGTAGGCCATGTAACGTCCACTCCCTGAAGCCAAGAGCTCTCTAATTCCCAGTCCAAAGGGAGAGGAAAAGGTACTGTTCGAGTAGCCAACACCTTCCTGTTTGCGCGGGGCCCTCGTGGTAAGTTCCACCACCCTCCTGTCCTTGGTGTGATAGTACCAGAGCTGTCCGCAGGCTGGTAGAATTAGTGAGGTCTCCTATACTACCCTTCGCGAAGGTTACACTATCAATGAACAATGCCACTGTTAAGCAAGTTCTTCGTAATACAAATATTTTGTTTGCTTTGATGCTCAAATATGCTAATCGGAACTAGACCTACAGCTCGAGTTTTAAGGTGTATTTTATGCACAGATAGGTTAATCGGTACTGCGTGCCTCCACAAGACAACAATGTCACCACTATTCCATCGTGGATGCTCAGACGTACAGTGGAATTCATGAGTAATACCGTGCAAATTGTCCAGGACAATTTTCAGTAATTTTTCTCCTGCATCGTGTGTGTTTTGAAGAGATGGATTTTTATGTAATCTGGTGCAGAAGTTGTCAACAGCTTGTTTTGAGTTGTCTTTTAATTCTTGAAGCTCTTTTTGGGTCAAATAAAGTGCACGAGCATGGTGATGGACATTTTGCACGGTATTACTCATGGATCCCATTGTACAGTTAGAGTGAGACTTGAAACACTTGTTACCCCAGTAGTCGAACTAGCTACATTTGATTTCGGTGTTATTCAGAACATTATTGTGAATGGAACTAAATATACGGTTCCAAATTCCATGTACAGCTACACAAACAACCTCTGTAAACGAGTAAACTGAAGTGGACAGTTACTGTTTCTCCTCTTGCTCCCTCTTTGTTTGTCCCGAGTGCCATCATGTTGTCATTTCTATCTCTCCTCCCTTGCTTGCTTGTTAAAAAGTTCAACAAGATTAAATATTGTGTCTATTTTGTCTGAGTACAGTCTTTCACTTCATAATAATGCAACACTTGACGCTGAGCATATGTAACGATGACGTCGTAAAGATTCCCGCACATTTTGGAAACGCTGAGGCAGGATATCATAGTAAACAGCTGATTGCATTACCCACGCTCCCTTCGCTTGCTTGAGGTTGAAAATACGACGACAGCGTCACATACGACGTTTCCTCTTCATGGCAGAGATGTAATTATGTAACACATGTCACGAGTAAAATATCAAAGTTAAATAATTCCAAGAAGGTAATATTTTCGATCTTTATTTTATGCTGGTACCGTAATCGGAGCTTCAGCCAGACATCCTAATTAAAAACATACAACGTTTCCATCGAATTCAACAATTAGACCATTAACAAAGAACATTGTCCCCCTTCTTTTTTCAATTCGTTGTGCGTTTATTATTCATGCTGCAACTTGACGAGTGCACACCTATCAAGGTAACAACCCACCTCAAGCCGTTTGATTTGCTGTGATGTAGCTAAATGCTACTATTATAATGTGTCTGTTTTCCTCAACCAACATGAATGAGCTGTATGTCGTTTCTTTTCCATTTTTCATGTTCGGGAGATTTCTTACTTGCCTAGTTGTTAGTTTCAAGTTTACACGTTAACCTGCTCGTTAAAATTAGTTTTGTACACAGAAGATCCCAACTTTAATTATCAAGAATGGGAAGGAGAGGAAGACGTTTCTATTGTTTACATAGAAAGTGAAGCTGTAGGACGAAAACATGTGTGAACCAATTTAGGCCAATCATTTATGGGTCATATAAGATCCACACCCTGAAGCCACGAGCTCTCTAATTCCCAGTCCAAATGAGGAGAGAAGAGGGTGCTGATCGAGTAGCCAACCCCTTTCTGTTTGCGAAGGGTCCTCGTGGGAAGTTCCACCACCCTCCCCTCCAGAGAGGCTGTCCACAGGCTGGTAGAATTAGTGGGCTCTACCATTCTACCCTTCGCGAAGGTGCTACTTGAAGTAAACAATGCCAAACGATGGCTTTGTACTTCGTTAATCGAAAGTTGCATTTTGTTTATTTTATGCACATGCATGCTTATGGAAACTAGTTTAAGGTGAGATCTAAAGCAGTAGTTTCCACACAAGTTGTAAGGACTTTTCTCAAGGAAGGCGAACGTCTTTTATACATATTGAACAATATAATTTTTGTAAGTCAACATGTCTTCCTCTGCTCCTCTCGTCTAGCCTCTTGAGACCTGATGCTTTATTTACATTACCAGAACTAAATGTTTCATCTCCTGTAATTGCTTGGGGTCAATTGAACACAACAATTTGCAATTTGAAAATATTTTTATTTTTAAATACGAAAAAGGTGGTACACATATGTGGTGCACCTTAGGTTTTATTTACTTGAAAATATTTTTTTTTAATTTTCTTACATAAAATGTTAGATGTTAGATTTTTTCATATATTTCTTTACTAAAATATTTCATTTTGTTTAATGTTTTGACCAACGCAAAGTTTAAAAGTTACAATTATTTGCACTATATATTTTTATTATGTTTATATGTTATCATATGTTTTTAAACTTTTAGACATATGCAAACATTATTTGAAAGTTATGCTTAGCAATGTTTTACTTAGTATGATATTTTACAAAGCAGTTATTCGTCGTTACACAGAGATACATTTCGCATTTTGTGCACATCACCCGTGATCTTGACTTACGTACATCCAGGAAATCTGCATTTGGAAGCAAATGCAGAAAGGTAGAATTGATGAAAATGTCCAAACTGGTCGTATCAAATTTGAGGTATCGGTTGTTTTATAACTTTCCTCTGCTTCCTTGCAATTACACTTTCGGACTCATCTGAGTCGGAAGAAGAAGAATCAAGTAGACCCTTTGAGATTACACGTGATTTGATCAAAGCATTTGCCAAATGCAGTCTGTATCGAATTAGGGGTAATTTGTCCTCCTTTTGTATTCCAGTCTACTGACAGCGTCTTCTGTACATCATTGAAACACGGATCTTTTTGTCTTCCACTTGAATGTGTGTAGTCTCTTTCCCTGTTGTAAGATGTTCTTCAGATGGAGTCATGTTGGTCTCCTCATTTTCCACATGCACCAACATCTGTGGAAAAATGGTCCAGCCCATCACCGTCTGTTACGTCACTCACATCGCTCTGGTTGAGAATTTGGCTAATTTCATTATCATTAATAAAACCTAGAATGGAAAAGAATGCAATATGTATTATATTGTAAAACACAAAAATCAAAACAAAATTTCATATATTTCATCGTCATCATCCATCATCATCGTCACGATTAGCACAAGAAGCAGAAAGCGAATAAAAATAAAAATATTATCTCACTCCACCCAACCTCCTCTCACACATAGACGCACTTTTATAAAATTAATATTCTTCCTATTTAGGAATGCATGTTTATTTATTTCTATTATTTTACACGGACAAGTGAACTTCTCAGTTCATGTGCATTGAATACCAAGGTACACATACATGCACATTAAATTCAAATAAAATTTTAACAGTTATTTTATGCTTACTTTCATACGATAACAATGCACAACAATGACGGGAGCATCGATAATATACAGGGTAGCTCAATAAGTCACTTAACACCCCCAGTACAAGGCCACTGCGGGATGGAACGTGAAAATGGCTATGACCAATCGTTGCCTGGCCAAGGGGGAACCACACTGACGTCACCTGCATGGTCGGCAGCCATTTTGATGTCCGCCATCTTGAAATCAACTTCAGAAATTTAAAGGAGAAGGGGGTCCTGCAACATATCAAAATGGGCTACAATTTCACCATGAAAACAGCTGTGACATTTGTTTTTACCTAACTTTAATTTGTTGCAGAGTTAACAATAACATAAAGTTATGGCTCAATAAGTCACTTAACACCCCCAGTACAAGGCCACTGCGGGATGGAACGTAAAAATGACTATGACCAATAGTTGCCTGGCCAAGGGGGAACCACATTGACGTCACCCGCATGGTCGGCAGCCATCTTGATGTCCGCCATTTTGAAATCAACTTCAGAAATTTAAATGGGAAAGGGGTTGTGCGACATATCAAAATGGGATAGAATTTCACCAGGAAAACAACTGTAACATTTGTTTTCACCTAACTTTAATTGTTGCAGAGTGAACAATACCACAAAGTTATAACACATGCTCAATATGACGTCCCTCTTGCGCAACACACACGTGTAATCGTCTCTCCCATTACCTTACCACATTCTGAAGAACCTCGGGAGTTATTGCAGTACAGGCATCCACAATGCGTGTGCGCAAATGGGCCAGATCCCTGATTTTCGTAGCATACACCATGGCTTTCAGGTGTCCCAAGAGCCAAAAGTCCAATGGTATTAGGTCAGGTGAGCGTGAAAGCCATTCCACAGTCCCTCGGCGACCAATCCAGTGGTGAGGGAATTGTTGATCCAGGTACTGTCGGACTATCATCCCATAGTGCGGTGGAGCACCATCTTGCTGGAACCATTCAGGATAGCTCCCATCCTCGGACAGTAAGGATGGTAAGATCTGCTCCCATAGCAGAAGCAAGTATCCCTCTGCATTTAAGTTGCTCTCAATGAAAAATGGACCAACAAGTCGGGAACCCCAAGTACCACACCACACCATTAGCTTCCCGCCTCCTGTCACCTTGCTGGGATCTGTCCAATGTGGATTTTCGGGTGACCAGTACCGCAGATTTTGCTTATTCACCTCTCCCGACACATAAAAATTAGCCTCAACACTGAACAGAATCTTGCTACCGACGGCAGGGTCACGTTGCAGTTGTGCTATAGCCCACTCACAAAACTGCAAACGCCTGTCTGGATCGTCCTCACTAAGGTGCTGCTGCAGCTGTATCTTATAGGGATGCCAGTGGTGGTCACGTACAATCCTTTGAATCGAACCCCTGCTGACACCGCCTTCCAGCGCCAGTCTCCGTGTGCTACGGGTTGGGGACTTTGCAAATGATGCCAACACCGCTACAGCAGTACCCTCATCCGTGGCTGTTTTCGGACGTTCATGTCGCGGCTTGTCGTCCACAGATCCAGTATCTTGAAACTTTGCCAGCAACTGGCTGACGGCCACGTGTGACACCGGTTGTCTTGCAGGATTGCGGTTATTGAAGTCTGCGGCAATGTCACGCGTACTTCTCTCCCCTGACATCAATATGATGGCAATCCGTTTCTCACGTGTTACTGGCATTTTCGTTCAGATCAGTAAAAAAGGAAATGTGCTACTCTTGACACGATCAATTCACATAATCACTCTTTTAAACTTTTATGTAAAGACAAAACACAATCGTAATTCCCATGTCAACCAATACTACAAGATATGTACATACCGGTAAGTCAATATCCGGACATTTTCAGTGATTGGTCTAAACAATAAATACCACCGTATCACATACTAACGATGATTTGAACAATAAACATTTAAGCAAAAAGGAAAGGACGTGTCACTCTCCCATGCGGGAATCGCCCTTAAATGTCAAGTTAGGTGAAAACAAATGTCCGAGTTGTTTCCCTGGTTAAATTCTAGCCCATTTTGATATGTCGCACGACCCCCTTCCCATTTAAATTTCTGAAGTTGGATGGCGGACATCAAGATGGCTGCCGACCATGCGGGTGACGTCAATGTGGTTCCCCCTTGACCAGGCAACGATTGGTCATCGCCATTTTCACGTTCCATGCCGCAGTGGCCTTGCACTGGGGGTGTTAAGTGACTTATTGAGCCACCCTGTATTCCACAAGAACCACGAAAATAAGTCTGTACAACACACAAAAACACTCCTTACCTTCACAATGTGTGCTAAAGTACGCCATGTTGCAGGAATGTTAACATTCAACACAACAAATGAAAATCAAAATGGAACTTTTAACGCAAAACACTGTAGCTACGCGTGGGCTGGATTTACGCAAAGATGCAACTCAGTTCTCAGCTCCGTGAAACAGTTAGATTCGAAAATGCACAGTTCAGAACGAAGGTGCACACATTGTGGACTGAAGATGCTCTAGACATCAGTCCCAGTGTAGCTACTAGAACTTTTTTAATTTAAGGTCTACAAATTAGTTAAAATTAGTATTGAGAGTTGCGAACTGTTTTTTTATATATACTACCTAATTTCTAGTGTGTTTGTATTCGAAATTCGTAGGTTTAATTTCCGCAGGTTCAAATGTTCATCCTTTTCTTCAAGTTACTATCATCTTCTTAGCTATGTGTCACTCTTGAATGTCTTAAATTTCTCAGTATCTAAATTCTTTTTGCCTTCCACATCAAATGTTGTTTAAAACAATAAGAGAAGGGTGCACATGAGAAGGTGAATAATGTATCTGCCACAAATAACTCCAAGAATCCATTAATCCACTAACCAACATGACCACACTCACAACAGAACAATAGTTCAATGATCGAATCCGTTTTTGTGTGCACCTATTTATTAGTTGTAGGCTATGCACTGCTCCTTAGTTGTAAGCGTACAATTCTTCATTTTTGGTCTGTCAGTTAAGTTAGCTTGTAGGTTAGGTTAAGTGATATTGCAATGTTCTTGTTGGCTTAGAATTGTATATTTGAAGACCCAAAGTGAAGTGAATCTACATTTATATAGTAGAATATATTTCAATCGATATATCAAGTCGATTGCTGTTGGTTCTCCTGCGCAAGGCTGTAAGGTAAAAATGGCCTTGCGTCCCTCTTCCAACTGAAAACAAGAGGCCCTCACAGATGGTAGAGACGTTGACGGCGTTGTGAGGCTTTAAACTAACATCTACCTGTACCAAGTAACCCTAAATAACTGCAAGCGAAACTCTTCTTTTTGCCCTAAAAGCCTACCTCGATGGAACGTTTGGGTGCAAGGACAACCTTATGACTTTCTTTGATGCGAAGCAGAAGTGGAGAACAACCGTGTTGCCTGCCAACTACGACTACGCCAACGTGCTAGTTGTCGACTATTGGTAAGTGCAACATTTCTCTATATCTACGATCCACACCAACAAAAAGAAATCCAACTGCAGAATCGAATAAAAAAGCAAACTGTATTTGACCAATATTGCGTCTCCATTATAGACTTTAAAATACCACTGATTATTTTCACATTAAAACAAAATATAATCCTGTCTTGAAATAAGTTTTAAGAAATTTCGCATTCAAACTCAAAGTAGTTTTCTAGGTAACGGTGAAAAACAGGGGAAAGATGTCTCTTCAGCTCCATGTTACGAAAGAGACGAAACAGTATAGTTCTCCAAACTTCCGAAGGTAACTAACTAACTAACTAATTCTCTAGACTTCTTAAACCGTAAGGTTTATGGCTGCAGCAACACAAGCCTTCCACCTGTCACTAGTCTAGGCAAGATCAATCCAATCTTTTCCATCCTTTACTGATTTGCTTTAGGCCCATCTCAACGTTATCCCTCCATTTTCGTCTTGGCTTTTCTACAGGTCTCTTACAATCAGGTTTCCCAAAAATAATGCTGTAAACTCTTCTCTCCTCTCCCATTCGTCCCACATGGCCTGCCCATCTAAGTCTTCTTCATTTAATTTTTCTAATAACATCTGGATAACATAAGATTTTGGAAACCGCATGGAAAGCTTATTGAGCGTTCATTTTGAAAGCAGGATATATTTGAAATTCATTGGTTATACATTAGTATTCATTAGATCCATTGCCTACTGCCTTCATCACTTTTACCTATTCTAACATTGCCTCTCCCCAAATTTTAGGTTTCTTAAAATTATCAAATTAAGGTATTTTTTGATGTTGTTGACCCCCAGGGACCTGAGAAGCAAAGCAATAAAGATTTATGATTTTTGCAAATAGAAGGGATGGACAACGTTTCGATTCCGCCCTCTTCCCAAAATTAAGCCCCAGTTTGATTCTGCTCTCCGTCGTCACCTTATAGGGGCTATCAACCGGATGGAAGAGTCTTAACTCGTACGCCATATTTGTAGCACAACAACTTCCGGTTCGTAGGCTCACAACGTGCCACTAAAGGGAGTTACATTGTGTCATACAGGAAAGGAACGAAGGATGTGTAGCAGTTGGATGTAAACTACGATCAGGGCTAAATAATGTTTCAAAGATCTCTCTTTATCCATTTCCTCGAGATCTAGAGCGCCAAAATTATTGTATTCAAGCTGTCAGGGTTGAAAATTGGAAACCCATTAGCAGCGGTAGACTCCACAGTAATCACAACGGATGTGCAGGATCGCAAGAAGTCGGGACTATCCTGACTTCAGGAAAATCTCAATAATAGTTTAAAATTGGTTTATTACTTACATTATTTTAATTTGCACTATAAGTATCCGACGTTTATTGAAATTAGCCGTTTTATGACAGAAATGCAAAATCATTCATTTCTTGACTATGTTTTTTTATGTTTTTTACATTTATATTATATTTATTTTTTATTATAAATTGTTTGAATTTATTTTGCTGGGTGAGATTATTTTATTAATTTTAGACGAACAGTACACAGTGGTTCTGATACTACTTTAAACTAAAGGTCTAATCCCAATTAGCCTATGTGTGCATACATTTGACTTAAAACACCAATTCTAATATTCTCGTAATTCATTATTATATCGTTTTATTGCAGAAATGCAAATTCATTCATCACCTGAGGTGAAATTGTGTGCATAATTACAATTTTTCAGTGTCGGGTAATTTTGAATATTTACCGCCACGAAAATCTCCCTATTTTGTAAATAACATTTTTCCCCCCTCTCAAAGGTCATGATTTACAAAATTTTCCGTCATGTTCCCGTCCCGGCCAAATTTTTTGCGTCCCTCACCCTGCATTTCATTAAAAGTAAAAATGAAATCATTAAAATTTGGATTCTCCTTTTCTGTATGAGCAAAAATATTACTTTTCATCTGAAGAGATGCTCGGTCATAGTCAGTTAGGTTACACGGCACGTTCTTGAAGAACACATGAACTGTATTAAATGTTTGCGTAACCAGAAAAAAATATTTTAGTGTAACAGGAAGAAATATTTTTGTGTAACTAGAAAACTAAATGGGGATATAATTATTAAATTTTGTCTTTATCATGTTGTAAGAGAAGGGGTCCTAGGTTTAAACACTGGTCAGGCAATGGTGTATCATTGTGTTTGTCACATAATTAATTTTTCCAGTTTATTATTCACCTTCGTCGTCATGATTAACACGAATAGTAGAAAATTGACTTAAAATAACAATGAGCGGTTTGTATTTCTGCGTTCAATTGGGAACGAAACAAGCATGTGCACATTACCGCATCCTGCTGACTTGCCCTGACTGAAGAAAGAAGGAAAAATAACTTAATTTCCCACTTTTTGTATGTCCGTACAACTTTTCCAATTAAAACGTAAATGAAGGCATACAAATATTCATATGCCTTAAGCGCTAACCTGTGTATGGAAAATTACTTTATATTAAATATGTAGTAGTTTGGAAATATCGCCAAATGTAAGGACTGTCAGCAAACGGATCTTTTTCAGCCTGGAATAATCCCCCATTACTTCCCAGTTGCTTGAAACCTACACATTTGTATCAACATAAAACTAGATTCCAATATTAATATTTCTTGTATTTATAACTTAGATATGGTACATAACTTTTTACAAACTGTTTACTATATTCGATAGTCATTTGTTTCATTTTGAACACGTACGTTCATAAATTCACATTACAAACTCATCATAACTCAACACAAAACAACATTGTAACTATTGTGCTTGTCACAATATAATCCCTTCTTTTAGGAAACATTTTCTGCGTGAGACAATTATTCAATATACATTAAATTGTCGAACAAGAAGAAAATTTACAATGAAAGGGGCACGATTACAAAGTGCTTTCTACAAACACTAACGCAATACAAATATTTGCGTTCAAGCATGCCATTCATACATAATTTAGGCAATTTTCTTTGTCATATTATCTTTATACAAAGAAGCAAAATTTATGACTTTCATAAATATAAACAAATACTTAATTGAGAACACAGAAAATAAACACAGCATTAAACACAAAAATCATTTGGGTTACACATTGTTTGCTTTCAATAGCTCTCTTCTCTTTTCTTCTGTACAATTGAAAAGTTTTGAAGCTTTACCTTAGTTTGCCTAGGTTTGGCAGAAAACAATACTCTGAAACTTAACAATAACTTCACAAATATATCATACATTTCATCAGTAGCAATCAACAAACTATTACCAGCTAATGAAGCTTTAAGATTGTTTTCTGATGCTAAGTAGTTTTCATCCTCTTCTTCCTCAGAATTCTCATAAAATGTTACAAAGTTACTTTGAAGAGAACATGAAGGGAATATGTCAGTCGTTTCTAAAACATAATTAGATTGAACTCCCTTATCACTTGATAATGTGATATTTTGCTTCTTGAAATCAATTATTGCTCCGAAGCGCCAAAGAAATGGCAATCCTAATATTACATCAGCATGTAACTGTTTAATAACATATAACTCTATATGAAAGTGCTCTGAAGCTATTATTAAACTAATTTTATTAGAACCAATAACTCTAAATCTTTTGTCACCAGCAAAAGAAAATAATTTAACATTATCAACTGAATCTAATCTAGCAGCAGGAATAATAGTTTTCAATTTTAACCAAGTTGCATAATCCATTAAATTTGCTTGACTCCCACAATCAATAATACAGTTAATGGTTAAGTCACAAATTTGACATGGCAACACAATAACTCTTCTGTTTGAAACAAGAACACCGTCATCGTCCATTACCCATTCTGGTTCAGCTTCATACCAATCGAGTACAAAGTTTATAGTAAGAACTTCCGTTTCCGAATGGTTGGGAACAATAGATGTGTTGCTATGAAAATTGACATTATCTTCAATGGATGTTGGAGTATAGTGATGAATATGCTCCTTGTAGTTAACTGGACAGAGGAACCGGAGCTCATTACTCTGCCTTACATGTTTAAGGATGAGTGTTCACTTGTATTAGCAGTCGTTCCTGTTAAATTGCACACTCCACTACTCGAAGGTACTTGACTTTGGGTCACGTTACTGCTAGTCCCGGGTTGTGGTAACAAATTGGAATTATTACCATACCATAAAGAGTTATTCGCTGGATATATACTTGGCTGAGTTACTGTAGTACTGCAAGAAGTAAATGGTGTAGTCCAGGGAGAGAATATCCACGGTTGAGTAGGATATTGCACCATGTAATTTAAATTATTTGCATTCCACTGAGGTAAAGGTACAGATGGATTCACCTGCATACTCTGCGAAGGCCTTAACCACGGTTCAGCTAAAGAAGGTTGAGATTGTTGTTTAGATTGTTCAGTGTTGCTTCTTACTGTGTTCCAATTACTTTTACCCCGTTGGTTCCTTACTGGACGTTTATTATACGAGTAACCACTTTGTGTATTTGGTTGAACACTATTCGGAGATGAAAAACCTTCATCCGTTCTTGAAGTATTTTGGATCTGTTGATTTGAGCATGGATTTGATTGCTGAACGTTTCTCGAAATTCTGCTTGCACCACCAATTGTTGTAGGTTCGGTATTATGGGAATATGCAAAATTTCTGGTCTTACGAAAATCTGGCGTTTTGACAGAAACTTCTCCAACATTGAATGATTGTTTGGATTTGTTGTTCAGAAATTTGGTTGTCTTATTTCTTCTCATAAATTCTTCCTGGTCCTCTGGAACTCTAAAAATTTGTTTTTTCCGGAATGAACCAAATCAATTCTGTCTAAAATAGATATCAGTCTGTCCATACTTGGTATGTCATGACATGACACATATTCTGACACATTTCTCGGTATTTGTCGCAACACTAACTGAATCATATCAGATTCAGATGGGTCTTCTTCCAAATTCGAATAGGCAGAATAGAGTTTCATTGCAAAAGTAGCTAAGTTTTCATCAACATTGGGATCATATTTTCTTGTTCGTAGAGCTGCCAATTGTGCTTGTACTACTTGTTCAGAAGCATAGTGATGCAAAAACTTTCCTACGAAATCCTGAAAACATGAAAATCTCTTCTTATGAGAATTATACCATAGCAAAGCCTTGCCCTAAAAACACTTATATATACTATTCAGCCTGCATTCCTCCGGAACTTCCATTAGATTGAATGTTGAAACTAACTGATCAACATAGTCTCTAGGACTTTGTTTCTCTAAATTTCCCCCGAACTTTGGGAGTAGGTTCAAGTCACTCACTTTTAATATGCGTTGCATAGTCTCATTACAGCCAGTTACTATTGCTTGTGGAGGACGGTTATTCAACGAAGTCATCGAATTCTGAAGACGAGGTGTCATTGGTTCAAACGATACTGTAGTTACTACTGTGCTATCCTGATTATTCGGACTTATGAAGTGTACATTACTTCTGGCAGTACCAAAACCTCTGCCGCGATTATATGTAGCATTAATTCGTTCAGAATTATTGTCTGACACACAACTATTTCTGCAAACTGTTAATGGGCAGGAATTGGTATGAATGCTACAGTTAATAGAATCCGTAGTCGTAGCATTTGTTGAACAGTCAGGGAAACAAGCATGGACATTGCTAGTGCAATTGTCAGGCGAGTTGTGAACAGAACCGGTGTTAAATTGCCCTTGTAACGAATTATCACAACCACATAAATCTCGTGTGACATATGAATTAGTGAAAGAAGTACTTGAACACTTTTTAGAATTAACATTATTGATGGCCTGATAACGCTCCCTAACTAATCTGCTTCTCTTCGTTCTCTTGCCCTTGAACATTTGCTTTACATGCGTAGTATTCGAATCTTCACTCCCAAAATCTGTTACATCTGTATCGGATAAAGTTGCGTTTGTATTTTTGCCTTTAAAAGAAACAAATTTCTTCTTTCTCTTAACATGGTTTCTAGTTAAAGCTGTTATTGGAGTAATTTGTGCAGTTTGAGAATTGACATCGACTTGATTGGCTTCAGACACGTCAGATATTTTATCAACGGTTGGTGCATTATCATTCTCAGGAGCTAACACTTTTGTACTACTAATGTGCCATATTTTAGTTTTAATTACACCAATCTCATCTTCTAAGAGAGAAATAGATACTTTTTGTTCATTTAGAGTAATTTTAACAGCACTTATATTGCAGGCTTGTTCTTCCGCTTGTGACGTTAGTTCGACGAGATGTTCCTGATGAGAAGAAGTCTTTGCAATAAGTGATTCTATATTAGACTGCACACCACTTAATTCCTCTTTAACCTCATTTTTAAGGGCGTTAGTATTTATTTTGCAAGCATCAGCCACCTGTTTTATTTCTTCTCGGAGTTCAGCGCGAAAAGTAACAAGAGACTGATTGAAACTTTCTGAAAGAGTTGCTGTTAATAACTCCTGACTTTCAGAAAACTCTTTCATTTGATCAGTGAGTTGCTGTTTCATATGCTCTTGGATGTCTGTAAGCTGTTGTTTCATCTGCTCTTGGGTGTCTGTAAGCTGCTGTTTCATCTGCGCTTGGCTGTCTGTAAGCTGCTGTTTCATCTGCGCTTGGCTGTCTGTAAGCTGTTTCATCTGTGCTTGGCTGTCTGTAACCTGCTGTTTCATCTGCGCTTGGCTGTCTGTAAGCTGTTTCATCTGTGATTGGCTGTCTGTAAGCTGCTGTTTAATCTGCGCTTGGCTGTCTGTAAGCTGTCGTTTCATCTGCTCTTGGGTGCCTGTAAGCTGCTGTTTCATCTGCTCTTGACTTTCTGTAAACTGCAATCGAACGTCATCCATTTTATGAATTATTGTCTCCAATAATGCATTGAAATTAGTATCTTTATTGTGTTCAGTACCATGCTGGCTAAACATCGGATCGCATACTTTGCACAAGTACTGATCAAATGTATCAGAATTACTGGAATGTAACGCTGCTAACTGTAGACATTTATGGTGATATAACTTTCCACATTTGCGACAAGTTATACACTTAGCATTCTTATCTGGATCCTTACAACAACCCAAATTTTCAACATTGATTTCCGCATTGTCCGAAATCAAGCTTTCATCAATAGTTTGTCCTTTTCGTGTTGATCTTTTCAATTTATCTGTCATTATTTAACTATATTATTAAGAAAAACGTATAGCTAAACACTTACTAATTCGAATCCTGGAAACTGGGTCGCCAAATTATTGAAACCTACACATTTGTATCAACATAAAACTAGATTCCAATATTAATATTTCTTGTATTTATAACTTAGATATGGTACATAACTTTTTACAAATTGTTTACTATATTCGATAGTCATTTGTTTCATTTTGAACACGTACGTTCATAAATTCACATTACAAACTCATCATAACTCAACACAAATCAACATTGTTGAAAATTACTTTATATTAAATATGTAGTAGTTTGGAAATATCGCCAAATGTAAGGACTGTCAGCAAACGGATCTTTTTCAGCCTGGAATAATCCCCTATTACTTCCCAGTTGCTCATCCAATGGACTTGGAAAACCCTATGCTTGGTCCAGATATCACACCTCCTTGTCGTTAAATGAAGACTAAAATTGGTATACCCTGTAAGTCCCACAATAATTCAAACACCGTTTACCACGTTAAACTGTGAAATGTGCCATGCTTTATAATGTGGTAGACGTGAAATATGGCTCGTAGCCCTCTAAGTAATTCAATGGACGTGTAAAGAGGACACTAGTGTGCACGTTCTTACGGGCTGAAGTGCGGATCGACGCGATTTCCCAACATTTTCCCTTTTGGCACTTACAACGTTTACCACTTTTAGTCCTCAAATGTTTTAATTGATCCATTTTATCTGATGCAGAAACAGAGAAGAAAGGCCGGAAGCACGCGCCGCAAGTACGTGCTTGGGTTACCCAGCGTCAGTGAACCGGAAGTTGTGCTACAGTTCCACAATCGATTGTTTACTCGTGGATAGCCCCTATAACCAAGGGGTCCCCGATTCGATACCGGTGGAGACACACAGTTGTTCGGATCCCCCGTTAAAATGTAGATCCAGTCATATGAGCCTATCTGTGCATAAAGGAGACTTAAGGACATGAGACTGCTCCTCTACCAGAGACCTTTCTTCACGGCGAGCTGGGAACGAGAGGTATGTGCGATGGATGGTTCTAGGAGGGGGGAGAAAGCTTAGCATTACGCTTATGGGAGTATTGTTTAATTTGTTCTCTTGGGAATATCAAACTTCCTACGGTGTAGGAAAACACATCACCGGAAACAGAGCAGGTTTTAGGAAAAGTCGAAACTCGCATTTGATTAGCCGAAACTTTAAGTTGAAGTTGTTTGTCCATAAGGAATGCATGGGAGTCTATAGTAATTTTTACATATTGTATGTAACTTAACTCGTAAGCGGCCGCATGGGTTATCATGACCCGCATTACATTTCTTTCCTTATTATATTACTATTGAAAAATCTGTCGTTTTTTTTTCCTAAAGATATACTTATTATTTCAGATACTTCGCAGAAATGATGTATTTATTCAACATATAGTTAAAAATATTACAAAGAACACAAATATATTAGTAAATATAAATATGTACATTTATTTATTTGCCTAATGATGTAAAATAAATAACAGAAGGACAAAACAAAAAAAAATCTTTAAATATTGGAAAGAAGGAATTTTAAATTTGCGGGTCACAGTGACCCACTGGAACGCGACTATTATTTTACTTCCGTGAGCAGGAGTGTGTTGAACTTTTTGCAACATATGCAAACTAGCTGTTTTCACAAGTTTAATTTATTTTGTATTTCTTGACTATGTTTTTTTATGTTTTTACATTTATATTATATTTAATTTTTTATTATACATTTGATTGAATTTATTTTGCTAGGTGAGATTATTTTATTAATTTTAGAAGCACAGTACACAGCGGTTCTGATCCCACTTTAAACTAAAGGTCTAGTCCCAATTAGCCTATGTGTGCATAAATTTGACTTAAAACACCAATTCTAATATTCTCGTATTTTATTATTATATCGGCGACAAGGTTTTTTTCAAGAATATAATAGAATTTACCATCCACACACTGTAAGCAAATGTTTTGTTTATGGACATGCTGCTTCTTGAGAATGTTACGATCAATATTTTCTGCACTCAGGACACTTTTCCTTTCATCTAAATCACTAATTGCGCCTACATCGTTCTCCTCGTCTGAAGGCTCTTGAAGAAATCGTTCTATTTCACTTGTATCTAATCTATGTGACATGTTGAATAAACAAAATCGCTCGCAAAAGGTACGACAACCAAAAATAAAATACTACGCGAGAAGACACGTGTTGTAAAAAGTAAAAAGTACAACATTCACTGACATTCGAAACCTTATTTGCCACTAACAAATCTTTAGGGGAATTACTTGAACTTATGCAAAGCAAAGAATAGACACGGGCGCCACGTTGCAATGATAACAAATGCCTTTGTTATTAACAAAACAACAAAGATGTTCAAGGGTTAAATTGTGAAGAAACCGCGACCTCTTCCGGGTTTAAAATCAACTTAAAAAACCGCTTCATCTTGCAAAATTGGAAGAAATTCATACCCTCATGTCCTAATTATGTTTTTCTTTTTTCAGTAGCAGTGCCATTTCTACGATATTGAAATAAATGAAATAAGTGTACAACTGGTGTGAAACTATCACTCTTTGCCTTGGCGCAAAAAAATTAAACATAAAGTGGACTTATTTCACCAATAAGGGCGTTAGTAGATGAAAGCGAAGCTCCTCTTCTTTCTTAAAAGCAATTCGTGAATATTTGGGTACAATTCCACCGCAGGAGACAACGTTGGCGGCAGAAAATTGCTTGTTCTTTTCGGTTGCTGTGCCCTGCTTGTAAGAGGCAGTGTTGCTACATGAAGGGAAATTTTCTTTGGTGAAGGGAAATGCAGGTCCATTTTTTCGTTAAAAGGGAAATAGAGTAAAACTTCTCAATGACGGACAGACCTGGGGGGAAATAAATGTCCGTTATTAAGAAGTGTCCACTATTCAGATAAAAAGTTTAGCATGTTACACAATAGGATAAGCACATTACAGTACGTACTCTACGAACATAATGTTTTTATTTTTCTACATTCAAGGAACAAAATACTGTACTACATACGGTGAATATAAATTTACTAAAGTATCCCTACATAGAGTACACCTACCTAGTGGCGGCTCGTGGTCTGGGTCTATGGGTGTGCACTTCAGTCTATCGTCCAGAAGTGCTATACCACCCCTGTGAAATACTCACACCCGTTTGAGCGTACATAATGAAGCTTAATATATTGGCAATCCAAATTTTGATCACCTTTCACTGAGAATGGGGCTATGAAAGAGTTATACCTATTTCATGATTTTTTTAACAAGGATATTTTTACAAATTTCAAATATTTCGGATATTATCCAGCCAATCACGAGAAGAGCGATATTATTGTGCAGTATGTAATTCAGCATTCGATAACCTGAAAAAATCACTCAAAACATAGAAATACCGATCTACAATATCAATACTATTGTAGATTTGCAAAATATTTCGTAAAAACTTTCTCCCTCGCTTAGCTGATATTAATGAACAAGGAGAATAATGACAATGGCGCATACCAAAGAAGCCGATCCAACTACCACGTGGAGGAAATCAGTTGTAATCTATCTAGCTCTTGTTTATTTCTAATGACAGACTGATCAAACCAAGCAAATCAAGCGAAATCAAGATAATAATAAATGTTAAAGCAAATATCAGTACTCAGTAAGTTCACACTGCCCTGCTTCGTAATCGTACTTCAGAATTTTCCTTCTCTTCCGCCGTATCCACATATTACTGCAGTTGCTACAGGCTTTAAAGCTAACTTCCCTCCAAAAATTCAATAACGTTAAGTCTGCTTTCGCTATGTCCAGTTTCCCTATTCATCATAAAATCAAACACTTTGCACTGAAACAGGAACGACCTTTTGAAAACGTTAAATAATTTTGAAACGCAGTAACAGCCACACAATGCAAAACAGCTGACTATTTGATGCACGCTCCCTACCCGCGGGTTGATAATTCGGCTATTGCGTCACAGAGGCCGTTTATTTTGACCAAGATGCACGAAGCAAAGGCATGCTTAAAACACCAGTTTTGGTTTCAGTTGCCCTCCTCCCTCTCTTCCTTTTCTTCCCCTGTTATGCTCGGGACAGTTGTTATTATTCTTGTTATATATGTATGTGTGTGTATTTGTCCATCTTATTATTTTGTTTATTTCTTCTCCGGTTGATATCCTGATGTAAAATGGATTTTTCCTGTATTCATTACTTTTCAAATAAATAAATAAATAAATAAATATACCATCGAAATTTCCCTTTCATAAAATGTAAAATCCCTCTATTTGCAATGAAGTATAGGTTGCATCGACTCCGTCACAAGATCTCCAATGGAATGGGTTTGCAACACTACATTTGCTCGCACACAGATCGCTGCGTTCACGGCCTTGCTAAATGATGCAACCTCCCCTCACACGGCGCTCAAGCCAAAACATCCAATCAGCGTCCTCTACGCGACTGCTGCAACGGCGTCATAGGGAGCAAAATTACCATTGTGTTCCAGCCCCGATCGCGGCCTGGTCTACGCGGGTTGATATCACTCATCGCAGGCTTCTCCACCATCTCTCTTGGTGGAGCGGCGTGGGATCACTTGATGTTTCGAAGGAGATAGAGTTCAATAAATTAGTATAATAATAATGATTTGCATTATAGACTTATTTGGGTGTGCTCGTGCGAATGTGCGAATAGGCAGAAGCCGCTACTACACGTACCGTAATAACATACTAAAAGTCCCCGGCAATCACCCGTACGCTAAGTCCGCCATATTGAAATATGGAATGAGCATTTACCAGAAAGATTTTTATTTCCAGTCCACAATTTAATGATGTCACTTTTGTTTCTTAAAATGTCCCTGATCTGTGTTTTTCCAACAGCAAAACACACGGCCATGTCTCGAACACTACGTTTCTCTTTCTTGTAAACGTTGATGACTTCAACTTTTTCCTTTAAAGTCAGTCGTTTGCGATTCTCCGAAATCGTAGCAGAAGTGACACACACTTCTCAAAACAACCACAAAAATACTGTCTACTGTCTGCACTTTTTTAAAAAAATAGGTTCGGTGTAACATGAAACAATGCGCGCTAGTTCGAAATATTGGCCATTGTTGTGTCCAATTCCAGGAATAACAACCGTTTTCCTTCAGGCTGTCCGTTATTAAGAATGTCCGTTATTGAGAATTAATAATACCAATAAACCCCATGTATTTGTGCCGGGAAATTTAAAACTTTCCGTAATTTAGAGGTGTCCGCTATTCAGAGCTGTTAGTTAGGAGACGTTTTACTGTATTACAAAAGAAATATCGAAATTAAAGTTGTCGAGCTCCTGTTTATGTTGTATTTGCATGCCTGAGTTGCTGTTGTATTTCAATTAAGCGCACATCTAATTCATCTAGATAGGGCGGAGAGTGTACAATGACTTCGTCTAATACCTTGCACTTCATTACACTAGGTGTAATGCAGCGCAGGTGTATCCTGGTGTCAGGCTGGTGCATTGAAATGACGTTCAACCAGGTAGACGAATTGCGGGGTGCAAGTTCTGAAAATTCAACAAATACATTTCTACTGCTTCGATTAATTGATTGGTTGATTGAGTTGGTGTTTTAAGTTCACTTGATGCACAGTAAGGCCACTACTTTGATTAGTTAGCACGAACCACGTGATCATACACCACACACCACGCCGCTCCAGTACGTAGTGCAAACGGTGCAGACACCAAATGCACTTGTGTACACCAAATCAACGGCGATGACAAGTCGGTGTTGCACCGTGTAACCAACTAGACTTGTTAGTTAAGAGAGGGTCAAAAGGGGAAGCGAACTAGACTGGCCTAATAAATACATATAATCAATGGCGGGGATTGGGGGGTGCCGTGGGGCAGTTTCCACCATTTTTTGCCACTTTTGCCTCCGCGCATTACTAAACCTTATCTACGAAGACAAAGCAAACTCTCCTTGCCCCCAGTTTTGTCACCTTAACCCCCCTAGTTCTGGAACGCAATTGCCGCCACTCCATATAATAAATGAGAATTGTTGCTGTAAACCATGTCAAATTTTCAGGATACGCATCTCATTCTATTTATAGGTGCAAGTCACCACCGTGTTTCATAAAGAATTTTCCTCATGATCTGTGAATGGAAGATTACGATATACACCCTCAAGTTCTGCAGCTAGAAACTGGTAAAAAACAAACCAGAGAAAGCTCTCGCTTTGAAGGTAATTCTGAAAATACACTCCGCTTTAGATTGTCAAGCGAAGCTGTTACCAACATGTCACATCATTATGCCTAGCATATCAGCTTGCCTGCAATTTAGCCATTCGTTCTTCGATTTTTCTTTTCCGGAAGCGGGACTAGAGGAATTCAGATCGCGGTTTGAAAGTTGATTGCAGCCTTATGGAACTGACGAATGATGTCAGGCACCATCAGGAGGTTCGCGTGTCAAGGGCTGATCCAATTACATTTCTGAGAAGCCTCGCATAGCAAGCAAGTCTGGCTTTTCAGCACAAGCCCTTCGGTTCCGACGAGCAAGTCCTTAGCGGCAGTCAAGGAATTCGACTTCAACTCATTAGACTCCGTGAGAAGCTTTGATCAATGAAGCATCGTCGTGGGGCGTTCGCTTCAGCTCACGGAATATTTTCACATTTCCACACTTTATCCCTTATTAATGTATGCAACAGAGTCAGTTACCGTAGGTTTCATTAGTGTAAACCATTATACTTTGCAATAGACAACTTTCTTTCCCTGAAGGTGTGTTAATTCTCATCTTGATTGATTGATAGAGTTGGTGTTTAAGTCCACTTTATTCACAGTAAGGCTAATCGGTACTAGACCTACAGTTTAAAGTGCGATCCGAACCAATATATGCATCCAGATTCTCATCTTGAATAAGTTTTTTATGATGGTTAGGCTACTTCTTTTGCATTTAGTTCTAGTGATTCCACGATTACGTAGCGAATCAGAAACTCGTAGAAAATGGTTATCATAATCAATGTTCCAACCAATCAAATGTACTTTGACAGGCATCCCCCTCTGCCATAAAACAGTTCATTCAATCACTAAGAAACCATTAATGAATTTTTGATGTAAAATCTATGTCTCTTCGTCTGAGTAATCTATATACAGGATGATTATAAAGTTTCGATCCATTTTTGTGAAAATTACTGATTTCTTCTTTCTCTTTTACGTGCTGTGAAAGATGCTGACTACTGAAGAGAGAATAGCTCTGGGTCCACACAACGTTCGAAAAGATATTCCACAAAACTGCTCCAACCATGGCTAATATAAGGCTGCTGATTCAAAAACTCAAGCGAACAGGTTCTGTGAAGAGTTCACAAAGGCCAAGCGTAGCAGGTGAAACCGTGCAACGGGTAGAAGATGCCATCACCAGAATCCCAAAAGCATCAACGAGAAGGCTAAATCGGGAGCTGTTCTTACCACACAGTGGGGTTTTTACGCCCTAAAAAAACTGTCAAACCACCTTCAGGTGGTGCACAAGTTAGACAGGGATGACTATGCTGGTTGTGAAACAATGTGTGCAGAGTTGTTACAGGTAGTGGAGGAGGAAAATTTGATCACCCCTCTTCAACACCTACGTCAACGCATCCAGCAAGTTGTGTTCAACATAATACCGGCAATGATTTCAAAGGTGTTTGGTGAAACAGCGAGTCGTTGGGATCACGTGCAGACATGCAGAGTGTTGATATGGAAATACGCTCAGGTGACACTTTCATGGATTTTCTTGTGTACACCATATATCATGTCAGATATTTTTTCTTTCAATCTTGAAAATGTGTTACCAAGTACTAAGGAGTTCATTCAATACATTTAATCTCGAGCTTCTTGTTATCAAAAATGGATCGAAACTTTATAATCAGCCTGTATATAAAAATGGATATGTGTGTGTGTGTGTGTGTGTGTGTGTTTTTGTTCCGGCATAACTCTCGAACGCCTGGAACAATTTCAACCAAACTTGGTACACATAGCACTTGCAATCTGGAAAGAAATACTGTGAGGGTACGATACTCCTGGCACTCCTAGGAGTGGGGGTGGGAAGGGAGTGTCATGTAAAAATAATCGAAAACGACCGATATTAGTGTGAAATCCATAGTTTTCGCGGTTGCTATGATGAATAGTGACACTAAGAATGCCGTTCAACAGCAAGTTCATGAAGTTCATCACTTATCGGCATGGGGAAGGAGGGGGTGAAAAATAAAATGTCAAAAATGACCTACATTAGTGTCGAATCTATAGTTTTCGGAATCCCAAAATTCTTTGGTGAGCCCAAACTTCAACAAGCAAAACTATAGTTATAATTCATTATTTTCCTATCTAATAGAAGATTGGGATAAATAAATACCCTGGCAATGCCGGGCAATCAGCCAGTGAACTATAAAATGTCTAATTTGGCAAGAGGGGTATTTGATATGATAATATTTGTTTTCCAATTTCAGGTTTGATATGAATTTCGAAACACTACCTCAAATATTTCACCAGGAGTTGAAATGGGAACACCTTAATTACACAATGATATCGACCAGAAAGAACTAATCGATTTGCTTTTGCATATTTGGTTAAGAGTTTGTAAGGTTGCTATGATTCATGATTAACAAGTATAATTTGCAAGTGCTTATATAAAGTGTTACTTCTAAAGTTGTATCAAATACAGGGTGCGGCACTTAAGATATCATTAGATGAACAATTTGAATGATTAAGTGAAATTAAAACAAAATCAAACAAAAGCAATACACCAAATGAAATGTAATGTTGTGTGTTAAGATTTCTCACCTTCACAATAGATGCTGAAAGTGTTCTCCACCCACTTCAACACACGTCTGAGCACGTTTCAGGAGATTCATGTACACCTTTGTTAATTCTTGAGTGGTGATGCTGTTCATGATATTCTGGTTGGAGGTCTTGAGTTCTTCAATTGTGTGTGGATTTGTTTCGAATACTTTCCCCTTTAACATTCCCCACAAGTAAAAGTCACAAGTTTACAAGTCGGGTGACCGAGGAGGCCAGAGGCATTTGCTAATTGTCCTCTCTGGAGTAAACATTTCATGCACACGGGATAGTGAAGCATTTGATGTGTGGCTTGTTGATCCGTCATGCTGAAAGTAACAGAACTGACGCTCCTCTTCTGTCAATTGTTCATAAAACACTTCCAGAATTCCCAAATACACGTTACTGTCTACTGTGGTTTCAAAAAATATGGGCCCCATAACGCGTTGTGCGGAAATGGCACATCAAACACCAATCTTTTCGTCATGCAATGGCTGCTCGTGGATTACGTGTGGATTCTGTGACGACCAATAGCGATTGTTTTGGGAATTTACGTATCCCGACAGGTGAAACCACGCCTCGTCACTCATGATGAGCATCAATGGATCCAAAACACTACTGGCAACATTCGTCAATAGCCATGAACAAAAATCCACCCTCTTCCCCGGGTCAAGCTCCCTCAGTTGTTGTACTACACTTATCCGGTAAGGTTTTAACTTCAGCGCCCTTAACATACGTCTACAACTTCGCTCACTAGCTGGAACCTGTTGACTTAATTTCCTCGTTGATTTACGAGGACTTCTCGCCATTATGTTCTGCACCTGCCTCCGTAATTCAGGTGTGAAGACAGATGGTCGTCTGTCCCTGGGAGCATTTGCAACAGATCCTGTACGCCTCCATTTCCCAATCAAATCCTGCATTGTGCATTTTGCTGGGACAGGACGTCCTGGAAATTTCTCCTGAAACAACTTCCTTGTTTGCACAAAGGATCCGGTGCGCACAAAAACTTCAACAATTGCAACACGCTCAGGAATCAAATACGGCATTATCACGTCTACACCCAACAAGGTCTGATTCTCAACTGCTTTCACTCGACCACGGGTTCACAAGCCACCTGCTGGTGAGAAACAGAATTAGTAACTCATGCAACGCCATCTTCTGTTGACATGTTCATTTAGATGTTTTACATGTTAATTAGCAAAGCAATTACATCGGGATTACAGCGGGCTGGTTTTACGTGCCGCACCCTGTATAATGAAATCAAACTGAATTAGATGATGATTTGTGTAGTCGCAAAAGTGAGAAAAGGGGATATCACATCGTCGACCTCATCACAAAGTGTCTCAATTTTTGAAAATTTTTCAGGAGAGCGATTTAAAGGTTTTCACACATTTTAAAACTATTATTACAGAAATAATATTTCACTTCTGAACCTAATATTTCGGATGCGTGTTTACCGAAGATTAAAGTTTCTTTTCACGCAATATTCTCAAAAATTGTGTTATATCTACTGGTATGAAAATAAACGAGATACGACCATTCGTTACGAGTGTGGTATGTCCGAACGCTTGAGATACGACACCTTTTGTCAAGTGGTTTACAATTTGATTGAGCCACTGCTTCCATTATGATTTAGCGAATTGACTTCTTGGTACTATTATTGAAATTCTATATCATTTTGTTAGTTTATCACTTTATTTTTCCTTGATTTGCCATGAAAATATGAAAAAAAATTGTTACAAAATACTTGTAGAAAATGGTTATAATTTTTCGATTCAAACAAAGTATTCAACTATAAGAATAGAACTTTGATACTGTGCTTCAACACACATTTCTCTACTTTTATATGATTTAGGCGAGGAAGGTTAAATATAGATCCTAGTGTTAGCGAAACACAGTGATTGATTCATAATCATTTCTGTCAAACTTTGACGAGGTGATGATGCCTTAATACCTTTGGTAGCAATAACAGCCTTTAGTACTTACATACCGTGAAACTGTAGTTAGAAAATCGTCGATTATAACAGTGCAGTTTCCTGGCATTTAGACACGTAAATAACTTGTTGTAAATCACATTCAACGCCAGGGCCGGATTAAGACGAAATTGGGCCTCATGCTTGAAATCTTCGGCGAACAATAAACACAACGACGTTTTAGTTACGTCACAGCGCAAAGAATAATAGTAACTGTATAATAAGTAACGCTGTGTCTAGGCGTCGGAAATTGGGGCTCCAAATTTCATTCTAACATTTATTTTCAGGTTAATATAGCAAACAAAACTGTTCAGCTTTCGTAGAATTCTCGTCTGTTTTCATCTGGGCCTATTTCAGGAATGGGCCTAATGCTGCAGCATCAATAGCACCAACCTTAATCCGACCCTGTTCAACGCATCTCACATTGGTACTTGGCAAGGAAAGCATTCTCATATTCTCTATTATCAATTGCATTGTGACGATCTATTAATTTTCCATGTAGGTTAGATTTAGTTTTAATTTTCAATCATGAACGGTTCAGCAGAGAGTGCTAAGTAATTTTTGGTGTGATATAAAGTCAAATCCACACTGTTAAATTATTTGTCGTGTTTTGTGAAGCTACACCGGTGAAGGAATATTGCACAGTCATTGATTGATATCTCACTTCAAACTGTAGGTCCAGTCCCGATTAGCCTTTCTTGCACAAAGTGGACTTAAAACAAAACTCGTGTTGTGAAATTTGTGCCTTGTGACTTGGGGGTGTCTTGGAGATAACTGTCATAGATTTTAATCAAAGTCAAATCTGGATTCCATTGTTATTCGAAGACTGGCTACTTGCTACTTCCACTCGTAGAAACCTCATTAAATAAACAACAGTATTTTTTTTGTAATCTCATCTCTATTTTGAAGGCTTTTGTAAACCTCTCTCTCTCTTCTCTATTTCCAAAACGCTGTATTCCTTCATTTTTCAAAGTCTAGTTCTAACAACTTTTCCTGATATTTTTAAAGTATTTAGGAAAATAGCATTCCATACTACGAGTTTTTCAAAGTAGAGGAAGGGAGAGAATATTGATAGTTTTCTAACAACGAGCCACTTCTTTGATTGTGTTCAATTTTGTGTCGAACAGAGACAAACCTAGCAATAAAATATATTTTAAACTTATGATCAGAGTCTTCATACGAGTAATATAAAATATTTGCTCTTCTTCACCAGAACTTAGTCTAAACATTTTTCCAATTCTTTACATTCAAGTTCATTATATCGTTATCTCAGACGGTGCTGAGGAAGAAACTTCTTCGTTCAAAGATTCCAACCTTAACTTCTTAGTCTATCAGCATCTTTATATTTGATAATTTTGTAGACCTAACTTGTTCTGACTCTTAACATAAAAATATTCAGGATTCGTTGGCTGATCCCCAAAAGAGGTAGTTGTTTTCTTAAACATCGTAATTGGTTTATGATTATTTTTTCATCTAATATTGTTTTGAAATGCCAGCACACTAAATTCATACACTTGTCACAGATCCAACTTTCTTCTTACATGAAGGTCCTCACATGACATCTGCATGCAAGCACATATGAATTTAGGTCCAATTTCTCAAAAGCGGGTTTGTTCGTTTTATGTTGAATCTGCGACAAAGGAACTTCACTGCCACATGAGGAATCCGTTGTTTATTGTCAATAGCAATAATGACGATTCCTGTATACTACTTTTGTTCTGGCGTCCAGTGATTTGAACTGGATAACTTGTTTTAAAGTATTTTCATTAGAAAAAAAAATCAAGTGTTTAAGCCCCGCGACAGGTTACGTTTGCAGCAACTTTTCGCATATAATAGAACCAAACGTGCACACATGTAGTCATTCCTGCTGCAATACTGTCGATTTTCTCACTGTCTGTGATATAAACAGCTCGGCAGTTGAGGCAAGACTTGCATGGGAGATGCTGAGCGCCATTCTCGAGTGGTTTAATACATAAAATCTGCTGCATACTTAACCTGTCGCGGGGCTTAGTGAACACAACATTCTTGACACGTACCGTCCATCTTGTTTCTTTTTCTAGTAACAAATTACTTGTACTAGAGCTACGCAAATGTAGATATATATGTTTCATAAATATACTGTAAACAATGTACATAAGTGCCATTGTTAATGACTGTAACAAAGTCAAAACACAAAAACCGACAAAGTTAAAACACTTTATTGGCATAAATAAGTCCAACAATTCGGTCAATGTCAAAAATATTAACTTTCCATCGAGAAAAATGTTTTTTACAAACAAGTAACCAGGTGGGCGTATCTCAGTATGTTCTGGAAAATTTTCGTCACAAAGAGACGTAACTCAAGATAAGACAGTTTGTGACAATAGCTTTGTCGTTAAATGTTGAGATACGACACTTTAACAAATCCTAAAAAACTGAATATCTTGAAAACGGATGATAGTTCAGGGACGTCGATTTTCCAGATTGGGGGGTGGGGGGGGCACCATTTACTACACGTAGGTGAAATATCTCAAATTTCGCTTTTTCTGAGATACGACACTTTGTGAGGGATTCGACGATATTATGCATTCTCAATGGATCAGTAAGCTTCCTTATTAAGCATTACCTCGTCAACTACACAACTAAGTGTATATAGTATTTAATTTACTTCTTGAAAGCTATATATTGTTAGTGGAAAGCATTAAGGAAAAATCTATGCTGCAAGAGCTCTCTCTCTCTATCTCATTTACTTATTTCAATGTGCACGAAAGGTTGGCAGATATTATCAGAGTAACTTTAATTCAAAATGAGATACGTGATATTTTTCAAAACATCTTCAAGGGAAAAGGAACTATGTTCTCTTTTTTTTCAAAATTTAAGTTTCACATAGTCAAAATCCATAGTTAAATAATAAGATTAACACATGTAGTTGTTGTACTGAAGAATAGCAGAAGTAAACAACATTCCAACTTGCTTCTCAACCCTTCAGTTTATTCTTTTCAGTATTCGTTCTTCTCTGATCTGAGGATTCAAAAATTATTGTTAAGCCGCATAGTACAATTTCATGAACATGAGTGGGCAATTCTCATATCTCTGAAAAGGAGTCACAGAAAAAATACGGGTTGTGAACGGTCACTCGGGGAGTAATTTCAGCTCCACATCTCGTGCGAATACGCTTGTTCTCTGTTTTCAAATTACCACTAACTTCCTTACGCACTATTGTTTTGTTCTCGTTGTGCGTGAGAGGCATGCATTAAAACAACATTCTCCCGCACGAAGAGGCGAGAATCCAACATGCCGGAAACATATCTAGCTCGAAACCCACACTCGAGAGCAACCGGAGCATGTGAAATAACGCATGTACTCCTAAGCTTTGTTTTCACTTTAACGGCGGCGTAGGCTGCCCTGTCAGAGAAAGTTGGTTTAGTTTGGACGTCCAGATTACACCAGTTGTACTTCTTATTTTGCTTTAGTTACTTTGAAATATCCTGGTAACCCTGGTGTTCACATAGCCAAGACAAACGGCTCTTCAGGTCAACTTTAATTACTCTACTTGTTTTACGTCACTTCTACACGTCTAAAACAATTTAGTTGAAGGGAAACCTCATTAAAGTACTAAGAACTATTTTGGTTTCAGACTAAGGAGACTTTTATTTGCAGCTACTACAGAAATTTTAATGGCGGTACTAATTTAAAGTCGTTTTACATTTCAATACAAGGATTTGGTATTTCTACTCAAATTTTAGAATTAACAAGAGTGAAGATATTCTTTTGAAATCCACGTCTCGTTTGATAATCCTTTACAAGTATTCTGTAGCATCTGAATCCTACGTTCAGTGCTCTCTCATTATGTTATTATTTTTATTTTTCTACATAACAGAAAAAGTTGAAAGTCCTTACGATCAATTGAAGATTGATATATAAAGTGCCAATGTTGTCTAAGCGAGGATAAATATTCTGTAATGAGGGGTTGTGATTTTTTCTTATGTATTTGTTTGTGTGTATGTGTTCCTAAGAGCATGCCGAGTATAGTATATCTAAAATAGAATGTTTCCGTCATGAGGTAAATAATTTTCTTTTGGCAGAGTAGAGACTGTGTTCAAATACTATGATGTAACTTGTATGTTTATGTTATGTATTTTGTCTACATCCTTTTTTTTAAACTTTTTTATGTTCCTGTCATTTCACAATTTTTGTATCATTTTATTCATCGAACATTTATTACAATTTCTTGATCAATAGATTCTGTAACTAAATCGTGCATTTTATTGTATACTGTATTAATACTGTAACCACATATGTATAAGAAATGTAATATTAAATGTAATCCATGACACCGGTTATGTAGCAAAACAGCCTCAGGCTGAACCTCGCCCACGCAAATGAAGAATTTGAATTTGAATTTGAATTTGAAATTTCATTTCACAAATGATGCGACTTGCAGCATTTGAGTTAAATATATGTAAGGAACGTATTATTTTTAATGATAGGCTATATTACAGAATATGATTGATCTTTCCGATCCGATGATGCACAAGTAACGCTGTGAAATGTGACCTCGATTCGATCCTAGATAGATGTACATTGCATAGTGATTCGAATTACACTTGAAATTGTAGGTCGAGTAACGATTAGGACTATGCGAACATAAAATGAACTTAAAACAGACATCCTCTTTTTACTTTTATATAAAAAAAATATCTAAACAGAGAGAGTGCATATGTTGATTTAACACTAACCATTTTAATTTTAATTATCCATTTTCACTTGTATAATTACCTCAGTTTCTTCACAGGAATTGTTTTGTGCGAACACAAAGATTTACTACTGATTATATAATACATAATAATCAATTTAAATAACATTTTTATAGTTTATTTACCATTCCTATGAATCTTCAAACATAAATTGTGGAATGGTCGATTTTTACCTTTATTATTTAACACCATTTTATACTTTTGTGGTGATCTTGACGATAAAGATGAGTTGGCGATCAATAAAATGATGAAGGTATTCACACAAACATATATATTTGGAAGTTATGTGGTTCATGAGGAACTTGTTCCATAAAACATTGTTATCTACAGAATTATATCCTGAAAATGTTAAAACTTATTTTATTTATACAGCTTATGTACTTTTCTAATTACTCCTTGTCTTGCTTTGAACAGCCAGAAAGAGAATTTAACACTAAAATATCTCTGGTGTTGTTTAACCTTACAGTATTTGTAGGAAATGCCAAATAAATTTTGTTGCAAAAGAGAGCGTTTCTGTGTATACGCATGTAAATGGTACTTATCAATATTTTTCTACACTTTTTTTAAAGCAATGCACTTGGTAAGAATTTTTATATTTCACACATTTCATTGCATGCGGTAAAATGACTCACCTATACACAAGAGGCTTCTAAAATATGCCTGAATATTAAAAAGGTATATTAAACGTACTAAATTATTGTATTTGGTGGTTAGTCTGTGGAACAGGTAACGCTGGATGAGGCATGTCTTGGCTTCTGACAAGCGAAAATTGAGTGCTTCGAGTGATGTGAGCCTGCACTCGACAGTGAATATCCTGAATTGATTTATTTTATTTAGCGTCGGTTTTCTTCCACTTTAACTTATCGCGACGATGGGAATGAGTGATGATATGGTGAAATTGATAAAGGAACACTCACACAGAACACCCATGACCAGGCCGGGATTTGAAGCGTATATTGTCTAGAAGACTATCACTTCTGATGTTGCCACTTGCTACTTTAGGCAGTTTGTGTCTCGTGAGGAGAGTGGATATTTAACACTTTCACAAGAATATTTTTTCGCAGGTATCTTGTACGTAGATGGAATTCAGTGACGAACAATGGCCAGAAAAAAGTTAAAATGCAATTATTCAAAATCTTAAGTGCATGCCATGGGCTAGTTCAGAGAGCAGAAAGATAAAGTTATGGTAGTACATTTTTTTAGGATTCTTTTAGATAAGTGCCATGTAACTGAAATTTCAGATTTTACTAGATACTTTGGATACATAAAGAAATGAAAGACGAAGTCTACATGAGTCGAAGAGAAGAGAACAGGTCCTTAAGGTACACCAGAAGATACAGCTTGATAAGAACAAGATTCCGGAAAGTAGAACTTTGTGTTGTCTTTTCCAGAGATACTTTTTGAGCAGGGACAGACATTATCCATAAATACTGAATCAGTTAGATAATTTATGTAGTAGATAATTGTGATTTATACAGAAAGGTCAAAAGCTTTCGAAATATCAATGTATATTATAACCAGTGGGAAGTTTTCAGATTTAGATTCATAGCGTCATATAATAAAATGCTCACGTTGGTTAATCAGAAGCTGCCTGGTTGGTAAGATGCCGTTCTGTCCTGTATTTGTGAATGTAAAGTTAAATTTGTAGAGGTGGTTCTTCATTATTTTTTCACTGGCAATGGATGGAAATGGGTCTATAAGAAGCACCAGCACCCTTGTCTCCAGATTTATATAACAGAATCACATTAGCCTTTATCCATGAATTCGGAAATTTGATCATATTTGAAACTGTGGTTTTCAAGAAAAGGTTAAAAAAAACTCAGCTTTGTCCGTGACAATGCCAAATAATATGCAATATATTCATTACGCCGTTACTGCTTCAAGTAACCAATTTAACGAAAAAATTAGAATATAAGCTTCAAAAATATATTTTTCCTTAAAGGAGTTATTTTGAAAATGTACAGAATTTCGTACAATGTGCAGTATAGAATCGTAGCATCCAGACGCTTGAATTGGATAAAATTTATAGAATAAATAGTTTTCTGTGTTTAAACTATAACAATATTATAAGAAATATATATATATATATTTGTTATCCTCAAAAGTTGGCAAATTGTTCTAGACAATAGATTCAGATGAAAATTATAAATTATAAATATTTTCATCACTTTTTTTTCGTGAGGAAAAAAATGTGTGGAGTTTTCATACTATTACCGCTAAGTTTTCCGGCGATTCATTAAAATAGGTTTCATAAAAGCACTCAACGTTAAAAGGGTTCACATAAGAACGAGACATGAAACTCCATCAAAAGTCATATTGTAACTTTCATTCTGAATCTTGGAGGAAATCCAATAGATGCATTAAACAGCAAACATGAGGATCTGCCCGGATCAGTCCTTAGAACTCTTGATCAAGATTCCACTCACGGTAACCACTCCCCACAAAACGCCGAGGATTAACTCCGAAAATTATTTTTCATTTACGTCAGACTGCAGGCGGGGAACTCCGGTTGGTCGGTTTCGCATGGATGAGCGCGGACCTGGAAGAGAGCGGTTCTTACGTCAAATGCGGGCTCTTCCTCCGTGAAGCAAATTCTGAGGTGGGGCCATTAAGTGAAGCAGGCGAAGAAATACGTCCGCTCATGTTTATAAACGAGTTGCCCTAGTGACAACCTGGGATATTAGCGTCTGAAACATCTGCGAAATAAGACCGGCTGCAATGAAATATTCCGGCGAAGAATTTCTTTAAGATGCATTCACGGAAAGAACGATGAGAGTGTTCATTATTTAGCCCCCATACTCAGCGTTTCAGGTGATTTTTCAGAATATTTCAAGAGTCAGGAGTCAACTAACGAGGAGAAATGTAAATTATTCTGGCAGTCCTAAACCAGGAGATTTATTTCCGCAGGGAGACAAGTTTTTCATTATTTCATTCTTCACAACTTTTCAGGCCCATCTCATCCCAATATCCTTCTACCTTCACCTTGACCTTCCGAAAGGTCTCCTACCTTCAAGTAGTTCGAGTCAGATTCTGCCAATATTTCGATCTTTTCCCACGAGGGTCATATAGTACGCCTAATGAATCTTCTTGCTACAATTATTCTAACAATATGAGGGGAAGAATGTAGATTTTGCAGTTTCACATGTATGAGCGTGGACTTGGGAAAGAACTGTTCTTATGTCAAAATGTTATCTTTTCCATTCAACTGCTTACTTGTCTTAATTAAGCCCAAGTAGTTTTATAATCATTTCATATGATTTCGGTTCCAAAAATTCTCAATTTATTGTACTCTTTTAGTGAATTATAAATATTATCAAAGATAATCACGTAATACTACAGAAAAAAATACTTCTTCGCATATCTTTCGATTCTTTTACTTTTAGACGAAAGGACGTTAATAAAAATGTAACATGCTCTATGTAAATCAACTCTGTTTTAATTTGCATTTTAATATATTATTTTCTTTTCTTATATTACTCCTAAATACTCATTCAAATTAGTTGTTATCAATTTCCAAATTCTTATTACTGCCTAACACTTGTTTCGCTCTGTATTTATTCAATTATGTTTTATTTTTTAAAATTTATTTTTCGCTAACTTTAAAATCTATCTCCTTTGCTTGTTTTACAAAAATGTACATGTTACTCGTAATTGCGTTTACATAGTTCTCTAGTATAATCTCCAAGAAATATTAAACGGAGTTATAGTTTAAGTTTTGTTATTTGTTAGTTCTCTTTAAGATTATGACAGCATAGCTAAGGCAAAATTGAAAAGAAGTAAATATCTACTTTTTTTAATTACTGATAATAATTTCTGAGAATTTATTTTCATTTCTTTTTAGACATGCTATTACCATCTCACTTCATTACATGCATTAATATCTCACACTATTAAACATTTTCAACAAAAATCAAAATCAACTAAAAATGAAAATATGTAAGACACCAATAAAACCAGCGGTACTACAGTGCATTCGTTTTGGCTCTGGGCCGAGATAGCTCGTGAACAACTTTGATCAACTCTCATAACACAGGTAAGTACTCCTTATGCAATATAAATATAATTGTCTACATACTAAAGATATGTGCGTGAATAAGCGAGACCTTACGGGACGAAAATGCCGGCATCTACGCCATGTCACGCGCTATCTCGGCCTAGAACCAAAACGAACGCACTACAGATGGCTCAGATACAACCTTGGTGACAATGAAGTTCGACCAGAAAGGAATACGTCATTAAATGCACAGAGGCATAGGCGGTGGAATGGGTGACCCGCAGAAGTGACGCATGTATGTAAGAGGAGGCGTGTGAGCAGGCAAGAATCGTGATCCCAGCATGTTGCACCCAATGTCACGTAAAGAACGAAAACGGGGAACTATACGCGTGACATTGAACTTCGACCAGGCACCAGACCCATACGGGAAATTCCAGATAGTGGCGCATTCGACGGAAGCATGACGTCACGGACACGATAAGGGACTCCGCCGTATATAAGCGCGTGCTGTACACCGAGGAACCGCAGTGCATCATCACCATGGCCAGGGGCAAACCTATTGACAACACCGTGAGGAGAAGAGTGCTGGAGTTGCAACGGGATGGACTCAGTGAACGAGATATAGGGCGCCAACTGAACGTACCCAAGTCAACCGTCCACTGCATCATCAAACACCACCAAAATACGGGTACTACAGAGCCAGGTAAGGCCCCCGGTCGAAAACGCCTGCTGAGCGTGCGTGACCTACGGATATTTAGGCGCTATATCCAGACCAACAATCATGTTAATGTGCCGAATTACGACTGTGGACTCGAGAACGCTTTCACATTGAAGTGTCAATCAGAACCATTCGCCGTTACCTACAGCGATGCGGTTACAGAGTGTACAAGGCGAAACGTAAACACTTCCTTTCCATGTTGAACAAAGGCAATCGACTACGGTGGGCGCGAATGTACCGGGGATGGACATTTCGGAAGTGGAACAGGGTTTTGTGAACGGACGAATCCATTTTCAATGTTGTGTACGGGAAAATACGGAAAACAGTCATTTGTCGGAAGGAGGAACAGAATGAAGCAAAATGTTATGCACGTCGGGTACAGAAACCTGCGTCAGTGATGGTATGGGGATGCATGACGGCATCTGGGGTTAGCCCACTACACGTCTGTGAGGGCATTGTGAATGCACACGCCTATACACGCATACTGGAGCGGAATCTTCCCACAGTGCGAAGGCACCTGTTCCACAGGCGGAGTCTCATCTTTCAACACGACAATGCCAGGCCTCATACAGCGCGGCTGACAAGAGAATGGTTTACTCGCCATCACGTGCGAACTCTGCCATGGCCACCATCGAGTCCCGACCTCTCGCCCATTGAGAATGTGTGGCGTGTTCTTAAGCAACGTGTGCAACAGAGGAGACCCACGACAGTGGCTGCTCTTATCGCCTGCCTGAAGGAGGAATGGCACCGCATCGATGTGGAATACCTTGAACGACTCGTCCGCAGCATGCCTCGACGCATTGCCACAGTTATTCGCCGACGGGGCGGCGTCACACCATGGTAAACAGGATCCCCTCTAACAGTGGTCGAACTTCAATGTCACGTGTAGATGGACGAAAATGTTTTATTTTGTGTGGACACCATACATTGCTGCGTTGCAGCGGAAATTTATGTTTCCCTTTGTTCCATGTAGCCTGCTGAATAAAATATGTTCAGCATATGCATGTGTTCTCCTTCTTTCACAACGCACTCCTATATTTGTTACCGGTCGAACTTCATTGTCACTAAGGTTGTAGTTGGAATATTACTACGGAAGAATGCTTAAATACATACTTTATAATGCATACAGTACACGTATGGGAGAAAACTTTTAACTGAGTGTGCATTTCGTTCTGTGCATATTACATAATGTTTTCTGCAAACTTCCAAATTGCATATGCATGCATATGCATGTTACACGAAATGTAAAGTAATGCCTGCTAAGATAAACTGCTAGAAAATATTTTTGGAAACATTTACGTATCATAAATAATAGCTCAATCTAACACAGTTGAAAGTACACGATAATAGAAGCACAATTGTCTCAGTAAACGAGCCGTTTTCCAGATAATTGCGAATGTGGCTTTGTAATCAAACAGGATGGATACAAACAGTACAGAGAATTGTACATGCTTGTGACCAATTCCGACATGAACCGGGGATGTTCGAAAGAATTCGAAACTCAATGCGGAACCGTGTATAGTATTGCATCCAGATGGAAAGACGACACTTTGAACATCTCCTTTAACAGGTACGAGTGTACAGTAATTGTAACATGTAACATACTAACGTTTGTTAAAGTAAATAGAATGTTCAATAAAAGCAATGTGACCTCCAATGACTTTTCTTACTGTATTATTATCCTTTCGTCGTGATCTAGCTGACATGAATTTTTTATGCAAGATAATAAATGGCAAAATCAGAACAGATCTAATCAGTCAATTCACACTTAGGGTACCCCAAAAGCAAACGCGCAACCTACAACTCTTTCACAACCCAACGACTAGGCTATCCCTTTTACAACGCTCCTTGTTTTATATGCTCCCAGAAATCTACAACAAACGTCCCCTGAATGTAGATATTTTCCTTCCAGAACGTAATTTTTGTATATTACTGACCAAGAACACGTAAATCTATCCCATCTTGTTATAGTTTTTATCTTTTGTTATTGTTTGTTTCTACTTTATGTTGTTTCAGTGTAAAATGACCAAATAAGACTGTATCTGAAACTCTGAGTAAATAAATCAATAAATAAATTTTACCAACTAGGACGACGTTTACAAACAATGAAGTCAGAGGCGGCTTGTAGCCACACATTCGCAATTATCTCGAAAACGGCTCGTTTGCAGGCCCATGTTTACTAGACTTTTTTGCTTCTATTATCGTGTACTATCAACTGTGTTAGTTTGCGGTACTGCTTATGATACGCCCTGTATATGCTTCAAAATATTAAGGGGAAATGATTCCGTCTAAGGTGGTCCTAAAGCTAATTCAATGTGCACCTACCAAGTAATTTTTGCACGTGGCAATATGAATCACACTGTCACACCCATCAACTTTGAACGAACGAAGTTAACCTTTCATATTCCCCTCGGTGGTGCACTGGTTCACCCTACACATCCCATGCGAGTCATATCATCGGTTTGGTGTCCCCATTCGGGAAATTAAGCATGAAATGGACAGTTTCCCTTATTGCCTTTCCATAATTTCCTCTGCATTGCTTGGCCCGGGCGGGTTGTTTGAGGAGGATACCCTTTCGATATCGATCGAACGAACCTGAAACATCCGAGAGATTACCTCTTCTCACGATTCAGTTTACAAATGTCCCCGGTGCTTTCTACAAAATTGAAACTTTGGGTTAGCGCTCACTTCCCTGTTAATTTGTCACTCATTCCGAACAAACTTGAATCTCTTGAACTGGGTTTTGCCCCTTCAAATGAACTTGACTCAGATAATCTTCAACCTGCTCAACTTCCACTCAGGCATTCACGCACGCATTCCAATTTACAGGGGGTTATGTAACTTTTGAGAAGCAAACTTGGAGTGGAATCAACCCTCTTGAATCCAATAAACAAGTCCACGTAGGTGAAGGGCCGGAAATGCAAATTAACCAGTTCTTGGAAAATGTGAGCGCTTTCAAAGCATAATTGAATTACATTTACTTCGTGGAAATGCAGCTTGCCAATTTCAAAACTAACTCCGAATATAGTTATTTAAAAGTGTGTAACATACTTTTGAAGTAAATTTCCAACTATTTCCACGTTATCAACATTCCAGTGACACGAAAGTGGCCTATTGACCTTTCATTGTTACTGTCAAGGGCAGAGGTGGCTCGAGGGGGTCGCCAAGGGGTACTTGCGTGCCCCTTAATATTCTTCCTCACTCCCTTCAGCACCCCATTCCCAAAACCTATAATCTACCGAAAAAATTACTTCTTACAGTGTCATATTATGTCATGTAGTTGTCATATTGAGGGTCAAATGTTAGGTACTGCAGTGAGACTATACTGTTATTAGTTACAACAGGTAAGCAATGATTCTACTCTCAAAAAGATTCCATATTTGTTTTCCTCCACTGTTAGTAGTCTATAAAGATCAGCGGCAATTGTCTTTATTTCTTCAGAATGTGTGTTAAGAATTTTTTATTCTTGTGTTTCAGGTAGTCTGTCTGTGTTCTTCGATAAATGTATATAGCTCAGTGTCAGTTGTATGTTTTCCTTTGCCATGTTGATGCATGGTTTTGTTGTTGTTGTTGTCGTTCTTCGTCTTTTCAAGTCGAGTTGGAACAAAAATTTCAGTTCCTTTCAAGTATCATCAGATCGTTTTCTGGAAATGATTTAACTCGAGTTGTATCGTGATGGTAATTTCCTTGTTAATTCGTTCTATTTGTTCTAGTAAAAGTACCATTTCAGACTTTTTCAAAGACTGTTACGAAGAGGCCAAAAATCGCGAAGAAATATTACAGTTCGTTGTTGGGGACAGTGCGGCCAAGGAATTTTAACTAAGAAGTTGCCGCGTACTTCGCGTTTTCTCCTGACACCGCAGTAACTCGGAAGACGGAAGGTAGGCTACATATTATGTAAAACGAACGCATGTGAAAAGAGGGGTAACAAAGCAACGGAACATTTTCAGAAAAGGGAAGCAGTTAAAAAAAAGTAAATTGATAATATACGAGATATTCGTTTAAGTACCTTTGTTTGCAAAGGTATACTATGAGCTGGCAACTGTGGCCAGGCAATAGTCTGTTTTTTTCCTACTGCAAGATTCTGTGACATACGTAGGGGCAGGTACTGCTAATTAGTTCTTCATGCATGTATTGCTTTCTTTGTAACCTTGTTTGTTCTACTGCATGGAATTCTCGTTAATTCTTTAATAAATAATTCAACAATGGTTACGGGCCCAGCTGCCTGAAGCGAACTGTACGAAAGAAGTGAAGATAGACTTGTGACGATTTAGGATGTCGTGCGATAAGTCTACTACCATATGCAAATTAAGTGGAACTAATTATGCATCATGGAGCTACCAAATTAAGATAGTGTTAATGGAAAACGATTTATGGACAATCGTGTATCCAGAAGGAAAATGATGCAGAAGAAGAATGTAAGTTACAAACGCGACAAGGTAAGGCATTGCAAAAATTGCGCTTGCGATTTGTGATGAACAGCAAATGATTATAAGGCACTTATGTAATGCGGAAGAAGTGTGGGAAGAACTAAAAAGGTTGTATACACCACGTGATAGCAAGTTTCGAAACGTGCAATCGCGAAGAAATTTACACTCACAAAGGTTGTGTGACTGTGAAAATGTGGAAATTTATTTGGGAAAAATAAATGAAACTGTGACAGAACTGTGCAGTGTTGGTGATAAAATTGAAGATGGAGATTTGGCTATGACAATTTTGTGTGGTTTGTCCGACGACTGGGACGCAGTGGTCTCCGCCCTATGTAATCTACCCGAAGGTGAATTTACATGTGCAACGGTGAAGAGACGTCTGATCGCGGAATCTGCAAGACGGCTGGAAAATGAAGTTAAAAGACAATCCGCTATGTTCGTGGAAAAAAATACAGTAACACCGTTTTCGAAAACTAAGAAACAGATGGATGTGTCACCTCCCCAGCACCAACGTGCGATAATTTGCTATAAATGTAAAGAGAGTGGACATTTTGCTAGGGACTGTACGTACATAAAAAACAATGCAAAAATGGACGGTGCAAGGAAAACTCCTAACATCAAAATCATGAATGTTTCATGTGGGACTATTATTGCAAATGAAAATGTATGGATAATAGACTCTGGTGCAACGAATCACATGACTCCAAATTAAAATTATTTTTCAATAATTGACAAGAAATCATGTTCTGAAATAATTACCACAGCTGATGGTATAACAACACAACAACACAAACAACTGGAAAGGGTGTGGTTGAAGCAAAAATCAAAAATAATAAGGGTGTACTTAGTGAATTTGAAGCTAAAAATACTTTTTTGGTTCCTGCTTTGAAACATGTCATTTTGTCAGTAAAACAGTTAACAGAAAACAATTCCGATCTCATGGGACCTTTGGATGTGAAAAGTTTAGTGGCGCTCGATATGTATTAAGCATAATAGATGATGCAAGTACAGGGTGCGGCACGTAAAACCAGCCCGCTGTAATCCCGATGTAATTGCTTTGCTAATGAACATGTAAAACATCTAAATGAACATGTCAACAGAAGATAGCGTTGCATGAGTTACTAATTCTGTTTCTCACCAACAGGTGGCTTGTGAACCTGTGGTCGAGTGAAAGCAGTTGAGAATCAGGCCTTGTTGGGTGAAGCCGTGATAATGCCGTATTGGATTCCTGAGCGTGTTGCAATTGTTGAAGCTTTTGTGCGCACCGGATCATTTGTGCAAACAAGGAAGTTGTTTCAGGAGAAATTTCCAGGACGTCCTGTCCCAGCAAAACGCACAATACAGGATTTGATTGGGAAATGGTGGCGTACAGGATCTGTTGCAAATGCTCCCAGGGACAGACGACCATCTGTCTTCACACCTGAATTACGGAGGCAGGTGCAGAACATAATGGCGAGAAGTCCTCGTAAATCAACGAGGAAATTAAGTCAACAGGTTCCAGCTAGTGAGCGAAGTTGTAGACGTGTGTTAAGGGCGCTGAAGTTAAAACCTTACCGGATAAGTGTAGTGCAACAACTGAGGGAGCTTGACCCTTGGAAGAGGGTGGATTTTTGTTCATGGCTATTGACGAATGTTGCCAGTGGTGTTTTGGATCCATTGATGCTCATCATGAGTGACGAGGCGTGGTTTCACCTGTCGGGATACGTAAATTCCCAAAACAATCGCTATTGGTCGTCACAGAATCCACACGTAATCCACGAGCAGCCATTGCATGACGAAAAGATTGGTGTTTGGTGTGCCATTTATTCACAACGCGTTATGGGGCCCATATTTTTTGAAACCACAGTAGACAGTAACGTGTATTTGGGAATTCTGGAAGAGTTTTATGAACAATTGACAGAAGAGGAGCGTCAGTTCTGTTACTTTCAGCAGGACGGATCAACAAGCCACACATCAAATGCTTCACTATCCCGTGTGCATGAAATGTTTACTCCAGAGAGGACAATTAGCAAAGGCCTGTGGCCTCCTCGGTCACCCGACTTGACAAACTTGTAACTTTTACTTGTGGGGAATGTCAAAGGGGAAAGTATTCGAAACAAATCCACACACAATTGAAGAACTCAAGACCTCCATCCAGAATATCATGAACAGCATCACCAAGAATTAACAAAGGTGTACATGAATCTCCTGAAACGTGCTCAGACGTGTGTTGAAGTGGGTGGAGGACACTTTCAGCATCTATTGTGAAGGTGAGAAATCTTAACACACAACATTACATTTCATTTGGTGTATTGCTTTTGTTTGATTTTGTTTTAATTTCACTTAATCATTCAAATTGTTCATCTAATGATATCATATGAAAGGACGGGCTGGTTTTAAGTGCCGCACCCTGTAGATAAACATATATTTACTTTTTGAAATCCAAAGATGATGTGTTTTAGGACATTTAGGGACTGGAAAGTGGAATTTGAAAACAAACTGGAAAAAGTTTGAAAAGAATACGAGCTGATAATGGGGTGCAATTCTGTTCTAAGAAATGGGTTGTGTTTTGTAGGGATCATGGAATAATACATGAAAAACAATGGTATACACACCAGGACAAAATGGAGTGGCCGAAGGTATGAATCGAACACTTATGAATTATGTGAGAAGTGTTTTCAGTGATAGTAGCATACCAAAGACACTTTGTACTGAACTAACGTACACAGCAGCATACATTAGAAATCGTACAACAAATAGTCATAATGAAACGAAGACCCTATATGAACTGTGGACTTTGATAAACACCAATGGCGTAGTGATAGCGTCATCACCTTGTAGTCAAGAGGTCCCGGGTTCGATATGCGGAGGAGGCACATAGTGGTTCGGATCCCAGTTTAAACTGTTGGTCCAGTCCCGATTAGCCTTTCTGTGCATAAAGTGAACTTAAAACAACAATTAAATTAAATTCACATTTCGGAACTACAAAACATTCAGGAAACTTATGAATTGTCCTGTACAAACAAAATGATGTTATCAAAGTCTAAGGTAATACATCTGCCACATGGAATTATATAGAATGAGTTAATAGAGCAGGGGTGTTATTTCCTCTGTAAATTATGTGCATATGAAAATTTTGAACTTTGATAGAATATTTTGGAGCCTGCAACACTGATTGAAATCATTGCGCAGAATTGTGATTTTAGCAATGTCCAAAGAAACTGAAGAATTCCTCAGCTTTCCAATATACAGGGTGAGCAAAATTCCGGTACCACGCGTTTAATTTATAAACGACTTGACGGAGGGCGATGAAATTTAGGATATGGGAATTTGGGGTGGGACACACCAGATTGGGCTAATTTGTATATTGGCGCCCATCTTGAAAGCCACCATCTTCGAATTACATCCACATTTCTAAATGGGAAAGGGGTAATTTAGCATATTATTATACATGTGAGTTTTCTCAGAAATAAGAATGTGCGGTTATTTTTCTATTAACTTTATTTGGTGAGGATATTTTCACAGTTGACGTTCACATTTGGAGTGATGTAATGGGTTGGTATTTATTTGTTGCAGGTGATCTAACATGCTCTAACCCTCCAAGAACGGATCGAAATTGTTGTTATAAGTGGGGAGTGTAGTGCCAAGGTCATTGCAGAAGATATCAATGCCCGGCATCCAGAGAGAGACGACATCTCACATACCAGTGTTGAGTGTAATGCGGAAGTTTCAGAAGAAGGGATCCGTGTGCGACAGAGAACATAGTGGACGACTGAGAACAGCTACCGACGATGAAACAGCAACGGCAATTGTGGCAGTACCCGGCGTTTGACTTCCGTGTCAGGAGTCATTCAGAGAGTATGTGTTGCATACTATGAAGTGGCATCCCTATAACATTCAAATTTAGCAGTACTTAACTGAGTATGACCAAGACAGGCGGTTACAGTTTGCACACTGGGCTTGGCATGTTGCAACGAGGATCCGCAGTTCCCGAAAAGTGTTCTGTTTAGCGATGAGGCCATATGCTTCGTGAAGGGCGAGGTAAATAAGCAGAACCATCGTTATTGGTCAGATACCAACCCATCGTGGGCAAATCCTCGTAAGGAAGTCTCTGCGGCGAAGGTAATGGTGTGGTGCGGGATATGGAACACCCGAATTTTGGGACCTGTCTTCATCCAGGGCAACCTGAGTGGGGAGAGATATCTTAATATTCTCCAGGAAGATGTGTTCCCCTCACTGACGAACCCAGACGGCGAATTACCAACCTAATTTCAGCAGGACGGCGCGCCTCCGCACTACGCGTTATGTGTCAGGCAGTAGTTGGATGAACAGCTCCCGGGTCACTGGATTTGTCGAAGAGAGCCCACTGAGTGGCAACCCGGTTCCCCGGACCTTACGCCATTTGACTTTTACCTTTGGGGTCATCTTAATCCATAATTTATCAAGAGAAAATCACTGATCTCCGACATCTCCAGCACCGGATACAACAAGCATGTGACTCTATCGATCCTGCAGTGTTATTGCGTGTACATGAGGACTGGCTGAAACGTCTTACGTTGTGTGTAGCACAAAACGGGCAACACATAGAGCACATCTTGTAGGATGCCAAATGAGAACTTCAACTGTGAAAATGTACTCACCAAATAAAGTTAGGGGAAAAATAACTGCATATTATTATTTCTGAAAAAACGCAGATGTAAAATGATATGCAAAGGAAAACGCAATCTTTATGTTCATATGTATAGAAAAAGCAAACGTTTTACAGAGTGAACAACTCACTTAAAGAATTCGCAGATGGATTGCTCTCTTATATGGGCTATAAATGTACTCTTAAAATGTTCTCTGCAAAATACAACTTTTCTTTATCGCCAAGTCAAGAATAAGGTTGAAAAGGACTCTGAAGATGAGAAACTTACAGTCTGGACTATTGTTTCTTATTCTTCAATCTTTGCTCATTCTCTGCTAGTGAGCTGAAGCCGTCTTTTTAATTAATATGTGTGTAAAGTATGTATTATGCATGCAAATACATTAGAGATCCTATCGCTTGGGTCTGTTTTCATTCGATCGACAGGTTTCTAAATTTTCTGGAGTCATCAAGCTGATACCATCTAGCAGAATGTTTCTTCCTCTTCACATTTGAGATGAAATTGTACTGCAGGGTGAACGTAAGTGGATCAGAAGTGATCATAAGTCGTTGAACGATTACCTCAATTGTGTCCAGTCTTGGTTGCCCATTTCTTCCAATATATGTTCTGGACTCTTCGACTTCTTCAGATATGTGTTCCATTGGGAGCATCTCTAAGGTAATGGACAAATATATGACCACAAATATACAGACCCATAAATAATGTGGTAGATGCAGCGGCATATACTTCAAATGCATAGACATTTACTTGAATTCTAAAGGGTGAGGCAAAAGTCCAGCACCAACCATTTTATTTGAAAACGGCTTGACGGAGGACGACGAAACTTGGGATATGGGTAATGGGGTTGGGGGTACCCCAGATGGGGCTAGTATGCATCCTGGCGGCCATCTTGAAAACCGCCATCTTGGAATCACCTCCAGATTTTTAAACGGAAAGGGTCATGTGGCACATCATATAAGATATGTGTTTCATCAGAAATAAGAATATGCAGTTATTTTCATCTAAATTTATTACACTCTGTCTCTGGAGCAGGCAAACGGAAACAAGTCTCTGTGCAAGTAGTGACGCGAGACGGCTCCACCAATGAACACGGGATTTCGTGGAAAGGAAGTAAAGCAACTGCAATTACCAGCCTTCCGATCATCACGTACTGTTTAGCTTTGCTCACTCGATCCCCCCTCTTTTTACTTCCGGTATGTGCCTTACTCCAGAGATATTTGGGACAGGGAATAAGAAGCAAATATTGTTTTCAAACCAACATTCGGAGCCAGTAATTCCATGATCTTTTCTTCTAATGCACAAGGAAAGTAAATTGTTTGATAAACAAATTTTGTATTATCGTTCTAAAGAATGCGTTGATAGTGATTGTTGATCACACACATCATTGTCGTACTTGTAATGCAACTTCATTATTAACGTTACTTTGGTTGTGATTGAATTTTAACAATTGGCAAGATGTGAGTCTGCGGTAATGGACAGCTCGTTAGACCATGGCATGAAAGTTGTGTTCCGCTTGTGCTATACCTATGTTTAAAAAGGAATAAATATCTATTATTAACTGTACTCTGTAATCAGTGTTTCTTTCAGGCACCTTTCCTCTGCAGCCCCCACGGACAAAATTGTACAACAAAAAAAAAAGTATAAAACTTTTCTGCTACAGTTGTTTTCCTCGCATCGGACCACATTACTATGTGTGGCGAATATTTTTGCTTTATATTTCCCTCTGCAAATAACAACAACGCCCACACTTGTCCAATCTTACAGAAGAAACAGAATAAAACTGGCAACCGCACTAGACTTATCTCCCCTCTCCAATCTAGAATGTTCAGTAGTGTTTTCCACACCGAAAGCACCGACTCGTTGTCATCAAAGCCGACGCGGTATTTCTTTGTAATTGATACACAACAGTATATTTGTCTGTGGTATACGTATTTGTAAACGATAAGAAAATCGATTGTTGAGCCAAAGGTGGACTGACTGAAAAGTATTGAGTACAGCGCCTTGAATAACGTAGTATGGAAAACGGCACTGTTCTGGCATCTCTGGTTGGTTCCACTCGAATATGATACCGCTAGAGGCGCTGGTGTCGGTACACGTGCATGGCATTCGTCTGTTTATAATGGAAGTAAATGGAGTTTTCGCTCAACGTCTGATTTTCTTAAATGAAGCATTTCTATGAATGTGCTACTTACTATGATATTTGGTACAGTGGTTGCGAAGATATTAACGAATATTCTAGATAGTCGACAATGTCCCGTTATCGTCATACTTTCGTTAATAATACGGGGGAAAAATGCGCGTGGAATGCTCTTGGCAACTAAATTTTTGTGTATGAATTAGGTTCATTATTATTATTATCATCATCATTTCTTTTAAAGATATACACACTGAAGCATTTGTATTTTTGATATTTACTGTCTTTTTTCTTCCGCTTTATACTAATCGCGGCGATGATGATAATGATGATTGCATGAAACGACAAAAGAAACCCCACAAAACTTTCTTAGTGCCATCGACATGAGTGCAAGGAAACTTTCAAACCAAAGGGACAAGCGACACGGGATGTTCACACTGTCGCACTAGTAACACACACTTCCAGACTGTAAAATAGCATTCATTGCACATGAGGGTCAAACAGCAAACGATACGTACATATGGCGTATTCGCGTTCTACTTGTTACTTCGGTCGGAAAGCTCCTTAAAGGAGAGGTGCTCAGACCGAAGCGACGTGCTACAGGATTTCACCAAAAGAACGCTGGCCTGTGCTTCCCGTCATGCCGCTACGATGTGAAATGTTGCTCTTGATTGGCTCCTTTCCAAGCAACATGTGTAGCTTCGGTATGAAAGTTGCCATGTACCAAAGGACCCGTGTCGCTTTGGTGTGAAATCCTCGTATCGTTTGTCGCGTTGGTGTAAAATCTCCTTGAGGAAACGGTGCCGCCAGAGCTTGTGACCCTACGGTTCGAAAGGCTGCATTGATTACGGACTGCTCGCTTTCAAGCGACACTTGTGGTTTGTTGCCTCGGTATGAAATATATCTCAGGATTATATTTATATTCTAATAATATAGAAAAATAAAACTCTAGTACACAATCCAACACTTGACGCCCGGAATCACTTTGCGATGTTTCTTCTTGTGTTACTCATGCTATTTATTTATTAATTTTATTTTACTTTTCTTTCCAAATTAACGCCCTTTCGTGACTGCAAATCACTCCACAAGTGTAACTGTTTTCATCAATTCACGTACCGCATTTGATGACAAACAAATCTACACAATATATTCTAAAAACTAACTAAGCCACATTACTTTCATAAGAAAATTAGCACTCGTACTGATCGCACTGCCATCTATGTTTTCATCCGTCTGGGGAACTAGTTTCTTGGGTCGTTTTCCACACTACGTTATTCAAGGCTATGTAGTATTGAGTTAAAGAAAAATCTTGATGTGATTGTTAGAATCTAGCCACCGCATTGCTTTTTTGTACCTTAGAGAATGTAAATGTTACAGACATGTGGTGGTCTACAAAAGACAAGACGCATTTGAGCTGCATTGCAGTATGTCATGAAGAAAGCTAGCAGGATAAGATTGCTGTAAATTCTTCACGCCATCTTGCGCTTTGCATGATGTGTTCTATTGAGTTTAATAATTGTAATATTTGTTCATGGTTCACCATTGTGGAATTTGTTATGGATGATAAAATAATGTAAAAGTAGGTGATGTTTTGTAATTTACTATTGTACTGCTAATTGCACAAGATAATATTTGTAAATGTTAGACAACAGACTAATAATAAGAAACGGAGAAAAATAAAAAGAAAAATTTATGTCTTTCCACATTGAATTACTAAGTATTCTTAGGTCACTGCATCCTACGTTATTTATCTTACTGTACGTCATTTCTCACCTGCAACGCTCAGCGTCAAGTTCATTGACGAACTACGAACGACCACTGCGCACAAAGTATTCACAGAAGGTTTTTAAGCGAAAATTGATCGACAAACAATTCACGGAAGATTAGGTTAGGCAAACATAGAAAATTAAATTGGAAAAAAAATCATAATGCAACCTTCACGCTTCATCTTGTAAAACTACTAACAGGTGGATACATAATCGAACGCACGGAACATTTGATTCACGTAGTCGACGGTAATGGTGGCAAGAGCTATCGTGCATCGGAGATACATTAATGTCGAAAAATACATTATTTACCGGCCGAATAAGTTGAACGAATGGAGAAAACATTTCCATGAGCTTCCAAAAGTCTACAGAAATTCAGTTCCGTAAGTAGTTTCTCCTGTAAATTTAAAGAAATGTGTTTTCACTATACCATACTGTTACCCTAGTGTGATACGGTACTTTTAATCGCTACGAACCATGCGGTAATTACAAAATGGCCGTCGCCCCCATTTCAGAAAAAAAAATTGTGTGCACACATAAAATGAACTATTCGCTTTCGAGAAACGTATGCTTGGATGGGGATTGATGATGGGATATTCATGTGACATAAGAGTGTGGGCTACCGCGCCAGGGGTGTACCGTTAAAGTTTACCATCCATCGAATTTAGCCCAGCCCCTGGATGCTGCACCACCACAATGCCCCATCTCACACGACAGTCTTCGTCAATGAATTTTTGGTTTAAAAAAACATTTCAGTGGTTCTTCGCCCGATCGTATTCCCCGTGACTTCCTTTTATTCCGCTGGCTCAAAAACCAGTAGAAAGGGTGAAATTTTGATTCTTTGGATAATATCCAGAAGAGCGTAATCGACAAGCTGAAGGGTATTCCAGCAGAAGCCTTCCAGCAGTGCTACGAACAATGGAAGCAACACCTCCATCGCTGTGTAGCTGCCGAAGGGAACTATTTTGAAGGGGGATAACCTTGATTTGTAAAAAGAATAATATTCATGGTTAAAATAAAATCACTCTCGTTACTTTTCTGCCACACCTCGTACAACCCGCAATATATTAACAAGCGAATTATGTGTAAAAAATATGTAAGGCATGAATCGTTCTGTCACTGAGGGTTAGGTGTTTGAGTAATGACGTGGTATAGTGTTCCTTTGTGACCGGCGTTCATCATTTCTATCCAATCTTCATACATTCTTATCGATGATGTTAACCTAAGATTTATAGAAACTATGTAGAATTAGAAATGTACGGAATTATTCAACATTTGGAAACATTTAAAATCTAGATACAAGTCCCTGGAGCAAGAGAACGAAACAAGTCTCTGCGCAAGTGGTCATTTGAGGACCCGACCAGTGAACGCGTGAGAGCGAATGGGAATGCGTGCAGGGCGAGAAGCTACTACAGCTATCAGTTGCTTGCAGCAACGTGTATTTCATTCCTCCCACTCGCTTTCTCCCCTTCTCTACCATTTGGCGTGATCTTGCTCCAGAGATTCCCGGAATAGAGTATACATGGCCAGAGACTTGTTTTCTTTCGCTAGCTCCAAAGTCCCGGGAAGGATCATAACCATAAATGTTGATCAAACTACACACACACGCACACATGGTATGTATGTATGTATACGGTAACATCTAAACACTTCTAGAGAGTAACATGCGTTGTTTTTACTTAACTTGTTGATAGATGGAAAGTATTCAGATTACATTTTTGACGATGTGGAAAGAACCTAAATAATTTTTCTCTCTAAAAGCCTTAATCTTTGCAAAAATGAGTTTTCTCTACCGAAATATCACGTGGCAATTTTCTTCCGGCGATGGGGATAATTATAACCCGCCACGGCTGTTGTTTTTCTTGAAAGTTCCTTTTTCGCCAAGAAGTGGCTTCAAGGTAGAATCAAGGACAGGGGAAAAATTGCTGACAATTTAATCAAGAGCCGAGGAAGGACTTAATCAAAACCTTGGCAGAGGAAAATCGATGTCCTGTGGTGAGGAGCTTGTTTTGGCAACTGGTCTCTGGAATTTTTAACTCGGGAAGTCAATATTTGTCAAGGCTGGAAGCTCTTGGAAAGAAACTGAAAGGAAGAGGCAAAACGACTTGTGATTTTGCCAAATATCCAGACGAGAATTAAACATACCATCCCCGTGAATGCCTTATTTAAAGGATATTGCAATAAAGAAGAATCCTCATAAAAATCCCCAGCCCTGACGTTATATTTTCAAGTTCACCTAACCACATTAAAGGTCTCTTTTAAAGGAGCATTCATTCTACGATTCTTCGTGGACCTTGATGAAGCGTCTCAGGCAGTAAAGACGCAGCAGCTTTCAAAAACATTTCGTATTCATTCTCGTAGCTTAATATGTATGCGGTTCTATTACACGCATAATACTGAGCTATGATTACTCAAAATTTCTATTTTATATCAGAAATCATACTTGAGCCACCTATATTTTTACCTGAACATCTTAAAATCAATATTTTGTTACCTGGATTGTACCTTTTCGTATCAATGCATTGATTGGATAACTATGTCCTGTCCCAGCTGCCTGAGTAGCAGGGCCGAACATAGCGGAAGAGAAGGAGGAGAGAAATCAGTGGGAACAGTCAAAGCGAAACATGGAAAGCAGATAACTCCAGGCGCGCCCCCCCCCCGCCTCCTCCATTACGCAATCCCATTCCTATCAATCTGTCACAATATGACATATCTACTTGGTTACATTTACGGTATTCTAAATCCGTCTTGGACTCATCTATTATTCAAAACAGCACAAAACTTTGTAATGACCAGGGTAAGGATTTTGATGTTCTAAAAATATCTGAAAAATGATCTGTAAAATAACCTTCAATTAAATGTAAAATGACTTTAAAATTTTGTCTTTATTTCAATATATTACAGTTAGTATACATCACAGTTCTTACTTCTGTAACGTTAGAACTGGAATTACAAGGTGTACATGAATTTTAGGTATCAAAATCTGTAATAATCTTACCTTATTCTGAATTTTTGCAGTAGATAATGTCGAGCGGCATGTTGCATTGTTCCCACAATCGCATGGCAATAGAATTCTTGTTTTCATTGTTACAGACATCAAGGCGATACATTTTAGTTTCTGACTAAAAATGAGTGAGTGAAACGGAATGCAATTAGTTACATTACGTTTTTTGTTTTGCGATTAGGCATAAAAAAAACAGAAAAAGACGTAAAACGCAAAAAATTACCAAAATATAACAACACTTGCAAAAATTAACTCAAATTTAAAAAGTAGAAAATTTGACGAAAAAATGCACAATAAAATTCACATTTTTATAACCAAAGGTTCGTATTCAGGATTTTAACACTTAAGAACAAGGCATACTACATAAGGAAAAATAGATGGCATGTCATCAAAATCCGGGACCTGGTAATAACACCCCAATATAATAGTTAATATTTAAATGCGGCAACACAGTCAGTCCAAGGGCGCCGACTTTCCAAAATTTCTGTGGGTGCATATCAATGGCGGATAGATCTGTAATTATCAAGTATTGTATACTTTAAACAACTTACATGCACAATGATTGCAAGAGGCAATGATATTATCAACACGTTACTAAAAGAAAATACCACATTCATACAAATTAAAATGAAGAAATCTTCATAAATGCAAATAATTTTAATTGTAATGCAGAAAGAACTATGCAAGGATTTTGTTGTGAACAGAAACTACAAAATGACAAACTTTATGTACCAAATAATAATAATAATAATAATAATAATAATAATCATGACATGTTAACTTTCAATATAAAACACATTCCTTCTTACGTCATTTGCACTTACGAATTTGTTTGCAATTTTGGTAATGTCAATATTTTTAGTCATTTCTTTATGAACATGCAAAATTGCCAAATCATTCAATATTATGTGGGTCATAGTTGACCGCAAAAATCGTTTTCAATCGTCTAAGTGCTGAAAATGACCGCTCAGAGGTACAAGAAGTAACAGGTATAGTTAAAATCACCCGTACAAACTTCACAAATTCTGTGATCATTTCACGCATGCGACCACTGTTTTCTCTACTTGAAATATTTGTAATGTCTGACAAGTTGGCCACTTTTTCTTTGTTCGTTCTGCACACATCTAGAAACATGTCCCTATCCAATGTTAGCTTGTCTTTATCAAAGTCTGTCCTATCTCAATGTTTTAATTGCTTATTATTTTTTGATAATGGCAAGTGAGAAATATTTATTTTATTTTGTTTTTATCAAACTAAAAATCTTGTGGGTGCGGCGCACCCACAAGATTATTTATGTGGGTGCTCGAGCCCCGGAGCACCCACGTAGTCGGCGCGCATGAGTCAGTCAGTCCATGGTAAGCTTAATGGTTACTTTCTACCAGGTGATTGACAGAGAACTGGACTGGAGGCGACTAATTTCACTTGTTCGTCATTCATAATTTAATTTTTAATTTAGGGACCAAAATTAATCAAAAACTTGCTTCTCTCAGACGGGTCTGTGTTGAAACATTTCCAGGGAATAATGCGATATTACTAGGCTTACCCTCAGTGCAGAAAAAGAAAACAAAAAGTAAATAAATGTTTTAACAATGGCCGCAACGATAATCAAGGTGTCAAGGTATTCATATGATAAGCAAAATATGAGAAGCATCTATAACTCCATCGATTACAATGAGGTATAGCATTTCAAACAAAGAACCAATTCACTGATATCATTCTCCACCGAGGTAATGGGGCACTGGAATGGAAACAAAATGATTCACTAGATATCTAGCTAAGGTTGTGCTATTGTCATAACTGCGTGGACTTTGTACAGGACTTATTTGTTTGCGGAGCGGCCGTACACAGGTAGTCCAGGTTGCATCATTGCGTATTGGACAGGATACATTTGCAACAGTTCATTCATTCGCTACTTGGTGAGCAGTGTAAGAAGTATTATAGTGCATAGGATCAAGACTTCGTTATGATTAACTTGAAACGTAAGTCTCAGAAAACGTTACATATATTTATATTTCTTCCTTCGCTTCTTACTTGCCATTGTCCTTAACTCATCGTCTCGTCTTTTATCTTCTCCAATTCTATGCATCATTGTACCAAGAATTTTGCTCTATAATATTCAATAATTAAATCAGAATATTAAAATAGATACTATGTAATCATAAAATACAGTTTTTTGTGCAATATTTGTGCAAAATACAAATAAAATTTGAATTTTGCATAAATTTCAGGATAATTAGACTTCAAGAACATGTTACGCGGCATTTTTGCGGACCCCTTGAAAAACCAATATGCCGGATAAGTATCAGCTGGTATCAATACATCGGCATCTGTATCGGCTTAGCCTAGTGGCGGCGAATAGGGGGGCCGTTGCCCCTCACTTTTCGCCACTTTGCCCCCGCACTATGCTAAATCTTATCTACAAAGGGAAATATACTCCATATGTCCCACCCTCCGGTTTTAGAACCCCATCGCCGCCACTAACTTTAGCCCTAGTAGATATAAACATGACAAGACATAAACAAAGGAACAAACAAAAGATCTACAGATTGTTTGTCTCTTCTATTCTCTCTATTTGCACTCAGCAACTTATCTGTCTTTTTCATTCTCTCCTACATGGGCGTAGTTTGGTATGCGCTAGGGAGGGCTAAGCCACTCTATAACCAACCAGGTACTTGATATGATCCATATTTTTATGTGACGTCATCAGTAGAAAATATGTCACTAATGTATTTATTTTTGTAAAAGAAAGAGTAATTTCTTTGTTATTATAGTTATTATATGTAATAACGCACCTGGTTTGTAATGTATACCTTTTGTTTAATGTTTATTGTATTTTATGCTTTGTTATAAGTAGTTTAATGTATCTTCATGTTTGCAAGAGTGCACTATACGAATTTGTATTTCTAAAGATGTAAAGATGTCAGTTTTGTTGATGGTATCCTTTTGTAGATAGTGAATGATTCATCTGTACTTTAATCTGTGTTCTCGAAAATAGTATAAAAGCGAGGATATCGCGTAAGAATCATCACACTTTCGCCACGGATCGTCGAAGCTTTTAAACTTAAAAGAACTTCTTGGTGTTGTGCATACATCCTGGTATGGTAGTTCGGGGCGCAAGCTAGGCCTATGTGAACATAGGTACGCCGATAGCCATGCATTGATGATATGCACAATACTGCAACCATTCTACGTAAAATAATAAAGTTAGCCTAAAGATTAATTTGGAAATAAAAGGCTAAAGAGCAAATATTGGCTCGGTTATCATTGCATATCTCTTGGTGTGGTAGTTCGGGGCGCAAGCTAGGTCTATGTGATCATAGGCTTGCCGATAGCCACGCATTGAGTTTTATGCGTTTTAATTGAGTCAATTCATCGACCAAGCGAAATCCTCGCTTTCATCTCAAGTATATTTGCATTATAATTGCAATGAATAAAGAATAAAACCTTTCAGTTTATATATACTGCAATAAGGTGATTTTATTTCTCTGTGCTGTGAATATTGTCTTTGCCTAACACTACCCCTGTACCTGAGAGGAGTCTGTGTACTTCACCGAGTCTCGTCGTTCACCGCTGAGTATTATTAAGTTAATATTAATAGTATAATAATACGACGCATCTAAATAATTGTGCATAGAACGTATCAAGTGGCAGCTCAACGTGTTGGCTCGATTTTGTAGTGTACAAGGGCAAGACAATTGTTTAAAGTTGAGATTAATTGTGCAAGAGCACTGAACTTTCATATTTATTGAAAAGCACAGAGTTATTTTGTTTCGATATGGACAAGAAGCATTTGCGTAGCGCAAATAAAAATCTCACTTCGAGTTCAGGACTTAATGTTCCCGATTGTTGTCGGGACATTGATAAAGATAAAACCACATTTGTGTGCAAGAAATGTACAAAGCTTCTACATTTTGAATGTTGTGGCTTAGATATTCGAACTGAAAGCCACGATGCTACCGATTTGGTTTGTAAAGATTGTGAATCATTGTCTACGGATAGTTCATCTGATCCATTAAATATGTTTAAAGCATTAAAAGCCATGATTGAAGGAATTAGCAAGCAACAAGTCGAAAGTATGGAAAAATTACAGACTGATATTAAACAGCAAGCTGATTCCATTAATAACTTGAAGGCCGATATTAGCAATGATATTAGTAAACAGTCTGAAGCACTGAAAGCTGATATTAAACAGCAAGCTGATTCCATTACCAGCTTGAAGGCCGATATCTGCAAACAGTCTGAAACATTGCAGGCTGATATGTGTAAACAGTCTGAAGCACTGAAGGCTGATATCTGTAGACAATCTGACATATTAAAGGAAGATATCCTCAGACAATGTGCGTTGCTAAAGGATGATATCGGTAAGCAGCACGATGAATCTATAAAAGTATTAAGAGCTGAAATAGGAGAGATGGCCTGTGAGATTCAACAACTGAAGTCTGAGAACGAGGAAACTAGGGCTCGATTCTCTGAAGAAATCCGGCAGGCTAGAGAGATAGACTTTGATGACTTCCGGCGCAGTTTGGCAGCCGATGTAAATATAGCCACGGAAAATGTTCGCACAGATGTGGAGGATATTAACTCGAGATTCACTGGAGAGTGCAATAGGATTATCGAAAAACAGCTGACAATAGAACAGATGTTGGCCGAGGCCGAGACTGACAAAATACAGTTCCGGGCTGAGGTCCAAGAAAATATTAGTCAGATTTCAGTAGTTGTGTCTCAAAGAAGCAAGGACGTTGAGGAAATAAAAACTCAAGTAGAACAACTTACGAATCAGTTAGAGACCATGCACGTTACCCGCCAAACGGAAACAGAAACTGGATCTCGAACAGCTGGTTATCCGTCTGCAGTTGCTGAGAGTGCAGCGTTGCCAACCATGAACATTGAACTAAATGAAGCGATGGACAGAGCCGGTGGAGAGAGAACTAGAGAAGACAAACAAGTCTGTCGCCCACGAGTTACTGCTGATTCAAGAGCTAATGAAGTGGCGTCTGCTGTTCCACCTACCTTTAGTCTTTCGGGCGATGACAGAGGTTACAGAGATCGTGAATCTCGCAGGGCCCGGCACAGTCTTTATGAAGAAAGGACAAAGAGGAAACGTCTAGAAAGGAAGAAAGATCGCAGTTCCTCCTCTTCCAGCACCACCTCTAACTCTCAGTATCAAGCAAAAATCAGGAAGCGAACACGAAGGCATGGAAATTCAAGGAGCGGGCCAGATGAGTCGCCGCCAAGAACTCAGCGATCAGCAATGACTGGAACTCCAAGGATGCCAGACCTTAATTCCTTGTCGAAGTTCAAGGGAGACCTGGAAGCCCAGAATGCTGAGCAATACTTAAAAGAACTTAATATCAATTTTGATTTAATGCAGATTCCATACGAATACCGATTGGAAATTATTCCTCGGCTTTTCAAGGGCCAGGCTGAGCATTGGTTTCGAGCAAACCAGTTAGAGTTCAAGTCCTATTCTGATTTCTGCCGTCGTTTTCGCAAACAATATGCTTCAGAAGAGGCCAAAGAGAGGCAGCTGACAGCAGTGAGATCTCGCCGATACTTAAAGCAGTCCGGTATGAGCATGGAGGAATATGCCTGGTCTATTTACTCAGCCTACCGCAATCTGTCTGCCCATTACATAGAACCTGAGATTGTGAATTTAATCATCTCCCAGCTTCCATATAGAGCTCGCAGTCTGAGTCTAGCTAATTCTCCTCAAACTGTACGGCAGCTAGCCGACTTTCTGAAAAGGTAAGAGGTGCTTGAGGAACAGGACAGTTGGAAGCCTGTGTGGAATAGGGAAGGTGCAGCCCAGGGAAATGCTCCCAGACAAAATAGAATTGGAAACCAACAACCCAGAGTCAGACAAGTTATGCAGAACCAGAGGAATGGATATTCCAATTACAACAGGCGGCGTAATCCTCCGAGAAGGGATGGCAGGAACAACTACGCACGTGGGCCGCGTCGTTCCAGATCTGATCCAGAAGAACATTCCCGTGACTCTTCACGTAACGCCTCTGAACCCAGTAACTTCAGAGCGACGGCGCCTCCGTTTGAACCTTCTGCTTCACGTTTGACGAACGAGCAACGTCAAAGCGTCGACATGACAAGAGACTTTTGTTGGGCACCATCGACTAGTGCTAATCCGAGTGGTATGCAGTCGGATTTAGCCAGTCGCCCAACGTGAATTCTTCGTTCCCGATCACGGTTGGGCTAAAATCTTGGACTTCTCTGGGAACCGATGACAGCGATATAAATAGTGAAGATAATCATCTTTTTGTTGTGCTGACTCTCAATGAAGGAGAACAGAGTTTTGATAGAGCACTACAACAGGCAGTTGGAAAGGAAAAACTACCCAGGGCTCCGTTAATTAAAGCAATTGTAACAGGCGTCGATTTTATTTGTGTTCTGGACACTGGCAGCGAATGTAATCTCATGAACTACGCCATTTGGAAGAAGATTAAAGAGAAGCTGTCGTCATTGCAGTTACAAGCATGTCCAGATGTTAGGCTGACTGATTTCACTGGGAGAAACAAAACTAGAGTTGTGGGATGTAGACAAGTATATCTAGAGATTGCTGGAAGAAATTTATTGGAGGACATGTTTGTCTTGAAAGGTCTCGAAGCTGACTTTATTTTGGGCTACCCATTCCTCAGGAAATATGAAGCAGGAATTGACCTACAGCGCGAGAAGTTATCCCTCACCGTAGACGGAGTTCCGGTAGAGCAGGACCTCGTGAATAATGGATCTTCGAAAGGGACGTATGTAAGAAAGGTCCGTGAAGATTCCCATGTCGATCAGTGGACGGCTAGTCCTGACGACATTCTGCAGAAGGTCAATGCGAATGAGATTTTATGCGAAAGGGGTAAAAACCAATTGAAAGAAGTCTTATTGAAGCATAGAGATGTATTTTCCGACAGACCAGGTACTATTAAAAACTTCCAGTGTGAGATTGAACTCACCACCACAGAACCTGTGTATCGATCTCCATATCCCATACCGATAGCCTAAAGAAAGCTCCTGAAAGAAGAACTGAAAAAAAAGTGGAGACGATGAGATATTACTGTGCCTTGATATTCATCTTGAATGAGCACCTTAATTGTTGGTAAGCCTGATGGTAAAATACGCCTGCAGTCATCTTGTTAATTAATTATTCCATTTCTGAGACTACTGGATATTCACCTGCTGAACTATTCTTCAACCATCCCATACCCAGAGAGATCCTAACCCATTTCAATTGGCCCGAACGGGAAGAAGCCCAACCTGATTGGAAGTCCAAATTGTTCTTAGCCGAAGTCAGGGAGAAGAAGAAGCTGTCCAAGGATTTAAAACAGAAGGGAAACGCCAAGACAGTGACAGTTGGAGACTTCGTGATGGTTAAAAACCATTCCTTAAGCTCCTCACTAGATAGGACCATTCAAAAGTTATTTATGTTGTGGATTGGACCTTATATAGTGGACAAAGTGGAAAATAATGTTGTGACATTGCTCATTCCAAGGACTAAAGAATTATATGATAAGGTTAACTTGGATAACCTAAAACTAGTACGTTTTTCGGAGGATAAAAAGAAAGACTTTGTACTTTAAAACTAAGTTTCCTCCAGGTAGATAACTTCCTTCCTGAAACTTAGTTTTCGAAAGGAAGGGGCAGATGATATGATCCATATTTTTATGTGACGTCATCAGTAGAAAATATGTCACTAATGTATTTATTTTTGTAAAAGAAAGAGTAATTTCTTTGTTATTATAGTTATTATATGTAATAACGCACCTGGTTTGTAATGTATACCTTTTGTTTAATGTTTATTGTATTTTATGCTTTGTTATAAGTAGTTTAATGTATCTTCATGTTTGCAAGAGTGCACTATACGAATTTGTATTTCTAAAGATGTATAGATGTCAGTTTTGTTGATAGTATCCTTTTGTAGATAGTGAATGATTCATCTGTACTTTAATCTGTGTTCTCGAAAATAGTATAAAAGCGAGGATATCGCGTAAGAATCATCACACTTTCGCCACGGATCGTCGAAGCTTTTAAACTTAAAAAGAACTTCTTGGTGTTGTGCATACATCCTGGTATGGTAGTTCGGGGCGCAAGCTAGGCCTATGTGAACATAGGTACGCCGATAGCCATGCATTGATGATATGCACAATACTGCAACCATTCTACGTAAAATAATAAAGTTAGCCTAAAGATTAATTTGGAAATAAAAGGCTAAAGAGCAAATATTGGCTCGGTTATCATTGCATATCTCTTGGTGTGGTAGTTCGGGGCGCAAGCTAGGTCTATGTGATCATAGGCTTGCCGATAGCCACGCATTGAGTTTTATGCATTTTAATTGAGTCAATTCATCGACCAAGCGAAATCCTCGCTTTCATCTCAAGTATATTTGCATTATAATTGCAATGAATAAAGAATAAAACCTTTCAGTTTATATATACTGCAATAAGGTGATTTATTTCTCTGTGCTGTGAATATTGTCTTTGCCTAACACTACCCCTGTACCTGAGAGGAGTCTGTGTACTTCACCGAGTCTCGTCGTTCACCGCTGAGTATTATTAAGTTAATATTAATAGTATAATAATACGACGCATCTAAATAATTGTGCATAGAACGTGTCATACTAACCCCCCTCAAACGCATGAGACATATGCACAAAGGAATTAGTGCAAGAGAAAGTGAAGAAGAAAAATAGGAAATTTACCATGTGTTACTGGAGTGATCACAATTAAGGATAGAAGTTCAAATTGTTTCGATACAGTACACAACACAAGGTGTGACCACTCTCTGGTTATAACTGACATGTCCCAATCATAGCTACGTATTTACCACCAAGCGAGTATAAAACTAAAGAAAAGTAAAGTGCTCCCCTGTGCTTTGCACCACGCCATGAAGGCTTATAGGGAGGGTGACCATACTTCACGTTTTGACGGGACAGTCCCGTATCAGAGGCATGTCCTGGTCGTTCCGACGATATTATTAAATACCACTATCTGTCCCGTTTTATACAAGTCTAGAAGTTAGCTTGAAAATCAAATCTAAATTTGAGAGGTATTTCATGTTACACGTAAAAAGATGTTGATGGAATTTTTAAACTAGCGTCGTGGCCACACCGTTGCTAAACAGTTCTACCGTTTCAGGCACTTCATAAAAATCAAAATGTTCCGTTGCCGTTTATAATGTTCGGGGCAGACAGTTTGCGTGTGTTCCGATATTTGTAATTCACGGAATAGGCATGACCAAGAAGCGTACGTGTAGTTTCAATACAAACCTGCAATGAGACGTAACACAACTCCCATGCTGCGTTTGGGATCGAACCTAGAACCTCTAGATTTAATTGGGTGATGTAGTTATTTGTTATTCATCTCTCAGATGGTTATCACTCGCTTGGCCTAAATGTGATAAATGCAAGAGGTTACCTTTTAAAGGAATGGCGATAGAAATTAGCTTAGATTGGATATGGGTTTTATACTCTCCATGACTGAACCGATATGGATTGGTTGAGGAAAGGATATTACTTGCCTTACAAATATATGGAGATTGTTCCTAGCTTGTCCTCTCAACTATCACTTGTCTCTTGTCACACACCATCGTCCAATAGTCGTTCCCCACTTTGCTCCTCTCTCACAATCCGCAGACCTTACTCTCTCTCCTATCCTCGCCAACTGATCACACCTCCTGACAATTCCAACACTCATGTCACATACGACTTCCAAGTCAATCACCCGACCTTTGCCTGATTACTTATTCAGCATTCCTTTCTCTGTTATCTGCTATGCTAAGACTTTATACTTCTTGCCCAATACCTTGGGTACGATACGCTCCTCTACCTCCTAAAGAAAATCCTTTGATTTTCACCTAAAGATGAAAGATTTAAAGTTGTATTCCATATCGATCCATTCTATGGAGAGATTTTTTTTTATTATAAAATATAGTATACTAAAAATATTGTAATAACATACCATTACCCAGAATATATGTAAATGGAATAATATAGGTCCTGAAAATATAGATATATCACAAGTCCCGATAGAAAAAAAAAGAGAAGAAAAAAATACATGTCTGCGTAAAGCATATAAAAGGTAAACACTGGCACGTGAGTTTGTTATGCTAACTTGACAATCTGCTCGTGCGCGTATTCATTGAGAGGCTTACGCAACACATCTGAGTTCCAATACTACATGATGACGTAACGAAGTCCGTGCATAAGAATGCAACACTCTGACACCACGTGAGAAAATTATAAAAGCATTGTTCCACAAGAATGGATCTTGTCAAAATTTATGTCTCAATGACACACTAGCGAAGTAGTGTAATCGATCCTGCAAGCACTGACACTGTACAACACTGTTATGTATTTGGAAGTTAATATTTACAAAATCAGCAACGTTTGTGATACTCATCCGAGTTACACTTGCACACATATGTCATTATCGATGTAAATTTCACCGTCTTTTACTTTATTGTATCATTTAAATATCGCTGCCGTTTTTATTTATAATATATGTCAACTATCACAATAAATATTTAATTAGAAAATTTGAAGTTAATCAAAATATATACACTGTATCAATAACTGTCCTTGAGTAATAATATATGTACATGAATTTATGTATTTGAAAATAAGAATATAATAGTGTTCGATAGATAAAATCACAGCACTAACATTTGTCCATAAAATTAATGCTTGAGTTATCCTGATTCTCACAAAGAGTTCAAGTAAAATACCATAATTTTACTCTTGGTATCATCACTTAATAGTCTTTGCTCATAGCAATGAAGTTTCTTCTTGAACCAAACCACGTATATATGTATATATTAGTTCCTTGTGGCCGTGAAAAATGTTTTTCACTTTGATGCATGAACTTTGCAGCTACAATTATTGTCATTGATGAAAAACGTACAGTAGAAAACTGCATATCGTCGAATTGTGAATGTGAAGTATTTAGTTGTATGTAAATATTCCTTCAAAACAATGTATGTGTTATCAGCGTTGAATGTCAGGTCTCACTACTACTTGACTTCAGTAGGAGTTAATTAAAATAGAATGAAGGAGATCCGTGTTAAACGATTTGGTGCTTATCGACTGATTTCGCTGAACTACGTAATTAAAATTGATGAAAGGTCTAATTGTAATTCCTGTTTCCACGTGTCGAAAAAATAAAATAAAAATCTCAGAAATAAAAATCTTGAGAAATTCTCAAAAAAAAACGTAACGCAACTCCCATGCTGCGTTTGGGATCGAACCAAGAACCTCTAGATTTAATTGGGTGATGTAGCTATTCCTCATTCATCCCTCAGGTAGTTATCACTCGCTTGGCCTAAATGTGATAAATGCAAGAGGTTACCTTTTAAAGGAATGGCGATAGAAATTAGCTTAGATTAAATATGGGTTTTATACTCTCCATGACTGAACCGATATGGATTGGTTAAGGAAAGGATATTACTTGCCTTACAAATATATGGAGATTGTTCCTAGCTTGTCCTCTCAAGAAATCATTTCCTAATATAGTAACTTGATTAAAATCCTTAACGATTCTAAATGGATGAACAAATGTTTGGTTATGTATAGAAAATGGTAGTAACACAATTTCCTTAACCGTCAGTTGACTATTAGTGACCCCTCTAATCGCAGTATTTATATTAAATCGCTTGGCGTTGACTGGTATGTTCTTATCTCCCGTTACCGAAATTTGACTTCCACTATCCAGGATGAACTGTCGAATTTCCCCATCTACTTTCACATTGATGTAAATCAGATCTTCAGAAGGAAAAGTAGAGACCGTTAGACTTTTCCCCGAAGGTCCTACACCTAGGTCCCCTTCATATGTAGGTCTTACTCGTTTAAAATTGCTTCTGTTATTACGAAAAGTAGAGGAATTTGCATTAAGAACCTGATTAGTATGGTTATTTGGATCTTCGCGTCCCTGTTGTTGCTCCAAAAATGTTCGCGGCGATGAAGATGAAAAATGCGAACGCTGAAATCGAGGGTTACCGCCATTGCGCCATCGCCCCCTAGGCGAACGTTGCGACTGTGTGTCGAGATTATTATTGTGGTTGTTTTGCCAAGTATTTCTATTCTGAGCTCTATGATTACTATTATGATAATAGGTTCTTCTATTGTTTCTATCTCTATGTTCATATTCTCTAACTGTATATGAGAATGATGACTCAGTGAATGAACGTTTTTTCCGATGTTCTGCAAGTGCATTTACTTTAGCCTCAAGATTCTGAAATTGCAAAACTAAATCTGACTCATGAGACTGGAGTCCCGCGTTCGACTGTATTTGATCAAGGTCTTGTTGTAGTGCATTTAATCTTTCCTCGATCTCCCGATTAGCCTGAGAATAAATTATGTCAACATGATCATTGACCGTGCGCTGCAACGGGATAGCTTGCTGAGTCGGCATGTAGGCTCGACTCGATTCAGAACACGACAGAGCTTTCATTGCCTCACATTCAGTTTCTATAATTTGCCGTTTTTGCACAAGATATTTGAATTGTTCAACATTTTTCAGGTCTCGTAACATTTCATGCACTGAATCATATTCCCTGTTATAAACTTCCTTCATAAAGTTAGGTTGTAACCCCCCGCTTATTTGCTTAATTTGCTCACTAATTTCCATGGCAGGATCTAATTTTAATAACAATAACTGTTTTTCTCTCACATATTTTGAAACAGGTTCATTTTCCTGATGGAAGCGTAATCTGATTTGTTCTTCTAATTGAAAAGTGTCACCAGGTTCCGTAAATTCTTCCACAATTTTAGTTTTTAAAGTTACAAAATCTATATCCTGTGCTTCCTGAGTTCGACTCCAAGTATTGAACCATTCCAATGCTGAATCAGCCAAAAATGCCGGTAGCAATTGCCTTTTCTTTAAGTCATTCCACTCATTAAGAATAGCTAAACTTTCAAATTTGTCAATGAATTTTAATACATCCTCGTGAATGTTACCTTGAAACTGGATAGTTTCGAGAATGTTGGGGTGAATAAATCTAGATTGCGCCATGATTTTATGATTAGCCTATGCGCAGGAAAAATGCTTGATTGGCTTAAAATTAGCACTAAGTTGCTTGTTTTCTTTTCTCATCCCCCCGTGGCTTTGACAGGACATTATCAGCAATTCAATTGTTTACTCTCCCGGAAATTTGATAAGTTAGGTTCAACAATCGCGTAACAGAGTGACGACAGTACCGAACACATCTTTAAAATATTTAACCAACCTTTATGCAACATCCTAATGTTAATTCTCATCTTTTCACAAGCCAATCGCCGAATAACCTAGTTAAAACTCTACTCTTATTTATTTGCGCCTTACCGCGTAGCATATTGCTAGGCCTACCTTTTGCTTTCTTTTCTTGATATTTGGTAATAATTGATTATTAACACAACGTGAAGCGCTAACAAGTGAAAATTCCGGCGCCATATCGCACGTACATAATTATAAAAGCTAGAAGGCTCTATTATTTTCATCATATTTCGGAATGAAATAGATGAAAATCGCAGTATTTCACGTACTGCAGTGTTTTCTCATCACATTTGCAAAAACATTGATGAGAAGCCCTAAGCAGACTCCACCACGTAACACAACTCCCATGCTGCGTTTGGGATCGAACCTAGAACCTCTAGATTTAATTGGGTGATGTAGTTATTTGTTATTCATCTCTCAGATGGTTATCACTCGCTTGGCCTAAATGTGATAAATGCAAGAGGTTACCTTTTAAAGGAATGGCGATAGAAATTAGCTTAGATTGGATATGGGTTTTATACTCTCCATGACTGAACCGATATGGATTGGTTGAGGAAAGGATATTACTTGCCTTACAAATATATGGAGATTGTTCCTAGCTTGTCCTCTCAACTATCACTTGTCTCTTGTCACACACCATCGTCCAATAGTCGTTCCCCACTTTGCTCCTCTCTCACAATCCGCAGACCTTACTCTCTCTCCTATCCTCGCCAACTGATCACACCTCCTGACAATTCCAACACTCATGTCACATACGACTTCCAAGTCAATCACCCGACCTTTGCCTGATTACTTATTCAGCATTCCTTTCTCTGTTATCTGCTATGCTAAGACTTTATACTTCTTGCCCAATACCTTGGGTACGATACGGAGAATTTAAATTCCTGCATCTTTACACAAGCTGAAAATACAAGTCAGATATATGGTGGGGAGTTTTATGAACTGATAGTGAACAATAAATTTGTTCTTATGAAGATTCGTTCTTGTGATAAACACTTCTGGCATTCCTCAACTTCATCGTCGGGCTAACATCAAAGGTTGATCTAAGAGACCAGAAACATTATTATATGTAAGTCACACCGAGATTATAATAATTAATACTTTTTGACATATTTCTTTCATTGTTTATGATTAGTAACAATAATTTTATAATTATCCCTAATCGATTTTTCAGAAGGAAAAACTGACCTTCTTGGGTTATTTTGGGTGAAAATATTATGGTCACCCTACTATAAGGGGTGTGGAGTCATGGCCCCACACTTTCTTGATCATAGCCGAAGGTGAGGATAATGTGGTCAGCACCACGCCCGTGGCCTCCTTTGCCCCCCGGAGTTTCCTCCAGGTACCCACTTGATACGACGCTGGGTGGGCTCCGGAGCCGCTTCAACAAATGGAAATAATACCGGTTCTCCCTCTACATAGCTATATTATTAAATATGTCATTCTATCACCTATGTGAATTATAGTAATATGTTTTGCGATTACTTAACAGCGTTTATTGTTCTGACAAAGAAAATATATCAAAAGTATTTCTCTGGATATATTCCAACCTGATAAACGACATAGTTACATTCAAACAATGGCCGATTGACATCGTGGGTTAGATTACATGAAGCTTTTCAACAATGAGTTCATATCATTGCGTTTATCTGAACATTAAAGAGACTATCTGAACATTCTAGAGACTTGAATATAATACTAGAATAGCAGTTTTGACGGGGAAATGCCTCAGAACCAAAAGTGATTCCTGTAGATCTTTATTGAGTAAGGGACATTTAAGATATGATTATTGCCCGTTTAGCCTTATTGCGTTTTCACTCCCACCCCCAATACAATTTCGCGATTAATGTGACATTAACTTTCTAAGACTATACGGACATCCCATTTCGCATTACACACAAAGCATTTCCCACCAGCCAATATTATCGACATGAAGGGTCATTATCATTAATGTAATAAAAAACCGTGCTACATTGATATAACATGAATTTATCGCGTGTTTCTTGGACTCATACTAAGAAACTAACCTAACCTAACCTAACCGACAGGACAATGGGAGCCAAGGTAGGCAGCATCACAAGCTCTGCGCTCCCATTATGAATTACCCTTCAAGTCGATAATATTCCGAGGTGGGAAATTTTTGTGTGTAAGGCGAAGCAAGATAAGGCGAAATGGGATGTCCCGTTTCGACTTAGAAAGTTCGTGTCACATAAATCATTTGAAATTGTATTGGGAGAGGTGAAAACGCAATAAGGCGAAATGGGATAAGGCGAAAGGGGAGAACATGTAAGAATGTTTCGTGAATGTAAATGTGTCGCGATCGTGTCGAAGGGATTCCATCGTGTGCAATGGCTTGATTGAATGGTTATGGCTACAGTTCATAGGTGTACATTTCCAAGATTTTGTGTCTGTTGCACCGCGTCACGATGTATGCAGACGTGCGGAACGTATTCGAATTTTCGATTGCGAGGACGGTACAGTAGAAAGTTGCTTTTTACTCTCCCGGTGAGGAGGGATCACTTATGAGGATGCTGCTCTAGGAATCTCAGGTTTCTCTTGGAGTTCCAGGATAGATAAATCCTTCTGGAGGTAAAAAGCGTATTTGTATTTTCATGTAATCAACAGGAAAATTATTGTGGAAGAAAAAGTGCTTATGTTGGAAATCGTAATTGTCTTTTGGAAATTGGAAGTTTTTGGATAATCTGTCTTTGATGTTGTGCTCATACTGTCTGTGTGTCCTCCACGATGGCGCGGTTGTAGCGCCGTCCCCAAGTAGTCAAGGGGTCCCTGGAGTCACATAGCGGTTCGGATCAAATTCTATACTGTAGGTCCAGTCCCGATTAGACTTACTGTGCATAAAGTGGACTTAAAACACCAAAACAAAGCATACTGTTTGTGAAATTAAGTCACACGTGGTAGAATGATTTGAATAAAGATTTTGTTAATCGTAAATGTCAGGCGACAAATAAACAGATTTATACTATTGAACTTATGAAAGAAAATAAAGAATACGTAGGCAAGATGATTATATAAATTTGATTTGAATGTGTCACACTTGGTGTCTTTTTGGCGTCACTTGGCCGAACTTAAATTAAAGTTTTTGGTCGAGGAACCTCACTTAAAAGTCTAGTCTCACATAAGTTTCAGCTCTCTGTATACTTCACGCCATCATTTATTAGTGCATGTACACAATAAGTATGTTCTTTATAATGTTGTTTAATTCAGACCTTCTTTTCAGCCACGTATGGTAATTATTTTAATAAAATGTTGAATTTATCCTTAAACCTAAATAGAGATCAAGAATAGTACACCTCTTTTGAGTAACGCAATAACATAGAAGGTTCCGAATTTTTGATACTTCGGAATTTTTCGTTCCTTAATAAATTTTTTCAATACACATTTTCTGAAGATCAGATAGCGTCATGATATTTATAGAGTTCCAGTTCAGCTCAGTTATTTTTATGAGATCCCTACCTGTATATGAAAATAAACAATATATCGTTAAGCATTTTTTTAAAAGATACAACGCTGCTCATTAAATGTTGACAATACAACATGTTGCTGTTCATTACTCTGTTTCTGATTTGCTGATAGGTGGCACTGGACTACAATCTGAATCAACGAAACCTAGAATGGTGGTGGTTAATGTTCCAATTATAATCATACATACATGTAGTATATAAGTAAAAAGAGAAAGGTATGCATTAAATTAAGGGAAGTCTATTAGCTGTTGGCAAACATGTATAAGATTATTAAGATATTAAACCAACTCAGTTCATCCCTCTCTCACAAGTCACACATTTTTGAGTTGGTCACACTTCTAGATAACTGCATTTAACAACATTCTCTAACCTACAAGAAAATGTTGAACATTGGACAGTGTTTGCCATTGTCTTCGGAAAGTTCTTTTTCTGCAATGACTGGACAAGACAGGTTTTTACCTTAGCGCTGTTGAACACAGAAAGGAAATTTTAGAGGACAGAAATAGAAATCTTCAGGAATTTACACAGAAGAGCAAAGAAAAATAGCACTTCTATTCAAGTTTTAGATAAGATAATTAGAGTATTGTTGTAATCATGTTTTAATAGATAAGAGACACTCCTCAACAATTATAGATGTAATAAGCCAAAGAGGACCAAACTGTGATTCAGACCATTTTCTGGTAAAAATTAAACTAAGAGCAAGATTAAGCAATAACCCAATCAAACAGAACATACGAAGAACAAAATGGAATTATACAAAACTTGACTACCAAGAAAACAAGGTGAATTACCAAATAGCAATTAAAAATAAGTTACAACAAAATACTCAAGAAGAAACAATAGAAGGGAAGTGGAAAAGAATTAAAAAAGTGTAAAACAGAAGCTACAGAAGAAGTAATAGGCAAAGAGAAGAAAGAGTGGTTTGATGGAGAATGTCAGCAAATAATTAACCAAAAAAATGTTGCAAGAATGAAGATGCTGCAAAGAGAAACAAGAAGCAGTTGTAACAAATACAAAGAACTAAGGCAACAGGCAAACAATTTATGTAAGAAAAAGAAAAAAGAATGGATACGAAAGAATATCCAAGAAATAGAACAACTTAGTCAACAGTCAGAGATTAGAAAGTACTATGCAGCAATAAAGAGAATAAATAAAGGATATCAACCCAAAGAGATAGGATGTAAAAGGAGAGACGGGGAAATAATAGGAGAAAAAAAAATGTACTAGAAAGATGGACAGAACACTTCCAAGAACAATTATACAATGAAATATATAGAGAAGAACAAATAGAAAATAACGATGAACAAAACACAGAAGGAACGCCAACAAGAGAAGTTGAGAAGATAATAAAAGATTTAAAAAACAATAAATCACCAGGAGAAGATGTAATAACAACAGAAATATTAAAATATTCTGGACCAAATATGATAGAAGAAATATACAAAATGATAAAACAAATCTGGCAAGAAGAATACATACCAGTAGCATGAAATACTGGAATATTGTGCCCAATACACAAGAAAGGTGACAAAACAGAATGTAGTAATTATAGAGGCATCATGTTACTTCATACAACTTACAAAATATTGACCAGCATCATACATACAACATTAACAGCAATAACAGAAATATAATAGGAGAATACCAATTAGGCTTTAGACAAGGAAGAAGCGCAATAGATCAATTATTCACTGTAACGGTCCGCCCTGGAGCGTACTTGGTTCGATGGGTCTATTGAGCCTCGGCTTCACACTCAGTATCGCTTCGGGGCTTGAGTCTCCTCGGCTCAAGGTTCGGGTTATTCCGGCTTCTTCAATCCTCGATGTAAGGTCCCTCGTAATTCTAGGTCAAAGGTTCTCAATGTACTTATAGATCTTGACCAAGATTCTATAAGCAATCAACAATCCTTTTTCCCACTAGGTTCTGTCGATATTCAGTTAAGTATCCAACTTCCTTTTCTCTTTTCAGCCTCTGACCAGAGAACTGAAAATTAATCTGTGACCACAGAATAAGAAAAGGTGTTCCCTGACCAGGGACACAAACGTTGACTACTAACAGTCTATCGACCGATCCCGAATTCTGGTATATCCTACGACAATCACAATTATCTCAATTATATCTCCTGACCAGGAGCATAGAACCGAGAGAACATAAGCCTTCTGACCAGAAGAGCTAAGTAATTGTCCCAAGGTAATCCAGAATAAACTAATTTCTAGTAGCGACGTGGAAGTAAACGCAGAAATTCGGGTGTGAAAAGAAAAGACGGTTATACGAGTTCCGTATTTATCTGGAGTTCGAATACAAAGGCCCCGGGCCACCGAGCTTTGTTGCTTATATAGGATTTCTCGGTGCCGTGAAGGATTTACCAACTTTTTTCTTAACATCTATTTTACATTACAATAAAATACATATTAATAAAATATCAATGAGGAACATAATTAGCTACATGCAGAAATTACTATTTTTAACCTTTTGTGAATATTAAATATGCAATATAATTTTAATTGTTACACTCAGCATTTAATTTGACTAGGGAGTATGGCTTCTTCCAACTCCCCTCTCTCCCTGCAACGGCCACGAGAAAAGACAACAAAGAAAAGAAAGAAAGTTTACAACGTTAAAATGTTAAGCAAAATTTCTTTAAATACAGGTTTTGTCTTGCGCGGGCATAACTTTCGTTTACCTTAACATAACTAAATTCTGATTGCACCGTCTTGTAGTAAAAGAATCAGAGATTAATATGATATTAGTTAAATTATTGTCCGCCAAGAGACACGACTGATATAGCGTGGGGAAGACAGTCTAATCTTTCGTCTTTTCCCCGGTTTCAACGTTTACATAAAGTTGAGTCTGCCTGGCTTCTACACAATAGCGATTGCTTTCTCGCATTGTTGTCCCCGATAATGAAATTCCAGCTCAGCTTGCTGGCAGAAAGAAACAAACTCTTTGAACTTATATTTAACATCTGGATGTATACTCTATATACGAGGTGGGTTCCACTTTTCTTGGTAATTAACCAATAACACCCAAAAATTATAAATACCAAACAAAGGAAAATATTAAGTTTATATACATCCTTGTAACGTGAACACTGCTACACGTTACAATTGCCCCGCCTCCTACGAGAAAATTTGAACAATTTTCTCTTTCACAGAAAAATTGTGAAAATTTTCAAAACTTCACTTAATGTTCAGAAACAATTCACTGACAACTCTTGACGTTCCACACTAGTCACAAGAAATCTGGCTTTCTCCGAGTATTTCTCTCCGTCGTTCCTGGGCACAGGTGAACTTCTTTAGGTTCTGGTAGTTAACCCGATCAACAGGGTCCTTTTCTAAAGCTTCGCGCTAAGCCACTGGGATCGGATATGGATTCCTAAACACTAGCTCAAAATCCTTCAACCATATCTCACAATGAACATTTTTATCATAGGCAGGTCTTTGTGAAAATACGTGGTGATGTTTCATAAGCAAATGGAACAAACTATCCTGTTCACTCTTGGACAAGAATTGACTTTCTTCAACCTTTTCTATAATTTTATCTTCACTGGCACTCCACTTATCCAACACAGCGATGTTTAATCTGGCTTCCTTGCTTAAGCGGAATGGAACTTAAGCAAGATTCCCATTTAAACCTTGGTTAGTGGAAACTACTGGAGCACTCCAATAGTACTGACGAGTCTGCTCAAGCGCTTGTTGTTGTTCAAAGGTCCTCGGGAACTCTGATTTATGTGTCTGAGACCCCGAAGTTGTGAATTGCCCGTTAGGAAAATCATAGGTTCTTCTTGGAGGAGGAGATGCTGAGTTTCTTCTTCTCTCGATGTAACCTCCTTCTGGTGCTCTCGTTTCGGGATCAGATCTGAGCTCTGGTGTATTAGGCCGACTCCTATACCACGTCCTTTCTCTAAATTCCCTAGTTTGACAGTAACCATTATTAGCTGTCATTGGTTCCTCGTGGTTACGGACGTCGTTATTAAAGTTTCTCCCCGCAGGGCCGTGGTTTTCTCGGACGACTTGTCTTACTGCTGTATTTCTCTGCAGTGGTTGCTGGTTTCTAAACCTTCCATTATTACTGTTCCCAGCTTCATTTCTCTTGAACCAATCTGCTCTCCAGCTTTCGGACTCTTCATTCACTTCATATCTTTTCAGAAACGCTGCTAACTCTTCCATTGTCTTCGGTGGGTTAACGAGGCAAAGCTGTCTGACTTTATAAGACATCTGTCTAATTATCATATTCACGACTTCACTTTCTATGAGTACTGGAGAAAGATTCTTAAAACCAGCATAGATTCCCCACGCATACTCTTCCATGGTTTGACCCTGGCCTTTATAGTACTTTCTATTTCTCAAGACGTCCAGTTGTCTTTGTTTTGCTTCCTCTGAAGCAAACGTAGCAGTAAACGTTTTACAAAACCCATTGTAGTCCCTAAACTCTTCGTAATGGGCCTGGAACCAATGCTCGGCTTGTCCGGTAAACAATCTGGATAGTAACTGGAGACGATATTTCTGTGGAACTTGCATAAGCTCAAAGTTAACATTTAGTTCCTTCAAATACTTCTGTGCACTCTGAGCTTCAATGTTACCACTGAACTTAGGGAGTTGATTTAAGTCAGATATCCGAGGTAATTTTCCATATCGTCCTTCGATCCTTTTATCAAATTCCGAATCTGAAGATGGAGTTGAGTACCTTCCGCGTCTTCGCCTCTTATGACGAATCCTTCCCGGTGGTCTTTCGTCCTCGGGGGAGGAATCACAAGAAGTTCTCTTCCGATTTTTTTCTGTCTTCGAGGTTTTTCCAAACCTACCAGCATCAGAGTTTCCAATGGAGTTCAGAGCTTTACTGTGATTAATTCTTTCTTCCATACTTCGAACAATTAGATCTTCCACTGTGGGCCTAACATTATTCTTCCTCGAGATCTTTCTCTTACTCGGAGGTCCGCGTGCACCCTCACACCCGACGTAATCTGACGTCTCTCCAGCTGACTGATGGTTATCAAAGCCATAAGGTGACTTAACAGCGGTTTCCTGTTGAGTTGAATCTACGCGAAGTCCTTGAAGTCTGTCTCTCAAGGAGCTTATGTTTTGTTGCATGTTTAATTTCAGCTGACGTAACTCGGTGGCCACACAAGTGTTATTCTTTGCAATGTTATCCACTTCTTCACGAACGCTGGTTATATTGTGGGTTACTTCTTCACGGAAGCTGGAAATACTAGTATTTATCTCTTCACAGAAAGAGGAAACCTTACTCTCTCCTTGACGTAGTTCTTCACCAAAATTCTCTAACCTCTCAAAGCACTCAGCAACCTTAGAACTTACTTCCTCATTTTTGCCTAGATAAGCAGTCATCTGTTCCTTAATCTCGGTTACACTCACTCCCAGAGTGTCCATGGAACGAGTAATTCCTTCTATTTCACGCTCTCGCTCAACTGTAAGCGTTGTGTGGAGTACCTCCCACTTCTCATTATTTTGGGACTGTTCCTTGCTTAGAGTTTCATGAAGCTGTTTCCACCGTTCTTCATTTTCAGATCTATCAGCTTGTCGTTTTCTTTCTTCTTCTGCTTTCTTTTCTTGTCGCTTTCTTTCTTCTTCTGCTTTCTCTTCTTGTCGCTTTCTTTCTTCTTCGGCTTTCTCTTCTTGTCGCTTTCTTTCTTCTTCGACTTTCTCTTCTTGCCGCTTTCTTTCTTCTTCGGCTTTCTCTTCTTGCCGCTTTCTTTCTTCATCTGCTTTCTCTTTTCTTAATATACTCCAGAACTGTTGACACCTGTTCTCTTCAGCGATTTTTTTAGCTTTCTCTTCAGCCTTTTCTATTTGACGTTTTCTTTCTTCTTCTACTTTCTCTTCATGTCGCTTTCTTTCTTCTTCTGCTTTCTCTTCACGTCGCTTTCTTTCTTCTTCTGCTTTCTCTTCACGTCGCTTTCTTTCTTCTTCTGCTTTCTCTCCACGTCGCTTTCTTTCTTCTTCTGCTTTTTCTTTTTTTCTTTTCCTCTCTTCCATTTCGGACCAAACTGTCAACCACGGAAGAAGTTCAATAGCAGGTTCCTTATTCTCATCTTCATCGCCCTGGCAACCTTTACACCGGACGGCATCTAAATTATGCCCTTCCACGGATTCAGCTTCAAATTCACAAACAAAATGCTTCCACTGGCTGCAGGAAATGCACCTAAATGCCCCCTTATCTTCATCTTGATCGGAGCAACAATCAAAGTGCAAAATTCCGTCTTCCTCTACAATCGTCGGCAATGAATTGCGTTTAGACTTTCTTGTTGCCATGTCGATGTTTCGTAATTTCAGAAGAACCACCGGATATATACTTCGAGCTCCAAACGTTGCAGCGCCACTTGTAACGGTCCGCCCTGGAGCGTACTTGGTTCGATGGGTCTATTGAGCCTCGGCTTCACACTCAGTATCGCTTCGGGGCTTGAGTCTCCTCGGCTCAAGGTTCGGGTTATTCCGGCTTCTTCAATCCTCGATGTAAGGTCCCTCGTAATTCTAGGTCAAAGGTTCTCAATGTACTTATAGATCTTGACCAAGATTCTATAAGCAATCAACAATCCTTTTTCCCACTAGGTTCTGTCGATATTCAGTTAAGTATCCAACTTCCTTTTCTCTTTTCAGCCTCTGACCAGAGAACTGAAAATTAATCTGTGACCACAGAATAAGAAAAGGTGTTCCCTGACCAGGGACACAAACGTTGACTACTAACAGTCTATCGACCGATCCCGAATTCTGGTATATCCTACGACAATCACAATTATCTCAATTATATCTCCTGACCAGGAGCATAGAACCGAGAGAACATAAGCCTTCTGACCAGAAGAGCTAAGTAATTGTCCCAAGGTAATCCAGAATAAACTAATTTCTAGTAGCGACGTGGAAGTAAACGCAGAAATTCGGGTGTGAAAAGAAAAGACGGTTATACGAGTTCCGTATTTATCTGGAGTTCGAATACAAAGGCCCCGGGCCACCGAGCTTTGTTGCTTATATAGGATTTCTCGGTGCCGTGAAGGATTTACCAACTTTTTTCTTAACATCTATTTTACATTACAATAAAATACATATTAATAAAATATCAATGAGGAACATAATTAGCTACATGCAGAAATTACTATTTTTAACCTTTTGTGAATATTAAATATGCAATATAATTTTAATTGTTACACTCAGCATTTAATTTGACTAGGGAGTATGGCTTCTTCCAACTCCCCTCTCTCCCTGCAACGGCCACGAGAAAAGACAACAAAGAAAAGAAAGAAAGTTTACAACGTTAAAATGCTAAGCAAAATTTCTTTAAATACAGGTTTTGTCTTGCGCGGGCATAACTTTCGTTTACCTTAACATAACTAAATTCTGATTGCACCGTCTTGTAGTAAAAGAATCAGAGATTAATATGATATTAGTTAAATTATTGTCCGCCAAGAGACACGACTGATATAGCGTGGGGAAGACAGTCTAATCTTTCGTCTTTTCCCCGGTTTCAACGTTTACATAAAGTTGAGTCTGCCTGGCTTCTACACAATAGCGATTGCTTTCTCGCATTGTTGTCCCCGATAATGAAATTCCAGCTCAGCTTGCTGGCAGAAAGAAACAAACTCTTTGAACTTATATTTAACATCTGGATGTATACTCTATATACGAGGTGGGTTCCACTTTTCTTGGTAATTAACCAATAACACCCAAAAATTATAAATACCAAACAAAGGAAAATATTAAGTTTATATACATCCTTGTAACGTGAACACTGCTACACGTTACATCACAATAAGACAAATAATGGGAAAACATTATGAACATAATATAAATCTCTACATGTTATTCATAGATTTTCGTAGTGCTTTTGACAGTATTAAAATACATAAATTAATACAAATTATGGCAGAATTACAAATACCTAATAAATTGATTAGATTAACAAACATGACACTACAACGCACATATTTTAAAGTCAAAATATGGAGCGATATGGGTGAACTAACAGAATATAACACAGGTGCAAAACAAGGAAATGGACTATCTGCATACTTATTTAACATAGCACTACATGCAATAATAAGCAAAATAGACAAAAGAGGAACAATATTTACAAAACTCAGCCAAATTAACGCATATGCCGACGACGTAGTTATAATATCCAGAACAGAAGAATAATTAAAGAGAACATACAGGATATTAGAGGAAGAAGCAAATAAAATTGGGCTACAGACAAACATGAATAAAACCAAATTCCTACTGCTGACTCCAAAGCAAGATGGAAAACGTTACCACCAATTTACAATAGATGACAAGAAATTTGAAGCGGTAACAAACTTCAAGTATCTTGGAATGACTATAAATGACCAAAATAACATGCACGATGCAATTAGAGAAATAATAAATGCAGGGAACAAAGCATATTATGCCAACATACAATTACTAAAAAGCAAGTTAATTAGCAGATATGCCAAACTATTGATTTGTAAAACACTTATTAGACCAGTAATAACTTACAGTGCTGAGGTATGGACAATGAGTGTAGAAGATGAACAGCAATTAAGGAAAACTGAAAGAAGAATAATCAGAAAAATATATGGACCAATCAAGGATGGAGATTTCTGGAGAAGTCGAAACAATGAAGAGATAAATTCCATCTTAAACCAAAAGGATATAGTAAGATTTATTAAAGCCAGAAGATTTAGTTGGATGGGTCATATAGAACGTATGAATAAGGATAGAATGCCGCGAAGAATCATGTATGAGAGAATGTACTCCACAAGAAGAAGAGGCAGACACAAACTAAGATGGCGGGATAGTGTCGTACAAGATCTACAAAGAATGGGAGTCCATGGATGGAGGGAGAATATATTGGACCGAAATGCTTGGAGGCCGATAGTGCAGGAGGCCAAAGCTCACCCAGAGCTGTAGAGCCAATTGGTAAGGTAAGGTAAGGTAAGGTAACTATTGGTGTAATATCTTAAATATTTTTACGAATCTGATAGCAAGTGGTTCACAGTTGGGAATTAGGAAAATGCTGAATTTCGTGTTGAGAAATTAAGGGAATTTAAATTTTCACTAATCCATTATCCACGAAGATATTGGTTTTATTTGTCCAGCAGCATTATAATTTGATTCTTACCATGAATACAGGATTACATATTTATATTATAGCATGTTAATTTATATACCTTCTATATTCTAAAGAATAAATATGTTCTTTAATAAATTGTTAACCATCTATAACAATATATTTATACCTCTTATAAAAGTGACACTCCATGTCAAGACAATTCCATTTCTTACGATACGATGATGGGGAGATCACCTAGTTTCCAAAGAGAACGCCCATAATAATCTAGGCAGTGGATAAAGCACGAGTAATGTTAGCTCCCTTTAGCTCCTTCCTCCCCCTCCCCCGTCCCATTTAGAGAGATGACTCTTTGGCCCTTGCTTTCATTTATTCCTTTCATTCCTTTGTGTTAATATCTTATCTTCTTCTCTCTTCCTACATTTTCTCAATTTCATTTCTCTTCCTTTATATCACACGTATTCTCGTCGCTTCTCTCACTCTTCTCACTACTTCCCCTACTTTCGTCTCTCTGTTTCCATTCTACCTTTTCTTTTCTATAGTTTTCTTTCCTTATACTCACTTGTCTCCTCTTTGTTTCTGTACATGATCCATCACTAACTTAACTCATTTTCCTACATCGTCTTTCGAGCCCTCTTTTCATTTAATTTTGTCCCAATCCAATTTTCCTTTTCTCCAGTGCTACTTTCTTACGATCTTATCCGTTCTCTGCACTTCTACTGTATTCACTGTTCTCGAGCTGAGCTCTAGAGCTCAGAGTGGTTATATCTACGCTCTAAGACGTAAGGGATCACAGTTTCGAATGGGTGTTCTTTGCGATTGGCCCTTCATCAATTTCATCATATCAACACTCATCAACATCTTCGCGATTAGTGACAAATGGTAGAGAAGAGAAGTAAAATAAACCAATTCAATCAATCACTTCACTTACTATTTTAGGATCCAGAAAAGTCGACAACTTTCAATCTTTGTTTAAATGAATTTTCATAATTCACTCAGCAGAAAAGTATAACTTCATTCCGAGATACTGAGGTCAAATTGAAGCTTCTATTTGAACACTAAATAACCATTTTTTTACCACAAACAACAAGAATTGAATCTCACCACGTGTCGCCTACCCGGCGTTTGTTTACCTTAAAATCCCCACTAGCACGACCAGTCACTCCCATTATTGGCCGTCCAAGTCAAGAGTGACAGAAAAGCTACGATAAATATCAATAATTAATTAAACCATTTATTGACTTTTGTGTTTTAGATTGTTTACATAATGTGAGGTTCAATTTACGTCCCACATCAGTCACAGAATTGCTTCAATGTGTGTCATTCATAATGTTAAACCATCAGTTCTTCTAAAATTGTAAAAATAACTTTCGTGATCAAGGAAAAATTGAGTTTTGGTCTTTATGTCCAACTTTATGCACATAAACGCCATTCTGGACTGGACATACAGTTGGATCCTAACCACTGTGTGCTTCCAGCGGGAATCGAACCTTGGGACCCTTGATTACAATTGATTGATTGAGTGTTTTAAGTCCACTTTATGCAGTAAGGCTAATCGGAATTGGACCTACAGTTTAAAGTGAAATCCGAACCACTATGTGCCTCCACCGGGTATCGAACCCAGGACCCCTTGAAGGCGACCAGGCTACCACTGCGCTATCGGGGAGACCTCCCTTGATTACAAGGCGACGACGTTACCACTATGCAATCGGCCTGATAATACAATATACACCAACGGTATATCGGTGTATTGCTTGGCACTGTTAGCAATAATGGGTGAGAGTGTACAACGCGCAAACTAAAACTTCCTTCATGTGTCAATAACTTTGATGAACTTCTCTGTTACTTTCCAGGACTGTTGGTCAGTGCCATGGCCGTCATGGAAACAATACTTAATGGCATGAAGAAGTCGATTTCCAAGTCGGCTACTGCCATGAATGATTTCGTGGAACTACTCCACGAGTACACAGCGAAAGCCCTGTTGCTGTTCAGTGTCATCCACGTTGGAATTCAGGCATACGGTCGACCAGCGGAATGCATGTTGAAACCAGTAGATGCCGGAGCGACTTCGGTGGTGGAGGAGTACTGTTGGTTCTCCCAGTATCACAGGTTACCACCAAACTCCAGCATCTACATGGGAAGAGAGCGCGAGACTCACCACCTGTGGATACCCGTCTTTCTCCTCTTCCAAAGTTGCCTCTTCTTTGTGACCTTCGGCTTGTGTAGAGTTGGCTGGCAGGTCTCATCTTGGATGAGACGCGGCGCACGGGATGCACTAGAGAGAAGCAGAGCTACTCTGGAATCGCGAATCGTATACTCCATTTGCCACGCAATGCTCAAGGAGAATGTATTGATGAATTTTCAATTCGTCGATTGTTTCTTCTCGAAAACCTTCACTAAATACTGTTTTCGGGCCATGCGGATTCCTTTCCTGGAAAAAACAACGGGGAGAGACATCATGCAGAAAGTTCTTCCGCGCACCCTGCTGTGTTCAGTTGACCACTACGGTCTGGTAGAAAAGAAGGTTTTGTGCACCTTAACTATCAATGTGCTGAGCGAGAATTTGCTTTTCAGTCTCTGGTACTGGTATTACATCCTTGAATTCATCGTACTCAAGGTCATATACATCGACGTCGCCCTAATATTTATGCTCTATATGAACCATCATCAAATTTTAGTCCAATAGACCGTCGTAAGCCACAATGTTCAACCAGAAGAGGTGATAAAGAATAATGATATTATACTCATTTTACACTTCATGTGCGCTTGCCCAAAAAACTAGCAGCTGTAAATCATAATGCTAATTATTACGAGGAAGAAATGGGAAGTGGAGACGATCTCCTACTCTCTGCGGGAGATGACTTATCTTAAAAATGCGAACCTCTAAATTCTAACTTTGGACGTAGTGTAGTAATCGTTGTTTCCAAAGGATTATTTGAAGACAAAGACAAAATTTGTTGTTTCATTCTCAATGTGTTTTTCACCGGAAAGGAATGTGATCCATTTCTTAATGAAAGGGAACCCAATTCATTTTTATTGGACACAATATAATAATTGAAGACTAAAATTGGTAAACGCTGTAAGTGCCACAAGAATTCAAACCCCGTTTTCCACGTTAAACTGTGAAATGTGCCATGCTTTATAATGTGGTAAACGTGAAATGAGGCTGGTAGCTCTCTAAGTTGTTCAAAGGGCATGTAAAGAGGGCACTAGTGTGCACGTTCTTATGGGCTGATGTGCGGAACGATGCGATTTCCCAACACTTTTGCTTTCGGCACTTACAACGTTTATCACATTTAGTCCTCAATTCTTGATAACAAAACACTTCTCACATTCTCCTGCATTGAATATCAAAATTATTCCTCGTTCCATGCAACTTATCAAGATCAAAGATTCACAGTGTATTATTTATCTTAATTACATGTTCTATACACTTCTAGTCAGCAGTTATAAAATCAGTTAAGCGCTGTAATCAAATTAATGTACGTCTGAAACAGCATTCTTTGTCAATCATATGTAATTCCAAAATTGTTTCATTTACCTGAAAAGATGTATATACTGATTTATTTCAATAAATTATCCATGTATAAGACGTTGCAACATTCAAATCAAAATCCTCTCCTCTAGATACTTAAACTTAACATTATTATTGTTAAAAAGACAATGCTCTAGTACAAAATACTGTAACATAAGTGGCCACCTTTTTTCGCTTAGATCTAAAAAACGTATGAAATTATAATCTATCATTGTATTTATCCTGATATGAAGTTCTAGAGCAGCAAGTGCAAATGTTATTGACCACAACAAAATGGGATTAAAATGGATAGCTGATTTTTGATAATACACTATTTCCTTTCTTCTTTTATGAGCCAGGAACCGTGTGTTTTAAATAGCCAAACAAAGTTAATTTTCTGCAATTTGGTATCATATCTTGTGATTAGAAACTCTTAATATGCAAGCAAACTAAACCACAATCCATATGCAGTAACTCCAACAACTCTGATAATTTCCATTTTCACTTGTATTTCGGTATGTTTCTCGATCACATAACCAGCAAACGCAAAAAACTGATTTTATAGCAGAAAATATATTTTAAAGTTATCTTGCTGATTTTGTGTTTAGCATGATTAATACAGGGAAAGTCAGAAAGAATGAAACAACTTTACACCTTTAATATGGGGTAACTGCTTACGAAACTCCGAAAGTTTCATTCTCACTTGAAGCTCATTTCACTTTTTCACTAGTATCGCTAGCGTGCCTAAAAGGTGAGCATTCTTTTTGGGAGTTAGCAAAGACTCATTCTATAACAATGCTGCTCGATTGATTGATAGCAGTAGCGGCGATTAGGGGGGGTGAGGGGTGCAGTTGCTCCCCCCTTTTCGCCACTTTTGCCCCCACACGATATTAAATCTTATCTACAAAGAGAAATATACTGTGTTTGCCCCCCTAGTTTTGCCACCTTGCCCTCCCCCACCGGTTTTGGGACCCTATCGCCGCCACTGATTAATAAGGTTTATTTAACTTAGCTTCTCTGCCACTTTCCCGATATTTATGAATATTCCGAAATTTATGAATCGACCTCACAAACACCCACGCCCAGCTCGTGATTCGGACACGAGACCTCTGGTGCCGTCGTGTGATGTGCTAATCATTCCGCCACGGAGGAAGTGGGAATAACGATGGAGCAAAGACATTTCTGAACGCGTTTCGGTCGTAATCCACCATACAAGGGACCGCCCAGTGCCCTTCCCTTTACACACAGAAGCTCTTCAACTTTTTTGGTACAGTCACGGACACTTCTGGGTTGTTGCAATTCCATTGATTCTCAATGGGTTAGTTACAACCCAGATAGTTTGATAGTTGCTCACTATCAAAATGGTCTTGTTCCATTTTCTATCGTAAACAGTTACGTCATAATAATTGTGTAAGGTTGTTTCATTCTTTTTGACTTACCTTGTAAGAAATTTATATACGTACATATCATCAATAAACTGACACATTTGTAGTATTAAATGTTGGCGGGAGCGCTGCATGTAGCATCATCTCTCTTTCTTATTTGTGGGTTCGATGTGACGTTAGTGAGCCTCAGTCAACCATGTTTGTGAGCATTCGACCTGCTCCTCGTCTGCTCTGCATGTACGAGCCCGTGCTTCCATCAAGTCAGATGTTATTACATTGGAAATACTTGCAAAGAGTAAACGTTACAATTCGTTGTGTTTGGAGATATGTTTTAATGCTGCATAATCTACCATTGAAACACAAATGTAATCCTTTCTTTTTCCATTTTAGAATGTTTTTCCCCCTGCAAGTACCACTGAACACCTATTGTATACGGTGTCGTGTCCTTCTTATCGGATCATTTCCGCCGTGCAAGACCTTCCTTGGCTGGCTTTACCACAATCCAGAGTGTCATCACCGCCGTGTGTTTATGGGCACATCGTGCATAGTGCATAAAGTGGACTTAAAACATAAAATCAAACGTGTGTTTATGACGTTCCACATCTGTGTTTACACTGAAATGTTAAACCTATCCAGAGAGTCAAATATGATTTTTCTTTACTTATTTCAAAAGACGTTACACAGGATTACTTGTATCACTTTTATTCCACAACAGAATATACATAAATCAGCATCAGTCTATTAACTAATTATCATTTATCGTTAATCGTCAAAAAAAAACATTGTAAATACAGTATTGTTAAAACATTGTTAGCATTCTACAAGTACTACGTAAATGTACACTTTGGAAGCAACATAAATGTGCCAATCTATTACACTTAATTACTATACACTACATAAAATAGTCAAAAACATTATAAATACACTGTTATTTTTTGCAAACATTATATAAGTAATACGTATATACACTATATACCAAAAGTAATTGGGCACCTATGATGGTGGTTTATCTAATTTGAATCATTTAGTATCATTTAGTGGGACCACTGGTGGTTGTTCGTGGCACAATGAACTTACAGGCATACTGTACAATACTAGACAATGAAATGCTCCCAACCTTGTGGCGTTTTTACGGAATGGACGCCTGTTACTTCCAGGATGACTATGTTAGGTGGCTTGTTTCGGAGGCTACTATGCAGTGGTATGCCGACAACAAAGTTCACCGATTGGTCTGGCTTGCACAGAGTCCTCATCTCAATCCCATAGAACACCTTTGGGAGGCATTGGACTGGGGGGTGAGGTCTCGGGAGATGCGGCCAAATTCCATTGTCCAACTGAGTGAGATCTTGCAAGAGGAATGGCGACACATTCCAATGGACGTCCTCCACAAACTAGTCAAGAGCATGCCTGACAGACTGGCTGCTGTTATAGCAGCAAGAGGTGTCTCCACGAGGTTCTAACAGGGTTCGCACCACCAGACAACCATTTTGTACACGTGCCCAATTACTTTTTGGAAGATAGTGTATAAACACAATATTTCGATACACTTGCACAACAACAATACAAACGTTATTTGAATTCTTGTTGGTATGCAAATGCTCGAGGCATCCTCGAAGATCGCCCGACGTTCTGTACTTCGAAAGAACACATTCAACACGTTTGTCCATTTCGATGTATTGATATTTTCATATTCTCAGCCATCTTGTAGTCTCTCTCAAGTCTCAGTTTTACATAAATACTAATTTCCCAATGTAGTTCCCTCATATATACTTTCATCTTACATTAATTTACCATTCACCTTCCTTTTCAATCGAAGATAAACACAGCTGCAACTGGGCAACGTCATAAACATACGTGCGCGCGGTGGTAATGACACTCCGGATTGTGGGAAAACCTACGAAGGAAGGTCTTGAGATATGTCGCGGCGGAAATGAACCAATAAGAACCCTCGGCGCAAGCGACACGGACCCTTATGTACAACCTCTTTCTCGAAGCGATAAAAGAAACTGTGAATCTAGAGGGCTATTTTTTTTCAACCTCCGATAAGGCATGAAATCATAACCATAGTGAATAGCAAAATGGGTTGGTTTATTGACAAAAGTTACGTACACGTATAATCTACTTTTCAACGTAATCACCAAGAAGATTAAGATATTTATCGTACCTATGAACCAGCTTTCCAATGCCCTCTGCTTAAAAATGTGCCGCCTGTCTGTGAGCCAGGTCTGCACGGTGTCCCGAAGCTCCTCATTGATGTGGAAGCGCCGTACTCCAAATCACTTCTTCGTCACCGGGAAAAGGTGGAAGTCAGTCGGGAGGGATTGTAGGGAGGGTGATCAAACACTTCCCAGTGAAATCGTTGAAGATGGTCTTGGGTTGACGCAGCAACATGCGGTCGGACATTATCATGAAGCAAGACAATGCATCAAGACAGCATGCCTCTCCACTACACAGCTCCTTCGACGGTGAATTTCCGCTGCATTGTGCCCCTCTGCCTGTAGAAATCGTATCACACTACTCAACTCGCACTTGGTGGGAGAGTCGATTGTAGCAGACTTCTCTACGTGCCCGTCACTCAGCTTCAACTGAAGCGTTGGCGTTGGCAGTGGTGGTGGTAGTGGCAGGGAGAACGCCAATCACGCTGCGTGACGCCCCGCTTCCTACCACTTCACGGGCCACCTGGCGGCACCATCGGAGGTTGAAAAAAAATAGCCCTCGTATTTGACGTGACTCTGTCAAAGCGTAAATGCGTATGAACTGCGAGAATCGAATCTAATAAGGACTAAAATCTATGGTTAGGAATTAAAATGCTAGTTATTTATTTTTAATTGTTCATTACGCTTTCTTTATAACAAGAAAATGAATGTATCAAATTAACTGCTAGTTGACAACTATTAGTTGTAATCCATGTAAGGATATTTTGACTTTTTGATTAAGAGTTTTTACAATGCTTGTAATTAATGTTTCTTTCCTCACTGTACCCAAGATAGAAACTGTTGTTTCATGGGCGAAAATAACCTTATAATCGTTTACACAAATGAGAGAAATATAAACAAATATGTACAAGTGTACGATCATGTCTCTGAATATACCGACCATCTTATATTTCATCACATATCACCATAGAAAACCGACTTTCGAAATTACCTGTCATTTTTGTCAGAACTAAAACACTCTCTCCAACTATAATGAAAAACTACACACTGTACCAGCAATCTCTTGAGCAGGCGAACGAAAACAAGTCTCTGCGCAAGTAGTGACGGGAGACTGTTTCACCAATGAACAATTGAGAGAAACGGGATTGCGAGGAAGGGGAGAAAGCGACTGCAACTAGCAGCCTTCCCAGCAGCGTGTGCTGCATCGCTCTGCAAACTCGTTTTTCCCCCTTCTCTGAAACCATGCGAGGTCTTGCTCCAGAGATAGTTGGGATAGGATATAATGCGATATACATACACCCGATATAGAGATATATTTGTAACTTCAGTGTAATTTTAGATGTACGGACTCATGCCGAGAAATTTATAAATGTCAATTCTTGTACATCACGTTTTCCTAATTGAGGACTAAAAGTGGTAAACGTTGTAAGTGCCAAAAGCAAAAGTGTTGGGAAATTGAATCGTTCCGCACGTCAGCCCGTAAAAACGTCCACACTAGTGACCCCTTTTCACGCCCTTTGAACTACTTAGAGGGCTACCAGCAACTTTTCACGTTTACCACATTATAAAGCATGGCACGTTTCACAGTTTAACGTGGAAAACGGTGTTTGAATTCTTCTGGCACTTACAGCGTTTACCAATTCTAGTTTTCAATATACTTTGCAAAGAAGGTGAACAATCTGGGACAAATTGTCCAGCATGGCCAATCACTTGTAAGGGTGGGTTACGTGGGTGAAAGCAACCTATTGGTTGTTGTCTTCCAGCTTGTTGATACAATGTCAGAAGGTAAAATGTGAGACTCATATCAGCCATACAATTACTTGACTTTGTGTCATTCATAATGTCACCCATAACTTCCATAAGCTTTCTAAGAAAGAACTGAGATAAATAGTTGTCTTGCATAATTTACACCAAGGGTATGTGGTTATACACTGATAATAATAATGTGTGAGAATTATTGCAACGCTTATAATAAAGTTGCCTTTATGTTTCAATACGTTTGATTGTCTTATCCGTTACTTTCCAGGTCTATTGATCAGCGCCATTGCCCTCATGGTAAAAATGCTTCAGTACATGGATAACTTCTTGAAGGTGACGATTTCCGAGCCGACTACTGTCATCGATGATTTCGTGGAGCTACTCCATCAGTACACATTTAAAGCTCTGTTCGTCTTCTTAAACATGCACTTAGCAATTCAGACAATCGGTCGACCAGCGGAGTGCTTGTTGAGGCCTGAAGATGACGCAGCGACGTCGGTAGTGGAGGAGTATTGCTGGTTCTCCCAGTATCACAGGTTACCACCAGACTCCAGCTTCGACATGGGAAAAGAGAGAGAAGCCTACTACCTGTGGATACCCTTGTTTCTCTTTTGTCAATGTTGCCTCTTCCTTCTGACTTTCGTCTTGTGCAGAGTTAGCATGCTGGTCTCAATTTGGATGAGAAGCGGGGCAAGGAATGACTTTGAGAGACTCAGAGCTACTCTGGACACCCGCATCGTTTTCCTCATCTGCCACACGTTGCTCTCGAAGAATGCATTGGTGAATTTTCGCTTCGTCGATTGTTTTTTCTCGGATACCTTCACTAAATCCTTTTTTCGGGTTCTGCAGCTCCCCTTTCTGGAACATTCAACGGGGAGTTATGCTATCCAGAAAGTTCTTCCGCACAGCCTGTTGTGCAACGTAGAACACTACGATCTGGTAGCCAAGAATGTTTGGTGCATCTTACGGATTAACGAGCTCAGCGAGAATTTACTTGTCAGCCTCTGGTTCTGCTTCCACATCCTCACATTCATGATGGACCTGGTCGTACACATCGACATCTTTGTGATCTTTATCCTCTTCGTAAACCAGCATTAATATCTCTTACAATAGACTGCCGTGAGACTCAAGCGAAATGCAGAAGAGTTGATAAAGAAATGATGATATAGAATATTATGTTCACTTTAAACTTCAAGATAGCTTGCTCAACAAACCAAATAGATTTTCAAGTTATTAATGTCGAAGGAAGAGTGTGAAGTGGGGAAGACATTCTTACCATAAGATGCTGAACAGTTAATAATTTGCTTCAACTGTAGTAATTGTTCCTTCGAAATGATTATTCGAAGACAATGACAACGATTTCCACGTCATTCTTATTGTACTTTTCATTGGAAAGAATGTGAAATTTTTTCTTAATCAAACCAAATTTATTAATTATTATTGGACACAATACTAAACTTCATAACAACAATACACTCGATATATTCTCGAATTAACATTAACATTATTTTTCGCTCTATATAAGTTACCAAAATCTAGTTACAGAGTAGAATATTTCTATCAATTGCATTAAATGTTCAATTTATTTCTGGCCAGCAGTTTTAAATTTTTTTAAGCACTGTAACCAAATTAAAACAAATATAAATTTTGAACATCAGTTTTGTCAAATATGTAACTAATTAACTAACTCTCTAGCCTTCTTAAACCCGAAGGTTCATGGCTGCAGCAACACAGGCCTTCCATCTTTCCCTATCTTGAGCAAGATCTATATACTCTTTTCCATCCCTACCGATTTCCCTTAGGTCCATCTCAACGTTGTCCCTCCATCTTCGTCTTGGCCTTCCTACAGGTCTCTTACCATCAGGTTTCCCAACAAGAATCCGGTAAACTCCTCTTTCCTCTCCCATTCGTGCCACATGGCCTGCCCAACTAAGTCTTCTTGATTTCATTATTCTAATAATATCTGGACATGAATACAAATTATATAGTTCTAAATTATGTAACCTACTCCACTCACCTGTTTCCTCATCCCTTTTAGGTCCAAATATTTTCCTAAGGATCTTATTTTCAAATACTCTCAATTTATGTTCCTCGTTCAATGTAAGGGACCAAGTTTCACATCCATATAATACTACAGGCAAAATTACTGTTTTGTATATTTTAACTTTTAGTTTCTTAGATATTAAACTAGAAGACAAAAGTTTATGAAGAGAGAAGTAACATGCATTTCCTGAATTAAGCCTACTTTTTATTTCCTCTTTAATATAATTTTCATTTGTTAATATTACTCCTAAGTATTTGAATTTGGAAACTGGTTCAAACGAGTTGTTATCAATAATTAGATTTTGATTATTACCTAACACTTGGTTTCGGCCTGTAAGCATATATTTAGTTTTCTCTTTGTTAACTTCCAAACCTATCTCTTTAGCAGTTTTGAAAAATATTTTAGCATTATTCTTAATTGTATTCACATCATCCCCCAGTAAGTCTACATCATCTGCATATGCTAACAACTGAGTCACACCATTTAATTTTAGTCCTTCGTTAGTTTCTTTTACCTTCCTCACAGCATATTCTAAGGCAAAATTAAAGAGCAATGTAGATAATGCATCTCCTTGTTTTAACCCATCATGAATTGTAAATTTGTCAGACATATTAATACCCACACGAATTTTACTTTCTGTTTCACTGGTGCATATTTTTATCATACTAACAAGCTTTTTAGGTATTCCAAACTCTACTAATATATTATATAATTTATATCTTTTGACCGAATCATATGCTTTTTTGAAATCAATGAATAGCTGATGGACATTTTGATTATATTCCCACTTTTTTTCAAGTGTCTGTCTGATGTGAAAAATTTGATCTGTAGTTGATCTGTTACGTTTAAATCCACATTGATAATCACCTATAATTTCATTAGCATATGGTGTTAGTCTTGTTAAAAGAATGTTAGATAATATTTTGTATGTTGTTGAGAGTAGAGAAATTCCACGGTAATTATTGCAGTTCATTTTATCACCTTTTTTTAACACAGGAACAATTATGGATTCTTTCCACTGTTGAGGGATTTCTTCTTTATTCCATATTAAACAAATTAATTTATGAATTTGACATATTAATGAATTTTCACCATATTTAATTAACTCAGCTGGTATTAAATCAATGCCAGGTACTTTGTTATTCTTTAGCCTTTTAATAGCATCTTTAACTACAGTCAAGTTAGGTTCTGGAACTAAAGGTTTTGCTGTGTGTACTTCATTGACTTCTGATTTATCTCCTACATGGACATTTAAAAGGTCATTAAAGTAGTTCTTCCATCTATTTAGAATATCGCTTGGGTCAGCTAGAAAATCACGGTCTTTATCTTTTATCAAGTTTACTTTAGGTTCCCACCCCTTTCTAAACTCATTTACGCCTTTATATAAATCTCTGATATTTTTATTTTTGCTGTTTGTTTCAATTTCGTTAATTTTACTTTTCAAGTAATCTCTTTTTTTACTTCTAAACGTGCGGTTAACTTCTCGCTTTATTCTATTATAATTGTTTAGATTTGTATCATCAGAGTCATTTAACCACCTAAGTCTAGCCTGATTTCTTATTACTATTAGATTATGACATTCATTATCAAACCATGGCTTACTTTTTCTCGGTTTATGGTATCCTATACTTTCTTTAGCTTCTGATTCTATTGCATTACGTATGTGCTCTTAATTCTTATTTACGTCTGTTTCATTTATATTTTCATCATCATTTAAATCCTGCAAAACATCAAATCTATTTGACAGTTTAATTTGGTAATCTTTCTTAATTCTTTCATCAGTGAACTTTCCTGTATCAAATTTTATAACTTTTAGATTTTGTTGCTTATGATTTATCACTGAGAGTCTTTCTCTTAATTTAGCAATTACTAAATAATGGTCACTGGCACAGTCAGCACCTCTATGTGTACGAACGTCAATTACACTAGTATGCCTTCTCTTATCAATGAGAATATGATCTATCTGATTATGAGTTTTACCATCTGGAGAAGACCAGGTATATTTATGGATATCTTGATGTTTAAAAGTGGTACTTTTCACAATTAAATTCTTTGAGGTTGCAAAAGTAATCAATCTTATACCATTATCATTACTTAATTCATGAAGACTTTCTTTACCAATCGTGGGTTTAAATGTCTCTTCTTTGCCAATCTGTGCATTACAGTCACCTAACAGAATTTTCATATCATACTGAGAAAATTTATCAAAGACCTGTTCTAACTCTGTATAAAAATCATCTTTAGTATTATCATCTTTATCTTCCGTTGGTGCATGTATGTTTATTAAAATACTTTTACACCACCTACCCTGTAAAACTGCATATGATATCCTATCATTAATAAATTCTACTCTTTTAAGAGCCGAGATAATTCTATTATTTATGAAAAAGCCTGTTCCAAAATTATGATTTTCAGTACCACCATAGAAAAAAGTATAATTTTTAGTTTTACAATTCCCTTCTCCTCGCCACCTAACTTCCTGGGCAGCTACTACATCTAATTTATACTTAACTATCTCATTAACTGTACACTGAAATGCCCCAGGCCGGTAAAGGCTCAGAACATTCCAGGTGCCTAATTTAATATCCTTATTCCTAATGTAGATCTTATCCTTAGTCCAGGGACCTCCCAAAGTAGTCCCAACCCGGAGATCCGAACGGGGGACTATTTTACCTCCGGAATATTTTACCTTGGGAACATCCATGGCCTTATATTGCTGTTTCTTGACATTATTTTTTACAGTGCAGAGTTGTCAGCTCTACGCTGGTGTTGCTCACGGGACGGGACAAACCTTTTGAAATTCGAGACTTGACGAGACGGAATGCCTGTCTCGTCTCGTTTTCGAGACGAGACACGAGACGGGACGGGACGGCTTTTGAAAAGTCTCGTCTCGTCTCGAATGTCTCGAAAAAATAAAAGCAAAATATTTAATCAGTTGCAAATACTTGTTTGCTTGGAATAAAGTATTTCAATTAGAAACGTTGATAAGCGTGAATTAAGTCCAAAGAAGACTATTTTAGAGAGAGTAATGAATGAATTGAACACCTAAACTTATTTTCAACACTCTTTCGAAACACAACGTTACTACGCATTTTTTTTTTCAATTTATTCCAGGTTAATAATTTTATGTTACGATGGCACTCCAGCTACTAAAACAATTCTGAATAACATCAAGTAAAAGGGCAGGTAGAGAAGGTGGAAGGAGGGGCCAAAAGATCGTGGAGTGTCTGCGTCCGAGGTTTATCTTGTAAAAATAGTCTCAGCTCTATAGGTTGGAAAGATAAACGGGCCGACGGATATGGTTTATTTTTATTATTTAATTTTTACATCAAAGGGTGTACAGAAGTGATTGTTATTAGGAAGTAGGAAAAGCATTGTGGGAAACATGGCAGTACAAATTGATAAGGAGTTGTTGGGAAAGTTATTAAGGAGTCCAAGATATTAGCAAGACTAAGAGAAGGAGATAATTAGGAACAAATAATCTTGCATTATCCCACTCCGAACAGCTGAGAGCTAAAGAGGAGGAGAAAATACGGGAAATATGGAAAGAAGTAATTTGGTGATTTTAGTGTTTACAGGGAACCATGACAAGATTTTACCACATGATTATTTGCACGGGTTGCGAAATTATTAGAATGTTATGGAAATTTCGGATATGTCTTTGTTGAGAAAATTCTTGTTGTTTCCCTCAGGCATTCTACAGGTGGTTGGATTCGATTTTTTTATGTCCGTTTGAAGATTATTTCCAATGTTTTTTTTTATTTATGTATTTCTTATTTAAGAAGAATACTATTCCTTGGATTGTAATAACTAAATACTGAGCCTGATATAGAATATATTTCAAATGAAGGAAGTGCACTAAGTTATGTATAATCGTCGTAGAAGGAAACGTTGTTCTATGGGGACTCCCCGATGGTACAGTAGTAGCGTCGTCGCCTTGTAATCAAGGGGTGCCGGGTTCGATACCCAGTGAAGGAACATAGTGATTTGAATCGCACTTTAAACTGTGGGTCCAGTCCCGATTAGCCTCTCTGTAAACCAGATGAAGGAATGTTGTAGCTGTTCGTTTTATTCTGTAAATTTAGCTTTCAAGTTTATGAGCAAAATACATGTAGTATCTACTATCTACATTTTCACTCGTTACTAAACACATTTCACAAAGTAGTTTTATCGAACTTCAGAGGAAAGCTGACAGCAATGTCAGGGTGGCGGGAGCTTGTTTACGACCAGGGTGTATTCCGAGACTATTTTTCGCGGTTCCCCAAAGACAGAGGTTTCGCTTTGAACAATGGACACCGTTGCTTCAGGGGGCAAACACCAAACATAGGGCGAGGTTGACCTGCAGAGCGGGTACGTGCCATAAATCCGGGCCTAAAGTAGGAATGGAAGTTGATGCAAGGGAGGGGCAATAAAAATTCTGTAATTTGGTTTGCTTGCTGACAGGAAGTTTTGCAGGGAAAGCTGAAAAGGAAAACGGCAGACTTTGAATGAAAGAGGGACAGTGAACACAAGTTCTTTGTATTATTCTCCAACACACAAGCTTCCATTTCGAAGGTGAGGCTATCGGCAGGGTTGGAAGCAGTGACGACGCCAGAGGAGGCAGGGGGACGCCCCATGTCAGACACTTTGCACCCCCCCCCCCGGGCCCTCAAACTGAAGTTAATTAAATATCGAATAATAAGAGAGTTCATTTATAAGTGTATGACGATTTTCACCTTTTCAAAGTGGTGTATTCTGCATGATATCACTTTCCTGCTTATAATACCAACTTGATTAACAAATATTAATTTGTTTAGTATATATATAGAGCTATGTGTATGTGACTTTCGTTCAAGATTCGAGCGCCGACTCAGGCATAGGTGATTTCTCATTCATTTATGTCCTGTAATAGCCGAGATTAACCTACGTTTTACCCAGTCTTAAGAACTGGGGAAAAGTGTGAATGTGGATGGTTTTAAAACATCACGAATATTTTCAGGACCACAAGACATCATCTGTAGTACGGGCAAATTATTCTAATCGTGGTAGTTAGTGACAACGCTAATTATTAAAAGACATTGAAAGTTGATTCAAGATTTGGTTGGTTGGTTGATTTGGTGTTTTAAGTCCACTTTATGCACAGAAAAGCCAATCGGGATTGGACTAATAGTTTAAAGTGCCTCCACTGGGTATCGAACCCAGGACCAAAGGTGATCGAAGAAAACCCGTCACTACATGTCAGTTGTTGTGGATTCATCGCGGTTTCTTACTATTCAGGGACTTGAATTTCGAGATGATGAGTCTGAGGAAACCTTAACAAAGTGAATTTCTTCGATACTCTTGAAGTTAATGAGGGGATATTATTTGGAAATGTATTGAACGTGAACCTTAAAATGCAAATTACACTTAAAAATCGATTCAAAACATATCGCGGGCAGGTAAAAGAACGCTTATTAGGATTTGCCACTCTTCAATCATTGGATGCAGGTTCGCTCTTTCTCGTACATATCAAAATCGAAGAACAACTTCCCACGAACTCCATAGGCGCCTGTAATTGTGTAGCACAGACATACGTTGGAGTGATAGAGTAAGAGTAAGTAATGCCAGGGTCAGAATATTTCTTAAATTATGAGATAACTGTAACCTTTGTCTGATTTTTTTATCCTGTGATAACATTTCCCTGAAAGGTGAAACACAAATTTTGCCCAAAACTCTTCAGCATTACGAAGAAAGGCTTGCTCGAAACAGGATGCTGGATGCAAACTGCCTCATTTGGCTGTTCTTGCCATTGAGAAGAAATGTCAAGTCCTGGACGTACCAAAGGTGGGCAATGTGTTCTCCAAAGCACATAGAGCAGAATTCTCCTACAGGAGAAGTGCCTCACATTGTTTCTAATACTCAAGAAGATTCATTTCTTCCAACGTCACGTTTATTTTGCAAGAAAATTAAACTCTTCGAAGCATTTTTTCGTCATTTGTATTGTTATCTTATAACTTAAATATTTATATCAGTAGTTTCATCTCAAGAAAGACGATGAATTATAAACTTATGATTGTCTTCCAATACTGAAATAGGCCACTAGAGACAACGCAACTTACCAATAAAAAAGAATTAATGTCTTTATTAAAACGAATAATGTGGAGATAAACTCGTAATCAAGAAGTAAATTAAGGCAGTAAACGTCCACTCTAAATAAAAGACAAACACAAAACACCATACATTAATATAATAATAATAATAATTATTATTATTATTATTACTATTATATATATATATATATATATATATAGTATATATATATATAGTGTTTTCGGGCGTTTTAATATGACTGCCCCCTTACAATATTTTGTTGCCCCCCTTCCGCCCCCCCCGTCAAATTTCCCTGGCACCGTCACTGGTTGTAAGTAAATTTATTAGGATGAGGAAAGTAACATGAGCTGTTGACAGTGTTGCACCAAATGACGTGATATGTGCTACTGTTTGTATAAATTATAGGAAATTTAAGCAAAAAATTATACTTGTTGAGACTTGAGAGTTGTTTCCTTCATTTGATCGTAGGAAGAAGTTTTCTGAGGCAGAATGGAATTATCTTACACATACATGAGAAAGAGTGGTTGTTTAAAGATAGAGACGTATTTTGCACATTTTTAAAAAGTTCAGATAAAACGAGAAATTAGCCTTACTGTTATGAAAAGAAATAACGCAGTACAGGGAAAGAATAATTTCACATTTCTCGCACCTGGTAGGATGCAACACAAGAGTATTGCAGGAAGTGTATGAACGAGGATGAAAAGGGATATGTGAAATTTGACTTAGCTGCGGGTGAATTAGTGGATTCTAATATTCTTAAGGTTGATATTGGGTTTTAAGTCCACTTGATTCACAAATAGGATAAATCGCGAACCGACCTACAGTTTAAAGTGCGATCCGATCCACTTTGTGCCTCCATTGGGTATCGAACGCGGGGACACTTGATAACAAGACCTCGACGTCATTACTACGCCATCGGGGAGGCACCCAATTTACACAAATATGTTGATTCCAATAACACGTTATATGTATAATCGGATAATGATGCACTTTTGGTGCATCTAAACATATTTTTTTCAACTATAGCATGTCTAAAAGAATTATTGAAGTTGGGATTTTTATAACTTCAAGAGGCACGGCTCTGTAAATGTGCGATATAAAATATATGCAGGTTTGCCTTCCATACGTGGTGGTTTTGTCACGTTTCTTCGCTTCGTACAACATACACTTTTGCAGGAACGGCTTCTTGCATCCTCCTGGGGCCTTGCTCTAGCTAAACAAAAATATATTTCTTTAGCATAATCGAGGGTTCCTTTTTCCTGCCGAACAAGGATTTTATTGCGATCATACGGCTTTGAACGACAGTATCAATGAATATTTATGTACACTACTACTTATAATAATGAGCATAAAATATTAATCAGGAACTTTATTTATCGTCAACTGGATGTAACATCCTTTTTTTGTTATTCAGCAAATATTCAATTCATCACCTTTTTTGACATTAAACTTCTTGCCAGGACAGCTGTTTTTATGCAAATTTTGGCAATCTTAACTACACGTAAGCTAGATATTAGCTAATATTCGTGCTGTTATATTACTATTCTTCTACAATCTTCGTAACATTTCAAGTAATAATAATAATAGAATTGATTAATTTACATATTCAGATGAATAGACCTATGAATTACATTAATGTATTAATTTACACATTTGCTTAATTGTTGTCGTTAATGTTATTATTATCATTTTTTCTGAAACACTTGGCTCGGACACCCTCCCCCGACATATATTTCTAGATGCGTGTCTGACGAAGGATAAATTAGATCAAGCGGTGATGGTACCGGACTTAGAGGCTAAAGAGAAAACAAAGAAGTATGTGCGTCATAAGCTGAGCATAAGAAACAGCACAATATCACAAAGAAACACTTTTTGAAACTTATGTCATAGAAGATGTTTAACAATGTTAAGAACAATAAATGTAATATACTAAGTATTGAAATTTCAAATAGTCTTTTGTGTTCGTACTACACATTTAAAAACTTTTTTGTTGCTCCCGAGTGCCAAGCTTAGAATTTAAAGAAGAAATGTACATTTTCATAGTGGACGGAAGTTCGACATTCAGAAAGAAAGAAGGTCTAGTGGAAAACATTTCAAAACTTCCAAAAGGTATAGCAGTAATGAAAAGAGCACTCTTGTATGGAAGCCAGAAAAACCACAAGGTAGATTTTATAAGATACCTAGCAATCAGTAACCAACAAACTGCATTTTTAATATTAATGTCCTCATTATTAACTAACCTTATTTATTCTGCAATGGGTAAAATATTTGAAGCTTTATCCCACTTTCCGGAAAAATATTTCGTGTTTCTGCTTCTTTTGACTTTTGTTGGCATGATATCCCGGATCACTTTTTCGAGACGAGACGAGACAAAACGAGACGGGACAAGACGAGACGAGACAGAACCCTTCGAGACGGGACACGAGACGGGACAAACGAATATTTTCGAGACGAGACACGAGACGAGACAGCATTTTCACGAGACGGGACGGGACAGACCAAAGTCTCGTCTCGTCTCGTCGCGTGGGCAACACTACTCTACGCCTAACTCCCAATATGAATGGAGGAACTACTACACAAGACACACACAAACACATCACAACTATAACACAATATAAACACAAACACACCACAACTACTACACAATATAAACACAAACACACCACAACTACTACACAAGACAAACACAAAGAAATTAGACAGCACAACTACTACGCAAGACAAAACAAACATACTAGACTACACAACTACTACACAAACATATTAGACAGCACAACTAAAACACAAGACACATACATACACACCACCGATACTACACAAGACAAACAGAAACACATTAGACAGCGTAACTACTACATAAGATGAACACAAACACACCAGACAGCACAACTACTACACAAGACAATCCCAACCACACTAGACAGCACAACTACTACACAAGACAAACCCACATACAAGCACACCACCACTGCTACACAAGACAAACACAAACACACTAGACCACTAGACACCACAACTACTACACAAGACAGACCCAAACACACTACACAGCACAATGTAATGTCTAGCTGCTGCAATGATTGAGAGAATCTTCAACATAGCTTGCAACTGTGAATCATCCACGAGGCGGCTCTATCAGAATTTTTATCAAGTTAGATGGAATGCTGGTCATTCGTGTGATCATATTTTTAACTACATCTTGTGCATTGGGAAACTGTAGTCTGGAAAATTTTCATGGGAAACTGTAGTCAGGGAAATTTTCATAACTTGCTACAGTGGGATCAGCAATGCAAAGTGTATAAAGCAGGGAAATGTAAAATTGGGGTTGCACTGTAATTTACCACTATCACCACCAACAGGTATACCATTATGTCTCATTACTATTATTACTGCGGTAATAAAACTTCCGTGCACAAGCTATTCAGATCAATTTGTTTAAATGTTTAATTCCACTTTGGAAAGAGTTGTCAAACTGCAAATTCTTCTAGATTTTGCATTTCATATTCTTAGCCAACAACTTCTGGAAGACTCTGTTAGCAGACACCATCAATATCCAAGAGTTTTTGTGCTGGTACAGATTCAGACTGCCACACAGGAGATTCCAATTAAAATTCTGAGGTTGTGAATATGTGCAACTTTTATTTTTACCTGGACTGCCCCCATGGTGCTTTTAAGGTAAGACAGTTCCCCCGTGCTTATTGGACATTGCAATCCAAGCACATAATCTCTGCAGTTTTCTTATTTGAGGTGATGTGATCAGCACCATGCTTGTCTAATATGTACAATTTAAAAATTATTTTATTCACATAAGAACATATATGTAAACTTATTTTCATCAATAAACTGTGCATGGATAAGATGTTTTACATTTTAAATGATTTTTTTTATTATTTTAGTTTGAGGAACAATTGAGAATATAGAAGAGTCCTGTTTTTTCAACATACAAAATTCTGTATTAATAGTTCAAATCCTTTCGTAGATTTCATATCATTAAATATGTGCCTATCATTGACTTTCAATTCTTTGACTCCCATAGACACATGGACGTGCACATTTTTTATGTATTTTTATTACTGTACTAGGTCTTAATTTTCTCGTATATAAAGAATGCAAATTTATCTGTTTCTAGTAGACCTAGTGCCCCGGTTCTGCAACCTCATTTGGGGCTCGAATCATCATGTGGGGCTCGTCGTAGCCTTTTATGATGTATATTTTGAGGGCAGAGTTGGCAACACTGTGGGCCCTTACTGTAGCCTTTTATGAGGGGGGTCCATTGCCCTCTGTTTACATCTAGCAACACTGCCGTAGATTCTTTGACAGTGTTGTCAACCTACTGGGTTTTTCACTGTAAATTTTCATTAAAGGACCTGAGGGGCCCATGTACCTTTTATGTTTGGCAACACTGTTGGGGGCACAGAGTTGGCAACACTGTGGGCCCTTACTGTAGCCTTTTATGAGGGGGACCTATCGTCCCCTTTTTACATCTGGCAACACTGCCGTAGATTCTTTGACAGTGTTGTTAACCTACTGGGTTTTTCACTGTAAACTTTTATCAAAGGGCCTGAGGGGTCCATGTACCTTTTATGTCTGGCAACACTGTTGGGGGCCTAGTGTTGGCAACACTGTGGGCCCTTACTGTAGCCTTTTATGAGGGGGACCCATTGTCCCCTTTTTATATTTGGCAACTCTATTGGATGTTCCTTTTTTGAGGCTTGGGTTTTGCCAACCCATCCGAAGAAAATTCCACCTACAAATAGGAATTGGCAACACTGACGAGGCTCGAATTATTATTTGAGGCTCAAAATCATTATTTGATGCTCGTCGGTGTTGCCTACCCACTCTACAAAAATTCTACTATATGATCTTTCACAGGCTAAACTAACCTACAAATAGGAGTTGGCAGCACTGACTTATAAACCCACTGGGTCCTCTTGGCATCTTTTTTCATGATGTGTTGCTAGGCTATTCAGCATCTTGGCGTATACAATGTATATATTTTGAGAGGGGGGGGGTTATAGCTTTTTATGCTGTACGAATACTGGAAGCTTGACAGTGACAACCAACAGAGTAGGTAAACCTACATCCAGGAACTGGCAACACTAGTTTCTGACAGTGAATTTGAAATAAAATATTAAACAAAATACATGAGTAAGCACTGTGAGTACAAATAGTACCAGTGTTATGCCCCCAACTCCAACTGGGCAACTGGGGGAAATAATTGTACAACAATTTGTACCTAATTGTACAATACTTGTACCTAATTGTACAACATACATATACACAGACATAAAAGAAAAAGCCTTCCCGTAACTTACTTCATGTACAATTTATATGATTTTACAACTGTGAAAAGAAAGCATATGTGTTCTGTATGCACATATTTATTCTTATTTTTCGAAGTTGAATGAAAGCACATGTTTTTACGTTCTCGTAATACTAACCTTGCTCCACTGATTTTAAATTGCTTCCATCCGCTTTTTTTTTCTGTGTTATTTCCGTATGCACGCAACATTCGCTTTCAATAGTATAATGAAACACAGAAGGAGTGTTAGTATAGCAGGCTTCGAGTTTACAATTTATTAAATTAAACAATAATTTATGTAAGAATATACTTGTACTTACCGAACATAAAATAATAAAAGCACATGTGAATGTTTGCGTGTGTTCATGTTATATGACGACTGAGTAAAAAAATAATGTTGACTCCCCGAAAGATAAAGTTCCTAGTTCGACATCAGATGCATGCAAATTTTATGTTTTGCTCTCCAAAATCTTGATTTTATGTTTGTGCTATTTGTCATACAGCAGAGGAGGAGGCGAAAGAGGGGGAGAGGAGAAGAGGGGAGAGAGAGAGAGGAGGTACTATCAGCGCCATCTATTAGCAAACAATAGAAATAAAAAGTAGGTCAAACTTTTTCAACACCCAAACATTTTAAACGTCCTCGCGTAGTAATACGATCTAGCTGAAGACGTTTAAAAGAGTACTCTTAGTCGACTAAGCTAATTGCTAGGGCCCTTATATTACTAAAATATTCTTTAATTTGCATATTTCTCATACCGCCATATGTTGTTCTAGTTGACTTCTTCCAAAAAAATGCTAATTAGCGAGAGTTAATTAAGCAAGGCAAGTAAAAGAAGCAAAATAGAACAACATATGTGCCGGCGTGAGAATATGTAAAAATTCGATTCAGAGGTGGATCGAATTAAAATTGGGGGATATTTTGCATTTTTTCCCTATAATATACAAAACATTTACCGTACATAATCTTTTCCATTTACAATAGTATAAAATAAGAGGAATGTGTGACAATATCCATATTAACCCATCCGCATACCATTTAAATGACAATTTTTTTGCCATGAAATACCATTTAAATTTGGCTATCTCCCGTGAAGGTTGCACAGCAAGACAAGATGTCAAATATTGTGAAACTATTCAAGCAATTTTATATATTGAAGTGGAAGTACAGTAATAAGTTTGCACATATGAAGTTTACTTGAAAGATAATTAGAAACTCACCTAATAAATTTGATCACACACACTTTTGCATTCTATTTCCATTCCTCAACCTTTTATATTTTTCCTGCCACAGCCACCTTTTCCTCACTTTCACTACATTCTTCAGTTTCACTAACACAAAATGAACCCCCGTGTTCACCTCCACTTTCAAAATCCACATTTTCCTCTTCATCGCTATCGAAAAGCAACTTTTCAATCGCAGAATCTTCTACAACATTCTTATGCAACATGTTTGCAAGACGTAACAAATGAAGGTTTGTTTACATGAGAAATTACTGAACAAAACACACTTGAAATGGTATGAAAAACTTAGCAGCCCAAACATACACGTCATAGATTTGAAAGCTCATACAACCTCTGCCATCTATTGAATGAAAAAGAAACTACGTGATGAAAATCGGGAACCCGTCAATTCAACGACTAGGTAAGCAGATAAGTTAATTAAGAAAGTATGTTGTATGCTAGGTTAGCTAATTGTGTCTTCTACAGCTTCACTGTATAGAGAGAAAATAGAAACAGAGAGCTCTACGGAAACTGACGCTCTTAAAAATATTGTACGCCCGTGAAAATTATATATAAATAAAACTTAAGCGTATTATCTGCTTTCATGTCAGATTTTACCAACCTGTGAGCTGTAGTGTTTAGGTGACAAGCGACCTGCTCAAATATGATACTGTTGACAATATTGTACGCCCGTGAAAATTATATATAAATAAGACTTAAGCGTATTATCTGCTTTCATGTCACATTTTACCAACCTGTGAGCTGTAGTGTTTAGGTGACAAGCGACCTGCTCAAATATGATACTGTTGACAATATTGTACGCCCGTGAAAATTAAATGTAAATAAGACTTAAGCGTATTATCTGCTTTCATGTCAGATTTTAACAACCTGTGAGCTGTAGTGTTTAGGTGACAAGCGACCTGCTCAAATATGATACTGTTGACAATATTGTACGCCCGTGAAAATTATATATAAATAAGACTTAAGCGTATTATCTGCTTTCATGTCAGATTTTGCCAACCTGTGAGCTGTAGTGTTTAGGTGACAAGCGACCTGCTCAAATATGATACTGTTGACAATATTGTACGCCCGTGAAAATTATATATAAATAAGACTTAAGCGTATTATCTGCTTTCATGTCAGATTTTGCCAACCTGTGAGCTGTAGTGTTTAGGTGACAAGCGACCTGCTCAAATATGATACTGTTGACAATATTGTACGCCCGTGAAAATTATATATAAATAAGACTTAAGCGTATTATCTGCTTTCATGTCAGATTTTACCAACCTGTAAGCTGTAGTGTTTAGGTGACAAGCAACCTGCTCAAATATGATACTGTTGACAATATTGTACGCCCGTGAAAATTATATATAAATAAGACTTAAGCGTATTATCTGCTTTCATGTGAAATTTTGCCAACCTGTGAGCTGTAGTGTTTAGGTGACAAGCGACCTGCTCAAATATGATACTGTTGACAATATTGTACGCCCGTGAAAATTATATATAAATAAGACTTAAGCGTATTATCTGCTTTCATGTCAGATTTTACCAACCTGTAAGCTGTAGTGTTTAGGTGACAAGCAACCTGCCCAAATATGATACTGTTGACAATATTGTACGCCGTGAAAATTATATATAAATAAGACTTAAGAGTATTATCTGCTTTCATGTCAGATTTTGCCAACCTGTGAGCTGTAGTGTTTAGGTGACAAGCGACCTGCTCAAATATGATACTGTTGACAATATTGTACGCCCGTGAAAATTATATATAAATAAGACTTAAGCGTATTATCTGCTTTCATGTCAGATTTTACCAACCTGTGAGCTGTAGTGTTTAGGTGACAAGCGACCTGCTCAAATATGATACTGTTGACAATATTGTACGCCCGTGAAAATTATATATATATAAGACTTAAGCGTATTATCTGCTTTCATGTCAGATTTTGCCAACCTGTGAGCTGTAGTGTTTAGGTGACAAGCGACCTGCTCAAATATGATACTGTTGACAATATTGTACGCCCGTAAAAATTATATATAAATAAGACTTAAGCGTATTATCTGCTTTCATGTCAGATTTTGCCAACCTGTGAGCTGTAGTGTTTAGGTGACAAGCGACCTGCTCAAATATGATACTGTTGACAATATTGTACGCCCGTGAAAATTATATATAAATAAGACTTAAGCGTATTATCTGCTTTCATGTCAGATTTTGCCAACCTGTGAGCTGTAGTGTTTAGGTGACAAGCGACCTGCTCAAATATGATACTGTTGACAATATTGTACGTATATTGTATTGTATAGGAGACTAGAAGCATATAATTTGGCGAAAAAAAAAACGAAGTAAGGTCATAGAGAATAGTTAAAAAAAAGTGAACAATTATATTTTGCATTGCACAGCATTGGATATTAAATAACATACCCCCAAAAAATCTCTGCATTATGCGTTCTGTAAAAAATTGCCCTACGTGCCAAACTGCTGTGTCAAGTAAACATTTTCAAAGGCACTGTGTGTACTTGTGTGCCGGGAAAACAAATATGTGCGACCAAACTGTGCTCTAAGTGTGGAAAAAATATTTCTATTGCCAACTTCAAGCGACACCAGCTTACTTGCAAGAGCACTGGAACAACTCTACCGCAACCTTCCAAGCGAAAGGTAGAAGTAACCTCCCTCGATGCATCGCCACCTGCCAAACGCGTCAAGCTGGCGAAGAAAGCAGACCGATTTGCGTTTGAGCATTTATTAGAAGACTTTAACATAACATCAGACAGCTTCTGCGATGTGCGTAGTTTTCTGGAGAGCGAGCGAGCTAAGATAATATCCATCCTCAACGATGCATTGGCTACACACTCCACTAAATTCTATGCTGTGCTATGCTGCAAGTATAAGAAACCGTCTGATGAAATATATAAATTCTTCCATGCCACAAAAGCAAAAACACTGCATCAGGCAGATGTCACTGACCTCGACAGCATCTACGACAAGTTTGTCGAGGAGTTTGTGGCAAAGCACGAGGAGCATCAGGCTGAAGGCTCGGGCGGTTCGCTGTGTGGCGACCCCCACAAACTTCGTCTGAAACTTAACAAATTCCTGCCACTGGCAGGGTCTAGCTATATTGCCCTGCCACCCGAGGTTGAAGCAAGGAAAGCTGTTCTCAATATTCAGAACAAAGACACCAAATGCTTCCTCTTGTCGGTGCTGGCAGCATTGCACCCTATACCTCGGGAAAACAGTCCACACCGTGTTGCACACTACACGCAGTATGAGTCGGAACTGGAGGATGCAATGGCCGGGATTGCCTACCCTGTAGAAGTCTCGCATATTCGCAAGTTTGAGGTTCGTGCTCGTGACTTGTTGGGCCTGCAATTAGCCATCAATGTTTACGGTCTCACCGAGAACAAAAATGAGGTCCACCCCATCCGGGTGAGCAACGTGAGCAACAACAACGAGGTACGAGAAATCAACCTCCTCCTCATCAAGGACGAGACACAACACCACTACACCCTCATTCGCTCGCTCTCTCGGCTTGTTTCGACCCAACGGAGCAGTGATAGTCACCACGTCGAGGTGTGTCGCAGGTGCTTGTCTACATTTCATAATCGAGAACAGCAGGATTACCGGTGCATCAGAGGACCCAACATTGATGCTGAGAAGCTAGCTCGCCACATGCTCTACTGTGGTACCAACAAGCCTGCACGAACTATCCTGCCCGAACCTGGTGCAGTAGAGTGCTTTCGCATGCACAGTGCTATGGTGAAGCATCCTGCCTATATTGTAGCAGACTTCGACGCCTTTCTTCAACCTCTGTCTAACTGCCATCCCAACCCCGAAACATCCTCTACCATTCCTTTCCAAATCCACGAGGCCTCGAGTTACTCCTATGTTGTAGTGTGGCGAGACCAACATATTGCCTCCGAGCGCTATGTGTATCGCGGTCCCGACCCGGTCAAACACTTCCTGAAGAGAATGCAACAGGAAGCCATCAAGATAGGGAAGGTGCTGTTGGCCCCCAAGCCCATGCTGCCTCTGTCTCCGGAAGACAAGCATCAGCACGAAATAGCTCTAAATTGTCCTGTTTGCAACTCAGTCTTCAATGACGATAACAAAAAGGTCCACCACCATGACCATTATGGGACCGGAAGCTACATTGGCCCGTGGTGCAACAGGTGTAACTTGAGAGCCAGGGACCCGCGCTTCATACCGGTCTTTTTTCACAATGGCTCGGGATATGATTTCCATCACTTGGTCACACATCTAGGGTACGACAATGCAAGAATCAATGTCCTGGCACAAAACGAGGAGCGTTATATTAGCGTCAGCAAGTGGGTGCCGATCCCCGACTCAAGCAGCAGCATCGAGCTTCGGTTCCTCGACTCTCTGAGGTTCCTCCAGGCAAGCCTCGATGCTCTTGCTGGGAAGCTCAGAGACGACCAACTAGCCATTACCACATCAAGTTTCCCGAACTTAGATGTCACACTCATCAGACGTAAAGGGGTCTACCCCTACGAATACGTCACAGACCCTTCCAAGTTCGAAGAAGAGTTGCTGCCTCCCCAGGATAAGTTCTACAGCCAGCTGAGAGGTTCAGGTATTACCGACGAGGAGTACAAGCATGCTCAGTCTATGTGGGTCGAGTTGGGTTGCCGAACTTTCGGTGATTACCACGATGCATACCTGAAGCTTGATGTGACGCTTCTTGCCGATGTGTTCCAGGCGTTTCGGGCGACTGCGATAAACATTTACAACCTGGACCCTGTATATTTTTACAGCCTTCCTGGACTGGCATGGTCGGCCATGCTCCTGCTGACTAAAATTAAACTTTCACTTATCTCCGATATTGATATCATGCTTTTCATCGAGAGAGCTATCCGGGGCGGCATGGTCCAAGTGTCGCAACGCTTCGCACACGCCAACAATCACCACATGGCCACTGGTTACGACCCCTCCCAACCATCAAGCTACATCATGTACACTGATGTGAATAATCTTTACGGGCACTCCATGATGCAGCCACTCCCAACAGGACAGTTTAAGTGGGTTGATCCTTTATACCACGACATCGAAAAAGAGTGCGACGAGTTTGGGTTTTTTGCCGAGGTGGACCTTGACTTCCCCGAGAAGCTGCAGGATACATTCTGTGACCTTTCGCCTGCTCCGGAATTCAAGTGTCCACCTGGCTCGGATCAACCGAAGCTCGTCATGGACTTGGAGCCCAAAAAGCGTTATGTGCTACACTACCGGAACCTCCAGTGGTTAATGCAGCAAGGGGTCTCGGTCAAAGCAGTTTACCACGTGCTCTTGTTCAGGCAGTCTCCATGCTTGAAGCCGTACATCGAACTGAACACCAAACATCGCACTGATGCCACTTCGGAACTTAATCGCGATTTTTTTCAAATTAATGAACAATGCGGTATTTGGGAAGACCATGGAGAATGTGCGAAATCGCGTTGATGTGAGGTTGGTAACGAAGAAAACACAGTGTCGTCGACTTGTTGCAAGCCCGCTGTTCAGGTCTCGAACAATTTACAACGAACAGATGTCTCTGATTCACATGAACCGGGGTGAGGTGCTACTCAACAAGCCCATCTATGTGGGAGCTGCAGTTTTGGATCTGAGCAAGTTATGCATGTTCGAGACATATTACGACATACTACGTGCACACTACAACCACAATATCTCGCTCCTCTACACAGACACAGACAGCTTGGTGTACCATGTTCGCACCGCCGATGCGTATGGTGATATAGCCAAAGTTCCAGCTTTTGAAGAGCTCTTCGACACATCGGGCTATCCCCAGCTAAACCGGTATGGAATTCTGCCCCGGAAGAAAAAAATACCCGGCAAACTCAAGGACGAGAAAAACGGGGATGTGATTGTGGAGTTTGCTGGACTTCGTGCCAAAGCCTATGCGATCCGGGCTGAGGGTTCTGTAACAAAAAAGGCAAAGGGTGTAAGCAGGCAAGTGGTTCGGGAGCACCTCAAGTTTGAGGATTACCTCGAGTGCCTCAGAACAAAATCGCCCATTCTACAAAAAGAGCATCGTATCCAAAGCGTTGATCATGTGCTTACAACTAATATTGTTAGGAAAGTTGCTCTGGATGCACACGACGACAAGAGGTGTATTCTTGAATGTGGGGTCCACACACTTCCGTGGGGCCACTATCGCCTCCAAACTAGTAAGGCCTGCCCAGAGTGCAACAAAAAATAATAGGCAATGCAAAATGAAAAAAAAAAATCAATTTTAATTTACTTCAACTTCCTCGATTACATGCATGGCACAGCAAAATTAAACTTCTGGGAAACTGCTTATTGTAGTTTGTACTTGTGTATATAAAATTCCACATTTCTTATTCTGTGCTATTTTTTTAATTTTTTTTTTTTTGTATCTAAAACTGTTCAGTTACTCTTTCATTCTTGACGTCATACACAAATGTTTTCTCTGCAATAAGAATGACGCTGCACAGAGTATCTGCAGGCAAGGCGTCGTGGAACTCGCATACGATCTTTATGTTGGTACGATCGTTGACAACCACCTGCTTCCTCTTAGATGTGTTGATGACGAACATGGGTCTGCGAGCTATGAACTCGTTGGGGTTGTAGTACACGTCCACATTGCTGGAGGTCACTCTCTTGTAAGCTGTGTACGCCTCGTAAAGTTTCAGGTAATCGTTGTTCGTAATGTTTAGATTGTAGTTCTCGCGTGGGAAAACTTCATTCCTGCCATTTTTGAGGTAAACATTCTTAATTTTGCAATTATCGAACTGGCTAGAATCTTTCTCTTGGTTATTATCTTTCCCTGTCTGGAAGAGCACAACGGTAAACTCTGGCATATCGTACCGGATGCTGTTGAACTGCGTAGTAACATCAAATTCAAAATGGCTGCCGGAAGCAGGTTTCTGCACGCACTGGTAGCCGTAAAATTGGATGGGTACTTGGGGGTTCTTCAAGATGTCGGCTTTGTACTTGAGACCGTAATTAGATTCGTATTCTACCACAGGCATGCGCAGCTCCATGGACTGGATGACGCACTTGGCAGCGTCGGGTAGTGTATTGGCAAGTGCTGCACCGTCTGCACCCAAGGTGCTGTAACGCATCAGCACATCGTTGTCGTTGGCGCTTCTGCGAAAAGTGACGCGTAAACCACCCTTCCACATAATCTCCGTGTAGTCGGAGAAAAAGCCTGGAAGCAAGCGCATGGGAGACAGTACTGTGTGGCTTTGAGTTTTGATTTTTGTATCTGCTTCGAATCCCCCTGCCTGGTAGTATGCTGCATCGGTCTTGGAGAGCTTCAGTGTTCCCACAGCTGTAGAAGTAATCCCGGGGTAGTCAACCCTATCGATGACGGTGCCATGCTTTCTAACTTCCACTTGCGAGAACAGATGCGGTACAAAATTGTCCACAAGTCTTAAATTTGCATTGGCGTTAAATGCTTCCCCGTTGTCTCTCTTCACCACATCAAACTTGATATACAAATCAGCTCTGTGAGGGTGAATAAACCCATCCCCGACGTCCACATCGTATTCGATCTCCCTGTTCGGTTCGTTCAAATTGGCGAACGTGCGACGATTGGGTGGGAAGGACTGCAACTCGTAACTTTCGATTTGCTCCATGATTGTTATTTATTATACGTTAATCTCCACGACGGCGGTGGTAGTAGCTCCGGCAAAATTCACCACCTCCCCCTTCTCGTTTGTCACTGCCAATTCTATGTTGTCTATGCGATTACGAGATATGGGGAAGTATATCGGTGGTGAGGGTGTGTATATAATCGGTTCCATGAATTCAGAGTTTGGTTTGAACGTAGCGATGATACCTGTCTGCTTGAGGCTGCCTGGAATGCCATCCGAGGATTTGGTGATCATGCCTTCTGCCACGTTGCAATGTATGTTCAGAGTCTCGATGGCTAGAAATTTAGGAATGTTGGCACCGATGTGCTTGATGCCAGGTTCGAGCTTTGTGTTGTTCTCGAATCCCAGAAGCTCTCCAACAGTGCCTAGGTCTACTGTTTCCGTAGCAGACACAATTTCAACTCTGTGAGTTACAGAATTTTGAGATAGCAGTATATTTCTTGGCAATTGGGCTTGCAAGGTAGACAGATTGTACTGTCCTGGCATGATAACTATTTTTTCATTTCCAACAGTAATTTTGTTATTGTGCTCCGTGACATTGGGTATCAGGTACATGCTGTAGAATGCACGAAGAGCAATAGATTTAGGATAGATGATGTCGTCATGCAACGCGAGTTTCAAGACCGAAGTCTCGCTGGTGAGATGGAACACTCCCATGGTGTTTTAGGTACCACAATGCTTTCTGAAAATGCTCCACTGAGGGGTTATTTATTTTAGACATGTATGCGAGAACGGAAAGGCATAGGTGGCCGCAGTTAACATCGGTGAAACCCTGGATGCGTTCGTCATTGTAGTAGAGGTTGGCAACACTGAGATACTTCACCAACCTGGCAGGCGGTGTGCCACCGAACGAATCGAAAACAAATGCTTTGTCATCGTCAATTTTGAGGTAGCATATCCAATGTGTACCAGGATTTTTGTAACTGTCCAGGTTGACCACGCCATACTCCTTTTTCTTCACAGCAGAGGGTAGAGAATCGGACATGAAAACACCCCTAAAGTTCCTTATTCCCAACAGTTCGATCAGAGATTCAATATCGAAGTTGGACAGGGCTTCTTCTTTTTTTTATATTTCTTCAAAGCATCGAGGTTGTTTTTTCGCTTTTTGGTCACACCTTTCCCCTTCTTTTCCATAGCCAGGTTGTGACGTTTCTGTTCTTCCAGCTCGGCCTTGTTCTTTTTTGCATCGATGACGGTTTTGGCAATGGCAGCACTGCCTCCTGCCAAGCTGCCCACTGCACCCAAAGCTGCCAAGATGGCCGGAATGCTGAATATGAAACCTCCAATCTTCTGCTGCTTCCGCGAATGCTGCAACTTTTTCAATTGTGGAGTGCTGAGCAGCAATTTCATTCCGTGTCCTTTAGACAAGCATGAACGTTTTTTCTCGCGTTGTTTCTTGGTGAGTAACCCATCGAGGGCACCCAGCGTTTTCAGATTCGAATATGGTATCTGGTACACGACGCCCTTGGGCTTCATGATGTATTTTTTTTTTACGGTATGTTATTTTATATATGTTCCGAGATTTTTTTGTTTTCCCTCTCGTATAATTTTTTTACGGTATGTTATTTATATATACTACGCAACCGTTAAACAAATTCTATTATGTGCTTTGTTTTCTTACCAAGAAGTTCTTTTGTCCCCTTGTACACGATTCGAGTTGTGTTCTCGATTAAAATGGATAGCTTCTCGTCGGATAACATGCTAGCGTATCGATCTGGTAAAAATAGACTGTATTGTCCGTTGAGCAACAGACGTACTTTGGGACCATACTGGGTTGCAACAATTGAACCAGAAGTTATTGCATAAGGTTTGTCCACTTCCAATTCCTGAATTTTTATATATTCGACTGACAAATTTAGCATTTGTTTTAATGCCTGGACGTCACTAATTTTTTCACTCATATCGAAGAAATATTTTTTTTGGTCTCGTAGATTTTTTACAGTGTGTTATTTATAGAAAAAAAATTTCGGCATTGCCTAATGCGATCAAGTGATCGATGATCCTGCTGGTTTCAGCATTTGAAGCATACCAGTCGTCTGTATATCGTCTCCTACCCTGTCTCCACTCGTGAAGTTCGTCCATCTTATCAGCCAATTTTTCATCAGCAGCCCGAAAAAAAAGCATAGGGAGAAGAAGAAGATTTCACACTTCTTATTTTTCTCAGATGATCCAGAAGTAGCATTTCACAGGGCAAGCGAAATTGTGGTGTTATTTTAACTAAATCAATAAGCTTTTTAACATCCTCGTGACTATCGTCGAAAGTAAATGTAAATATTTTGCATAACACTTCTGTTGGTAAGTCTGTTATATGCGTAGACATTTTTTTACTGTATGTTATTTAATTACAGCCCCCACCCCAATTTTCGTTTTGTATTCATGGCAATGGTCGTGCCCAATGCTGCAACCCGTTCACCCAGCGAGGCGTCTCTGCTGACGAGTCTCCCGAACGCGGCATGCTCCAATTTTCTATCAGCATCGTGACGCGCATCTAAATTCGTATATGTGTTGTAAGCAATGTCGTGATCCTTGCATGCAGCATCCAGCAGATTTACCCCCTTGTCTCCTCTCTCCAGTCGCCGTTCGAGTTTGGTACCCGGTCCGCAGTACTGGTAACCTGGCAGGTGCATCTCGAAGGGTAGCTTGTTGATGATGTCGTTCACGAGACCTCGACCCTCGGCCACATTCCAGAATTTGGGAGGCAGGGTGTTGATGATTTTGATAAGGTAACCTATACCTTTGTTGTCGTTGACAATGAAGTTGCTAAGCTTGGTGCTAATCATGTCCATGATGCCCACCTTCTCGTTGTGAAAGTTGCGATTACCTGCATTCTCTTCACCTGCGATAACCAGCAATCGATCTACAAGCTTTCTTACGTCGTCTACCCAAACAAACTCTTTAGGTAGGGTATTGTAGAGTTTGACACCGCTGCCAGTTTTAATTTGGTTCCATATTGGCTTGATGAGGTTCCTGTATTTTTCTCCACTGCTTGATTTTACGCGATTCTGTGTTGCATCGTTGTTTTGGTACAGGGCATCCGTCATGATTAAAATTTCTGTGTAACTTTGGTAATCCTCGTCTGTATAATCTTTAGGTTGCTTTTTGGTGATAAGTTCCCACAGGCCCACAGTGCCAGGATACCTAGTCCAGCTGTTCTTCTCGCCCAAATTAATTTTCACGTCGTCACCTTCGAACGTGACTTTCGATTTCCCAATTTTCCAAACCACACCCTCGTTAGGTTCCACAGAGGGGTACAATCCAAACACCTCGTCCTTTTCAAATTTCCCGGTGCTCAGGTAATCTCTCGCCAACGGACCTAATTCAACTACCTTGTCCGAAGAGGTACTGCCTAGAACCTGACGTCTCGGAGGTGCAGCTCCAAGTTCGAACGGGGTAGAGTGAATACTGGATATCGGTGTAGGCACAGCATAATTTCGAGCAGCAAGTGGCACGAGCTCGTTGATTAAATCTTTGTTTTGCTCGGTAACATCTTTGATGTCTTTACCTAGTCCACTTATAGCATCGATGATATGTTGGTCCTGTCGCTTTTTCTCTTCGTAAATTCCGCGATTCTCTGATTTCCAACCCCTGAAGCGTTTGGCCAGGTAGTCGCGCAGCTTCAAGTTGTCGTCTGCGAGTTTGCGATTCATTATTTGTTATTTATAATACGTCAAGACGTTTCTTGTAACGTCGCAACGTTTAGAAAGTTGTTTATTTTGTTTCTGTATTTTCCGTCATTGGGTTTCCTCGTCATGTCTATCGTGGCGAATCCGAAATCATCTTGATTCCAGCATGAAGAGCAAAATTTGGAAAACTGATTGTAGTTCATGTCCCCGCCTACATAATCATCGTAAGCATGTTTTAAATTGGTGTGGTCTTGACGAAACAAGCAAATAAAATTAGCGTTGTCTCGGAGAAGCTGCTTGGGAATTTTAGAAAAAGTCTGAGCAAGGTAGAAGCAGTCCATGCCTCTGTGCCGCCCCTGTGTAAAAAAATTGCGAATTTCGTTATGGTTCTCCAGGATGACATCGTCGAAGACCACCACCGAATTTTCATGGCAGCAGTCTAGTGGCATTACTTCGGAGGCAAAAGTAGCTATGCTCAGCCCTTCGTACAGTTTTGTCAGCTGTTGATATTTTGCTTGCTCCAAACTTTTGGAAAAAACATGCAAGTGCCTGTTCTTCCAATCTAACCAGTCGGGAGCAAGAAGAAAATTATCAATAAGTAAAGTTGTTTTCCCACACCCTGAAGGTCCGACAATAAGGCAGCGAATGTTGTCCGGCAACAGTTCGCCGTTTTTCCTAGCCTGACGCTCCGGGGGAAAATCTGGCAGTCGCCTCACCACATCCCAAGCACCCGTTACACAATCACCTCGTTTGCGTCGATCCAACTTTTTTCCTCGAGTCCCAACCATTTCACCAACAGTTTGTCACCTTTTCTACGTAATACTTTTTCGATAAGATACGTATTGGGGTATTTTGTTTTAGAGAGTTCCTCCTCGTAGAATCGCCCTTTCAAAATTTCGTCGCGATTATCTTTTATTATATACGTGTGACGGTTACCGGGTAACAATCGAGCAACAGTGAAAAGTTCCGTACTCCAGTTTTTGGTAAAGCCTTTTTCAAACATGCGCTTAAATTTACTAATTCTTACTTGGTCTCCAATTTTGAATTTCGGTTTTTTGTTAGTGGGCCGGTACTTGGGGCAATAAACAGTAGAGATCAATTGTGCCTCATCAGACTTGCTGACATCGGCAGGCTTCATGCGTATCGTGCTATGCAAACTGTGATTATAGTCGTTTACGAGTTCCGGAAGCACATTGACCCACTTGTGGTTACCTTGAAGCGTGAATCGTTTCCACATGCGTGTTTTGAGAGTACGGTTAAAACGTTCCACTATGCTGGCTTTGATGTGACTGAAAGTCGAGTAATGTTGAATATTTTGCTTCTGAACAAACTGTTGAAATATCGAGTTGTAAAATTCCTTTCCGTTATCCGTTTGAAGAAATCGAGGTCGCCTGCCACTTTCATTGAAAATAGTTTTGAATGCTTCCATTACGCACACACCTGTTTTAGCCTTGAGGGGCAAAGCCCACGCAAATTTTGAAAATGTATCTATAACAGTAAGAAGATACTTGTATCCTTTGTTGATTTTATGTAAATTTTTTAGGTTGCCGCTACTCATTTCCACAAGGTCAGCCTGCCAAAGGTCATCCACGCCTTTGGTCACCACCGCCAGTCGTTTGTAGTTTCGTCGTGCAGGTTTATGCAGCTCGTTCACGATACCCTGCCTAGACATGGCGCGAAAATAAGAATATAGCCTGGATGGGATTTCTGGCTGCAGACAATGCTGGGTTTTCTATATACAGCTTGTCACCTATTTCTATGTCGATAATTTGAGTGGCATCTTCGGCATAGGCAGTCTCGCGACTTTCGGGGTGTGTGAAATCGACCAGCTCAACTCCTCTTATTTTAGGCTCATCGCCAATGTTCGTCACGGTCATGATTGGGTAGTGGGTTGCGTGAGGCAAAGACCAGTAGGAAACCTTGACGAACTGAAGTGTGCCAGCGAGGAAAAATTGATGATAGGCTTTTGCAGGAGTCAACATGTAGAGTTTGAAACCTGGATTGAAAGGGGAGGAGAACTCTCTGTTTGGTATGCTGTACAGTTCGATGACAATCGTAGACTTGAGATTGTCGATGCTGGCATTTAGAGTGTTTACGTTGGTTCGAACCTCAGTCTCCACATCCTCCAATCTGCCATTCACCGATTCCAGGTGTTCCTCGATAGCATGAACAACAGTGTCGTAGTTTGGTTTGATCTTTACATCGACAATAAGGCTCTTGAATTTTTCATTTAAGTCATGTAGTTGGGTGCTGAAATTAGCTATAGTCGATTCCTGACTTGCCTCGATACTCCCAATTTGCTCTTTCACGCTGGCAATAATCTGCTGCAGGCTTTCTACAAGCGTCAACTTGGAGCTCTGTATTACAAGGTCGTGGACCTGGGTTCTAATTGCCGCAAACAATTCATGCAGCTCGGTGATGTTCTGGTTGGTAGGTAAAGTCGCGACAGACCCCCGTATCGATTCAATTTCGGATTGGATTTTTTTGATGTCGTCGGATTTGAGTATTCGGTTGAGAGTTCTCTTCACGCTTGTCAGTTCCTGAGAGGTAGGCAGGGTGGCCACCGTGTTTTGGAGCGATTCCAAAGCTTTTTTCACCGCGTCCAACTCGGAGGCATCGGCAGCAGCACGTATGCCTTCTTGCAGTTGTGTTATGTCATCCTGGGTGGGGGTAGATTGCTGCAGGGTTTCCAACTTAGTCTGTATGTCGTCGATCAAGTGATGGAAATGAGACAACTCGGATTCTGCATTCAGATTTTCCAGTTTGGCGATTTGCTGTTGGACGTTGGCCAGTGTATCCCTGATGCCCGGCAGTTTGGTTTCCAGCTCATCGTGAACGTTCGCCAGATCATTTCTAATGACAGCAAGAGCGTCCTCAATATGGGTTATGGTGCCTTGCAGCTTCCCGAAATCCTCGTAGGTCTCAAGTTGGAGTTTGATGTTGGCCACGCTACGGGCAATGGCGTTCAGTTCGCTGGACGACGGTAGATTGTTGATAAAATCCTCCAGCGTTTGGAGTTTAGTTTTTACTTCGTTGATGGACGCATGCAAAGCATCCGTTTGAAGCTCAGCCTTGATACTTTCCAACGTAGGGATTTCGAAAGATTGAAACTGTTCGCGCAATTTAGCAATACTAGCGTTCACGCGATCGTAGTCGTCTTGTGTTTTAATGCTTTGGATGATAGTTTGCAGTTCGGTCTGGATGTTGCTTGTTTGATCCTGCAAGCGTTGTTTCAGCTGTTCAACGTCTGAGGTTTGCGTTTGTTGCAGCTTCAGAAGTTTGTTCTGCAGATTGCCCACACTCAGTGCCAGCTTGTCGAGATTGTCTATCGACGCGAGGTCGGTGTATTTTTGCAGCAGCGATTTTAGCTCTGCATCAATCTTGAGTACAGGGTCCAAGCACTGAGACTGCAAGCTGGCTATCTCGGACTGGAGGCTGGAGTTGAGCGTGGACTGGAGGGCCTGCAGATCGCTTCGCAGCTTCTTGACCCTGACGTCGAGCATGAGAAGCTCGTCGCCATGGTCGTCGCGTTTCGTATGGCCAAAAATATCGTTAGGCATTATTGTTATTTATTATAGGATAGCTAATTTTCATTTCTATGAAAAGAGGGATGAGTTTGTCGTAGTCGTCCAAGAGCTTTATGTACAGGCGATCGCCAGCAGATACATCGTACGTGGTGGTACTGTTCATCCTATCGTGTTTGATGCGATAGATGTTCTTGCCGGAGGAAATTTTGGCCTCTCCTTTATTCTCGGGATTCATGTCAAACTGCAGTTTGCCGGAGATGGGGAATTGGTAATAATTCAAGTTGTTGTTGAATATGTAGAAAGTCTTGCCCACATCCTCGTCGTACTGGGTCAGGATGCTATTCAAGTGTATAATCAACAAACCGTTGAGTTTAGATAATAGGGAGGGTAACAGATCCCAGCTTGCAGGTGGCGACGGTGCGCTTTGGGCGGATACTTCCATAGCCTGCTTCCTGAAGCCAAACAGGTTCATAGGCATTGTTATTTTATTTTATATTTAGCGATTCGTTTCGAGCAAGCCAATTTCAGCAAGTTTAGTGTTTTGTAGAGCGAGTTGGCAATACTGCCAGTGAGGTTAACATACATTATCAAAAACACATCGTGAAAGGCTACGTTTTGTTCGGGCACACGTACACTCACACACACAAAAAGCTAAAAAAATTATATACCGTGAAAAGCTACGACGAGTTGGAAACACTGCTGGTGGGGTTAACATACACCATTAAAGGCTACGCCTCGCCCCGAGTTGGCAACACTGCTTGTGAGGTTAACATACACCGTGAAAAGCTTCAAATAATGATTTCGAGCCTCAAATAATAATTCGAGCCTCGTCGGTGTTGCCAATTCCTATTTGTAGGTGGAATTTTCTTCGGATGGGTTGGCAAAACCCAAGCCTCAAAAAAGGAACATCCAATAGAGTTGCCAAATATAAAAAGGGGACAATGGGTCCCACTCATAAAAGGCTACAGTAAGGGCCCACAGTGTTGCCAACACTAGGCCCCCCAACAGTGTTGCCAGACATAAAAGGTACATGGACCCCTCAGGCCCTTTGATAAAAGTTTACAGTAAAAAACCCAGTAGGTTAACAACACTGTCAAAGAATCTACGGCAGTGTTGCCAGATGTAAAAAGGGGACGATAGGTCCCCCTCATAAAAGGCTACAGTAAGGGCCCACAGTGTTGCCAACTCTGTGCCCCCAACAGTGTTGCCAAACATAAAAGGTACATGGGCCCCTCAGGTCCTTTAATGAAAATTTACAGTGAAAAACCCAGTAGGTTGACAACACTGTCAAAGAATCTACTTCAGTGTTGCCAGATGTAAACAGAGGGCAATGGACCCCCCTCATAAAAGGCTACAGTAAGGGCCCACAGTGTTGCCAACTCTGCCCTCAAAATATACATCATAAAAGGCTACGACGAGCCCCACATGATGATTCGAGCCCCAAATGAGGTTGCAGAACCGGGGCACTAGGTCTACTGTTTCTGCATTTTTTATAAATACAATATTGATATAATTTGGACACTGTAATGATTGTATGAGATAATTAGTAATAAAGTAAGAGAAATGAAAAAAAAATTAGCTACTTCCGTAGACTTCTTCCTAAAGGTTCCAGCAGAGTGCATGTTAGGAGGAACAATCTACCCTCCCATCTTACGGAAATGATGCCAAAATGCTTATACGAATAGTTAGAATATGAAATATATAGGCTTATATATTATGGTACTATACCGCTTATATACACATTATTTTTAAATTTGACTTTTCGAATTCGCTATTTTTTCTACCATTTTTGTCTATTCGCTCCGGTGAGGATGAGTGATGATATGATGAAAGTGATGAAAGGATGTTCACAATCATAGTACCCTGGTCGGGATTTGAATCCGTGACCCTTGTCTTCGTATTACGCTGTGCTAACCACTCTGCCACGGTGATCGGCAGTAATAATAATAATGATGGTTCGAAATAGAATTTTTTGCGTAACGGAACACTTTACCTTCATTAACATGGTGTTGTTTTCTATTTTATATCTCTGTCTGCTAGCGAAGAGATTAACGACTAGGTATGTGCAGTAGCATACTATAATAAATAATTGTTATTTTAAAAATATTTACGTAAACATCACATAACATAAAATACATTGAACACGAGTCTTCTGAAATTATCTTCCCTTTAATTTAAAAATTTAATCATCTCGTCCAACCTGAATTTCTTTTTTTCAAAATTCAATGTTCATATCTTCAATACTTTGTCTTAATTATGTTTATTAAAATAATTAATTTGCTCAAATGTAGGATATTTCCATATGGTCATTTTGTGTATGTTCAAGGATTGGATTTATTATTCAGAACGTAAACCACATATCTGCTCAGCTTAGTATCAGAAATAGGGAAAGAATGTCGAAAGAACGATTTGATTGGAGTTATGATTTTGTATGCCCAGCCCACTTTATAGCATTAGGTTAAGCACAGAAAATACAAAACACAAAAGTATGATGCAACAATTAGTGAAAAACAGAACCTAAATTTGTGCAAACATCTTGTACAGGACAATCGAATCCACAGGGCATAAAAGATAAAGGCAGCATAAACGCCATCTGTTAAGTCCCCTTGCAGCAACAACATACCTCCACAAAGAGAGAAAGCTTATATAAATGCTATAATACGCACTATTAAGAGTACTAACAATTTAGTTCACACTACAGCGCCAAGAATAACGTAGTGTGGAAAACGACCCAAGAAACTAGTTCCCCAGACGGATGACAAACGTAGATGGCAGTGCGATCAGTACGAATGCTAATTTTCTTATGAAAGTAATGTGGCTTAGTTAGATTTTGGAATATATTGTGTAGATTTGTTTGTCTTGAAATGCGGTACGTGAATTGATGGAGACAGTTATATTTGTGGAGATATTTGCAGTCACGAAAGGGCATTAATTTGAAAAGAAAAGTAAAATAAAGTTATTAAATAAATAGCATGCCTAACACAAGAAGAAACATCGCAAAGTGATTCCGGACGTCAGGTGTTGGATTGTGTACTAGAGTTTTATTTTTCTATGTTATTAGAATATAAATAGTATCCTGAGAGATATTTCATACCGAAGTTACAAACCACAAGTGTCGCTTGAAAGCGAGCAGTCCGTAATCAATGCAGCCTTTCGAACCCTAGGGTCACAAGCTCTGGCGGCACAGTTTCCTCAAGGAGATTTTACACCAAAGCGACATGCGACAAACGATACGAGGATTTCACACCAAAGCGACACGGGTCCTTTGGTACAAGTCAACTTTCATACCGAAGCTACACATGTTGCTTGGAAACGAACCAATCAAGAGCAACATTTCACATCGTAGCGGCATGACGGGAAGCACAGGCCAGCGTTCGGTTGGTGAAATCCTCAAGCGATAAGTGTCGCGTGCCGCTTGTCGCTTTGGTGCGCAATCTCCCTAAAGCAATACACTCATTGCATCGCGCATGCGCGAACAACAAACCACGGCAACATGTTGCAAGCTATTGAGGAAATGGTCCAATTTGAGCGACGCACAAGCGACAAAGCTACACGTGTGGCTTATCGTGTCGCCTAGATCTGTTGTTGTAGTGTGCGGTTTTTCGTGTCGCCAATCTGTTATTCGCACAATTAGCAGCGAACGCTTGCTAATAGACTGAAGGCACCATGTTGCTTGTCACTTAGTTGGGAACTCCCCCTGTAGCGAGTCGCTTCGGTCTGACCACCCTTCCCTTAAGGAGCTTTCCGACCGAAGTAAAACTAGCACGCGAATAAGCCATATGAACGTATCGTTTGCTGTTTGGACCCTCATGTGCAATGAATGCTATTTTACAGTCTGGAAGTGTGTGTCACTAGAGGGACAGTGTGGTCATCCCGTGTCGCTTGTCCCATTGGTTTGAAAGTTTCCTTACACTCATGTCGATGTCACTAAATAAGTTTGTGGGGTTCCCCTTGTCGTTTCATCATTATCATCATCGCCGCGATTAGTTTAAAGCGGAAGAAAAGTGATACTAAATATCAAAAATACAAATGATTCAGTGTGTATATCTTTAAAAGAAATTATGATGATGATGATGATAATAATAATAAACCTAATTCATACACAAAAATTTAGTTGCCAAGAACATTCCACGCCTATTTTTTCTCCCGTATTATTAACGAAAGTATGACGATAACAGGACATGGTCCACTGTCTATAATGTTCGTTAATATCTTCGCGACCACTGTACCAAATATCATAGCAAGTATCACATTCATAGAAATGCTTCATGTAAAAGAATCAGACGTTGCAGCGAAAACTCCATTTACTTCCATTATAAGCAGACGAATACCAAGCACCTGTACCAACACCAGCGCCTCTAGGGGTATCCTTTCTGAGTGGATCCTCCCAGAGAGGCCAAAACCGTCCGTTTTCCACACTACATTATTCAAGACACTGTAGTTCACACTGGAAAGAAAAATGTAGTGAAATATTTACAAAAAGAAACGAACAAGAACGATTGATTGGAATATCTGACGAGACGGATCGGGAAGGTTCTAGATATTCACGAACCGAAGCACCGTTCCGGTCCATTTCGAGCCCTGATAATAATAATTCAAAGTTAAAACATTCATTTGAGCTCGTATTAACCCTAACTTTCCCGTGCCGTACCAGAAACTTACTTACCTGATTACTCACAGGGCCACTCTTTTTCTGTATATTAAAATTGAAGAATTTTGTTATTGAATCACTGATTCCTTTGTTGATTACTAGGGACATTGAATTTTCGCAATGCGCGAAATCGCGAAATGTGGAAAAAATATACAATTTTGAACATTCTGCACGTAACTTACCCCCAATGATGAAATATCCATGAGTTTTATTCGCGAAGTAATGCGAATGTGTGCTCTTCCACGAAATGAACGGTTTTCGCGAAATAACCGTCAAATATCATGAAATTAAGTAGAAAACACGCAAGAACCGGCAATCGAGGTTTTGCGCGTAAACTGCCGATTTGTAACGAAACGTTTGCCTAAAGTTTCCTACCACTTGCAGCTGAAGAACGTTTTATCTTCGACCACATCAGGAAGACGCTGTTGGATATCCCATGCACATAATCTCAGTTCGAAAACTTCGCTCCCTGTCAAGCTGCATTCCTTTCTTCCCTCTAATGTCTACCCAACTTCCAGTTTCATTGAACTTGCTAGCTGTAGCAGCGATAAGATTAGTCTGTTCCCTCACCTCAAGGGAAACAATGGGGTCATTTGTGTTCAGTCATGAATGATTTTTTTTTTCATCATGTGATTTTCAACATGTGTTTGTGTATGTGCAGTAGTGATTATTTTATTCGTTGGACAGCAAAGATATCCTTTAAATACATACAATGAATAAATCACTTGAGATGTGCAATTTAGAAATGAAGTGATTTTGTGATGATGTTTTCTTTTTGGTTGGACAGCTAAGTACTTGTGCATGTGTACAGTATATAAAAATGAAGTAGTTTATCAATTTATAGCTCTTTTGTATGTTGTTTCCTCTCATAATGAAAAAGTGTGTGCCAATTTTTTTTTCCACCGCTGGTATATACCGCTGATCTAGCATTTTATTTACCGCTCTCCTCAGATTTTATTTACCATAAATTTGTCTCCCTATATAACCAATTGTAAACTTTAACTGGCATGATTGTCTCGATTGACACGCATTGAAAGATGGGGAGTGAACAAGTGTAATACAGAAATATTGAGAACAATGTAATTTAATTTCAATTTTTTTTTACAAAAATTCACATATGAAAAGTCTAGAAAATAGAGATGATGGGCCTGACAGCCCCCTCCCCCTCTAGGGTTAAACCTAACCTTTTATGTTAAAACAGCATTGTACAATTTTTATTAATCCTTAGTGCTTTATAATCGCTTAGTGTTGCATTTCTACTGTACGTTGTGTCTTTATAAAGGAAATTGCTTTGAACTCTTTACCTGTAAAGGGAATTCATATTTCGAAATTTGAATACCGATCGGACGTTCCCGCATGAATTTTTCAACCCTGGGTAAAAGTTGCTAGGTAACGGAGATGGAGGGGGGGAAAAGGAGGAGAGACTTCCCCACTTTGTTATCAATCTCGCACCGATTTGAAAGTTAATTTCGGCGCCGCGTTTCAAGATGTTCTCGTCTCCTCGTAGGCGAAAGGTCACCGCAAACTTTCGCACAAACAACATTAAGGAAACGCCAAGATCAAAGACGGCGCCTTACCTTTGCTAACCTATTCTAATCACTTTAGGGAACAAGGCGCAAAGTTGTTCGACCAGAAACATATTAGGCTTCGAGTTTCATCTCGTGATAGCCAAAAGCAATGCGTTTCTTCTTCGGAGGAGCCTCGATAGACCAGGAGGTGTTTCACAAAGGAGGAAGGGTTTCCTAACCACGTTTCATTCAGAGCGAAACTTAGTTTGATAATGGATAATTTTGCAACTTGTGCCAATACACACACAGAACCCAAATCGTGTCAATTGACACATATATTTTGATTTCAATAACATGTTAACGTGCATAAACTGCAAATGATGCACTTTTTAGTGTGTCAAAATACACATAGGAATGCATTAAAGGATATTGTTATGAGATGAAGTTCAGTGTGATGCACTGAAATGCATCAATTTGGAAGATCAGATAAGATAATTTCAAAGATAACAAAATTACACATTTAGCTGTGTCAATTGATGCATTAAAAGTGAAAGTTTGTTATCTACGAAATTATCTTGTCTGATCTTCCAAATTGATGCATTTTAGTGCATCACACTGAACTTCATCTCATAAAAATACTATTTAATACATTCCTATGTGTATTTTGACACATTGAAAGGTGCATCATTTGCAGTTCATGCACGTTAACATGTTATTGAAATCAAAATATGTGTCAATTCACACGTTTTCGTTCTGTGTGCAGTTGAAATTAGGGCCGTACTCGCAAGAGGGTATTTACCAGGCGTCACCTCATGATAATATTTTGAGATCCCTTAAATTTGACATGATTCAAAAGAAGAGAACAGGGGTTGTAAAATTGAGTAGCAAGTTCAGCATGTAACTTTGGCACATTATTACTAACATTTTAAAAAAAATACCATTACAGTCTTATCATTACTTCCAATGGTTTAGCAGTGGTGCAGTGGTAACGCTGTCCTATTGTAATCCATTGGTCTTTGGTTCGTTTACTGCTGGAGAATATAGTGGTCCGTATTCCTCTTTAAAAACTGTAGGTACAGTTCCAATTTGCCTATCTGAGCATAATGTGGATGTGAATTTTCGAAGAAACGAAGAACAGTATTGTAATTTAATCGGCAGGTTTAAGAAGGAAATAAGTCAAAAAAAAAATTTGTGGGAAATCAAAAAGAACTGTATAAGTTGTAGGGATTCATTTCCTTCTTACACCTTACGTTGATTTCAGGGTTATTTTCCTTCATCTAGGGACTGCTTTCTATATCTTTCTTCATACTCACGCGTAGAGCGACGCTTTCCGATGATGTCGAGTACAAAAGATCATTTTGCTATTTTTTGGTCTACATTCCCTTCTTAAACCTGTCGATTCAATTATAAATTAATGGCAGATTAGCATACATAACACAGCATGAAATTTATAAGAAGATTTCACACCGAAGCAGCAAGCGACACGTGCTAGATAAGCTTTTTACCCAGGGAAGAATATTTTAGTCCTCAGACAGTATGATTTTAATTTAGTGACTTGTGTAAAGTAGCCTAAGTGCTGACGCACCCAGAATTTTCAATTCAATCAAGCTCTGATGTATTATCATCAACTTGTATAATTCCAAGTAGAGATGGGTAAGTGGAAGAAAAGGTTTGTGCCCTAACTTCGCCATCCAAAGCAAGGAATAAATAAGTAAACAAATAACATTTATAAAAACAACCAACTGAGTTACAGACATTCTGTTGAAAATCAGTGTAATACATGTCTACATTTGAATATTGTTACATAACATCGAATGATGGCCTTTGTTATCAAAATTCAGGCGGTACCCTTTTGTTGAATCTCAACGAATCGATACCCTGCAATATCTAATTATGAGAGGCTGTAACGAAGTAATTAAACAGTCTCTATTGAGAAGCGATCTTCATCTACGTCACTCCTTTCTTGCAACACGGGTCTGAATGAAACGGTTAAACGAAAGGTTAATGAGTATCAAGAACGACAGCAATTTACAATAATTAAAGGAAATATTTTTCTCTTTTAAAAAGATTCAAGTAAGAATTGCTTTGGTAAACTCATCTTTGTAGGATCAAAGTTATTTAATACGGTACGTAAAAGTTAACAATGATTTCAGTTTGGTATGAAGTAGTGACGAGTAGTAACTTGGTCACTAGTTGTACTTGCGGGGTGGTATTCGATTGAGGAAGGGGGGCGGGATTCCTCTATCTGGATTCTTGTATCAGGTGAAATTGAAACCTGTATGGAAAGTTATTTGAGCGAATAATACAATGTCTATAAATTTATATAGTGGCAGTTTAGTTACTGTCTTTACACCACATCAATTGCAGATGCAATCGGCTCAAGCGCTACTCTGTCAGTAGAATTGGGCTTGTCCGACAAACCTAATTGTAGGTGGGAGAACCATAGTTGAGTCCCTGCGCTTCATACAGGAAACTGTCCTCCCATTTAAATATATGGAGAATTTGAAGCTGGACGTGCACTTAGTATATTAAATTGCACATTAAATATGATTTTAACACGAAAAGCTATGTCGGAACACATTTGTCGATTTATCAGTTGCTTAAATCAAGGATTATAAAAAATATGATCGTCGACAACAGAAAAGACACCGCAACTCAACGAAAGATAACATTTCCATAGGTATTGGTTTATGTCAATTACAATTTTCAAAATTTAGGTGCCTTTTTTGTAATTTGTGCGTTAAAGAACAATACATGATAATTCCGTACGACTGTGCTTTGATTTTCATACTTTTCGACATGGTTAGTAAAAGTTATCCTCTGTTGTAGATATGTATATATTTATCGAGAAGAAAAGTTAGCTTTTAAATATATTGATGTTTGTCTTGCGTCTGACAACCTCTAGGACGTTCGTATTGACAGGAATAATAATTTTGAAAGTGTTGTAAAAAAGGAAGAAAGTAAAAGAGCAAATGTCTTATTTGGAGACCACAAAGTACATGATAAACAAATGTCATGTGTACGAGATACTCAATAGATTTCTCTGGATTATTGGTAAATTTCTCCATTCCCGATACCGGCCACTGAATACTGTAGCAAATACTTAGAATTAGAAAATAACATAAAATTTAATGAAGAATCTAAATGCTTGAAATGTCAATTTACAGCAACTGGAAAACAGTCAAATGACACCACGTTAAGTGTTCTTTGTGCATAAACACGCTGTTAGCCATTTTCAGCTAGCTTGCCTTTGCGCTCTTCACATAAATGCCATTTTGGGAAACGTGACTTGCTACATTATCTATAAAGTTTACGAAACAGGTATTTAATATAGATTAAGACGAGAAACTCTTCACTTTGGTGAAAATGGCGTTGTACACTGCATCATGCTCCAATGTAAAGCTTGGGGCAATCAAATGAAGAACAACATTCTCTACTAGCGCCGCCACTGGAAATGTTTGACCTGAACAAGTAGCGGAGGTCAAGAACCACTTCCCTGTTTCTCTGCCTAGAATTTTGAAAGTAAACTCTATCACAGGGAAAGCTTCAAAACATTTATCACGTAACGCTACCCTGTTGATATGCAAGGAATATTCTTACATACTAATTTAAACGTGATAATACATGCAATTTGTGTTACAAGCCTTGAGTTTTCTTAGTAATTTCCCTTGCGAATCTAGCATATAATTTCAATAACTCGAGTGTTTCGTAATTATTGGAAGGTTAACAATGTATCGATTCTTGTCATTAGAGTGTGTCGATGGACCAATCGAGATAATCCATGCCGCCATACAACAGTATTTACAATGACTTAAAGCGAAATTTTATCTCTGTAGCTTCAAGTTTCTAATATCCAACATGTCATCTGAGATTCATTGTTATCCGCCACAGTCAGAAGTTCCGCGTGCGGTAATGTACGATTTGTTTAGCTAGTGCGGAAGGTTTATTAATATACCAATACATAAAAGTGTTTAGACAATATTTTTCAACCGTAATCGTTTGTTTTTGCTTTTTGGTAATCATTTATTATATACACTGTACTTAGTTGCCTATTTCTCATGTTTAGTGTCATTACCTATAATGTTTTTACAACTCAGAACACATAATTCAAATTTTAATCAATGTGTCTAAAATTAGTTTTATCGAAAGTGGTGTCTGTGACATTCGAACATTAATTAGAAGCGTAATTAGTTTGAAACTTGATTTAAATTTCTTCACGGAAATTTGGAAGATTAAAAGTATTGTTTTATTTTTACCATTAGTCCTTAACGAGATAACTTTAAGAAACTATTGGTGCTAATCAGTTTCTACTTTTAAGTTTCCTGCCATGATCATGATCTAAGTCAAGGATACGACGTTACGCTACATCTTTCTCTAGTAACTAAAAGTACCGAAATCTTTCAAATGAAAACGAAAGAAACTAAAATGGAGTAAGATGGTGAATTCTGTGGGGGGGGGGGGGGCACAATTAAAGTTGTCTTTAAAGCACTCTAGTAGGAGAATTTAGAGAATTCACCGGAATCATCATACTACGAGCCCGAATTTCATCTTGTACTGAGCTTTCTTTCACAAAATTTACTCGCGTTATAAAACCTAAAATAATATATTTTCTCGTAATTTTTCATTAAATGGTTTAAAAATAATTTTTATTCAGTAAACCATATTCAGAGTTTGTTTGTAAGACACTCGTATCTCCTTATACGAAGAAGATACTGTTATTTGAATTATTTTCAATATTTTGAATGAAAAAGCTAATATGCCTCGAAGGATGTCCCGCTCCGCACTACCCCTTGTTATAAGAATTAACGTCTCACGTAGTTTGTCTTTATGTACGACATTTATTTACACTTCTACCCTTCGCCGTATATAAATCTTTCTATAACAAATCCATTATCAGCAGCTCCCTGTTGCCTTTTGTCCCATAACACAGAGAATTGTACTTATCAAGACATTACTCTACAAGCGCACTAACCGCCCCCGCAGTTTATCACGCAGAGGTCCCTAAACTAAGGCTCTCGCTCTGTGTGTATTTCTATGCATCCATAAAAACTGCCTCACTCCGTCGGGTCTTGTATCGAAGTATCTGCGAGCCTGGGATTCTGAGATATGAGAGAACATATGGATAATAAACCTTTTCGAGCAAGGCATCATCTCCAGGAAGCTATCAACTCGCGGCAAGCCACGGCACCTAGCGACCTGTTGAGTGAGATGAGTCAAGGCAAAATGGATAATAAACCTTTTCCTGCTCCCACAAAAATAGGCAATCATTAGGCTGGAGGGTTCAATGAACTAACTGATCACTTATGAGAGAACGTAACAAGTCGGAACCGGTATTTATGCCTCCGACAAACGACCCCCCCCCCCCACCCACCGAGGTCAGGTCCTATACGCTGGTAAAGTAAACGTCACTTCTGGCGCTGTCGCCATAGCAACGGAAGACCTGGCTTAATACAACGCGCTCCCTGTACTTTCGCCGTGCAGTTAGCAGGGAAACAGATCGCGAGGGATACATTTTGTTGTGACAGCGTTTGTCAAAGAAAATGGTATGTATCTTACACAATTGTAAAGATTAAGTTCAGAAGAATACGTAGATAAAATACAGGTTGCTCACAGGTGACAAGTTAAAGAAGAAATGGAGAAACAAGATAGCAGGCAGGCATTTCCAAGAAAGTGACAGACAAACAATTGGCCGGAACTTACGATTTCTTCGGTTTAGCTACTATAGACTTAAACGTGGTCACATGGTTCTTTGCGGTCAGATATGTACCGTGCGTCCATTTCGATCTTCAGCCGAGAGATCGGGAGAAGCGTGGCGGGCGGCGCTGGCGTAGATGCCGACATTTGCGGCCTGTAATGCCCGCTTATTTTTATGGACATATGCAGACATTTATATAAATATTGCAAAACGAGCACTAACCTGTGTTATAAGAGTTGTTCAAACTGATATCCGCCAAGTGTGTAGACTTTCTGGGAGAATACGTTGAATAGCCTGAAACTTTCATGCCTGTAGCTAAAGTCCTTCTGGGTCGGGCCGAGAATTTATCAGCCCCCTCGTAACGTGAACCTTGCGGCTGGCATTCCAATCCTCTCACTGACACAACACATATACACACTGCAATAACACAAACAAGTAACGGCAAGTAACCAATAATAACACTCTTGCTCACAGTACGAATTTAACACGCTCTTGGTTTACATCTGCTCGCCACTATATTCATTCACAGCTCTGTCGCGAAGGAACAAAAAAACTCGAGCTCGGAGATTTCGGATTGCAAGGAAGCTCACGAACACCATTGACTTTTAACGGTTTCGTCTACAGCGTAATCTTGATACAGTGTTGCACATTCGAAACCTCCAAACGATCCCCATCGGCACAAAACTCTTACAAGGATATAAACTTAAGCAGGACGCCACTGGTCAAAACTATGATTAAAATGTTTTATTATCTGTGGCTCTTAACATCGTTTCTAAAGCGTATTTTTTGTGTATATAAGGGCAGAACTTGGATGAATTACAGATGATAAATTATAACACAGGTTAGTGCTCGTTTTGCAATATTTATATAAATGTCTGCATATGTCCATAAAAATAAGCGGGCATTACAGGCCGCAAATGTCGGCATCTCCGTCAACGCCACCCGCCACGCTTCTCCCGATCTCTCGGCTGAAGATCGAAATGGACGCACTGTACTATTGCTTTGTGTGTGATTGCAAAGATTAGGCACATTTTCTTCCTTTGCACTACTGCAATAAAATAAAGTATAATGCATTTTCTCGCTCAGAAGAGTGTGTGGGGTTCTATTAATCCATAGTCAATGGATATCCTCAGTAATGTTTGTAGGGTTGGTCAGGCCATTGACTAACTAGTACTACTACTACTACTAGTAGTAGTAGTACTAGTAGTAGCACAGACAAATAACATATACTTCTTTGTCTGTGGTAGTAATGTAGTATTAGCCGTGCTTAAAGTGGTATCATTCAACAACCTGAACGCGAACCACAATGAATAGACACGACTACTGCCACTACTACTAATAATAACAACAATAATACATTCATATTAAGGTAACAACGGTATTAATATTAGCATTAGTACTCCATCCAAAGTAAATATACAGGGTGGCTCAATAAGTCGCTTAACACCCCCAGTACAAGGCCACTGCAGCGCGCAACATAGAAATGGTGATGACCAATCGTTATCAGGACAAGGGGGAACCACATTGACGCCACCCATACGGTCGGCGGCTATCTTGATGTCCGCCATCTTGAATTCAACTTCAGAATTTTAAATGGGAAGGGGATCGTGCGACATATCAAAATGGGCTAGAATTTCACGAGAAATGCAATGGTGAAGATTTTTTCGACGTATCATTAACAAGTAAAAAGTTATGACTGAATTCTTGTACCAATTTGCTCCTTTTCGAGGTGTTAGAAAAATGCCTTAAAATTTGTTTAGCGCTTCGGTAATGCATTGAGATCAAAGTGACGTCTAGGGAGAGAAGTTCGCATGCCATTGCACATTATTTTAATCGGATACATCCATGAAGAGCTGTGCATTATGAATGTTTGTCGCGAACAATTTACAGTGTGACGCTTCCATTGAATTAAAAGTCCTTCACAGTGACAAGGCTAATGTTTATGTTCATAAGGAAGTTTATAAACAGAATATGTGACCCTTGTCATCTGATAACTAACTTTGGACAAAAACTGGTTCATAACGTTCCCTTAAGTGTTCTGGTGTTCTTCCCTATTGAAAAAACTCTGTAAAAAGTACCTTCTTCCATAAGCAAGGATGAAAAAACTGTTTATTTAACAAATCCAAGTAGCCCTAATCATTTAAGGTTCCTTTGATGGAAAATTGACTAACCAATCGTGTTCCACGTAGCACGCCACACCATTAACTTACCAACACTAACCATTCAGCTTTGAATATTCTGTTTATGAACTTCCTTATGAACATAAACATTAGCCTTGTCACTGTGAAGGACTTTTAATTCAATGGAAGCGTCACACTGTAAATTGTTCGCGACAACCATTCATAATGCACAGCTCTTCATGGATGTATCCGATTAAAATAATGTGCAATGGCATGCGAACGTCTCTCCATAGACGTCACTTTGATCTCGATGCATTACCGAAGCGCTAAACAAATTTTAAGGCATTTTTCTAACACCTCGAAAAGGAGCAAATTGGTACAAGAATTCAGTCATAACTTTTTACTGGTTAAAGATACGTCAAAAAAACATTCACCATTGCATTTCTCGTGAAATTCTAGCCCATTTTGATATGTCGCACGACACCCTTCCCATTTAAAATTCTGAAGTTGAATTCAAGATGGCGGACAACAAGATGGCCGCCGACCGTGTGGGTGGCGTCAATGTGGTTCCCCCTTGGCCAGATAACGATTGGTCATCGCCAATTTCAAATTCCATGCAGCAATGGCGTTGTACTGAGGGTGTTAAGTGACTTATTGAGCCACCCTGTATATATACACGAACTGTGTCACGTCTGTCGTTTCAGGAAATTTCGTTCCCATTTACATGTTAAAGGAATAGCACTTACCAAAATATAATATTTTCCTAAATTTCCGGAAATACTGAATAATCGTAACTCGTAAATAAGCGAATATTAACCGGAAATATTTACTTGTATTTATTATCAAGGATTGACATAAAATAATGTAATTGTTTCTAAGTGATTTTATTTATCACAGTACACAACTGACAGTGGCAAACTGACAGCAATAGGAAATAATTCTCCTCAAGAAGCTTATTTTCTCCCTTCTGGGAAATTCTCCCCTCTTCCAAGGTCTGCATATCGCTTTGGGCATTTCAGGACTATCCACCGAAAAATTAAACATGTGATAAACCTGTTACCCTGGAATGCCTGGCGCCAGGAACCTACTGACTGCTCACCGACAGGAGATAAATTTAATACACGAACTGTTTCTGTTCCTCTTCATCTATTGTTTACAATAACAATTCACGTCATAAAGGATTGACTTTTGTACAGTTATTAAAAAAAACATGTCCAATGCCGCAGCAGGAACTGATTTACCGGAACGGAGTTCCGATGCATTCCGGTGCCCCGGGTATTAGTAATAATTGTTATTATTACGGTTATGATTGTTGTTATACAATGACTATTATAAACTCATTAATATGAGCCAATTTTATTCAATAATAATAATTATTATTATTATTATTACTATTATTATTATATCCTTCGGAAGATTCTTCTATTCGATCTACCAGATAAGTGAATAACTAGTGTAACTGTTTTTCATTTTTTTCACGTTTCATGTAGTTGGTGAACTGAAATGCAAACTTAATCTAAATTGTTACAAAAATTTACCCATAAAAGTTTTTGCTAAATTTTAGTCCTAAATTTGCGTGACGTCTCATGTAAAACTCTAATTTTTGAAAACTGTGAAATCATTTATTCCATTCTGTATTTTTCCAACACAATGCAGTTTTTACTTTGGTTATTCTTCTATCTATTTCTCTTAATAACAATAACCTTTCTACTTTATTTTTCTTACTTGAAATGAATTATGTCAATTTCCATGGGTTTCCAAGATCCGATTCGACTCCCCTTCCCGACGGCCATAATTCATGCTAATATCATTCTTTTTAGTCTAGCAATTTTGTTCACTGTATTTATTTATCTATTTATTTACCAGAGAATTCCAAATACAGCGTTGACCATTTTACATTGGAATGTAAAAAGCAGCAAAAACAACCATGGAAGTAACAATAAAGAATAATAACATAAACTAAAATATAAATATATGTATATTAAAGTAAATTATATATTGTGAATACTAAATTAAAGTTATCAGTACTGCTGATATTTTTATTTAGGGGATTCCAATATTTTCTCTCCCTTCCTACAATCTCATGAAAAATCAATTGCAAAACTCGCCCACATGTTAGTTAATTCGGATCGACCTAAAGATGTTTCTAGCTTGGCAGACCATTATTAATTACAACAAATTGTTTACATTCGAATGTTTATTGCATAAAAGAGCGTGATAAATTGAAATAACAACGACATAATATTACGAATAGAGGAAACGGCACATATTGTGTTCAACCCTTTTGTCCTCGTGATTACATCGTAAGAAAGGAATACAGACTACATTGGTTAAATAATATTTAATCTGGCTCCCGTAAACATATCTTCGCTCACACATATAGTTATTATTAAGAAAACTGCTGTAGACATTTCGAAAAAGTGCTAGTCGCAACATGTGCGACATCATCAGAGAAGCACTTTGCTTAATATCATATTATTTTTCTTTCATGCTTCGTTGCACCCTTCTTACGTATCTAAAGCTCTGCAAGTGGATTTCCTTATGTGCTATTTCTCCTTTTCATTGTTTTCAGCTCATCTTTCCAAACTGCACCAACGCGGAATAGCGTTTCCCTATGCTGGCGGCTTACCAAACACCCTAGCAACCGGTTGTATACAGCCAACATGGCCACACCCATACGCGGGACTTGCAGACGACTTTACCAGCGTATTGTTGCCTTTCAAAACGGGAAGCCGTGGAGAAAATCCAACCGTTGGCTTCCCGGACTACGGAGCAAAAGGCAACCTAGGCAGAGCATGTACACCGAAATACATTTTTACATAAATATTTCCCTTTTTGCAGCTGTGTACGTAAAAGCTCTTCATTCACCTATGACGAAACCTTAGTTTTCAGAGAAACGTCTAAGTATATTACGAATAAGGCATTGCAGTGCTTTTCGAAGGAGTTCCTGGTTTGAACCTCCGCCTGAGCATGGGTGTTGCTTGTAAGCTTCCCTACATCAATTTCATTATACCATCACTCATCCTCATCTTCGTCATTAGCCAAAAGTGGCAGAAAAACGAACTAAAAAAATCAAATCAATCAGTCACTCAATATTTCGAAGTAAATAAACCATAGATCATTAATCAGACTATACTTTCATCATAGCAGACGAAATAATACATAGAGTTTCTGTTCCAAGAGTAAGTGATCAAGCGAGACTCCTCCCCTATTCTCGAAAGTGACAAAGTCACTGATAAGCCAGAAAATAAGCATGTAATTAGCACAGTTTGTACGTATAAACTGGTGTGTGGGGTGTAAGGGGTGACCTATTGAGTGGAGATGTAAATTTCACTTTCACGCAGCACACACCGGTAACTGCAATGTTCCAGCCAACGATGCTTTGGCGTCTGGACTGACATCCAGTATAAGCCACTGTGGGATTTGTGTTGTGTGTTGTGGTTCTCCTTTTATCAGTTCGTCTTACCATACATCCTCATCTTCTTGATTAGCTGAAATGCGCAGAAAAACGAATGAGTGAGTGGTTACAACGCTTCGTCTGGATGCAAGACTGAGGTTCACACTCATAGACTCAGACTACCAACGCCTATACCCTGTCCCAACAATCTCTGGAGCTAAACCGCTCATAGCGTCAGAGAAGGGGAGGAAATAGAGTGGGAAAAACGAAGCAGTACACGCTGCTACGAAGGTAACGGCAGTCTCTTTCCCCCCTCCACGCAATCCCGTTTCCTCTCATGCGTTCATTGGTGGAGCCATCTCGCCTCAATACATGCGCAGAGAATTGTTTTCGTTCGCTTGCTCCAGAGAGAACGGAAACAGGTTATACTAACGCACATGAAAACTATTCTCCACTTGACGAATACTATGAATTATATGAATGACTACAAAAGTTCCTCTGTGTTTGTTGTAGTAGCTCTATATAACATTATACAGTTTTAAAGTGTTAGAGTAATTTGCAATCAGAATTTCTGCACACTGCAAACTACTGACTGACTTGATTTTCGACTTAACATATGTTTCCTTGTAGAGTGATCACTCTTTTCTTCCTTCGTTTAACTTTAAAGTGTTGTAATTTTAGTATTGTCATAGTTCTACAAAGTCTCTTCTCAACAGTACCCCATAACTTTATGAAGCTCTCTAAAAGTTGTAAAAACACTTGATTTTGTACAGTAGTAATAAATTTATCTTTAATGTACATTATGTAACTTCAATTTTGTCGCTCTAAAGTTTTCTTAACATTCCATTGTTCGGTTGTCAACATATTTTAAAGTCCTATTTGCAGAAGCTCAGTGCCGCGGTGCCTCAGTCGGTAACGCGTCTGACTACCATGCTAAAGGTCCCGGGTTCGATCCCCGGCCGGTTCAAATCCGGGAACTTTTCTAACGGTGGAAGCGGCCCCGGCGCCCACCCAGCGTCGAATAACATGGGTACCTGGGGGAAACCCTGGGGGGTAAAGGCGGTCAGGGGCGTGATGCTGATCACATCACCCCATTCACGACCGGATCAAGAAAGTGTGGGGCGTTACACCCACACCCCCTATACGCCTTCATGGCGTGGTGCTATGCACAGGTGAGCACTTTACCTTTTACCTTTTTTACCTTATTTGCAGAAGCTAGACCTCCACGCTATAACAGGTGACGGAGGAACAGTGTGGGAGGGAGACCAGCAGTCGGTAGGTAAGCCAAGGCCCTCCAAGGGCTGTAGCGCTGTGGGTTATGTTATTTGCAGAAGCTAATGAAGTGCCATCTATCCGCGAAAGCTTGAACGATTGTTAATGTTAAGGTGCATTGTTTAAGATGCTTGCTTGCTGTTGTCTCGGTATTACACCAATTTTGAGAAAGATTTCTTAGGACTGGAAACGGAATCTTTGCATTTATGCTTTGATATAGTGAAAAGAAAAGTTTTCGGATGTTAGTTTCAAAAAGGAACTGTTGTATAACACGGGAATTGAAATACCAAAATGGTCCCACAATGTTTTCCATGTGGAAATTCCATGCGTCACTTTAACAATAACATTTAAGAGCTTTATTGCCAGTTGTCCTGGGTAGCTCAGTTGGTTAGAGCAGGTGGACTTGAGGTAAGTTGGTTCTGCGAGTTCAGTCCACCGCAGGAGAACGATAACTTTTCTCTTTAGAAATTACATTTTTAATTTTTTTATCTAGTTTTTAAAGAAATATATTTTATGTTTTTAGCAAAACGTATTTCATTTTTGATAGATAAATTTAGAATGTTCATGTATGCAAATCTAGAAATGACGTTATATCTCATTACTGATTGACTGTTTTTCTTGGTGATTTTTTCTTTGAGTGGCGTTTCATTGCATGGACGTTTTTAAGGGGTCAAGGGAGGGCCACGGTCTCCACCTGGAAAATGAATGTCTACCTAAAGAGTATATAGCCTATTTCACACATAATTTCATTTCAGCCAACGTAATTTATGTTAATTATTATAAGGGCTTTGAAGAGACCTGATAATTTCATAGTAAAGCAGTATTTTGTTTAGGACGTATCGCTATTAAGGGAGAAAATATGCCTCTTTTGCTCCCCTCTGGAAAAAAATCACCTTGCTTGCCCCTCCCTGGAAAAAATCCTGCGGACGTCTATTGCTTCATTGACTCCTATTTCATTTCCTCTTTTCCTTGGCATGGCGAGTTGCTGATCGGAGTTTCTTTTCAGTTCTGCTACTGTCGCTTGAAGTTTACATATCCCTTTTGTTTGGTGTGCTCGCTGCTGTCGGTGTGTCAGGTGAGTAACCCGTGGGATTACAGCTATGGCTATATGCTTCTGGGTGCGGTGTTATACTCGCTTTAGATGGGAGCATTTTCTTTAACATTTTTGCTAGCATAAATGGCTATGTAAATGCTCCCAAAAATTTGCTGCAGACAGTACTTTACATGGGAACATTTCATGTTACATTCCGGTTAACTTTTGCAATTTTGATGTATGATATAGGCTATACAGCACGAAAGGCACACCGAGTTAAACCATCTACGGTTAAGTGCACGGCGTTTACGACTGAAGCAACTAACGTATTATTCCACATGTGTACTGTATAACATACGTTATAATGTATGTATTTAAGCAGTGCCATTGATTTGTACCCAATACTCTTTTTATATGAAAAAACGTTATTCCTGTCGGTTGAATAGTTATCGGCTTTTAAAAATGTGAAGTGAGACGATGTTTACATCTCAATCGGCCGCCATTACAGCTCGCTTCTGATTGGTTATGCTACGGAAATAGGCCCGATTCTATCCTTGAGAAATGCCATTAAATATTCCATGGTATCTGAAATGCCCTAATATGTTTCAATTTACACGGTAGCATTTTGGTCATGGCACAAATGTTGAGAAAAATGTTAAGAAAAATGCTTTCGTCTGAAGCGGGCCTTAGTGTGTGTTCAGTCTGAGTGCAAATAGAGTCAAAAAGTGCAGCAAACTAAACGGGGATAATGTTCATGTAAGAAAGCGGAACATTTTCCAGAAATTCTGTGCCGATATTTTTAAAGAGAAGCACTACTGTTTATTAACAGTCATATTTAAAAAGAAAAGAGTGATGTATTAATTTCGGTTAGAGGTAATTGGTATGTTTGACTTGATGTAATTAATGTTGTTTGCTTGTAGAGCATCGCCATCTCGTAGTCGAAGTCCGAATCCGCAATAACAGATAATCCTCTGTCAGTATCGCTCCATCAAAATTACGTCTAATCACATTTTCACCTGATGGTGAAAATTTGAACTATTTTTTCATTAGCATTCGCTTCCCCATAGTCTCCGTAGCCTCTATAACAAGTTTCACCGTAATCTCTTGCTTCAAACGGGCTGCAAACGGCTTTGCGTATGGGGTTTAATTATAAACGCCACATTTCCATCTGGTGGTGAAATTTTAAACTATTTTGTCACCAGTATTTGCTTTGCCATGGTCTCATAGTCTCTATGCCAAGTTCCACAGTAATCTCCTGCATCAAACGGGCTGCAAACGACTCTGAATAGGTGGATTAATTCTAAACGCAACATTTCCATCTGGTGGAATTGGATTTTAAATTAATTTGTAAGCTCGTCAGTTTTAACTATTTAAAAAATGGCCTGAAATGTTTGTGTGCGGGCATTGCATCTGATATACTTTGACACGAGCTACGATAAAGCAGAGAGTGACAATAGCTTCGAGAACCTTAACATCTTGACCTACACGTTATTGGGATGAATCTCGGAATAGCGACACATTGTTCTTCTCCTATATGTTATCTTATATTTCTGAGAGACTTCAAATTTCGATTCAACGAAGTGATGCAGTAATTATTTTTTCTCGCACATATACGTCATATTCTCAATAAACAGCCATTGTTAGAAATTCTTGATCACGTACAAACAACGGCAAAGGTAATAGTAGACCTCACGGCGAAGTGGGTTAGAAAATAGAAACCCTGCGTGCTTCAGGGCAGCTTTGATGAGGCACCTGAATTGTATCGATCTGTATCAGGAAGTGGGTGATCTTTAATTCTCAAGGCCATTCTGCAATGCCAGAAGAGGTTTGTGTGTGGATTTGCTGGGTAATGATAAGTGGATGTTTTCTGTTTTCGTTATTTTACGTTGCTTTACTACCTCTGGAATTTGAATGACGAAGAGTGGATTTGATGACCTGAAAAGCCAACCCCGTGGCAAATTGGTTAGCGTAACGTGCTTCGAAGTCGAATAGCTGGGTTTAGAACCTGGTCTTCATCCCACCTCCACCTGTCACATCGTTAATCTTTATTATCGAAATTAAGGGAGACTGGTAGAACAATGGCGTGAAATAACAAAAATCTGACCTTCGGTGTCTGCTTCTGAACGTGAAGCATTGTTGTTTCGTCAATCAATAGCAACGATAGCCCGTGAGAGTGATATGAAATAATTCTTATTTTCTAATGAATAGTAACAAGAAAAGAACTATCCAGTCTGTGGTGATAATGAACTCTATTTAGTGTCCTAAATATGTTTAAAATGAATTTATGTTAATATTTTTTCTTCTCCTGTTGTATTTTAGTGAGGAGATTGTCTAAGGATCCTAGAGATTTTAGATCAGAATAAGGTACTTGGTATACACTACCTTTAGGTTTCATCATAATTGGTACTTAGATATATATATATTTAGGATTATAGTCCCCACCCAAATTTTGGTTTTGTATTCATGACAATGGTTGTACCTAATGCTGCTATTTTTTCACCTAATGAAGCATCTCTACTGATCAGTTTTCCAAATGCTGCTTGCTCCAATTTTTGATTAGCCTCATGACGGGCACCAAGATCAGTGTGAGTATTGTAAGCAATGTCATGGTCCTTACAAGCTGTATCAAAAGGATTAATTCCTCTGTCTCCTTTCTCCAGTCGCTGTGCTAGTTTGGTCCCTGGACCACAGTATTGGTAACCAGGTAAGTTCATTTCGAAAGGAAGTTTGTTAATAATGTCATTAACTAAACCCTGACCCTTCCAGAATTTCAGAGGTCGATTATTAATAATTTTAAATAAGTATCCTATGCTATTACTGTCATTTACAGTAAAATTGGCTACTTTAGTACTAATCATATCTACAATGCCTATTTTTGCATTATAGAAATTATTTTTGTCAGCATTTTCTTCTTCTGCTATGGCCAACAATCTATCTACGAGTTTTCTCACATCATCCACCCACACAAACTCTTTGGGTAGAGTATTGTAGTGTTTAATGCCACTACCAGTTTTAAGTTGGTTCCATATAGGTTTACTCACGTTTTGTATTTATCCTCACTGCTAGATTTAACTCTATTCTGACTAGCATCATTGTTTTGGTATAGTGCATCAGAGAGTATTATATTTTCTGAGTCACCCTGATAATCTTCATCTGTATAATTTCTAGGATGTTTCGTGGTGATGAGTTCCCACAGTCCCACAGTGCCAGGATATCTAGACCAGCTATTTGCTCCACCCAAATTGACTTTTACGTCATCCCCTTGAAATGTAACTCTAGACTTTCCAATTTTCCAAACTACTCTCTCATTAGTCTCCATGGTTGGATATAAGCCAAACACTTCATCTTTGTCAAATTTCCCAGTACTCAGGTAATCTCTTGCCAAGGAACCTAACTCAATTTTTTCTGAATCTCCTATGGCCTTAGTAGGTGGTTGCTGGAGTACTAGAGGAGTGTGAATACTAGATAGTGGTGTAGGAGGAAAATCTGCATAATTTCTAGCAGCAAGATGCACTTGCTCATTTATGAGATTTTTATTTAGTTCTGGGACACCCTTAATTTCTATACCACGACCACTGATAGCATCAATAATTGGTTGATCTTGACGTTTGTGTTGTCCACGGTATCCTCTATTCTCAGATTTCCAGCCTTTAAATCTTTTAGCCAGATAGTCACGTACATTCAAATTGTCTTCAATTTTACGTTTTGTCATTTTTGTTTATAGGTTATTTATAACGTCACAACGTATCTTATAATGACTCAACATTTATAAAATTGTTAATTTTGTTTCTATATTTTCCATTGTTTGGCTTTTGAGTCATATCAATTGTGGCAAATCCAAAATCGTCTTTGTTCCAGCAGGAAGAGCAGAATTTTGAAATTGAGTGTAGTTTAAATCTCCTCCTACGTAGTCATTATATACATGTTTAAGATTAGTGTGGTCCTGATGAAACAGACAAACTAGATTTGTATTATCACGAAGTAACTGTTTGTGGATCTTAGAATAAATCTGAGCCAGATAAAAACAGTCTATTCCCCTGTGACGAACCTGAGTAAAAATATTATGGATTTCATTTTGATTCTCTAATATTACATCATCATAAACTACAACTGAGTTTTCAAGACAATTGTCAAGTGGCTTTATTTCTGATTTAAAGGTAGCTATGCCCAGTCTCTCATACAGTTTCATAAGCTGCTGGTATTTGGGTTGTTCCAAACTTTTTGAGAAAACATACAAGTGCCTGTTCTTCCAGTCTAACCAATTGGGGGCAAGCAGAAATTATCTACAAGTAGTGTAGTTTCTCCACAACCAGATGGACCTACAATGAGACACCTAATATTGTTAGGTAGCAACTCACCATTTTTCATTCAATTTTCAGGCAAACGTCTTACCACATTCCACGTTGTCATAGAATTATTTGGTTTGTGGTAATCCAACTTTTTTCTGGAAGTCCCAGCTATTTTACTAATAACTTTTTGTTTTTTCTACGTAATGATTTCTCAATAAGATATGTAACTGGATATTCAGTTTTGCTAAGTTCTTCATAAAATCTTCCTTTTAATATTTTATTGCAATTGTCTTTTATTATATATGTATGCCTGTTCCCTGATAAGACTTCAACCACAGTGAACAACTCTGTACTCCAATTTTTAGTAAGACCCTTTTCAAAATGGTGTTTCAATTTGCTAACTCTTACTTGATCTCATACTTTGTACTTGGGTTTCTTGGTTGTGTGTTGATATTTAGGACAGTAAACAGTGGAAATCAATTGTAATTCGTCAGATTTAGTTACTTTAGCAGGCTTCATATGTATGGTTCTATGTATAGAGTTATTGTAATTATGAACAAGATCAGATAAAATTTTTACCCACCTGTAGTTACCCTGCAAACTAAACTGTTTCCACATATAATTTTTAGTGTCCTGTTGAATCTCTCAACTATGGTAGCATTCAAGTTACTGTATGTAGAATAATGTCTAATATCATGCTGTCTATTACAGTAAGCAAATACTTAAAACCATGATTTATCTTATTCAGATTTTTCAAATTTCCTCTGTTTATTTCAATTAAATCAGCCTGCCACAAATCATCAATTCCTTTTGTTACCACAGATAGTCGTTTGCTGGACCATTCATTTGGTGAATGTGGAATTGTAAAATTATTTTCCTCTGTCTGTCTGTAGGTGACGAGGTATTCTGTCTTGTTCAAAAATAGACTTAAAAGCCTCAGTGACACAAGCTCCTGTTTTAGATTTTAGAGGAACAGCCCAAGCATATTTACTAAAAGTGTCTATTACAGTAAGCAAATACTTAAAACCATGATTTATCTTATTCAGATTTTTCAAATTTCCTCTGTTTATTTCAATTAAATCAGCCTGCCACAAATCATCAATTCCTTTTGTTACCACAGATAGTCGTTTGTAGTTACGACGAGCTGGTCTGTGTAGTTCATTAACTATATTATTAGCATTACTTTAATAACTTAAAAATATGACACAAAGCATACAAGTCATAATAACTGTGACAGAAAGAAACAATAAATACTACATTGTATTTAATTTTTTTGTGCAGCACTTTCCAGCAGTTCTAAGGAACTTTTAGTTGCTTTTCTAGTACTAGTAATTGTTACTAAGTTAATTTTTAAAATATGTAACTGTAACTCAGTTACTTTTTGAACCTAGTAACTGAAACTGTAATTGAAACTTCCATAATAATGGTTACTTATATTCCGGCAAATACAAAACATCATCACATGAAGAACAGATATCATATATGTAAATTACTTCTGACTTCAATATGATATCTTGATACATAAGTAGGGTATCATCCCAGGAAGTATTTTGATATAAGTTACTTTGTATATCCCAAACCTTCTCCAAACAATTTTAATGATATGTTACGGTTTGGACAACCTTTCTATTATGTAGAATACAATTAGAAAGTACATGCTTGTCTTAGATTATCAAACGTAATAAGATGTCAGAATTGTTAGAGAATTGTTGTTTTCTACATGTACTATTTGCTTAAGACTTATACTGCTGGGGTCCCAGTTAAAAGTAACCCGGCTGAAAGCCATTTGTCTATGAGCTAAATGACAGCTATATTGGAATAATACATCGTAACGTGAACCGTGGTAGGTATTCAAGGTCATCAGTACATAATCAGACACTGGAGCCGCAAACTCGTGACAAGAGTTTGCAGTCATTCAGTGGAGCAGTGTTGGTTGAGGTGGAGGCATGGTGTATTCATTGCAAGAAAGAATTGTCATTATGGAGGCATTCGTGAGTATCAGTTTATTCAAGGAAACACGTGACATCTTCAGCAACACGTTTCCTGGCAGAAGTGTTCCATCAAAACGATGTAAAGCATATTTTGTTCCCAGTTTTAATTCGTAAACCATATGTTTTCCCGTTTCACTAGCGTTTGTTCCTAGTTTCAACTCGTAAAGCATGCAGGTCCGTACGAAGCTGTTTGGGTTTCTCACGTTTGGCCTGATGCCACTGTAGCCTCTATAGAATTATAGTGACCACAACCAGCAGCTACAGGAGGAAATTCTCACTAACACGTGGCCTTCTACATTTCTGATTCACCTCGGAACGAAAGATGTAGGGAGCACTTGCAAATCTGACAGAACGTTATTGGATACATAATAGTTGAATGGTGGCGGAAAATTGTTGAATCTTAAACAGTTCTTTGTCCTGTCACATTCCAGGGCTTATTGGCTATACATTTATTAACAAAACGAAGCCTGCTTGCTACCAATCACTTATTACAGTTGGTAGTAAATATTAGTACGCTTAGCAGACACTGATACGTACTAGTTCACTGAAATCGTGCTCAACCCTTTACACCGCACTGTTCACTTTATGGCGCCACTATTCCTTCTGATTGCTATGAACTATTCACTGGGTGACGCCAGCACTCTTCTCAATCTCGTGTCGAAGAAGGGACAAGGGTCATTCATTTCAAGGGAGGCCAATCGCTTGTTTACTCGTGATGACGACATGGTGGTAAGAGGTGAATTTAAACATTGAAGTGAATTCCAAATCTATGCGCTAGTGTTGCAATATGCAGATAGGAAAAAATGTCTGAAAGTGAAAACACGAAATCGAGTACACAAATATGCATTTCCTGGTGTAATATTCTTTCACCTGCATAAGCAAAAAGCCCATGTACAGTTCATGGCTTAGATAAATTGAATATATAGCTACTTATTATACATAACGTGCAATATAAATTATTATTCAATGCTTAAAACGAGCAATAAGATTTTTTCTGTTTCAATATGTTACAATACAAACAAAAAGGCAACACAAATAATATAATGTAATTTGATGAAATTTAGAAAATCACTCTACGAGTTTCTTGAGCCGCGCTTTGTGGTTATGTAAGCTCAAGTTACTGTGCAAGGTTTTGACGGAGCTAGTTGCTTCCGCGTCAATTGTAGAAGGTCCAGACCTCCTGGAACACCCTCTAAGTGCATCCTTGATCCTAAGTTATCCGTTTGACACACAATAAGTGTTAATTTTCCATTTAAGCATGGCACACGAATTGACAATGCGAAGAAAATAAGAATTGATGAGAATTGAACTGAATAATTCTATTGATTGCTTTTCACTCTGTAATACTGTGCAGTCGTGTTAAAAAGGGTTTCCCCTACAAGACTTCAATGATAGGAAATAATGGAGGAGAGTAGGCAAAAGCATGCAGTGCACAAAAAACGCGGGAAGTTCACGTGACTTGTAAGATGGAGTGTTCATCCGAACATCGCCTGTTCTCGACTGAAGTAGCAGAACTAGCAAGAGTTGCACTAAATATTAGAAAATGATTCGCCGAAAACACGTTGAACGAAACACTAAAATAATTATTTCCTTAATTAATAGTCTACTACGCGTCGCGATTTAGTTGGAAAGAATTTTCTAATCTCTATACAGTGGAACCGTGATAACTCGAACTTGAGGGGAAAAAGAAAACAATCGAGGTATAAAGGATTTCGACTTACCAAGGTTCGAGTTATTGAGGGCCAAAATCGCCGACTTCGAGTTATAAAGTTTCGACACGATTGTTGATCACCTGACATCGCATCCAACACTTCGACTCATAGAGGTTTATCATAGTGAACCTTCGAATTATTGAGCTCGAACGACATTCCATAAACTGTCAAAACTTCGTCTCATCAAGGTTTTATTCAAGTTGTTAATTTGAAATTAGTATTGAGTGTTATGGACAATTCAAGGAGATTACAAAACATTCGACTTATCAAGGAATTCGAGACGTTAAGGTTCGAGTTATCGAGTTTCCACTGTATCTACTGTTTCCCAAGTGCTGTAGGAATGGGAATATGTCCCGACCCTTTTTTTTCGCACCCATTGAGGATCCTTATTTTTCTTTATTAGAACCATGACTGAACACACAAACAAACACAAAGATTATATATATATATAAGTACATACACACCCAACACAACAAGAGAGAGAACCCGAAGCTTTATGTGCCGTTTAAGAATACAACAATGTTCTATCTCGGATCATTTTAGAACTCAGAATCTAATAACGAAGTTTTGAAACTTTCTTCATCTTTGTTATGAGGAATGAAAAGTAAGTTCGTTTCTCTGTGAATTAACGCTCTTGTCTACAGGAGGGAAAGTTTTGCTGGGAGGAAGTTCCCCGCAATCAGACCATGTGATTACGAGACTCTCCTTTGGAGACGTGTTTGAAATATCAACCACACTATGATACGGTGATTAGCTTACGCTTCACAACCATACAAGTTGGTTTGAAAAAATGCCGATTGTGTATTTCCTCGTGTTGATTTTAGAAAAAAACTTTGGTTAATTAAATCTTGAAGCTAATAAATGGAATAGTGAATTCATTTAAAGGTCTGTTGAGGAAATTAACTCTATCGACCATGGATTTTTTCCGTAGTATTTCTAAATGTTATCTATGGAAGGTTAAAAATACAGTGTATACAGGGTGGACCCAATGTCACAATACATAGGAAAATAAAATTTTGTTCTTAAGTTTCCATATTTATTTATTTATTTATGTATTTATTAACGTATTATTTTCTAAGGCGTGTTCATCAAGAGTTGGAGAAATGTATTGCAAACTAATGGTATCCACGTGGAGCATATTATATGAATATATTATTTCTTATCACAACATATTCATTTTTCCTATGTATTGCTACTTTTGGCCACCCTGTGTGTGTGTGTGTGTGTGTGTGTGTTTCTTATATAGACATATTAAATGTCGTGTCTATTGATTCTTTCGCACCATTCTAACATAGAGTGGTTGTAACTATGATTGCCCATACCCACAAAATATATGACGTATTCCGCCCCACGAAATGTAGCATTTTTGTATTCGTTTCTTTAAAAAAAATATATTGGGCACATGGAAATTATGAGGAAACTATCATTAATGTTTTTGTATATATTCAAATTAAACTACGTCCTAAGGTCCCGAAATAAATTATTCTCTGAAATATAAGAAGCGTTGGAATAGACAAGTTCCCTAATAATGGGCGACAGGGGTTTTCTTCATTATTTGTTCTACTTAAATCTAATACAGTTTCATTTAATTACAATCATAACAGTGCCTCTTGGTGTCCCCACCTTCACAAATTTGGAGTGAGCCACTGCATTGTAAGGGAATTACATACGAACATAGCTACAGTTTAAGATTTCTCTAGGGATGGCCAAATTTGGATAAAATCCCAACTGGATATTGGATAATTTTCTATCCGGTTTTCAAATATTCCGATATTGGATATTCTGATACCCCATAGCCTATTCTAATTAACCTGATATTAGGATTGTCCAAATAATCCCGATTACCTGGATATTAGGATTATCCGAAATGACCGAATATCTGAATGTGTCCATTATCTGGACACTTTTATCATTTATTCCGTTTTACGCGCATCCACATATGGTTAATTTTGTTATTTCACTGTACGGATGTTCTACAAATTCTTCATCAAATCTGTACTATTTGGATATTCGGATTATACGGATATATACACTATCCGAATATCCGAATTATATAAATTTTCAGAAATTCGGATTTCCGAATTATCCGTTGTGTCCGAAACGGATATAGGATAAAACGGGTATCCGCTATCTGTATTTTGCTGGCACCTCTAATTTATCTACTAGTCGCGGGGAGATGTTCTGTCACGCCCAGCCTACCTAGGGGAGGGTGAGAACGGAATCCAAACCGGCCATGTGCTTTTACCGTCGAATTACTAATTGGCAGAAGGTAGGCTAAAACATATTTAGCGATGTTATATACTTCCAAGAATCGACATTGTTTCGTTTCAATGTTTGCCATAATATAAAATTGATTTACAAGTACCCAAGAACTTTTATTAAATCGCCGTCATATACGAGGGCTGCTGGAAAAGTTTCTGCAATCAATATGAAAAAAATACATGTGAAATTCTGGGAATGGCTTTATTGTTTTTCAGAGTATTCACCATCAAGATCGATACACTCTTGCATATGCTCCAATCAAATTTGAAAGCATTTTTCCACTTTGAAGCTGATACCTCAGAAACCGCTGTTCGGAATGCGTCAACAGCTGCTTCAGACGACGCAAATCGTTCACCACGCATCTTATTTTTCATGTGTGGGAACAAAAGGAAGTCATTAGATGATAAATGATATGAGTACGGACAATGATTCATTAATTCGACATCTTTACTGGACAAAAAATCAACAGTTTCGTGTGCTGAGTGGGAACTGCCGTTGTCGTGATGAAGAATAATGCGACGATTTGGGTTTGTTTTACGCAATTCATTAATGACCTTTGGCAAACAAATTGTTGTATACCACTCTCCATTTACATTCTTTAGATCTTCTAGAGCTAGTGTTGCCACATGCCCGGTATGACAGAAGAAACAAGCAATCATTCTATTGGCAGCACTTCTCGGACGAACAACTTTTGTTGGTTTCGGCTCATTTTGAAACACCCAAACAGTGGATTGCTGTTTAGTTTCGGGTTCGTACGAATGAATCAAAGTTTTGTCCTCTATAACGATATAGTACACCAAATTGGACTTGCTTCGGTTGAATCTTTTAAGCATTTCTTTACACCAATTTACACGAGCCTGTTTTTGAGCTTCGGTCAAGTTCTGTGGGATCCAACTACTTGAAAATGTCCGTACGTTCAGAGGACCATGCAAAATCGTATGTATTGCTTTCATGTCAATGTTCAAGGATGCCTGAATCTCACGGCATGTCACATGTCGATCTCCCTCAATCATTTCACGCACAGCATCAACATTACTGGCAACAACATACGTGGATGGACGAGCTTCACGCAATTCATCGCTGAGAAATGTGCGCTCACTCTGGAATTCGGAAAACCAATTGTACGCAGTCCTATTGGATGGTTCTTCATCCCCAAAAGCCAAATGAAGTCGCTCGATGCATTGTTTCGGTGTTAACTACATTTGAAATCATAAAAAATCATTGCCCGAAAGTGTTCACGAGAAATTTCCATTTCTCACACGAAACTACTTCTTCAAATTGCTGTGAAAATAAACGAATAGGCTTAAACAACATAAAAAAGGTCCATTCTTCCGATTTTTATAATAGCGGAACACTAGCGCCACTGTTGATGGTAGTTTGCAGAAATGTTTTCAGCAACCCTCGTATTAACATTGCAAATATGATGCATTTACCTTAAGTACAACACCAAGACAAACTATTATTTTTCGGCTGACATATTTAACAAAGACAAAGGATATGTTTGTCTGCAGTGGCGTAGCAACATTACGCGAAACCCTGTGCAAGATTAGAATGCGAGGCACCCATCCGTTCTTTAAACTTGAAATTTCAATGTGAATCGATGCAATATCTTCAGAGATACGTCAGGTAATTATCATATTTAAATATTAATATTAAATTACTGACGAAAACATCTAATAATTTCATTTACCCTGAAAATGTATTTCACTGTTTTCCGGAAGCTGAAATCTGAAATTTTAGGAAGAAAGGAAGAACTGCTAACATTAACCATGTCCTCCTTTGATTGAAAACAACGCAAGCAAATGTCTCACACTTGATTCCTTGCAGTTGGAGGTGCTTGATTGTTAAAATATTAAAATCGGGAATGCAAGGTCAAGAGAAAGATGAAAAGCCAAGACAAAGTGCTTATTATTCAAGAAAAGAATAACTTGGTAAAAATGCCCAAGCGTGATTTTTTGTGTAAATGTTTCGCATGAGAAATACAATAATTTTTACTTTTTTCGAGCCCCTTTAAATTTAGGGCCTGCCTGCCTGTTCGTTACACCAGAAAAAAAATAGAATGTTGTAATTTTTTTTTCCACAAAAATTAGCATTTTCCATTTTTTTCTCACTTCTATTTATTACATTTTTCCTATCAACTCCATGGGACGTGAGGTCCTTTCAGTCTCGAGATCCGGGGTAGTCGCTCACTTAACCCACCTTTTGCTACGCCATTGATTGTCTTGTGAAGCTGTAGCTCCGATCTTCAAAATCACTTCGCCAAAACGCCAAACACACATATTCCCGATTTTGGACGTATTTTCAACAAAAAATATACCCAGTTGTTGCTGCAAAAAATAGGTTTTGTCATTTTCGTACATGTAAATGTAAGATTCAATAATAGATATACCGGGTGGTTCATTTATAATGATAGTATGGAATATCGCATGCAGAATGCATCCAATCGAAAAATTGCACGAAAAGAAGTTTGATACTATTGAGGGGTAAGTCAATGACGCAAAAAATTCGTCGCCGCCACCCACCTCTTAGTAAATGTGAAATTTCAAGTGGAATACTCCCAATCGTTTTACATATTTCGATTCCGTGTTGAAAAAGATGTATTTTTTGTTCGAAAAACTTTGTGAAAAATTTGCAACCTTCGAACATTTATAAACATTAGGTAGTTTCAGTTTCATTTTGTTCCCTTTATGTAATAACAATTTTGGTTTCCGTTGAGAACATTGCAAAAACTAATTTTATTCAAAAAATGTGTGCAAAGAATTCGGCAAAAGAAACTTGTTTGCAATTTATGTTTTTGTGTAACAATAAATAATATTAATTTGTTCCAACTCTTTGGTTTCAAGGAACAATTTCGTATGAACAACAAAATAAAGTATGTAATTAGTTATCATTTGAGGTACACAAATATATGTATAAAGGGGCAAATGTTCAAAATGATGACCGTTCTCTTCAATGCATTCAAAGTTGATATCATTCTGCTTTTCGGTGAAGCACATCAAAATGTTGAAGCTACAAGAACTTTGTACAGCAATCGATTCGAGGATCGAGATACTCCAAGCATTCGAACCTTCTACCGCATAGTAAAAAAATTCACGGAAACTGGCACTATTCATCCAAAATCTAAGACCAGGAGGAAAACTGTTACAAATGAAGAGGCTCCAATTAATGTTTTAAGTGCTTACTATCCCCACATCAGCACAAGGCAAATATCCCTAGGTTCCAGAATTTCTAAAACCAGTACTCTGCGAATTCTGAGAAGTTTCAAATTCCATCCGTACCGTATATCTTTGCACCAGGAACTTCATGGCGAAGACTTTCAAAATCGTTTAAATTTGTGCAATTGGGGGCTGCAACAGATGCAAATGAATGAACAATTTTTTTTCATAGGTGTTATTCTCTGACGAATCGTCATTCGCCAACCATGTTCATATCAACAGACACAATATGCATTATTGGTCTGTTGAAAATCCGCATTGGATTCAAGAAGTTGAACACCAAAGACCTTGGAGTGTAAATGTTTGGTGCGAAATAATAGAATCCGATTGATTGGACCATATTTCATTGAAGGCACATTAAATGGACAAAAGTACACATAGTTTTTGGTAAATATTCTGCCAGGGCTGTTAGAAGAATTGCCACTGCACCAGCGCTGCAACATGTGGCATCAACATGATGTTTGTCAGCTCACTACTCCATTCAGGCTCGAGCCATGTTGGACACAAAGTTTCCTGGTCGATGGATAAGACGTGGAGGACCCGTTTCTTGGCCAGCTCGTTCACCCGATCTCACGTCGCCTGATGTCTGCCTTTGGGGACTACTTAAAGAAAAATGCTACCACGAAGTTCCAACAACGCCAGAAAACATTCGGCAACGAATTATTGATGCTTGTGCCTCTATCACTCCTGACATTTTGGGACGAACAGTGTGTATCTTCAGACACCGTGTTTTGAAATACATTGAAGAGAACGGTCATCATTTTGAACATTTTCTTCTTTAAACATTTATTTGTGTACCTCAAATGATAACTAATTTGTAGTAACATACTTAATTTTGTTGTTCATATGAAATTGTTCGTTGAAACCAAAGAATTGGAACAAATTAATATTATTTATTGTTACACATAAACATAAATTGCAAACAATTTTCTTTTGCCGAATTCTTTGCACACATTTTTTGAATAAAATTCGTTTTTGCAATGTTCTCAACAGAAACCAAAACTGTTATTACATAAAGGGAACAGAATGAAACTGAAACTACCAAATGTTTATAAATGTTCGTAGGTTGCAATTTTTCATAAAATTTTGGAACAAAAAATACTTCTTTTTCAACACGGAATCCAAATATGTAAAACGAATGGGAGTGTTCCACTTGAAATTTCACATTTACCCCCCACCCGTCCTAAGGGTTGGGTGGCGGCGACGAATTTTTTGCGTCATTGACTTTCCCCCTCAATAGTATCAAACTTTTTTTCTGTGCAATTTTTCGATTGGATGCATTCTGCATGCGATATTCCCTACTATCATTATAAATGGACCACCCGGTATATAAAAATGGATGTATGTGTGTATATATGTATGTATGTTTGTTCCGGCATAACTCTCGAAAGCCCGGAGCAATTTCAACGAAACTTGGTACACATATGACTTATAATCTCAAAAGAAATACTGAGGGGTTAAGACATCCCTTGCACCCCTAGGGTGGGGTTGGGAATGGGTGACATGTAAAAATAGTCGAAAACGACCGATATTAGTGTGAAATCCATAGTTTTCGGGGTCACTAAGATGAATAGTGACACACCAAATCCCGTTCAACTCCAAGTTCATCACATTAGGAGGGTGGGAGTTGGTGAAAAGTAAAATGTCAAAAGTGACCTAACCCTTGAACGCCTGGAGCAATTTCAACCAAACTTGGTACACACATGACTTTCAATCTGGAAAGAAATACTGTGAGGGTAAGACACCCTTGCACCCCTAGGAGTGGGGTGGGAATAGGTGACATGTAAAAATAATGGAAAACGACCGATGTTAGTGTGGAATTCATAGTTTCGGGGTCGCTAAGATGAATGGTAAGACTCTTAATGCCGTTCAATTTATTTTTTCTTGCTCATGGAGGTGAAACTAAATATGTTGTTTATAATCAAGTTTTGAGTTAAATTAATATTATAGTGAATTTGTAAAATATTTTACTTTATAACATGTATACTGTACTTATACTTTTAAATGCCTGTAAATAAAATTAGTTACATTTTACACTTTTCTTAGAATTCATTATTTGGTGTCTAATAGAAGATTGGGATAAATCAATACCCGGACAACGCCGGCTAATCAGATAGTAACAGATAAATATTACGTCACAAACACTGAAGAGTATATGTATCATGTTTCATGCATGATCTGTTCTTTTCAGAAAAACGATGATGAAAATATATATTCAATGCTTTACTTATTTCATGGACGTTTAGAAGAAACATGTCATCAAACATCAATTACATATCATGATAAAGAAAAGGGTTAGAGGTGCTTACACTGTGTAACCGTGTCATGTTCCGTGTATTCATCAGAACCTGGCGTAACAACATTCTGTAGGCAATGATTTTAATTGTGGGGTTCATTGCTCAAATATGCATGCAGAATATTTCGAAATTCCCATCGTTCGGGAGTATTTTTACATATCAGAAAATTATAATATATACTCTCATTTAAATAGACCTACATTACCAAATCGAACATTCGATGACAAATATTTAAACTATTTTGTAATTTTATTAGAAGTGGCAAGTTTAGAAATGTAACTACTAGAAGCAAACAAGTACTCTCCGGATGTAAATCAAATGAATTGGCATTTAATTTCAGTGTTTCTAAGTTATACTGTAATTCACCGAATAAACGTTGAACCCTGATATTTTATTCCAAAAATTGGTATATAAGCTTTCATCGCGTAATCGTCGCATTGGGGCGTCAAGTAAAGAAATCAATGATAACTGCGCTGAATTTTCTGACACTGAAGATTAAATTTTGAAGTTTATACTTCTCAACAATGTAGCAAATTTTCTCAAGTGTAATATTTCGACTAAAATGCTCAAATCAATAATAACTAATGTGCTCATTTTATTTTATGATGGGAAAAATGTTTGCTGAACTGTCACGAAGGAATCCTCTGCGTCAATTTGGTCCATTCAGTTTTAACGTACATTTAAGAATATTACTTGAATCCTAATCTTGCACCAAAGACAGTTTAGATAGTAATAAGTAATTTTTAAAACCGGATCACCGGTGCATTTATTTTTTAAAAAAATCTATACAAAATGGTCGCACCGCAACGACTTTTAAAAAAATTGAAAAAAACATTTGCGATGATTATAGGCTACGGCGAAATTCAGTACATTGCTCGTATTGAATGTAAACGCCAATTTCAACAGACTGATCTCCCGGAAACACCTGTTTGCATCACGTTGCCAGGAAAACTTCTATTTCTACTTAACTTTTACTTTCAAATAACCTCTCCCTTCACTTCATTAATTCCGTCAACACCAAGGAACGCAGAAAGAACGCTTAATTGCTACAAGAAAAAATAACTTTCTATCTAGAAAAGTGTGGCTAACTGGTCCCTGGAGGTCATACAACCGAAGAAGTTTATTTTTACACCAGTGTAAAAAATGGGCGAGAAAAAATTTAGCTCAGCTCGTCGAACGCAGGAAAAATCAATTTCCTGCCGCAAGGAAGATGGTGACGTAGGCCGCATATCAATGTGGATTTTCCACGAACTTGCCTGTTCCCCTCCCATCTTTCTGGATACTTCTTTCACGCTCTCTTCTTCCACTGTCAATCCTGCTTTTCGTCACGGAAACTTCTTTGGGAAGCATCCGCTGATTATTCCTGAAACGTTGTGTGTCAACATCTGCTCCTCCAAAACATGTGAGAAGGGAAAGAAGTTGCCTGGTTTTTCAACGCACGGAATGTCATCTCCTACGCATCTACAGACACCACTCCTACACTCTCTTAATACCCTACTCTCTAGGAAACAGAGGTGGCTCTAAACTTAGGTTAAGTGTTAATAGCACTTCTTCTAGCAACTTAACTCCCATAGTTCTTGTAAAGGGTGTCCCAACAAGAACGTCGAATTTAATTACGTGAAAAATCATTTATTTTCATGAAATATATAATTCCACATCATTAACAAAGGGTTAACGAATTCATAGCTCTGATTAATCTTACACAGACGTGTTCCTCGATTTGGCAGATGACAGGACGAATTTGCCCCTTGAGTTCTGGTAGGGTTCGGGGATTGTTTTTAAAAACATTTCTATTTCACATGCCCTCGAAAGAAGATGTCGTAGGGTGTTAGGTCACATGACCTGTCTGACCAGTTCTGCACTGAGAAAAAGGATTAGTTGCAGATGCAATATATATTCGGTTGCAGAAACTTTCTTGCGGTTAAACAAACTTTCGTTACTCCTACTGTTTACATAAACCATTCGGTTGAGTTCCCTAAAGAATATTATTTGTTTGGTGGTATTATTTACACTCAAACATAACATTTTGTTGCTTGACCGTTTTTGGTCATCAGAAACACCTTTTTTCGTCATAATTTGTTGCTTGATCTGGCAAGCGTGACCAACGCCAAGATGGCCACCCAAACAGATCTCTTCCTTGTCTATGCTACAGTTCTGCTACTTCTACACACTTCATGGGGATTTCAAAGCTTCATGCCTACATTTGGTGGTAAGTGCAACATTATTGATGTTAAATATTGTTAAATATGTTAAATTGGAATAAATGCAATCGTAGACGTTCAATGCATACATTTGAGGCGGTTTTGTATCGCATCTTAATTAGTAATTAGTATGCAAGTAAGTAATAGCTGATTATGCTGAATATACAGTATAATACATTACGAGTGGTACCAGTAAGTTTTACGTTTACACAGCCGCGATACCTCAGCCGGTATAGCATGTTGACTTCCACACGGACAACCTGGGTTGGAACCTTGGGGCAGATGATCTGGGTCAGGAATTTTCCCAGCAGTTAATGTAATTTTTATAACACTTTACCTTTCGATTTTGTGTCACGTATACAAACTGTCACGTACACAAACTGCATTGTTGTTGTTGTTTGAGGTAGAGGATAATAGACGGCAGCATGCAAAAAGAAGGACGCTTATATTTGATGATGCATATAGCAGTTTAGAAAGTGGGCTAGAGATGGTAGCACTCAAGAAAAAGGCTACCATTGTAAAAAGGAAAAAGGGAAAGCGCTGATGTGGTGAAATAATGATTGTAGATAATTATACTAATTATAATGAAAGAAATAAATGAACTTAGCACAATAACAGCATATAAATAAGGTGAAAAAGGTAATTAATATTCAGTAATAGCATAATTGTTCATTATATAAAAGTAAAGGAGTTGGATTGTAATTACGATTCTGGGTCTATTACGGTTCCCACGAACTGAGAGTTTCGTGCGGCTTTTTGGTTGTTTTCCCAGGTGTAGCGCCATTTCACGGCAGGCACCCAAGCACTTTTGGTAGGCGCATCTATTGCAGCTCCAAGTTAAGGTTAATACCGGCCAGGCGGCTATCTTTAAATAACTCCTTTTTCCTATGTCTATCTGGGAGATAGATTTTCTTAATATTTCCGTCAATTTGTATAAGGTGATGCCAAAGAAACGAGGAAAGAGAGGAGGCAGGAAAACGAAAGAATATATTTTGGCAAGACGAAAAAGAAAAGGATGAGAAATCATACAACCTCCAATCATCAAATATGATCCACTGGGTCTATTGCACGACGTTTCCAAACAAGAACGTGCATATAAGCTGTAGACCCTAGATATACATACCGTTCCAGGAAGTATATACAAAGATACCAAGGGAAGCGTATCTAATGATCCACGTACAAGATAAAATCAATCCAGCCAGGATCTAAAAGGCTCATTAGCAAGACCAATGAACGAAACAAAATATGTAAATAAAGAATAAGGAAAGGACGATGATACATAGATGAAGAAACTCAAGTAGCATCAGGAATTTATAAATAAGGATGTTAATATACAGTATGTAATTATAAGAAGAAGAAGCTTTAGTACTTACAAGAAGAAGAAGCCCCAGTAATTATAAGAAGAAGATATTTTAGTAATTATAAAAAGAAGAAGCCTTAGTAATAATTACAAGAAGAAGAAGCCTTAGAAATTATAAGAAGATGATTCCTTAGTAATTATAAGAAGAAGACGCCTTAGTAATTATAAGAAGAAGATGCTTTAGTAATTATAAGAAGTGGAAGCCTTAGTAATTGTAAGAAGAAGAATCCTTAGTAATTACAAGAAGAAGAAGCCCGAAGAAGAAGATTGGCTGCAATTAATAAGAAATAGAAGAAAAATACTGTATGAGAAGATTTCCAAAGTTATCTAGTATTTGTACATGTTATTCAAGAATATATTACGAATTATACCCTCCGAAGTGTGTTAAATCTATTGTTTCTTTCCACATATTCGTAGTGTTAGTCACCCTGATCTGTACTGAGAGGTACCTCATTGTTTCTACCCTGTGCTAAACTGGCAGATGGCACGTGAGAGGACATGGCACTGATTAATGGCGACCAACGTGTGGGGATCGATACAGACCAGAGGTTGAATTAACGCGAAGAATAAGAATTTGGAAAGATAAGTAAAGCAAGAATGGAAGAAGGAAAATATATATGTTGTGGCGAAGAAGGAAATAAGGAAGAAATAATACAGTGTAAGGTATGTGAAGAAATGAAACACTGGTTATGTGAAGGAATCCGGAAAGAAAAATATGAGGAGATATGTAAAAGTGGAGAAGGATACGAATGCAAGGAATGTAGGAAAGCAAAGTTAAAGGAAAAGGAAGGAAAGAAAGAAGAACAAAACACAATGGAGAAGTTGATGAAATTGTTGATGGAAATAAAAGAAAGTCAATATCACAACAGCAGAAAGTTGGAAGAGAAAATAGAAGAAATGAGCAAAGAAGTTAAAGAAAGGTTGGAAGAGAAAATAAAACAGATGGCAGAAGTATGTGAAGAAAACAGGAAAGCATTTGAGAGAAAGATAGGAGAAATGATAAGGGTGGCAGATGAAAGACATGAAGAAACTAATAGAAAGATCGAAAATGATGCTTTAAGAGTGAGTGAAGAATGCCAGCAGAGGAGTACAAGTTTAGAAAACAAAATTTTCGCAAACAAGAAGCAGATAGATATTAACATCTTCAAAATAGATGAAGTAGAAAACAGAGTAGAAGAAATGAAGATTGTGATAGAAACAATAATAAAAGAAATTTTGAAATTCAGAGAAATGATAATGAGAGAGCGACAAGATGTCAGGGAAGAATTAGAGGAGATAATAAGAAGATGCAAACCCTTGAAAGTAAGATCGACAAAGGAAAGAAAGAGAATAAAGTACAATGAAGGGGAATAATCCCTAAAATAGAGGATATGAGAATACAAGATGAGCCAATGGGTTTCAATCGAGAAGGAAATGATGGAAATGAAGAGTATGAAAAGAGGAGAATAAAAAAGTAGTAGCGACGAATCGACTACACAGGAGGAAATAAAGCATAAAAGGAATCATCAGAGGAAGAAAAGGAAATTTAAAAGTATTGAAGAAGGGAGCAACAATGGAAGATATAAGACACTAATCCCTAAGCCTAATGAATTACAACACTTGCCCAAGTTTAATGGAAATATATCTGTCAAGTGTCCACGAACTAACGTGAAGCTAATGAGGATACCAGGAAATATGATATGGGACCTTATCGAAGGATGTTTTGTAAAGTCTGCGGCAGGTAGTCTGCGTTATCAGTTAAATCAGTTTGAAACATTCGAAGAGTTTAGTAAAAGATTTTTGGAATATTATTGTAGTGAGGAAATTAAGGAAAGGCAAGTGGAGACATTGAAAAAAATATATAGATCGGTCCAAGGTTGAGAGTTTGGAATCACACACATGGGAAACATTAAGGAGCTTCCGAAATTTGAATGAAAAATGGAATGAGGAAGAGTTGGTTAGACAAGTGATACAAAGTCCACCAATATTTACACAAAGAGCAGTGGCTGTAGTAAAGATAAGAAAGGTGGAAGACTTGATAGACTACCTCAGAAGAGATGACATGCTGAGAACGACTCAAAGGTCATGGGATAAGGAAAAGGAAGGCAGATATTATCCTAAGAGGCATCATCATGAAGAGGAACAACGTCCAGAGCAGAAATTCCGGAAACAAGAATTCTGGATTAGGAACACAGAAGTCAGAAATACATATAGAGGAAGAGGAACAGGATTCTTAGAAGATATCGGAAATGGCATAAGGCGAAATTATGTTCAGGAAGAGCAAAGGAATCATGATACAAGGAATATAGGACCGTGGAGAGGAAACCGCGGAATATAGAGGAAGAAATGATTATTGGGAAAATGTGAATCGAAGAAACTCATAAAGGCAACATAGAGGAAACAATTACAACGAGAGAGTAACAAGAACTGAGATAAATGAAGAGCAAAGAGAAGCAGTGGAATTAGTAAGAAACCAGGTGCAGAATGAAGTAGGAAATGAAGGGTGGCAGCAGATAAATGAGGAGTCGAGGAACGTGGAATCGGTCGAGAGGCTAAATTTGTAGGGCTCTCGCAGCAACTCCTAGGTGTGAGGCCAAAGGAAAATGATGAATATATGAAGGGAGAACATACGATAAATGAAGAAGGAATTCTAAAGTTATTTTTAAATGGAGAGCCGAGTTTTGAAAACTTAAAACCTGGAAGCAGAAATAATAGAAATTAAGGTTAAATGATTCATCGATTGTGGGAGTGTTGTCGAAGTAATGAGCTATAAATGTTGGAAAAGAATTAGAGAGAAATACGCACAAGCAAAATTAGACGCTTCTGAAAAGGACAAAGTCAGATTAGTTATGACTGCGGGAAATGAAGAATACATAATTCGGGGCACGGTAAGCATCATGATGAGCATCAGAGGAGCTAATTTCGAAGTAAAATTTCTGGTGATAAAGGATTTGAGGTGTGATATAATCCTAGGAGTACCTTTCTTAGAAAATTACAATGGGCACATACACATAAAAGAAAAACGGCTAAATCTAGAATCAAAGGAGAACATGAACATTCCCTAGGGAGGAAGAGATAAAAGGTTCCGAGAGCGAACTAGGTATTAGGAAGCAAAGTCTTGTATATCAGAAACATGATGCAGTGTATAAGAAGAAAGACTACGATGATATAATTGAAAATGAAAATGTAAAAGGTGAATATGAAAAAGAGGTCGAAATAGAAGACCATAAATACAAGGCATCGAAAGAAGAAATACAGGCCAAAGTGGATGAGTGTCATTGGATCTCGCAAATGAAAAGGCTCTGTGGCTACTTCTCAACGTAGTTCCCATAGTTGTTGAGCCACTTGTCGTAGTGGTAGATGAGCTTTTGTAGACCCTCATCAAAGATATCTGCCGCCAGGTCAGACAGCAACGGTCTGTTTTATTATCGGCGCTGTTGAATCGCTTCCCAGCGAGGAAAGTCTTCAAGTGGAGGAATGTGTGATAATCGCTAGGGGGCGAGATCCATACTGTACGGAGGGTGGTCCAACCGCTCCCACTCAAATGAGTCAATGAACGACTGTGTGGCGGCTCCAGTGTGTGGCCGTGCAGCACCATGATACCGGAAGACAGCATTCCTCGTCGTTTAATCTGTATTGCTTGGCGAAATTTCTTGAGAGTTTTTCAATACACGGCTGCATTAACTGTTTGTCCATTCGACAGAAACTCAATCAGAAGCACCCAGAACCTGTCCCAGAAGACGGTGAGCATGGGTTTCTTGTTATAACACCATTAAGCCTTGTTTCCATGATATAAAAAATCAATATGCTGACCAAGGCAGAAATTTATTTTATTATAAAACATAAACTAAACGTAACGTTTCAACCTTCTAGCAAGGTCTTCTTCAGACTCTGTACCAAGTACAAATGTAACCAAGTACACAGCAGGACGATATATATACACGAAAATACTCCCCTCCAGACTATTAGAAAGTAGTTCTGGAACAATATAGCAGGTGGCTTTCCCTTGTCAACTGTACTTTCACCTGAAAGAGAATGTCGCTGGACTCTTAATCTCACGCTCTATTTCCTTCATTCTTCTTCCTTCTTCTCTCCTCTTTCTCTCTTGTCCTTTCCAGTCTTTCTAACACCTTCTTCCATTCCTTGTTTAACTTCAGTCCCCAATCCCAGTTCATTGTGTCTTCTTCACTCCTTCCTCCTTTCACATTTTTCGCAGTTTAAAACCTGATCACTGATTGTATCTCACAGTCGGCGGGATTTTCAATCACTTGAACCCTTCCATTGTCCACCACACCAAGCGTTTCACAACGTGCAAATGGCGTCTGTTTACGTGCAAGGCATGTCGGTAACTAACGCACATGCGCAAGACGCCATGAACACAGTGTTGCCAACGTGAGAGCAAAACGACCCCTAATTTAAAAATAAACCTCGTATATACATACACACACACACACATATACATTCATTCTATATTTTACACATATGTTAGGTATTTATAAAGTAGCAACTAATTCGTTTACCAACTGGATCCTTGTATCACAAAATTGTTGGGGGCGGGGAATTCTCCCCTGTTCCGCAGAGGTTTTCATGCTTTTTATTATTTTTTATAATAATAATTCCAACAAACGATCCTTTACTTCCAAAAAAATTGATTTGGTTGATGGTACCAAACACCTTGTTCAGAGAACTACACCCAATTAGATACAACATACAGAAGATTTGGTTGGATGAACAAAATTAAGCCAACCAAAAAAAATTGTACTGAGAACATTCACGTTTTGCTCGCGTATAACAAACAAGGGATTTGGTTGCAGTAACTAGTATTTGTTGCAGCCAACCAAACTTTTTTTCTCAGTATGGTCACCCGGAAATTTGTTGTGCCGCAAGGCAATCGTCTCGTGGAAGGTGTGGCAGATAACGTCGTCCTGCTGGAACCATAGGTATTCAATATCCAGACCTTTCAAATAAGACCACAATCATTTCGTAAACATATTGTGGTGATGTTCTCCATTCACTGTGCCATTTCCATCCTCAACAAACAAGAAGACAATGGCGCAATTCAAATCCGGCGTTCTTGTTGGGACACCCTTTATAAGCAAACTAACGAGGCTCTGGCGTATCGATCCGTGGCCAGTATAATCCTCTTTGGTACTTTGTTGTGTGTTGTCCGTATGTGTGTGCGAATATCCTTTCATCTAATTTATTTTATCACCATTGATTCTCATCTCCACGATTAGCCAAAATTGGTAGAAATGCAAAAATAAAATAAACTAAATCAATTGATCAATAAATCTTACTTATAATATTATATCGATCCTTTAAGGCCGCAAAGATGTTGGCGATGTCGTCGTGAAACGCCTACTTCTTAATTAGCTTAAGAGACAGTTCCTTCGGAATTGCAACATTCGCTAACGAAGAAATCCTCTCTTGTGAAATTGCATTCCTGAGGTATGTTTTTATCCCTTAGAGGCATGGAAAGCTTCTTTTCATGGACTTTTAAAATTCACATCGTAGCACTTAACCGGATTTCATTTTCCTTACTAGCACTGATTGTTAGTGATTCGGAAGGACGCCCACAATGTCAAGTTGGTTAAAATAACATTTATTTATCTACTTTTTGTTGGAAGAGGAAGTGAAGAAGAAGGTAAACTTTAAGATGTTAAAAAATTACCTTTTAAAATATTTTTTAAGAATTCAGGCAAACCACTTTCATTAACGAAATATCAAACATAACCCTTCTTACGCCATCTAATGAGGATCAAAACTAACAAAGATTTTCTGCTTGTGATGATTAGTTACGGAGATCTAAGTCAGGGACTAAGACTCTGCGAATCTGAGGTTTGGGGTGGCCGGGAACATTTATCACTTTACATATTTAGTTGTGGTTCCGCAGCGTGGCCGTTCGGTTAAAGGCGTCAGGGTTTTGGCTCCGGCTACGAGACGTGCGCATATTTGAGTCTCCTGGGAGAAGCTAACGACTTTCTTCTAAGATTTTCGGTCTGTTTATGGCCTACCATCGTGTATAAATTGGGAAGCTACGAGTGAGCAGCGTAACCCGCTCATGAAAAACCTACAACAACGACTGGCGGTTCGTCGTGCTGACCACACGTCACCCTGTAACTTGTTACATGATCTCCCACATGAGTAGGTGGGAGTGAGACCGTCAGTCGGTAGGTAGGCCCTGGCACTCGCAAGATATTGCGCCAAGGGAAAGAAAAATAAACATCTATTTTTGGTCTAACAATTGACCAAATTCAGCTTTTGCGAAATTATTCCCGACATATGACACTTGTTTCATTTAATTTAATTTGAAATTAAAATTTTGGGTGCATCAGCACTTAGGCTTTTTTTGCACCCGTTACGGTGTACGGGGTCCGGCCCCTTACCATAACAAATAACATAACTGTAATGTCGCATAATTAAAATCTTAAAAAATTCTGACTAAAAGCTGATGCTGTAGAGCAGTGTTCCGCAACCTTTTTTTGCTCACGGCACACCCCAGACGGGCCTAGACTCAACACGGCACACCAAAATGTCTGTCCCCTCAAAATCATATGAATCTTAATATAATTACGAAATACGTACGTGTATTACGTCGTTTTGTAATCAATTATTATTATTATCATTGTTGTTATTATCATTATTATAAAACATGAACAGACTTATAATTTATTAAAAATGTATTAACTTTAATTCACTGTAGAAAATACACATTTCTAATACGAATTTTAAAGTAAATAACTCTACTCATACCTTCAATGTCATACTTGAGCCTGCTTAGCTGCACACAAATGGCTGATTCGTGGCGGAATCGTTGACAAAGCAAGCCTCATTTCTTCACCGATGGATTTGAGTCTCTCTGTCTTTGATGTTTTAATTGCAGTCAACTTCGAGAAGCCCAGTTCACACAAATAAGTAGTTGAAAATGTTAATAACACATTAACTGCCATCTCGGAGATAGCCGGGTATTCACTGCTTATTGACAACCAATATGTATTCAAAGGCACATCAAAAAATTTTAATTTCAATGTTCTGTTCTTTCAAATCGGCCAGTTCCTCTTGTAAGCGTAAATTTTTCGGAAGATATTTCGAATCCATACTGAATGGATCACGAACCCAGTCAAAATCTTCAACGCTCTCTCCAAAATATTTTTTTGAAAGTCTGCTGCAAGAGTACTAAATGTTCTTCAATTAAGTCCATCAACACCTTGTTATCGTCAGCAAGGGGCCATACAGTTTGGAACATCTCACACGATCCATTTTCAATTGTCTGTATCCACAAGTTCAACTTATTAATAAATCCTTGAATCTTATCCTTACTAGTCAGAATATTTTCGTTTCTACCTTGCATTTTTCTGTTTAGTCCATTCAAGTGTACGAAAATATCGGAAAGATATGCCAACTTAGATACCATACCCATTCATCATCTGCAAATAAATCCGCATACTCATGCCCCTCAATAGTCAAAAATAAAAGTACCTCCTCTTTAAGTTCAAACATTCGCGTTAACACTTTACCTCGAGATAACCATCGTACTTCTGTATGTAGTAGAAGTGTAAGCCAAGCGTCAGGTTAACCTTGCAGCAGGTTTTCACATATGTAGATCCAAACGTGCGCGCAAGAATATAGTTCCACTGAGACGGGTTCTATTCCGACACAACTGCATACTTGCAAGAAAACAGTTATTTAATTTGTAAAATACAGACAAAATAATACATCCATTAGCAGGTGTGGACTTGATCGGTTGCAATCACTGTGCAGACGAACTTGGATCCGCAGATTCACCAACTGGAGTTTGTATTGAGCTGAGGAATCCCTGAAGCACAAGTGCGAGTCGAGCAAGACTGAATACGTTGCAGAGCGCGTGGAATCCGTGATACCAGTGTTGCACATCCCACTATTTTAACCCTATGTTTATTGTGATTAATAATCGTGCTATACAGCGGCGAGAATGGCTGAATCAAGCAAGGTCTCCTGTTCAGCGAGTGTTATTGTGGGCTTCATCCGAAGGGAAAAGCTCTTCAAATCAAGCAAGTTGTTTAAAATGCATAATCCTCCTTACGGAAACAAGATCAAAGTAAAATAGGGCGTGAGGTGATTTGCCGTCAATGGGCGCACGAACTGTATCCCGGGTGTTGAATGATTTGCGGTTTGAGTTTAGGAAGAGGAAACGATTGTTTGTTGTTTGACTACAAAAGAATGTCCCCGGTATTAAAAGATATCCCCGTGAGAAGAAACATGTTTATTATTTGGAGCAGACGTGCTTTAACTCTGGGAGGGGCGTGGGCGTTATATTGATTTTTTTTAATGTATATATATCACCATGCAAAACCACCGCCAGGGCTGAAGAAACCGACGAGAAAGGGAGAGGGGAAGGGGGAGGCTTATTGTTTCACCCACTGACGGCAATGACGTCTTTGTTGAAGGCGCATATATTTACTGTTCCGTACAAGGAAAGGGATGGATGATTAACAAGAAATGGACAGACCAAGATTTGAATCCTGGTTTAGTGAAGTGATTCATAAATTGTAACCAGAATAATAGCAGCAGACAATGCACCTGATTGTATATATCCACAATAACAAATCATACTTGTTTTTTTTGCTGGTATAACTTGAAGTGCGTGTGTCTTACAGTAACAAAGGTTTTCATAAACGTATTTTTTTATAAACCAAAAACAATAATTTGTCATTAAATTCAAGAGGGCCTGTCGTTGTTTACTTATATCTTTGTTTATTTTTATTTTTGCGTGCTCGAAATATACACACATGCTCATGGGCGTCCGGAAGGGGGCAAGGGGGCCGTTCCCTCCCTGGAAAATGAAAGTCAACCAAAAATTATGTATTTCACACATATAATTTCATTTTAGCCACAATAATATGTGTTAATTATTGCATTAACACAATAAATTCAAATTTAAGCAATGTTATTAGGGAACTACACTCTTTTGGGGGAAATGTGACTTGTTTGCCCCCTGGGAAAAATACTCTCATGTTTCGAAGATATTTCGCATTTATATTAAGTAATGACACATTTTTTAAAATAATTTATGCGCCGAAGTACTTCTAAAATGTTATGTTTCAGGAGACAAAAAGAAACACAAATATATTCCGCTTGACATGCATGCGGGTTTTGATGTGTTGTGCGGTTAGCAATACTGTGGATTTTCTCACTGTCTGCGATGTAAACAGCTCAGCGGTTGAGGCAAGACTGGCACGGAAGATTCTGTGCTCAGTCCCCGCGCGGATTGATACATTAAACCTGCTGCAAACTTAGCCTGACGCGCGGCTTAGTCAGAACATTTTCGTTTCTACCTTGCATTTTTCTGTTTAGTCCATTCAAGTGTACGAAAATATCGGAAAGATATGCCAACTTAGATACCATACCCATTCATCATCTGCAAATAAATCCGCATACTCATGCCCCTCAATAGTCAAAAATAAAAGTACCTCCTCTTTAAGTTCAAACATTCGCGTTAACACTTTACCTCGAGATAACCATCGTACTTCTGTATGTAGCAGAAGTGTAGTGTGCTCTGATCCCATTTCTTGACACAAAACGTTAAAAAGCCGCATATTTAGGAGCCGCGATTTGATGAAGTTCACTACTTTTACTACTTCGTCCATCACAATTTTCAGAGGAGATGGCAAAGACTTAGCAACAATGGCTACGCGGTGAATGAGACAATGGTCGGTTCGTAAGTTAGGATTTACTTTACCCACGAATCCTTTCACTCGGCCTGTCATAGAAGCGGCTCCGTCTGTACAAACACTAACGCAGTCCTCCCATGTTAATTCATTACGGACCACATATTCATTAGTCGTACCAAATATTTCTTCACCGGTTGCTCGCTCGGGTAGTTCTTTGCAAAAAAAGAAATTACTTGCAATTACATCCCCATCAACATACCTTATGTAGGAAAGAAGTTGTGCGTGACCGCCAATATCGGTGGACTCGTCGATCTGAAGTGAGAACTTTGGACTGCTCTTTATTTTCTCCTTCATAATGTCTTCGATGTCACTGGACATGTCACTAACTCGGCGGCTGATTGTGTCAGCAGAGAGGGGAATTTTTGAAATTTCAGTAGCAGCTTCTGAACCCAGGACTATTTTTACCATTTCTGCTATTGTGTGTGATTTTTTGCCTTTACGATAAGTTCGGCTACCTTATAGCTAGCTTTCTGTACTTTTTGCGAAACACGTACCGACGTAGTCATGAGCGTCACTTGTTTTTTATTTTGTTCCAACAACCGACGAAAATAATTCACATTTTTACTTAACAGAGAGGAATGTTTTGTTGACAAATGTCGTTTTAATTTACTGGGAACCATAGCAGCATTACTGAGTTTTTCACCACACACAACACACTCAGGGATTGGGCATGTTTTGTCACCCCACCAAAAAAAACCGTAAGATAAATAGTTATCACTATATTGCCGGTGAACTACCTTCTGTTTATTTTTTTCGGGCTCGATGGTTTCACTACTTGCACTCGAGGACGGACCACTCCGTACAAGGAACTTATCCATATCTTAAAAAGGAAATAGTAAGACTGGTGTAGCAATCCAATATTCGCACTACTGCAGAGCACAGCTGTGATAGAACTGAACTGAAATACTGTAATTGTTGTCTGACAATGTGTGGGTCCTTCGGCGAAGGAAAAGAGCAATAAAGTTTAAGAAGCGCCGACAAACAGGCACAAAACAGCCAGCCCTACACAAAAGATGTAGTGTTACAAACATAGAACTCGCTTGAATAGCTATTGTATGATTGGTGCGGGCCGCTAAAAGGCTTGCTAAAAGTCTAACGCGCTTTCTTTGCGGTGAACACAAAGCTTGCCGCCTGTAACCCATCAAACCGGCCCAATATTACAGGCGAGAATACATATAAGATGAGCAATATTGAGTAAATAAATTACATTTAATTTCTATGAAAATATAACAGTTATCAGCAAGAATAAACAAGCACCTTCTTACTTAAAATCGACACTTATTTCTTACAATATTACAATAGTAGGTAAAAGTTCGCGTCACACCTTTCACCTTGTGACGGCACACTAGTGTGCCGCGGCACACCGGTTGCGGAACACTGCTGTAGAGGGTCACTCAGCACACGTAAGGACAAAAAATATGACAACACAAAGAATTATACTGGCCACAGTAAAAGTCGCCAGAGCCTCGTTAGTCTGCAAAAAACAGTCCCGGGTTTACGACGTGGAAGTGAGGTTGACAATTGGGTGTACTACGTAGAAGTGTCACCCCGTACACCTATTCATTTCATTGACTGGGCTAGATAGACTTCACTGAACAATTGAGCAAATGCCAGTTTCTATGTAACTTTAGACAAATCTAATTCAGGCAAAAGTACAATACTATTCACACATTTAATTAATGTTTTAATTAAAGAATTAGAAGTATTAATATGCACACGTAATGTAAAAGATGTACTCTTTCCACGGTAGACACCTCCGTAGAAACTATTGAAATTTAAAAAACAAAACAAACATGTAGAATAGCATGTAAAAAGGAATGAAAATATGATATTGCATTTTTTCAAGTAAGAAAGTGTTGGTTAAATTTATCCTTGTTTCTGCTTCTAGGTGGCTTTCATGAATTTGAAAATGAAAGCTGCTGAATTTCCGGCAGAATACGCTCTGCATATTTAATTCAGAAGGAAAGCGTTACAGGAAAATAAAGGAGACTTCTAAAGTTGCCGCACACAAAGTATCTCGAATGGTACACAATTATCCATTCTATTTGGTTTGGCTTAAAAATATATTTTCGATGGATTTTCTGAACGATCAGTTTAAGCCCATGCAAAAATGGAATAAAAATGTACTTGTTGATTTTGGACAGGTAACCAGTCCGTTCATTTAAAATTGAAGGTAAAAAGAAATACGCATTCGTCAAGTTAGAAAAAACTGCATTAAATTGACAAGAATATATCGTGGCCAGTTAATTTCAAAATTAATTCATGTTTCCTTTCCTGTTTAAATTCTGAATTCGAATTTACAAGCACTAACCTTACAAAATGTGTAACTAATGAATTTTCAAATAGATAAAATGATATTATTTACACGTAAACTAGACTGTGTCCAGAACAGATAATACCATTTTCAAAACATTTATTCTCAGCCGCATGATGTATGAACATGCATTCTGCAACAAATGGAAACTAATCTCTCCAAGTTGTGTTAACGTAACTTACTAGTTTACCAGTTTACTTTCATCCGACCTCCATGACGGAATGGTTATTGCTGCATGTTTACCCTGAAGACCTTGCGAAGTGCTATGTCTGATTCAGTGAGTGTCTGCACAAGTTGCACCGCGTAAGAGTTCAGTGGAAAACTCTTATGAAGCGCAATCCCATACCGTACAGTGGAGCATTTCCAACTCACGGCTTACATCTTGGACCGAGTTCCTGGGACTGTTCTGGAAGGCTTTCCGAAGTCACTCCACTGCCTCCGTCAAACATGATGGGCGACCATTTGCCTTCGCAGAGGCAAACTTTCTCCAGGATTTTCAAATACCAACCCCTGCGAACTTATCAGGTGGAACAAACATAAACTGACGCAGAAAACAACGTTCTGTGATCACAGACGTCGTTTTCGCACATTCTACAACCAAAAGCCCTTTTTTTCTTCTTTGGTCTTCAGCATTTTTCACAATGCACACAGTGGATATTTCTAGTGACACTTCTGCAGTCTGGTTGCAATCAGTGCTTCTACACGTCCATTCTCACACTGGTTACCTAGAACGAAAGAGAAGAAATACGCACAGTCTTTTCTGGGCACCCTGTATTTTCTGAAGCCTATATTTGATTTCACTTCTGAAATGTTTGTGGGTGTATCAGTGGACTTGTGAAATAGAATTGAAAGGCCTGCAGTTAGTAAACGTGTTTAGAACTAAAGCGGAATTTCCCTCAAATATGCGGAGGCACATAGTGGTTCGGATCCCACTTTAAACTGTAGGTCCAGTCCCGATTAGCCTTAGTGTGCATGAAGTGGACTTAAAACACCAAATCAATCAATCATTCAAATATCAAATCACAGGTGCTGATTAACCAAGCAATTGCTAAGGACTACAAGTGATACAGTATAATAAACCAGGAAACGTACCTAACTGAAAGGGAGTTGCGACAGAATGCCATAAAATGCTGCTTTTCAGCGAGAAGCCAGACATGAAATTTCAGCCTGTATGTCAATACCCACTCGCAGATCGGTGACTCCTGTCACATTGTTCCCTTGACACTTGCTACATGTTACGCTCTTGTTTGACATGCAAAGTTGTGTAGCATGAAATGTTCATTTACGCCTGTGGTTGCGACACGTACCGCATTACTAAGCAACTGAGGATTATTTACCCGTTCGGAAAACAATTGCCGCTTATTGGAGGCAGAGTAAACAGTACTGAGTCTAGTGTGTCCGTAGATCCCGAGATATTATGTGAAACGTCTGCATTACTGCAGGTAGCTTAAACTATCCTTGCTAAATTCACTTGATAGTAATTTAATATCTCATTTTACTCTTCCCATGAATTATTTAAGTTAGAGGTTTATATAAGACACAATAACAAGATGAAACGCTCATATTTCTTCATTTAATTTGATAAATTGTCCTAATTTTTAATTCAAATCAGAAACTTTTTTTGGATCGTTTAATTCCAACTTAAATTTTATGATTTAAATTTTAATTTTTTAAGATGTATATATATAGTATATCACAGTATCATTTTAGGATCAATAGAGATATATTTTACCTGATGAATTGAACCAATCGGATGAAGCAAAATAATATTATAGTATTCATAATTCATAAATGAAATACAATTACGTCTGTGCAAGACAGAAATAGATAACAGGGCAATATAATTATACAAGCGTAATTGTGTCTACAACAAATATAAACGTTACCATGAGATTGGGGTGTGGATTGAGGGGCAGGAATCATCAGTACTCGTGACAAAGTTATGGCCTCCCCGATGGCGTAGTGGTAGCGTAGTCGCTTTCTAATCAAGAGGTCCCGGATTCGATACCCGGTGGCGACACATAGTGATTCGGATCCCACTTTAAACTGTAGCCTATTTGTGCATATTGTTTACTTAAACAAACAATTGAAGCAATCAATCAACCATGACAAAGTTAAGGCGCTGAGAGAGGCAACTCTACCACATAACTATGGCTATATTTACAGTTCCATTGAAGTAAGTATAGAAAATTATACATAACTACAAGGTGATTCCATACAAGATAGTACAATTTCATAAATGAGTAAAGAAAATTAAAACCTAAACACTACTTTTTTGTAGACAAAACCTAGACAAACACAAATACCCTATATACATACATTCACGCACGTCTGATTTAGGAAATATTCGGGTAATATTACAGTTTATATTGTCATGTAAAGCAGCTGACGGATTTCAGTGTCCCTTTCTGCAATTGGTATGTATTAGATTTATATTGATGGGTCATTACTTGATCGGAAATACCTTAGTTGGCTTTTAATAATACATGTTGAGTATGGATTTTGGACTTTGAGGGGAAGCTTGTTCCACAGACGAGCAGTGGACGCAGTTAAGAATTTTGCGTAGACGCTTGAGTTGTGAAGGGGAATGGACAGTAGGGTGTATCGAAAAAACTTTTTTTCGAAATGTTAAGGTGGCTAGTGCGGAAAAGTGGCCATTTGTGACCAAAAACATGTCTGATTTTTTCAGATTTTTTGGAGGTCGTTTAGGTGGCGCGCATCGACCTTGAAGTTTTGATAGTGATTTGGTTATGCAACACGCACAACAATTACACAAAAATGTCATTATTTGGCTAATCATGTCTTTTTTATGCATTATGGTCATTTATTGTTTTGTTTATGGCAAATATGTTACATTCGTGCCTCAGGGGTGGTTTCCTATGCTGTTTACGTATGCTTTTGGTCAAAAATTGTCAATTTGAGGCTAAAAATTCATTTTTTTCTATTGATGGTTTCCAATTGGTTTCGACTTTGTGTTTTATTCGAAAGTTTTCCGATTTAAAAGACTAAATAAAATATTTTGGCTTTTTAATTGCTAACAGATCCTCAATTACTGTTCAGCGGTTCGCTTATTTTCATAGCTTATTATGCTTTGAAAATAACCCAGAGCTCACCACGAGGAGGTGGCTGGACTGCGAGCTCCACTCACACAAATGATGTTGGCAAACATAATTTTACTAAGGGGCAGGCCAAGATTTTCTTCTAGTTTTCTCCTTGAACTTTATAGTCACTTTTTGTTCGAAATGTCGGCATATGTTCTCTAGATTCCAATTTCGCTTTGATGTAGCCATCACGTGCGCTGGCGCCGAAAACGGAAGAAGCAGCCTCTGTGATGATTTTCACAAGTCGCTCCACTCCTTGTGTGTGGCAGGGGAAGTCTTGAATTTCCGCTATATTTTTGTTTTTATTGTAGTCATCTACTTCTTCTTTTGTAATATTATTGGCCAACATAGGCTCGTGGAGGGAGCATGAAGCGCAATGAAGCATGTCATAGTATTGGTCTGCATTAAAATTGATGGTTGGTAAAACAAAAGTGCGAATTATTTTGCCTTTTTTCAATCCTCTTGCTTTCTTAATTCTTGCCAACCAAGACTTCTTATTTCTGGGTTTTGGTCGGTTATTAAAGCCAGCAGGAGATTTTCAGGATGAGCGAAGAATGCGTTTTGTTGAATGACCCTAATAATCAGATCTCTCAAGTGGTGTTTGAGAAATCGGTCCGTCAGTTATCGATGGTTCCTTATTGATCCCAAACCACACCGGTGCGTACACCTTCATTATGTAGTATGTGTGGTTTGGGAAGGAACCATCGATAACTGATGGACCCGACACCTCTGGAATTTGATCCACTTGTCCCGATTTCTCCCACACAAAGTCGAAACCAATTGGAAACCATCAATAGAAAAAAATTGAATTTTTAGCCTCAAATTGACAATTTTTGACCACAAACATACGTAAACAGCATAGGAAACCACCCCTGAGGCACGAATGTAACATATTTGCCATAAACAAAACAATAAATGACCATAATGCATAAAAAAGACATGAAATAGCCAAATAATGACATGTTTGTGTAATTGTTGTGCGTGTTGCATAACCAAATCACTATCAAAACTTCAAGGTCGATGCGCGCCACCTAAACGACCTCCAAAAAATCTGAAAAAAATCAGACATGTTTTTGGTCACAAATGGCCACTTTTCCGCACTAGCCACCTTAACATTTCGAAAAAAAAAATTTTCGATACACCCTAACGGACAGCTATAGCTCTTGTCTACTCTTACGATGGGCGGTCTACATGCTGGCAAGGGAAGTGGGGAGCGAGGAATACGCCACAGACCAACCAGGCAAAAGCAGTGGCGCCGAGAGTTACGACGTCGCGGGAGGAAGTGCTGCGCGCACCTCGTTCTACAAGCTACTGCGTTTCTTATCGCGCTGGATTGATTGCTTTCCCGCTCTCCACTTCCCTTGCCAGCATGTAGAGCGCCCGCCGTAAGACTGGGCATGATATCTTATTATTTTATCAAATATTCAATTACAATTTTTTTAATGAAAATGAAAATAAATTACAATGTTTCCTAGGGGGTTCCAATATTTCAGTATTACTTTTGTTCACAAAAACATAAATGAAATGTAAGTAGGAATGCGTGTTATGCTAGACACTCATGCCAGTGAGAGTGTACAATTGGTTGGTGATGATGGTAATATTGATATTTATTATAATTAATGAACTACTACACTTCTATAAACAAAAAGCATTAATAAAAAATCATCATGTTTTTGTGAGTTTTAGTGAATAGTAAAATATGTGTGTGACACTGATGCAATAATTCGTTATTATTCCTCATTAATGATGATAATTCTTGAAATAATTATAATTAATAAATAACTGCATATATGTAATCGACAAACGAAGGAAGCAGTGATTCGATAACAACATAGTTTCTTGAATTTTAATGATAAAAGAAGTATGAGCCTGTGGGTCTTTCCCCTCAGGTAAGTACGTTTCTCGTACGGCGCAGGTAAGCTAGGGTGAAGACTATGAGAGTCAGAAAGGAATGAGAATCTGTTTGAGAGATAAGCTGGTTGTCGTTAAGGTCATTGTTTCACTTCCTTTGGTTTGGAATTATACTAGTGTGAAAGAAGTTGGCAAGATATTCTTTCAGTTGGTACCTAAAAAAAGCGATTGTATCACAGTTTGCTATTTCGGACGTTGTTTCCATTAGAAGGTAGATAAATTAATTACTCACTTTCATAATACATCTCTTGTAGGTATTATACACCCTTCGCGGAATTCTAATTACTGGTAAGAGTAGCTATGTAAACATATGTTCATCAAGAAACCATCAGTTCGATTACCTCATATGCGGCTCTACGAATTGTTCAAAGCGCGAGAAGAAATATCCACCTCAAGTGTGTGAGGCTATTTCAACATAGCTCTTTCCAGCGGGTACCCTACGCAAATGGGCTGCTCATCAACTCTGGCGAAGTGGAGTAGGCCATCTCGGCTTGTGTCTACAATCGATGCAATTTCCTTTCGCAATGTCCCGGATAGCCCAACATCCGTCGCAACAGGAAGCTATCATGAGCTACAATCAATGTTGATAAGGAGTTGCCAACGTGCATTATGAAGAGGTCCATGTAACAATATTTCCCTTACTCGCTACCTCTTTACAAATAGAACAACACGTTACAAAATGTTTCCTCTTGATATGAGTGGGGAGGGTGGTGTACGTATGTATGTGTATGTATGTACAATATATATATATATATATATATATATATATATATATATATATATATATATATATGTACACAGGGTGTCCCAATAAAATGTATATACTCTTTGAAAGCTCATAACTACCACACTTTTTGATATTTCTTCAGGTGTGGCCGCTTAAAATAAAGGCTAAAGTCAGACTAAGTTTTGAGGAAAGGAAATGTATTCTAAAGTGTTACTGGGGGACTGAGAACATAAGTGAAGTGCAAAAGCAGTTTAGAAGGGAGTTTGAAGGAGATGCACCAACACGACTCACAATTGCTCGTTTGCGAGATAAGTTTGAATCGATGGAACTGTTCACAATGTCCATAAGAAGCATTCCGGAAGACCACGGACATCCACCAGCCACAAAAGAGAAAGAGAAGTCATCGAAAGGTTTGTGCAATCTCCTATAAAATATTTTCGGCAAGCGGCTCGTGAGACAGGACTTCCAAAATCGAGCGTCCATCGCATTTTGCAGCATTCCCAATGGAAATGTTTTATTCCTAGATTAATACACGCTATCAACGAAGATGATCATGACCAGAGAATTTAATTTTGTGAATGCTACCGAGTAAAATGTGCAGAGGACAATCAATTCCCATACAATATTGTTTGGAGTGACGAGGCCACATTTAAAATAAATGGCTCAATTAATCGTCAGATTTGCAGTTACTGAGCAACTGATAATCCTCATGTGACAATGCAACACCACGTGAACGTACCAGGAGTTACAGTGTGGTGTGCCTTGTCTGCATTTGGTTTAACTGGAACTTTCTTTTTTTACCATACCGTGCCTGGTGCAAATTTCCTCAACTTCCTACAGGAACCCATCATGCCACGCATTCAAGAGATGTTTAGGCACGAAGAATAGTACTTCCAGAAGGATGGAGCATCTCCCCGCTACCATCGCGACGTGATGGCTTATCTTGACGAAAATCTGGTGAACAGATGGATAGGACGAAGAGGTACCATCGAGTACCCCCACTCTCACCGGATTTGACCCCGATGGACTTCTTTTTGTGGGGACACCTCAAACACAATATTTACAGCTCAAAACCAGCTACAATCAATGAGTTGAAAGCAACAATTGAAAGAGAATGTACTTACATAACAGTTGAAATTATTAGGAACGTTCTTGATTCCATTGATGAGCGTTCTCAGCTGTGCCTGGACCATAACAGCCAACAATTTGAACAATTCCGATAAATGGCTGACTTATAAATTTGTCTACTTTATTTTGAATTACCAAACTTTTCTGTATTATAATAATTGTTCGTGTAATAGTCATTTAAAGTGTGTACACATTTTTTGAGACACCCTTTATATATATATATATATATATATATATATATATATATTAGTTAATTTTGAGTGAAGTGAACACCACCATCACCCTCCAACACACATACACACATACACACACACACACACACACACACACACACACACATATATATATATATATGTGTGTGTGTGTGTGTATGTGTGTTGGAGGGTGATGGTGTGTGTTCACTTCACTCAAAATTAACTAATATATATATATATATATATATATATATATATATATATATATATATATAAAGGGTGTCTCAAAAAATGTGTACACACTTTAAATGACTATTACACGAACAATTATTATAATACAGAAAAGTATATATATATATATATATATATATATATATCACCTTCACTCAAAAATTAATTACTATGATGGAAAATTAGCTAAGTCGAAAAGTTTCTCATTGGTGTGACATATTGGAAGCACACTGTTCGTGTAAATGTATCCGTATTAAAAAATTATAATTTTCAATACAAGTTTTAAACGATTGTTCTTCAATATGTGTTATTTTCATTATTATTTATATTATACTTCTTCCTTTTACTTATTTTCAGATTATGCTTTATTGCAATATTTGTATGCAGTGTCAGTTGTGCAATAGCCATTTGAGGATAAGTGTCATCCTTGCTCAGGGAAATGAGTCTCATGACAGCTAAGAATAAACTATTAGAACTTTCCAAGTAGATTTATTCTCAAAATTTTTATTCTTCACATTACATACTCACCCATCCTTATGTAGCACATTCAAAAATAACTTCTTGAGTTTGTCTTACATTGTCGATATTTATTTCTATTATTTTTTCTTATATTGTTTGTTGTCAATGCAATGACATTCATAGGAGGCATGTGTGACGTGTTGTGTTATGTTGAGTTATGATGACATTATAATATGAATTGATGAAAAAGAAACAACTGACTTTCGAATACAGTAAACAGTTTGTAAAAAGTAATACGCGATGTATAAGTATAAGTGCTGAATACAGAAATATTATTATTGGAATGGAGTTTTATGTTGATAAATTTGTAGTCAATAACTTGGAAACCCAGCTAGGATGTAACTTTTCAGATAGTTACACATAATGGCTAGACAGAGTGTACAATATACACTACAACAAATGTTTTGGTACATGCTGCCTCTCAACGTCAGCTCTGCAGACTGTAATACACTTTCATGAACAGTCTGGAAGCTTGGGAGAACCATTTTCGAAACTTTGTATTGTCCACGCATGACTGCAATAATATTACACACACACACACACGTTCTTGACTGCCAAGGCTGTTCACGCATTCTAATCTGCTTGGTAACATTTTCGCCCAGTTTAACACATTTGTTGGGACAAACATTTGTCCCGGAACAGTGCTTTAAGCGTGGCTAAAACTTTAAATGGGTTAAGAGTTTATATGGTATGCATATGTACTCGTATTTCATAGTAAGTTGCAACACCTGTATCACAATTACCAAGTCGCTAACATATACATACTTGGACTGTCACATTTTATTCTAAAAAAGTTTTTTGGGGGGTTGCATAATCTGAGGATGACCCTTTTAAAACTGGGATGGAACTTTTAGCATCAATCCTGACAAACCTACACCCACTTCATTTAAATACACTGTTTACTTTCCTTCCTATTTGCGGTCCACAACCTTTGGAGCGAGTTTACTGCTGATGAGTTTCGGAATAATGGCTCCTCCATTATTCCCCTAATGGGAAGGAACGGTTATATTAAAATAACAGCTGCGAACCTTTTTGCGTGGGTCTTCAATCCATTAAAACATGGTCGGCTGCATTCATGCAATACTACTTCGCAGTAATCACACTTAATTACGTGTCTGGGGGTGATTTATTGACGGTTCCTACCTGTGGAACGCAGACAATGAACGAATTTGCAATGCTGTTTTCCTTCAGACATTTTGATCAGGTGAAGCAATTCGTTCCACCTTAGCTGTTAGTGGTGCTCTTCAAAAGCAATAACTGAGGCATTCAGGAAAGATGAATCGTGTGCAATTTCAAAGAACACTCTATGAGACGTTAAGTGGATCTTTTGTCCTGTCACACTGATGGAAAATCCAATGTGTGAACTTGCGTGAAGGATAAACATGTCCAGATTTTATACTTGCAATGTTTATGCCGGTGGTCCCTGTTCGTGTGTTTACTCTTGCCTAAGAAATTGAATATTTTTCATCATTCATCAAATTACTCACAATTCCACACCATGACAATATATATGGGGAGGGTTTAACGGGTTTAGATTGCTTCCATTGGCATAATAAACATTTTGCATTAGTTTATTAATAGCATAAACATTTAAAATCATTTTGAAAACATAGGTTTGCAGGTGGGCCACAGACATAATGAATGTTCTTTTATTTTTCATGTACAATAATAATTTCATTTCATTCATAGTTTCAGAATAATTGTATCACAATTCATTCTATTACAAAAAAAACTGTAAAAATAACAATAAGTCCATAAATTATCAATAAAAATAAGAAAAACAAGAAAAGCAATTAGACATATTTGATAAGAAAAACGTACAAATATACTTTAATATATTTAGACAAATCCGAAAATAAAAATATACTTAATGAAAAGTAATACTGAATTTGTTAAATAAAATCAATGCACGTTAATATGTACAGGAAGATACACAGAAAATAAAATTTCATTAATTTGAAACTGCCTAAAGACCATATTCGTATATTAACTAGTTTACCATCATCCAATAACATCAATATTAATATTGCAATTATATTTTACTATCCTTGAACTATTGGAAGTTGAACCTCTTTCATGATTCCCCTATAAATCTATAAATGCGGCCGAGGTTCACACAATCTCATGGTTATCTAATACTGTGCTGGTCACATCAATTGTATATGTTCAATAATATGTAAAGAACAATCGCACGTTGATATAAACTGCAGTAGACTCACAATTAAAATTATGTCCTCTGATTTGATAATTTCCAGAGATTCTAAACTACGATCACTCAGAGTATTTTAACGAAAATTAACTTTATGTTACCTTGACACCACACTTCTCATTCTAACTTGCAAAATTATGTTTGGGATTGACAATCTTTCAATAGGAGAATAGGAAACTCGGTTATAAGAAATAGTTCTAAATTATTATAATAAAAGCAGTTCTAACGGAAGATAAGGTACACGCTGGAAAGATATGTTCTAGATATCCCACTGTAAGAAGAGGGAGAAAAATGAGCTGCAGTATCGTTCTCTGTGTAGCCACTGTATAATTCACGGTACTAACCAGGAACTTTGCAGATGAACAATTTATTGGATATGCATTGTTGAATGAACTGAACAATAATTATAGCTTGGTACATTTCAGGCCCCTTGACATTAGGTAAAACTACGGTGGCCTAAAAGAATTTAAGAGAAAAACGTTTGATTTATTTATTAGTTGGCAAAGTTATAACATTATATGAAAGGGTGAAAATTGCCATTAAATGTGGAAAATAATATCTGACAAATGCCCTCCACGACGAATTTGACAATCGAATCCTTTTGACAAAATTCTGAATCACTTTTTCGCATAACTGTGGCTCAATTCCATCGATAGCTCATTGAATTACTGCTTTCGATTCAGGAATAGTTCTTATCTTCGCAGCATAAACTTTGGACTTAATGAATCCCCAGAGCAGAAAAATCGCACGGTGTGAGGTCGCACAGTTGCTTCATTTGGGTCACTTATCGTATCGAAAATGTCAGGTAATTATCCCACAGTTTTCGTACTTGCCACTAATTTTAACGATCGTCACTCGCTCCTTCGTCGTGTAGCGCTCCAAATTGACTAATCGCAATGTTTTTACTACAACATATGACCTCGCAGAACGCTGCCATCCCTGCGAGGGAAAAATGGAGCACAATTAAAATCCTGCGTTTCTTTTGGGACATCCTTATTTTGTATAATTTCTTTGCAATGAAGTGTGAAAATGCAGACAGATATTATATTGTTCTCAACTTGATGAAGGATAAACTCACGGAACATGAACAGCTGACATCCGTTCATCTTGCTTACGAGCGGAAGTCTAAATAGCGGTAAGTATTTAGAAGATTCTCTAGCCTTGGGGAGCTTCATTATCTGTACCTTATCTGCCCCTGTTGTGGCCTCACGTTTAGACAGAAATCTGTGACTTTGACGTAATCATCTACATTCCTTCCATACCTGCGTCAAAGGTCAACAGCTCCCAAGTTTTGGAAACGAAGGAGAGTTTTATTGCTTCGGCCGAGAGTAAATGTAAGGATGACACTATGATTGAATATTATGCATTTTTCTTCAGAATATTAAAAGTGATAAACGTTGTAAGTGCCAAAAGCGAAAGTGTTGAGAAATCTCATCGTTCTGCACATCAGCCCGTAATAACATTCACACTAGTGACCTCTTTACACGCCCTTTGAATTACTTAGAGGGCTACCAGCCACTTTTAACGTTTACCACATTGTAAAGCATGGCACATTTCACTGTTTAACGTGGAAAATGGTGTTTGAATTATTTTGGCACTTACAGCGTTTGCCAATTTTAGTCTTAAAATATCTGTGTCATCAAAAGTAGTATGAAGTGTGTAATAAGGGATGATATCAGTAGCAGTAAATTAATACTTCAAGAGATATTTTGCTAAGTTACAGAAAAAATGCATTATTTGTAAATTTTATATTGTATATAAACGTATTGATCCCCCCCCAAACATATATAATTTACCTTAATTTAAAGCACTTAAACTTTTGAAAAATGGACTTGGTTTACAAAGCTACTCCGATCATTTGTGAGCCCCTCTCCCTTCATAAAGATCAATAACGGGCCTGGTACAATTGTTTCCAAATCTTTTTTCAAGGTTTGCTGTCCTCCGCACATTCCAAAGGATTAGAATACACCCATTAACACGTATTGTTTTTAGTAATAAGTACTAAATATCTACGCATAAAACTATTTGTTCATCTATTCTGAAGATATATTTCGATAAAATTATATCTCTATCTCGATGCCTGTGGACGAGATAGATATAGCGTCAGTCTATGAGAAATGATCCAATGATTAATTAATCGGTAGCTGGACCAATTACAAAAATTTAATTTTTGTGTGTAATTCGATTACCGTCTGTGTAATATAACTATAAATCATTCATTAACCCTCTGTTGGTAAACGTGTTTCAGAGTAACGCGGTCGGTATGCATTTGAGCGTGACGCTCACATATGAAGTTCATGTTTTTGGCATTTTTTGGAATATTGATTTACATTTATCACATTAAATATATATTGCCTAACATATATCATATCACTTACATGTTAAAATTTATCTTATTTATTACATAATAACAAAATGATATTTTTTATTGCAATATTTCTGATTACATAATGTGAAAGACAATTTATCACGGACAGCACAACAATTTTTATAATTTTATTTGGAAATTACTTTTGATGTTAACTAATTTGCACCACATTAGTAACAAATTCAATAATTGATTACGTGTTGACGAGAGAGATGTACATTCCACTTCGTAGTTTCATCCAATATATTGAAGGAAAAAGATACGTAAAAATAGGCTCATCTTCACAAGGAGTTTGATCCGCGTTTTTATCATTTTCGCTTTTCAATAACTCCTCAACAACAATATGATCTGTGCCCTGAGAATCAAACACCCTGTCCAGATGCTCGGAACTGCCGTTATTCATTAGTAACTAAAATCAGGTTTCAAAGTTCATTTAGCCAGAAATAATCACAGTAATACTAACTAATTAAGTCAAATAAGATAATTACCGACGAAGAATCAAAAAGAAAACAGTGATACAACACGAATCCAGTGCACACAGAAATAAAATATGCGTGAAAAAAATGGATACGTGGTTGGTATACGTGTGAGCCCGTCGCTCACAAAACACGGACTGTCATCAGAATGACGTGTCTGCCCTGACTGAGAACAATGCCACAACCTAAACCTGGCATCATCATCTGGTCATAGACAATCCAAAATTAAGCTACAGAAGACCAGAAATTGATATCATTATGTGGGTCTGAAAACTTACAATTATATCCCAGGTTGAGCGTACGACAACGGTTAACATATGAAATCAATTAATTTCGATGCAATTATTGTGATTTTGCGCAATTTGGGTTGCATAGTATAAAATGTCCTTCTTGAAACGTTTGTTTAATGCAGCACTCAGCAAGGTTACTGAAGTAAAGTCCTTGTCTTCCTAGAACATGTTTGCACATTGGTACTTACGTAGAAATACTTCAACATGTTTTATTTTTCTCTCATTTTATATTTCAATCTTACTCCATTGCACGATATGTATTTCATTTCTCAAAGCTTTCTCTTTGTTGTTCATCCATTCTGTTACCATTGTTTTAGAGTATTTTTTGGCGTTTTATTTTAATTCTCATCAGTATCACCACACGATTATTTATCATTAATTATTGCTGGGCATACGGCAATGCCGGTAGGGTTCCTCCTATTGGCGGACACAACCGAAACAAGCACCTATCACAACACGCATAAGACTTAGGTCGGATCAGAGTGAAATATTCCATGCTTAACATAGGGATCGTTTTCTACCCATATTCGGTATACTCATTTATGGCAATTAAGGTATATTCCACTTACTGCTAGTTTTTTCCGCGTTCTTTCACCAAACAGAGTTGTGTCGTGGAAAGAAAAAAAATCAATGGCTTTATATTCGTAGATATGGTGTTCTGTTTGTATGTAGAAAGTGGTTAAATTCAAGCGAGTTATGGAAAATAATGCATTCTGACCTGGTGTCAAGCTAGCATTGTCGAAGGTTTAAAAAATACGCTTACTCAGGTATTAGGTGTCTCTCACAAGATTGGATTTAATTTCACTTAAGTACTTCGGATGACATGACAGCAGACAACAAGAAAGTTCAGAGATAGTTCATGAAAAAGGCTCACACAAACGCAAGGGATGGGTGGGAACAAGCCTCAAAAGTTCATCAACATTCATAACATTTTAGTTAAAACAAAACTAGTTAGCAATGTAATGAAATTGCTCGGAATTTTTAGAAACCACAAATAAAATGTATTATAAATGAAACCATTTCGTTGCAAAAAAAAAGTTTGAGGATTTTATCAGCTTTACAAAAAAGAAAAAAGACGTAAGTTGAAAACAATATAGTGGCAGAAGAGGAACAGATTAATTTTGACAAAATGTTGTTGTTGAATGAAACTAACGAATCGCATTAAAAGTTTCACCATAACAATTGAATTTTAAAACCTAGACCAGATATTTGTAGAAAGTTTATTTTTTTTCAGCAAGCAGTTTGTACCATTGAAAGATTTAATGTCATAGAATATTATCAGACTTGTCTTCTATTTTTTTTTTTTTTTTTTTTTCATATTTTACTTTCCAATCTATTCTTAGAACCAATCTGGAGTAAATAAAGTATGCTGCGTGACAGTTGATTTAAGGTATACGTGATGTTTTCAAAAAAACATGAAATCAATAAGGACCCTGTCATATAGATTAATAGACACGAATTCAAAACACTAAAGATGAGAAAAACATGTAGGTTTGCTTCAGCTGTAGAAGCAATTTTTCGACTCGTAAATATGTTTTTTTGGGAGGTGATGGGAGTTAACTTGACAAGTAAACAACCTTGGATACCTATTTCATTATTGTTTTCTGTCATTAATACTGTGCATTTTTAATAATACTGACAGTGGTTATTCATCATTAACATTGATCTTAATTGGACTGTCCATCTTCTTACTTACTATCTACGGTTCTAGATCGAGTGATTATTTTTTTATACTATGCGTACATCAGCACAAAAGCTATTAAGGGATAAGCTCCTTTACTAAAATAAAATTTAGGACAGGTCCCCAATAAGATAAAAAAATATATGTTATAAACATTCTTACTCAATTTTTAATTGAAATTCATTATTTCATTACTTAGAAAACACTTAAACCATACTGTTTGAGTACTACAACCTCCTCATTTAGGATAAAAGCTGAGGCTGTAAAAATGATCTCAGTACATAAGAACAGGACAACATACAGAGCATGTAGAGGATTATCCTGGCCGTTAATTCAGGCAACTGGGCCTCTTTGGCCTCTAACTTTGCAGTTACCTTCTTGTACTACGTTGAAGTGAATTTGACTTTTGGGTGTTTAACCAGAAGGTAACCCCTACGTTTCGATAAAGCACCTTTTCTCTAATAGAGAACCCCGATGGTCAATTCGATAGTGTCTGTACGCCACAGTGAAGACTTGGGTTCGATTCACGGCATAGGTGATTTCAGGAGGGAATTCTTACAGAAATATCTCTGCATGGAGTTGATCTGGTTCTCACCCAGCGAATGGATACCTCGCTGCAACTTTGGGGGCAAAGGCGGCTGCAGCGCGGTAATGATCACATCACCTCCACAAATGGCCAAGATCGGGATTCGTTATGCCACCAGAAAAGCCAACAGATGTAAACATAATATTTCGCACCAATGGAGGTTATAACATTGACAGTAACGTTGGGCAGAAACAATCTACTCCAATGAAGCCTATCTCTAATATGCACATATAGAAATATTATAATATGTAGAGTGAAATGCTGATAAAATAATAATTTACAAAATATTACTTGTATCAATTTGACTGTTTAGAAAATCACGAGAACTTGAAATACAAAATTTTCTACAATGAAATCGTATTGAATCATTAATTTCATACAATATGATATATCAATATCATACATGAATTGGTTAAGATATTTTCCATATGGATCAAAATATGTAAATATGAGAGGTTAAAGGATATAAATTCCACATTATTTCATTAAAATAATATGTTCAGAATTCTTATAAATTTCCGATGAACTTTCTGCATGAAAATACAAGTAAGTTAATCGTTTCGTTAAACGTCATGAAAAGTTATTACGTCAATGATGGCTTGTGAGGGGGCAGGTGACAATGCCCTTCGATCAACCAGCCCCCTCAGGAAATTAGAAAACAAATATAATTTTGTTTGTACTGTATTTAGGTGTATGCTAAATGTGTTTGCATCTTATAAATTTCACCGCCCCTCTATACCATCTAATCATTTATAATGACACCTTAACAGTAGCAAGTCTTCATTATAAGCATGCTATTGCTATTTATCTGAACGCACTTTTTTGCGTTTTGAAATATTTTACACAAAATGACAATTCAAGAGTGGCACGTTTACATTGAGTCTTTGCAAGTTTACGAATTATAAATTAATGGAGTAATTAAAATTATAGTCGTCTGCTATTCAGTAAATAGGTATGGCAACTTTCCGATTAATGCCCAAGGAGCATTTCACCGTTAGACAGAAAATGTAGCATTAACATGTATAACAATTAAACATTCTTCTCTATTCCGACAATGTTAAAGCATATGATGTTAACTTGCTACCAAAAAAAAGCTATTATTATTATTATTACTATTACTAGTAATAATAATATTATTATTATTAATGTGTTACATCTATGTAAAACAATTGTTCGTCCAATTCCTCTATATGGTAATGCATTAAGGTTTTTGACAGCCAAGAACCATCTTGAGAAAGCTGAATCCATTCAGAAACTTTTTTATCAGGTTACTACAGTATATATAAAGTTTGAAAAAATTAATATATACTATTATACTATGCAGTAAAAGGTTATAGCAACCTTAATATAATTCAATGTTTACTACAGTTCAATTTTTCCACCTTATAGAAAGGAATAAAATTGAAAAGGAATTATTTCCAAATAGATAGAGAATATATTTTTAGTAAAACATCTCACATAGAATATGAGAAATAACTACATTGTAATGCTCCTCAATAAGATCTGAAGAATAGTAGCAGAAGTAGTGGAAAATTACAATGTGAAATATGATGAAATATGCTAAACTATATGCATAAAATTACACATGGAGAGGAAAAACCTATTTCTCTATGTTGTACGACTACTTTTTTGGCACGTTCCTGAGATATTTTCCTCGCACATAGGATACTCATCAGATTTGCATTTGAGTGAAACTGATCGATATCCTTCAATACCGGAATTTTAAATGTACTGCAACGATTCTTTGTAAAATTCTCTTGGTAAAATTTATAAGCGGAAAATATATTTGTTCACAACATTTTAGTTAATGAATGTACTATTTGTGGTTACTTTAATATTGGCTCAGCGTTTCCAACATTAACAAAGGTGCAAGTTATTGAAATTGTCTATCACCATATTTGGCTCTTTCAGATAAATATTTCTCCATCTTATGAATTCTTAAATATGAAAACTCTATAAAGCCTTGTTTCCATGTTTAATAAACCACTTAAAATTCTGACCAAGACAGAGCATATTGTCAAATAAACACACCATGAACGTGACGTTTCAACTCTATAGCAAGGTCTTCTTCAGATTTTGAACCGAAACCAAATTACTTTTTGAATTTTGAATTTTGAAGTGTGTTTATTTGATAATGTACTCTGCCTTGGTCAACATTTTGAGTGCTCCTTAAATATGAATTTTTTGAGAAATATGTAAGGCAAGTGAGCCAAAGGTGGCCATAGTTAAGCTTGTAGGGCAATTTACAAATATCCAATGAGAGATAAATTTATGAAGTTTTAAGAAATATAACTCCTATAGCTGATTAACAACATGTAGCATATAAATATTTTGTAAAATGGACATTTCCACTTTGACATGAAAAACGTTTCAAATCCATTCATTTTACGGATAGTGACACAAACATGAGATGTGCAAAATATATCGGTGATATTTGTTTTGGTTCTCGAGAAACACGTCCTTCAAACACCGCTGAAATTCACCTCCTACGTCAGCGATTTGAAACCGTCCTCTGCACAGACACAGATGTCCTCTGACGTCATCACTTAGATACGCATGCAGACAGGTCTTCTGCTCGTCCCGTCAACTTAGCATGAGCCGTGAAAGCGACAGCAAAGTCACTTGTTACTGTGTAGAACAAGTATCTCATAACTTCCAGTGCAAAAATGTGTGCTTCATTTCTTGGAGATGAAAGTAGTGTAATTGGAGCGGTTCAACGCAACACTTTGTAGGTATGCATTTGTAGCCTCTGTTTTTTACCAATCGAATATCAGTTTTTGACATATTTTGACAATTTTTTGTCGACGTTTTAGCGCTTAGCGATGTTTTAGTAAAATTTCCCTTTTTTCCCACTCACACTTGGTAGGTATTCATTTGTAGCCTCTGTTTTTTATCAATTGAATATCACTTTTTGACATATTTTGACAATTTTTTGTCGATGTAAAATTTCCCTTTTTTCCCACTCATACTTGGTACGAGTTCTTTTTTATCCTCTTTTTTTATCAATTGAATATCACTTTTTGACATATTTTGACAATTTTTTGTCGATGTTTTAGCGTTTAGCGATGTTTTAGTAAAATTTCCCTTTTTTTCCCACTCGCATTTGTAGGTATACCACGATCTTACGTGATATAACTTAACCTATTTATTTTTTTTCCGTGCTAAACTACACGAGAGAGCCTCTACGTGCTTTGACATACTTTAGAGTAGACCCAAATGGACAGTTCACCAACCGAAAGTGGGGCTCGGCGGGGCTCGAAAAAACTTCAAAAACTCACATTCTCTCCACGTTCCGCGCCTCATTTATTGTGCTAACGATGTTTCGCAGCGAAGAAAACAGCACCAAAACATCAAAAACTCACTTTACTTATTTGGGGATCACCAAAACCTCAAAAACTCACTTTTTATAAATTGAGGTTCACCAAAACCTCAAAAACTCACTTTCTCTCCACGTTCCGCGCCTTCATTCGTTGCGCTGACACAGCGTGATGAGTAAATAATGCACTTTCTCATTCTTGAAGGACGAATGCATCTTATCGTAAATTTCCAAGTCCCGGTCGAATGTTTATATATCGTGACATTTGTAAACCTCTCTCGGAACGATGTGCCACACACACACGCGCGCGCGTGCCTGTATTGTGACGCAAGCAAACAAACAAATAATAATAATTGTTTTTTTTTTTAGGATTCCTGGTCCCTATAACCCCGCCAGGGTGCGTGCAAATTCTGATTGTCTCGTGCAGTGCAAAAACTGATGAAAAAAAAAGATATTGTAACTGATAACTGATGAAATTGACATTGTAACTGATCTGAACTAGTGAAATTCGTATTGTGAAATTGTAACTGATTGTGCTAGTACAAATATTCCTTATTGTAACTGATTGTGCAAGAAAAGATGTTAAACCTGTTAAAACTGCTCTGTGACCCTCTCGTTCTTCACGTCGTACGCGAAAGACTTCTCTGCGACCAGGATGACGCTGCATAGAGTATCGGCAGGCAGCACGTTGTGGAACTCGCAGACGATTTTGATGTTAGTTCGATCGTTCGAACACATTTCCTCTGAAAAATTTACATCGTAAAAAGCTACGCTCTTGTTTTAGGCACTTGCCTTAGGGGTGAGTTGTTGTAATATTTTCTTCCCCTCTTCTCTTGTGAAAGGCTATGCTGTTGTTTTAGGCACTTGCCTTAGGGTGAGTTGTTGTACTTTATTGCCCGAAATATAGCTCGGTGACCCCCAAACAGATTTTTCCTAAGTCTTACCGTTTCCAAGATAACCCCACTTCCGGTCGCTATTTTCGATTTCCGAACATAGGTTCTATTCATACTTTTTCTCACGTATAGGTGTACATGATGAATCCGCAAACAGATTTTTCCTAAGTCTTACCGTTTACAAGATAACCCCAATTCCGGTCGCCATTTTGGATTTCCGATCATAGCTTCTATTCATACTTTTTCTCACATATAGGTGTACATGATGAATCACCAAACAGATTTTTCCTAAGTCTTACCGTTTCCAAGATAATCCCACTTCCGGTCGCCATTTTGGATTTCCGAACATAGGTTCTATTCACATTTTACTCACGTGTAGGCGTACGCGATGAATCAGCAAACAGATTTTTCCTAAGTCTTACCATTTCCAAGATAACCCCACTTCCGGTCGCCATTTTGGATTTCCGAGCATAGGTTCTATTCATGCTTTTTCTCACATATAGGCGTACGTGATGAATCCGCAAACAGATTTTTCCTAAGTCTTACCGTTTCCAAGATAACCCCACTTCCGGTCGCTATTTTGGATTTCCGATCATAGCTTCTATTCATACTTTTTCTCACATATAGGTGTACATGATGAATCACCAAACAGATTTTTCCTAAGTCTTACCGTTTCCAAGATAACCCCACTTCCGGTCGCCATTTTGAATTTCCGAACATAGGTTCTATTCATATTTTACTTACATATAGGCGTACGTGATGAATCAGCAAACAGATTTTTCCTAAGTCTTACCGTTTCCAAGATAATCCCACTTCCGGTCGCCATTTTGGATTTCCGAACATAGGTTCTATTCACATTTTACTCACGTATAGGCGTACGCGATGAATCAGCAAACAGATTTTTCCTAAGTCATGAATTGGAGGGTTCTATGGCAACCTATATTAATTCTATTAAGAGAACAGAAAACACACAAAAAAAAACAAAAAACAATATTGTGGTCACTACTACAAATAGTCTTCTTCAACCCCTATCCAACAAACCAAAAAAATCATCATCCTAACTAGAATCATGTAACTAACATTGTGATGACTCATATCAAGCACCCCTTAATTGTATTACTTATAAGGGTATACTATTGCACAATGTTTTTGCAACAAGTTATTACGTAACATTGTGATGACTCATATCTAATGCCCTTTGTTGTATTAACTATAAGGGAGTAAACTATTACACAACATCTTGCAACAAGTTATGACGTAATGTGATGAGTCATATCTAACGTGGCGTCTTCTGATTGGTTAATTATTACAGGTGTTTTCAATACGGTCCGCGCTTTTATTATATATAGACGGCATACACTGCAGATCAGTCAGTCTCGTGAGAGCAGCCGAAGAGTACGGACGTCCTGTCGCAGCGCTCCTCGTTTTTGTAAAAAAAGAATAGGTATTTAACTTTCTTTGAAGCTACATACCATCTATTATTTCAAGTTCAAAGGTGTTTCACGTGGTTTTTCATAGTAATTTCGACCAGATTGAGTTTTGACGTGATCGTGCATTTTCTATTTCACCTCAAGAAATTCTATATAAATAACATACCTGAAAATTGTATCGCTACATACTAGACTTTTTGATTTCTGTGATTTTCGAAAAAGCAATGGCATCCACCACCAGTTTCAATCGTAAAAATGATAAAACTGAATGTGTTACTTGTGGGAAGCTAATCTCAAGGAACAATTTATCGGTACACAGGGCAAGATGTATCGAAACAGGTTCGAGAATTAATCGTTCGTTACCTTCTAAGCCTTGTGCTCGATGCGGAAAGATGATCAGCATTGCACATTTAAGTAAACACCTCAAAATTTGTAAACCATCGACCGGACAAGCATCGAAAAGGAAAATCGATAATGCAGAAACGGAAGCTTCCACTTCCAAGCAAATTAAAATATCTAATGAACGCAAACCAATTAGATCTGCATTCAACGACCAACTCCAGGATTTTTCAATTAAGTCAGAACCAGGTCGTGACATTCTAATTTTCTTGGACGAAACGAAAACATCTGTACTAAATATTTTGAAAGATAAACTTGAAAACAACTCTATAAAAGTATACGTTGTTCTGTTTTCTGAATACGAGAAAGTTGATGGCACAACGAGTATTTTTTATCATCGTACAAAAAACCAGACTCTTTATTTTGCTGACGTCGAAAATTTAGACAACTTCTTTTATAAACTTACCAACGAGCTGGTTAAGAAACACGACGATTTCGAGGCTAAAGGGTCGGGATGGTCTCTGTGTGGAAGTCCTCACTCGTTAACCGTTTACGTGAACCAATTCTCGCCTCTTCGCGCTTCCAGCTACGTTCCTCTTCCACCGAACATTCAACACAAGAGGGCCGTGTTAAATATACAGAACAGCGATAACAAGTGTTTCCTTTGGTGTGTGTTGGCTGCACTGCATCCTGTTCATTGGTCAAATCATCCAGAACAGGTTTCTAATTACAAACAATACTAGAGCAACTTTCAAAGTGTAATGTCTGACATTGAATACCCGGTGACATTGTCGGATATAACAAAGTTCGAAAATCGTGCAGGAAAACGCATCGCTATTAATGTATATTCCTTCACGTCAGATAAATATCTCGTGCATCCCGTCAGGATAAGCGATATCGACGATGACGATGCTTGTGTAATAAATCTTCTTCTCATTTCCAACGAGGATGTCTATCATTACACGCTAATTCGTTCTCGATCACGTTTGGTCAGAAGTCAAACTACCAAGTATGAACATTACATCGAAGTGTGCCCGAGATGCCTAAACACGTTCGACGATCGTGACCGACGTGATCATCAAAATGTTCATAGCTGGATCTAATTTATAAATATTCGTTGCCGTTTTCCTGAACGCTTGAAAAACATCCGCGAGTATCGTCACGTCTAATTTTAAGTATGCGTCGTGGTAGTCTCCGAGTGTCCTACATTCTAATTTCTCCCACATGAGTTGCGCGTGTTGGTATTCTTCGTCCGTGATTCCTTTCTCTCTGAGTCTGCTGTAAAATTCTCTTGGAAGTGGAAGAGCGTCGTCGTTAAATTTAGAACCATCACTAACATATTCGTAAGGATAAATCCCTTTACGTCTAACGAGTTCTATGTCTACGTTGAGAAAACTAGCTCTAGTTATTTTAAATTGATCGTCGGTGAGTTTGTTCGCTAAAGCATCCAGACTTGCAGAGAGAAATCTATACGAATCCAGGAAGCGCATCTCGATTGTATTTTTCGTTCCCGGAATCGACACTTGCTTGCTGAGACTAATGTAGCGTTCTTCATTCTCGGCCAAGACACCTATACGTTTCGGATCGTAGCCAAGATGTCTCACCAGGTGGTGAAAATCATATCCGCTTCCGTTGTGAAAGAATATGGGGATGAATTTAGGTTTCTGGATTTTAAGATTGCACGTGTTGCAAATTCCACCTATGTAGTTTCCGCTGAAATGATCGTGGTGGAATATCTTTTTGTTCTCATCAGTGAAACTTTGATCACATACCGGACACACCTCAGTGGAATTGCAATTTTGAAGTTCATTTTCAGTTAAAGATGCCATCGGTTTTGATGTAAGCAGTACGCTACCAATTACCTCAACCTCCTCCACCATTTTTTCCAGGAAGTGCTCGATTACATTTGTCCCGCGGTATATATATGCGTCATTTATTTTATCACGTCGCACAACAACATAGCCGAAACTGTTTGGTTGATGAAGCTAGTACGGCGTTGTGGAGGAAATTTCAGGATCCGGTTCTTGCTGGAACAGTGACGATTTCGGATTCGCGACGATCGACATGACGATGAAACCCAACGACGGAAAATACAGAAACAAAATCAACGACTTTCTAAACGTTGCAACGTTGTGAGAAACGCGACGATCGACATGACGAGGAAACCCAACGATGGAAAATACAGAAACAAAATCAACGACTTTCTAAACGTTGCAACGTTGTGAGAAACGTTTCTCACAACGTTGCAACGTTTAGAAAGTCGTTGATTTTGTTTCTGTATTTTCCGTCGTTGGGTTTCCTCGTCATGTCGATCGTCGCGAATCCGAAATCGTCACTGTTCCAGCAAGAAGAGCAGCGTTCCGAAAATTGATTGATCAACAGGCCGTTGAGTTTAGATAACATGGAAGGTAGAAATTCATGATCTGCCGTGCGGTGTACAGTCTCCATTGTTTGCTTTCGGAAACGAAACTGATTCATTGTCCTTGCTAGTTATTTATTGTGTATGTGAGATAGTTAAAGTTTTTTTTTATTTTAGTTATAGTTATTTAAGTTCATTTTTTTTCATTTGCATTGCCTACAATTTTTACTAATTTCTAAACGATAGTGTCCCCAAGGCAACGTGTGGATTCCACAAGACAAAATACATCTTTTATCGTCATGCGGATCTAATGCTACTTTCCTAACTTTGTTTGTTGTAATCACGTGGTCTACACTTTGGATTCTTTGTTCTATACTTGGTATCGTCGATTGTGAGTAAAGGCAATTGATGTAATCGTGGAAGGTGAGTTTGTTCTCCACCGTATTTTTGCCCACACCTTTTGCTTTCTTAGTAGTGTCACAAATATGCCTTCTACGCCAACCCTGATTTTTCGACCCCTCAGAAAATCGCACCGAAACCTCAAAAACTCACTTTCTCTCCACGTTCCGCGCCTCATTTATTGCGCTGACGATGTTTCACGGCGCAGAAAAGCCGGTACGAGAGAATTCACTTTCTCATCCTTGAAGTACGAATGCACCTTATCGTAATTTTCTCTAAGTCCGGGCCAAATGTTTATATATCGCGAGCTTTGTAAAAACCTCTCGCGAAAACGATGTGATATTTCTGCCACACACACACATATGCGCGTGCTGGCGCCTCTCATTATTTTTCCGTATTGTGACGCAAGCAAACAAACAAATAATAATAATAATTGTTTTTTTTTTAGGATTCCTGGCCCCTATAACCTCGCCAGGGTGCGTGGTGCCCAACCAAAAAAAGTAAAAGGTTCTCTAACGGCTGCGGTTGTAGATAACCACACCTCTATAGAGTTTCACGTGTTTCTTTTTTTCTCAAACTTCCATGAAACTCTACAGAGGACCTCCGTAAATGCATGCAACGTGTACTAACGACTCTAGTGTTATTTTGATGTTGTAATATTTTTGGATATAGAGTTTTATTGTGAGATATAGATAAAAAATAATTATGTTTATTATAATATTTTCTTGATGAAGATGGAGAATGTATGTGTGTGTTACAAATAAAGTTGCATGCTTTTTTTTCTAGTGTGTGTGTATGTGTATGTGTTTTTTTGATGTTCGACAGCATCTGAAACGATAAAAAAAAGAAAGAATTTTATTGTTAATTTTCTCATGTAAAAAAAACAACAACTAATTTTTTGTTCAAAAATTCTGATTTGTCTCTCGTGCTATAGTGCAAAAAAAAACTGATGAAAAAAAAATATTGTAACTGATAACTGATGAAATTGACATTTGTAACTGATCTGAACTAGTGAAATTCGTATTGTGCCATTGTAACTGATTGTGCTAGTACAAAAATATTCCTTATTTGTGCAAGAAAAGATGTTTAAAAACCTGTTAAAACTGCTCTGTGACCCTCTCGTTCTTCACGTCGTGGACGAAGGACTTCTCGGCGACCAGGATGACGCTGCATAGAGTATCCTCGGGCAACGGACCGTTGAACTCGCAGACGACCTTGATGTTGGTTCGATCGTTGACCACCACCTGCTTTCTTTTCGTGGTATTGATGACGGTCATGGGTCTGTGGGTTTTGAATTCGCTGGGCGTGTAGTACATGTCCACGCTTCCCTCGGTCACGCGTTTGAAAGAGGTGTAAGCTTCGTAAAGTTTTAGGTAATCGTCTTTGGTCATGTCGAGGTTGTAATTCTCGCCCGGGAACACTTCGTTCCTACCGTTCTTCAGATAAACGTTCTTGATCTTGCAGTCGTCGAACTTGCTGGAATCTTTTTCCTGGTTCTTATCGCGCCCGGTCTGAAAAAGTACAATGACGAAATCTGGCATGTCGAACTGAGTCGTGACGTCGAATTCCATGTGACTTCCCGACGCCACCTTCTGCACGCACTGGTAACCGTGAAAGTGAATCGGCACCTGGGGACTCTTCAATATCTCCGCTTTGTACTTGAGGGCGTAGTTCGTCTCGTATTCCACGGTCGGCATTCTCAACTCCATGCTTCGTATGAAATTCTCTTGGAAGTGGAAGAGCGTCGTCGTTAAATGTAGAACCATCGCTAACATATTCGTAAGGATAAATCCCTTTACGTCTAACGAGTTCTATGTCTACGTTGGGAAAACTAGCTCTAGTTATTTTAAATTGATCGTCGGTGAGTTTGTTCGCTAAAGCATCCAGACTTACAGAGAGAAATCTATACGAATCCAGGAAGCGCATCTCGATTGTATTTTTCGTTCCCGGAATCGACACTTGCTTGCTGAGACTAATGTAGCGTTCTTCATTCTCGGCCAAGACACCTATACGTTTCGGATCGTAGCCAAGATGTCTCACCAGGTGGTGAAAATCATATCCGCTTCCGTTGTGAAAGAATATGGGGATGAATTTAGGTTTCTGGATTTTAAGATTGCACGTGTTGCAAATTCCACCTATGTAGTTTCCGCTGAAATGATCGTGGTGGAATATCTTTTTGTTCTCATCAGTGAAACTTTGATCACATACCGGACACACCTCAGTGGAATTGCAATTTTGAAGTTCATTTTCAGTTAAAGATGCCATCGGTTTTGATGTAAGCAGTACGCTACCAATTACCTCAACCTCCTCCACCATTTTTTCCAGGAAGTGCTCGATTACATTTGTCCCGCGGTATATATATGCGTCATTTATTTTATCACGTCGCACAACAACATAGCCGAAACTGTTTGGTTGATGAAGCTGGTACGGCGTTGTGGAGGAAATTTCAGGATCCGGTTCTTGCTGGAACAGTGACGATTTCGGATTCGCGACGATCGACATGACGATGAAACCCAACGACGGAAAATACAGAAACAAAATCAACGACTTTCTAAACGTTGCAACGTTGTGAGAAACGCGACGATCGACATGACGAGGAAACCCAACGATGGAAAATACAGAAACAAAATCAACGACTTTCTAAACGTTGCAACGTTGTGAGAAACGTTTCTCACAACGTTGCAACGTTTAGAAAGACGTTGATTTTGTTTCTGTATTTTCCGTCGTTGGGTTTCCTCGTCATGTCGATCGTCGCGAATCCGAAATCGTCACTGTTCCAGCAAGAAGAGCAGCGTTCCGAAAATTGATTGATCAACAGGCCGTTGAGTTTGGATAACATGGAAGGTAGAAATTCATGATCTGCCGTGCGGTGTACAGTCTCCATTGTTTGCTTTCGGAAACCAAACTGATTCATTGTCCTTGCTAGTTATTTATTGTGTATGTGAGATAGTTAAAGTTTTTTTTTATTTTAGTTATAGTTATTTAAGTTCATTTTTTTTCATTTGCATTGCCTACAATTTTTACTAATTTCTAAACGATAGTGTCCCCAAGGCAACGTGTGGATTCCACAAGACAAAATACATCTTTTATCGTCATGCGGATCTAATGCTACTTTCCTAACTTTGTTTGTTGTAATCACGTGGTCTACACTTTGGATTCTTTGTTCTATGCTTGGTATCGTCGATTGTGAGTAAAGGCAATCGATGTAATCGTGGAAGGTGAGTTTGTTCTCCACCGTATTTTTGCCCACACCTTTTGCTTTCTTAGTAGTGTCACAAATATGCCTTCTACGCCAACCCTGATTTTTCGACCCCTCAGAAAATCGCACCGAAACCTCAAAAACTCACTTTCTCTCCACGTTCCGCGCCTCATTTATTGCGCTGACGATGTTTCACGGCGCAGAAAAGCCGGTACGAGAGAATTCACTTTCTCATCCTTGAAGTACGAATGCACCTTATCGTAATTTTTTTCTAAGTCCGGGCCAAATGTTTATATATCGCGAGCTTTGTAAAAACCTCTCGCGAAAACGATGTGATATTTCTGCCACACACACACATATGCGCGTGCTGGCGCCTCTCATTATTTTTCCGTATTGTGACGCAAGCAAACAAACAAATAATAATAATAATTGTTTTTTTTTTAGGATTCCTGGCCCCTATAACCTCGCCAGGGTGCGTGGTGCCCAACCAAAAAAAGTAAAAGGTTCTCTAACGGCTGCGGTTGTAGATAACCACACCTCTATAGAGTTTCACGTGTTTCTTTTTTTTCTCAAACTTCCATGAAACTCTACAGAGGACCTCCGTAAATGCATGCAACGTGTACTAACGACTCTAGTGTTATTTTGATGTTGTAATATTTTTGGATATAGAGTTTTATTGTGAGATATAGATAAAAAATAATTATGTTTATTATAATATTTTCTTGATGAAGATGGAGAATGTATGTGTGTGTTACAAATAAAGTTGCATGCTTATTTTTTCTAGTGTGTGTGTATGTGTATGTGTTTTTTTGATGTTCGACAGCATCTGAAACGATAAAAAAAGAAAGAATTTTATTGTTAATTTTCTCATGTAAAAAAAACAACAACTAATTTTTTGTGCAAAAATTCTGATTTGTCTCTCGTGCTATAGTGCAAAAAAAAACTGATGAAAAAAAAATATTGTAACTGATAACTGATGAAATTGACATTTGTAACTGATCTGAACTAGTGAAATTCGTATTGTGCCATTGTAACTGATTGTGCTAGTACAAAAATATTCCTTATTTGTGCAAGAAAAGATGTTTAAAAACCTGTTAAAACTGCTCTGTGACCCTCTCGTTCTTCACGTCGTGGACGAAGGACTTCTCGGCGACCAGGATGACGCTGCATAGAGTATCCTCGGGCAACGGACCGTTGAACTCGCAGACGACCTTGATGTTGGTTCGATCGTTGACCACCACCTGCTTTCTTTTCGTGGTATTGATGACGGTCATGGGTCTGTGGGTTTTGAATTCGCTGGGCGTGTAGTACATGTCCACGCTTCCCTCGGTCACGCGTTTGAAAGAGGTGTAAGCTTCGTAAAGTTTTAGGTAATCGTCTTTGGTCATGTCGAGGTTGTAATTCTCGCCCGGGAACACTTCGTTCCTACCGTTCTTCAGATAAACGTTCTTGATCTTGCAGTCGTCGAACTTGCTGGAATCTTTTTCCTGGTTCTTATCGCGCCCGGTCTGAAAAAGTACAATGACGAAATCTGGCATGTCGAACTGTATGTTGTTGAACTGAGTCGTGACGTCGAATTCCATGTGACTTCCCGACGCCACCTTCTGCACGCACTGGTAACCGTGAAAGTGAATCGGCACATGGGGACTCTTCAATATCTCCGCTTTGTACTTGAGGGCGTAGTTCGTCTCGTATTCCACGATCGGCATTCTCAACTCCATGCTCCGTATGACGCACTTGGCAGCTTCGGGTAATGTGTTGGCTATCGGCGTGCCGTCGGCGTTCAAGTTGGTGTATCGCATCAGTGCCTCGTTGTCGTTGGCCGCTCTTCGAAAGGTGACGCGCAATCCTCCCTTCCACATGATCTCCTTGTAGTCCGAGAAGAATCCCGGCAGCAAACGCATGGGAAAGAGCACCGTGTGAAGACCTCTCGTCGATATTTTGGTCCCCGCTTCGAATCCTCCCGCTTGATAGTATGCTGCGTCCGTATGACGGTGTTGTGTTTCCTCACCTCCACCTGCGAGAACATGTGAGGCACGAAGTTGTCCACGAGTATCAAATTTGCATTGGGCGGAAACGCTTCTCCGCTTTCCTTCTTCACCACGTCGAATTGAAGGTAGAGGTCCGCTCTGTGAAGATGAACGAACCCATCGCCTACGTCCACGTCGTATTCGATCTCCCTGTTCGCTTCGTTGAGATTGGCGAACGTGCGACGGTTGGGAGGGAAAGATTGCAATTCGTAATTTTCGATTTGTTCCATTTTCACTATGTGTGTTATTTATTATACGTTGATCTCCACGATGGCAGTGGTCGTTGCACCTGCGAAATCCACCACCTCTCCTTTCTCGTTCGTCACCACCAACTCTATGTCGTCTATGCGGTTGCGACATACTGGAAAATAGATCGGCGAAGAGGGTGTGTAGATGATCGGTTCCATGAATTCGGAACTTGGTTTGAAAGTGGCGATGATTCCCGTCTGCTTGTGACTTCCCAGCAACCCCCCGTTCGTGATCATGCCTTCCGCCACGTTGCAGTGTACGTTCAGAGTCTCTATGGCCAAGAATTTAGGAATGTTGGTTGCTACGTGCTTGATGCCAGCTTCGAGTTTCGTGTCGTTCTCGAAACCTAAAAGTTCACCCATGGTGCCCTGGTCCACGGTCTCCGTCGCCGACACGATTTCCACTCTGTGCGTGACCGAATTTTGAGAAAGGTACGTGCCTTTGGGTAATTGAGCTTGCAAAGTGGAAAGATTGTATTGACCTGGCGTGCCGACGATATGTTCGCTTCCGACGCTAATTTTGTTGTTGTGCTGCGTGACGTTAGGTATGAGGTACATGCTGTAGAATGCACGCAGAGCTACGGATTTAGGATAGACTATGTCGTCGTGCAGCGTGAGTTTCAAGATCGAAGATTCGCTCGTGAGATGGAACACGCCCATTGTCGTGATGCTGTTTAAGGTTCCACAATGCTTTCTGGAAATCTTCGATCGTAGGCTTATTTATTTTAGAGAGAAACGCGAGCATGGAGAGGCAGAGATGACCGCAGTTCACGTCTCCGAAATTTTGAATGCGTTCGTCGTTGTAGTATATAGAGGTTTTGTTTGTTTTCAGATAATGAACTAAATTTGTAGGTGGAACGCCTCCGAAAGAATCGAAAACGAATGCTTTGTTATTGTCATTTTTGTGGTAACATATCCAATGCGTGCCTGGGTTTTCTTGACTGTCCAAGTTGACTACTCCACATTCTTTTCTTTTAACGGTTGAAGGTAACGAGTCGGACATGAAAACGCCTCTGAAGTTTTTGATTTGTAATGATTCGATCAGAGATTCAATGTCTCGGTTGGTGAGTGCTGCTGTTTCTTTTTTTTAAACTTTTTGATGACGCCCTTCCCCCCTTTCTTCTCCATGACCAGGTTGTGACGTTTCTGTTCTTCCAACTCGGCCTTGTTCTTCTTCGAGTCGATGACGGTTTTCGCGATGGCGGCACTTCCGCCGGCCAAACTTCCAACGGCCCCCAATGCCGCAAGGATGGCCGGGATGCTGAATATGAAACCTCCGATCTTTTGCTGTTTCCGCGAACGCTGCAAGCGTCTCAATTGAGGTGTGCTGAGAAGTAATTTCATTCCGTGTCCTTTCGTCAAGCAAGAACGTTTCTTCTCGCGTTGTTTCTTGGTGAGTAACCCATCCAGGGCACCTAGATTTTTCAGATTGGAGTATGGTATCTGGTACACAACACCCTTGGGCTTCATGTTGATGCTCTATATGTTATTTTTTTTTCATGGTATGTTATTTATATATATAAATGTTCTGAATTTTTTTTTTGATGCTATATGTTATCTGGGAAAGAGAACAACTTTTCTTTTTTCCGTTAGGTTTACGATGTGTGTTATTTATATCGTCTCACTCAAAACAACTGTGGCGATGTGTTATTTATATATATGTATTCTGGGAAAGAAAAAAAGTTTTTGCTTCGCCTAATGCTATGGCCCTTCCCTTCATACTTACGGCATTCACGCATACCATAAATTTTTCTCTGAAAACCAGCCAATTTCCAAATGCATGGAAAGAAGCTCGAGTTATTCCGCTCCCCAAAAAGCAGACGTTAACCTCTCTAAGCGATTTAAGACCAGTCAGCATTCTATCAATATTTTCAAAAGTCACAGAAAAGATAGTATCTATACAATTAAAAGAGTACATTGCAAAATATAAAATCTTACCTGATTCTCAATCAGGTTTCCGTACTTCTCATAGTACAAACACGGCATTATTATCTGTCACAGACAATATTTTACGTTCGATTAACGATAAAAAACTAACTATACTAGTTTTATTAGACCTTTCTAAAGCTTTCGATCTTGTCAATCATAACCTTCTCCTAGCAAAAATGAAATACTACAGTTTTTCGAAGCCTGTAATAAACTGGTTCCAATCATATCTACACGAAAGAAGACAAAGGGTTTTTTACCCTGCCGACACCGGATCATCACCGATAACATTAAATTGAGGAGTCCCGCAAGGTTCCATTCTGGCCCCCCTTTTATACACCTTATACGTCGCTGATATATCAAAGACCATCAGCCATTGTAATATACATTGTTACGCGGATGATACGCAGTTGATGATATCGTCATCACCATCGGATTTGTTAAACAAGATAGATAATCTAAACAATGATCTACATACCCTTAACAAGTGGCTCACTGCAAATGGGCTCGCAATTAACCAGAATAAATGCGTATACACAATTTTAGGCTCTAAGTATTATCTTGAAAAAGTAAATTATGATACAATTAACATCAAAATTAAAAACCAAAACATAATTTATGCACCAACCGTTAAAAATCTAGGCCTTACTTTCGATCCCAAACTTTCCTGGGCAGGGCATATTTCAGCGCAATGCACAAAAGCGCTAACAATAATGAGATCACTCTACAGGAGGAGAGACTTTTTCACTAAAGAAACGAAATTATATCTCGTCGAAACTCTAATATATCCTATTTTCGATTACTGTGATGTGGTGTACGGCACGAATTTACAACGTAAAATATCGAACAGAATACAAAAAATACAGAATTCTTGCATTCGTTACGTTCTCTCGATCAGGAGAAATCAGCACATCCTACCCTTGCTCAATACATATAAAATCCTTAACATGTCTAGGCGACGCCTCCTGCATCAGTGTTCTACAATATATAACGTATTAAAATTGCAAACACCTAGCTATCTCCACGAGAAATTGATATTTAGAAATTCCATACCTCCATACAATACTAGAGGTCGGCGAAAAATAGACATTCCCCGCCACTCTGCTGTCAGTTTCGAAGGCTCCTTCTCCCTCTGGTCTGCAAAGGTTTGGAATGCCCTTCCCGATTATGTTTCTTTTGCTACAACACCCAAAAACTTCAAAGAACAAGTCGTATTATTTTTATTGCAAAGACAACAATTGAGCATTAGCTCGTACGGCTAAGCAACAGGAATCAAGTAAAGTAAAACCATGTATTTCGGAAACACTTATCTGACACAACGAATATTTATTTCATCCTGTGTGCATGCTATTTTAGTATCGATTTGGAAATTGCGTATGTACACGTGTGTATGTGTGTGTGTTAATGTATCTGTCATTGTATTCTCTTATAATTTTATTATTTTTCATTTATGTCAAATTCATTCATGTTATGTTATTTGATTTCAGTATTATTCAGTATTATAAATGTATGTATTGTAACTTTTATTCACCAGAGTTAGGTGGTAGAGCAGCCCAGGGCTGAATCTCGCTCTGTAGTAAATAAAAAGACTTTTCAATTCAATTCAATTCAATCATGTGGTTTACAAGATCGACAGTTTCAATGTTCGACGCGTACCAGTCTTCGGTAAATCTTCTTCTCCCCTGCCTCCACTCGTGCAGCTCGTCTAACCTATCGTCAATTTTTTTGTTCGCGGCTCGAAAGAGAGTCTCTGGGGATCGGAACATTTTTTTCATTCCGCTTATTTCTCGGAGGTGATCCATGAAAATCATTTTGCACGGTGAACGAAATTCTGGCGTTACTTTAGACAAGTCTATGAGTTTAGTTACATCCCCGTCGAACGTGAACGTAAATATTTTGTGCAACACTTCGGGAGGAAGTTGACTTATACAAGTTGTCATATTTTTCATGGTATGTTATTTATATATATATTCCGGGGGTTGGGGTGTCTGTGATTAAACAAATTCTATTACGTGCTTCGTTTTCTTACCAAGAAGTTCCTTTGTACCCTTGTACACGATTCGAGTTTTGTTCTCGATTAAAATAGATAGCTTCTCGTCGGATAACATGTTAGCGTATCGATCTGGTAAAAATAGACTGTATTGTGCGTTGAGCAACAGACGCACCTTGGGACCATACTGGGTAGAAACGATTGAACCGGAAGTTATCGTGTAAGGTTTGTCGACTTCCAATTCCTGAATTTTTACATATTCGACTGACAAATTTAGCATTTGTTTTAATACTTGGAGATCACTTATTTTTTTTTTCACTCATATCGAAGAGAAAAATTTTCAGTGTGTGTGTGTTAGAGAAATTTAATTTTTTTCACAATGTGTGTTATTTATATATATACCGAAGATTATTTTTTTTTTCACGATGTGTGTGTTATTTATATATCACGTTTTGACACGTATATATATTATTATTTATTTTTTTTTAACGGAGGAAGAAAGTTCGTGCTTCGGAAAACGCAATGATGTGCGTAATAATATCTTCCGTCTCTTGTTTCGACTTTCGCCAATCATCCGTGTATCGTCTTCTCCCCTGCCTCGCCTCGTGCAGTTCGTCCATTCTCTTGTTTAATTTTTCCCCTGCAGCCGAAAGAAGAGTGTCGAGATCACCGCACCTCATGCCACTGATCTCCCGAAGACGGTCCTTGACAGCCATTTCACAAGGGATGCGAAACTCCGGCGTTGATCTCGCTATGATCAAAAGTTTATTAACATCTCCCTTTACTACCTGTTGGAATATTTTGCACAGCAGTTCGTGCGGTAAGTCGGTTATACGAGACATGTTGTTTTTTTTACTGTATGTTATTTATTTACACACCCCACCCAAATTTTTGTTTCGTGTTCATGGCGATGGTGGTGCCCAGTGCCGCAACACGTTCACCCAACGATGCGTCTCTGCTGACGAATCTTTCGAAAGCTGCGTGCTCTAACTTTCTGTCTGCTTCGTGACGTGCATCCAGATCCGTCTGCGTGGTGTTGTAAGCGATGTCGTGATCTTTGAATGCGGCGTCCAACGGATTCACACCCTTGTCTCCTCTCTCCAATCTTTTCTCGAGTTTGGTACCCGGTCCGCAGTACTGGTAGCCAGGTAGATGCATCTCGAAAGGTAACTTGTTGATGATGTCGTTCACGAGTCCCTTTCCTTCGGCCACGTTCCAGAATCTCGGAGGCAGCGTGTTGATGATTTTGATGAGGTAACCTATGCCCTTGTCGTCGTTCACGATGAAGTTGGAAAGTTTCGTGCTGATCATGTCCACGATGCCAACCTTCTCGTTGTAGAAATTACGATTGCCTGCATTCTCCTCTCCTGCAATAACCAACAACCTGTCTATGAGCTTGCGCACGTCGTCCACCCAAACGAATTCTTTGGGTAAAGTGTTGTAGAGTTTGACGCCGCTGCCTGTTTTGACCTGGTTCCAAATCGGTTTGATGAGATTCCTGTACTTCTCACCGCTGCTCGATTTCACCCTATTCTGCGAGGCGTCGTTGTTCTGGTACAAGGCATCCGTCATGATCAGAATTTCCTTCTGAACACTTCATCCTTGTCGAATTTCCCCGTGCTCAGGTAGTCTCGTGCCAAAGGTCCCAACTCGATTTTATCCGAAGACGACGTGCTACCTATGGCTCGACGTCGTGCCGGTACGTCCTTCAGTTCGAACGGTGTCGAAGGAATGCTCGAAATGGGCGTGGGTACGGCGTAACTTTTAGCTGCGAGTGGTGCGAGTTCGTTGATCAAATTTTTATTTTGTTCCGTGACACTTTTAATTTCTTTACCTAGACCGCTGATGGCATCGATCACAGGTTTATCTTGACGCTTCTTCTCTTCGTAGGATCCGCGATTCTCGGATTTCCAACCTTTGAAGCGTTTCACGAGGTATTTCCGCAACTTGAGATTTTCGTCTTCTTGAAATTGACGTTTTGACATTTTGCTATATACGTTGAAACGTTTTTGAAACGTCGAATTCTCAGTCTATACGTTCGGTTCTCCTAGTTTTCTTGCCTTCACCGCTTGAGACTATCCACTTTTTCTAACACTCACTTTTTGTTGTAATGGTTATTTATATATGCTTGTCAGACGTTTGAAAAAAAAAACGTTTTTCAAATTTTATTTTTTTAGATTCTCACGACCTTTTGATTTTTTCTTGGGATTTTCTTCTTGTTGCAAATCTGAAATTGTCCTCTTGTTAGCCTTTGAGACGTCTAGATAAACGTTTATTTTATTTCTATACTTTCCATGGTTTGCTTTTCGAGTCATGTCGATGGTCACGAATCCGAAATCGTCACTGTTCCAACAGTGGGAGCAGAATATAGAAAATAGATTGTAATTTATGTCAGCCCCTACGTAATCATCGTGTGCGTGTTTTAAATTGGTGTGGTCTTGTCGAAACAAGCAAATAAAATTAGCGTTGTCGCGTAGCAGTTGTTTCGGAACCTTGGAAAAAGTTTGTGCCAGGTAGAAACAATCCAATCCCTTCTGACGACCTCGAGGGAAAAAATTACGAATCTCGTTTTGATTTTCCAAGATCATGTCGTCGAACACCACAACGGAATTCTCGAGACAATCGTCCAGTGGAATGATTTCAGTTGCAAAAATTGCAATGCCCAGTCCCTCGTACGCTTTCATAAGTTGCTGGTATTTCGGTTGTTCGAGACTTTTCGAAAATACGTAGAGGTGTCTGTTTTCCCAGTCTAACCAATTGGGTGCGAGGATAAAATTATCAATGAGCAGTGTCCTACGATCAGACATCGTATGCTGTCGGGGAGCAATTCGCCGTTCCTTTTCTTTGTTTGATTTTCCGAATCAGGTAGACGTTTCACTACATTCCACGCACTCATAGAATCACTTCGTTTGAATCGATCCAACTCGTGTCCGGAAGTCCAGCCATTTCACCAAAAGTTTGTGGCCTCTCTTACGCAAAACTTTTTCGATAAGGTACGTGTCGGGGTATTTAGTTTTAGAGAGTTCCTCCTCGTAGAAGCGCCCCAATAAAATTTCACCGCCACTGTCCTTTATTATATACGTGTGACGGTTCCCGGGTAGAACTCGAACCACGGTAAAAAGTTCCGTGCTCCAGTTTCGTGTGAAACCCCTGTCGAACGTTCGCTTCAATTTACTGACCCTCACCTGGTCTCCAATTTTGTATTTAGGTTTTTTTGTCGTGGGCGTGTACTTTGGACAGTAAACGCTGGGAATTAATCTCTGCTCGTCGGCCTTGGTAACGTCAGCTGGCTTCGTGCCTATCGTTCCGTGCACCGTGTGATTATAGTCGTTAACGAGTTCCGGAAGAATGATGACCCACTTGTAGTTTCCCTGAAGCGTGAAGCGTGACCACATGCGCGATTTCAGAGTGCGATTGAATCTTTCCACGATGCTGGCTTTGACGTCACTGAAGGTCGAGTAATGTCGAACGTCGTGTTTCCGAAAAAACTTTTGGAATACGGCATTGTAAAATTCCTTCCCCTTGTCCGTGTGCAGAAACCGAGGTCGTCTGCCGCCGCTTTCGCGAAAAATTGTCTTGAATGCTTCCGTGACGCACGTTCCTGTTTTCGCTTTCAAAGGTAGAGCCCATGCGAATTTCGAAAATGTGTCTATGACGGTGAGGAGGTACTTGTTGCCCTTGTTCAATTTATGTACGTTTTTTAACTTGCCGCTACCCATCTCGACGAGGTCGCTTTCCCAGAGGTCGTCGATGCCCTTGGTTACCACCGCTAAACGTTCGTAGTTGCGGCGTGCAGGTTTATGCAATTCTTGGACGATGGCTTGCCTAGACATTTTTAGAGATTACGTTTGAAGAGAAGCACCAGCGTGATGGGATTCAAAGAGGGTGGCACCTCACCTGTGTTTTGAATGATCAGCTTATCGCCGGCACTCACGTCGAAAACGGTAAGATCTTCGTCTTCGTGTATTTCATATACGTTGCGCGTTTCGTTCCAACGTGCCAGAGGAATGTTTCCTGCTTTCTGGACACCACGATTCGATATCAAGGTCATGGTGGGAACGCTAGCTTTTCTGCCGTGAGACCAGTACGAGAATTCGTTTACCTGAATCGTGCCATCGAGGAGAAACTTGTAGTACGGATGATAAGGATGTAACATGTACAGTTTGTTACCTTCGACGAACGTGGAGATTCTCTGCTGATTGGGTACGCTGTTGATTTCGATGGCTTGCAGAGAATGCAGTTTGGCGAATTTAGTATCTACGCTAACGAGGTTGCTGTGAAGCTGTCCCAGTGTATTTTGTACGGGCAACAAATGTTCGACTATGGTATCCGTTACTGTAGAAAATGACGGTTTGATTTTCACTTCCACGTTCAATTGCTTGTAGTTTTCGTTGAGTTCTTGCAACTTGGCACCGAAAGAGGCCAGCGTCGATTCCTGCGTGGATTCCAGCACTCCAACTTGATCTCTGATGTTGACGACAATACTCTGAAGGTTCTCGACTTGATTCAATTTCGAACTCTTCTCGGTGAGATCGTTCACGATGCTTCGCATCTCTGTAAACTGCGTGTGAAGGTCGGCGACGCTCTGCGAAGTGGGCAGCGTCGACACCAGCGAACTGATTTCGTCTCGAATCTGTTCCACGTTCGCCGTTTCCGTTTCCAGTCGTTTCAGCATACGTGATATGTTCCTTTTCAAAGCGTGCAATTCTTTGGAGGTGGGGAGATTGGACACCCTACTCTCGAGATCGCTCAACGAACTTTTGACGTCGCTCGAATCGGATAGTGCCGTCACCTCCGTTTTCAATTTTTCCAAATCTTCGCTCGAAGGCACGCTCGTCCGTAACGATTCCAAGTCACCCTGTATGTTGTCCAGTACGTGATGAAAATGAGCGAGATTGGATTCGACGTTCAAATTTTCTAAATATTCGATCTTGTGCTGAACCGTACTCAACGTGTCTTGAATGCTCGTCAACGCACTCGCTTCAGCGTGAATATTTTTAATTTCTTCGTTGATCAATTCCAGAGACGCCTGAAGCGTAGCGATGGTGGTTTGAATGTGTTCGAAATCTTGATAGGCCTCCATTTGAATTTTTATGTTCGCGACGCTTTTACCGATGACCTGCAGTTCGTCCGACGATGGTAGGTTCGTCATGGTATCTTCCAAAGTCTGTAACTTGGATTTAATTTCTTCCAACGTGCCGGTGAATTCTTCTTGTAATTTGGAAACGACGACATGCAAGCGTTCCGGATCGATATCCTTCACGACGGTTTGAAGTTCAGAGAAATTCTTTTCGATTGCGGAAGTTCGTTCTTCGATTTCGAGTTTCAATTTTTCCAAATCTTCATTTTTCGATTGAAATTGCTGTAATTTGGCCAAATCATTTTGAAGCGAATCCACGCTCAACTGTATATTTTGAACGTTGTCCTAAGAAGGTACGTCGACATAATTTTTTATGAGCGTTTTCAGTTCGGAATCGATTTTCAGAATGGGATCGAGACATTGCGTTTGGAGCGTAGCGATCTCCGACTCTAAACTTTTGTTTAAGGTCTCCTGCAAAGCGATCAAATCGCTCCTCAACTTTTTAATTCGGACATCCAACATGAGAATCTCTTCTGCATGGTCCACACGCTTGGTGTTGCCGAAAATGTCGTTAGGCATTTTTGGTTAACGGTTATTTTATAATAGGATAGACGATTCGTAATTCTACGAAGAGAGGAATGAGTTTGTCGTAATCTCCTAGGAGTTCCACGTAAAGATAATCTCCTGCAGAAACATCGTACGCCATGTTAGAAAGTACCTTGTCGTGCTTGATTCGAAAAATGTTCTTGCCGGTAGAAATTTTAATATTTTGCCCTTCGTTCTCCGGATTCACGGTAATTTGAAGTTTCCCACCGATCGGAATTTCGTAGAAATGTAAATTGTTATTGAAGACGTAAAACATCTTGCCCACATCGTCATTCAGTTTCGTCCAGATACTATTGAGATGAACGATTAGTAGACCATTGAGTTTAGATAACACGGAAGGTAAGAGGTTATTGGAATTTGGTTGTGCAGTGTCCATGATGCCTTGTTTACGGAAACCAAAAAGATTCATTGTCCTTGTTAGTTATTTAAATTTCAAGAGAAGATTTTTCCTCTGCAGCGGTCCGCAATACAAAGAGACTCTCGAACATGTAATTATATATCATTATATTACGAGGAAGAAGAAAAAAAAAGTAAGAGTTGAATTTAATGAGCCTCGTGTTTAGAGCGAGCCTTAACGACATAATAACGAGTTCCAACTTTTCATCACCTGAGGGCTCCCCTTTCATTCTTTTCCTCCGTCTGTGTTTGGAGAGGAAAAGACACAGCGGACTTCATGGCTATGCGGTTACAGTTTGACACACGTCACATTTATCGCTTCCATTGCAGTGGCCCCACTCTCTCGTGTGGATTTGACAATCGAGAACACGTAACTTGTTGTCTCTTGCATCCAATGCGACCTTGGTTACGCGCGTCGTGTACAGCTCGTGTAATTTATTCGCAATGCGATGATCGGTGCTAAGTGTTCTTTTACCTTGAAACAGGCATTCTTTGTAGTCTTTCATGCTAAATTTGCTGGTACTTATTTTTCCTACCCCTTTCGCTTTCTTGATCTCTTTCTTATCTGCAATCTTGACGCAGTACATTTTTGCCCGAAGTCCTGCAAATTCACTGATGTAATTACCAGCCGCTTCGTCTTTGAACTTTCCTATGGTCATTTTATTTTCCGTCGAATGCAAGTGATGGCCTGATGGTAAGTTGCTAAAATCAAAAAGATGCTTCATCTTAGTCAGATCACGTTCGAGGCTTGGTGTTTGGATTAGAAAAATGAAGCTATCCGTGTCAATGTAACATATTTGGATGTTATCTCCATAAAAAGGTTGAAACTGATCGTAGTACGATTGGTACATGTGCAATTTTGATAGTTCAAGGACGGTGGCACCTATGGCAATCGGCTTGTTGAGCATCACTTGCTTCTTGTTCTTCTCGACGAATACAAGATTCTCATCGAAAATGGTGAAGTTTTTGAAGTAGGGTGACGCGACAATCTTTTCGAATTTCTTTTCGTCCGTGACCAACGTTGCGTCGATGTAATTACGTACGTTCTCCATCGTCTTGCCGTAGATGGCGTTGTTGAACAGTTTGTACAGATCCTTGTCCGCAGGCGATGTCGATTGCGCTCTGCGTCGTGTGTTCTCGGCTATGTAGGGTTACAGCCACCTACTCTGCCTAAATTTCAATCCTCTGTGTATTTTCTTCAGCTGCAAGCCGTGACGCACGTAGAATTGGAGGAGTCGGTAGTGCAAAACGTAATTCCTCTTGTTCTCCACGCTTAGTATGAGTTTTGGCTCCGATGATCCTCCAGGTGGCTTCTCTTTGGTGGGGGCCAGGGCCAATCCGTGATGTTTCTCGTGCAGCGTTTCGGGATAATCGAGATCCACTTCCAAGAAACAGCCCCATTCGTTATCTTCGCTCCAGTTGAGAAAATCATCCTCGCAGGAGAGTTCCTCTTCAGTCATCCACGCGTAGTCGCCGATGGGAAGACACTGGGACATGGAGTGGCCATACAGGTTGTTGACATCCCAGTAGACGATGTAGGTGTTGGGCTTCGATGCATCGTAACCAGGCGTACGAGGATTATTTGCCTGAACATGGCGTCGGGGACATTGGACGATGCCACCGCGTATCGCACTCTCCATGAGGGCATACTGTTCCTTCTCTGCGATGAGCCCAAGTTCCACGTTGGTGTATTTCAGCATCGATCCCCAAGTCAATCCCGGCGTCGTGAAGAAATACGCAGGATCCAACTTGTAGATCGAGATGCATCTCTTGCGAAACGACTCGAAAATGTCCATGAGAAGTGTCACGTCCAATTTCAAATACAGGTCGTGATAATCACGAAAAGTTTGGCAATTGAAGGCCGTCCACACACTACGAGCGTGTTCGTAGTCCTCTTCGGAACAGACGTCCTCCGTGAGATGAGAATAAAATGCCTCCCGGGGTGGAAGTTCCGTCTCGTCAAATTTGTCAAAATCGTTGACGTACTCGTAGGGGTAGACGCCCTTGCGACGCAACAGATTCAAATTTTCATCTCCTCCCGAAAAACACTTTTGCTTGGTGGCCACAAGATCTTCGTCGCCGAGTTGAGCTGCAAGGGTGGCGAGGCTGGAGGACAGGAAATTGTAGGAATCCAGGATTCTAACTTCCACACTTCCTCCTTCTTCGAGAGGGATCCACACTCTCACCGCGATGTACTTCTCGCTCGTTCTCGGGATGATCCTGATTCGAGTCGTTATGTTGTAGAGCTCTTTGACGAACAGATGCGTATCGTACTTCTCCGTGTAGTGCAGAAACATGGCAACAAAATGCGACTCCTTAATCTTGAGATTGCACGAATTACAGATCGGGTTCAGGAATAATCCATTCTGATGGTCATGGTGCACGACCTTGTGATTTTCGGGGGTGAAAGCCTGGTCACACTCCGCGCATCTTGTCGCCGTGTCATGTCTCCGTTGTTGTTCCGTCGTGAGAGCAGGTGGAGAAACGTAAGAGCCTTTCAGGCTGGGTGCAAGTTCTCTCGCGCATTCCGCTATCTTCTTAACAAAATGTTTTGCCGCATCAGGTCCGCAATACAAGATGACATCATTCAATTTTTCTCCGTAGATGGAGAAACTGCAAGGCTCGTGGTGAAAAATTTGGATAGTGCTTGAGGTAGAGGGATCAGGGTTGCAAGACGTCATGGGAACTTGGAAGCTTTCAAAGTCGGCATAAAGGACAGCGGGATGGTGGAGAAGAGCCTGGTGTTTCTGAAATTTCATCTTGGTTCCGGGTTCCGGCATGACATCTTCGGGTTCTGCATTCACGGAGCCAAAACACTTGTGCTGTTCTTTCGTCTTCTTTCCCACGCGAAAAATTCTCAAGGATCGATCGCAAATGTCGATCTTATCGTGATCCTTGCTGATCTGTCTTCCTACTAATCGTGAGAAATTCCGTATCAAACTGTAACGGCCATCTACAAGCAAGAGTCGAATTACATTATTCTGGCTTCTCGCAGGTCTTAACACACGAATGTTGCCGGAATCGTCAACCCCAAACACGGAAATATCGAGATCTTCTCCTTTTTCCTCTGTATAGTTTTTTAAAAATTGATTGATCTTATTCAGGGGCACAGGATAGGAAATTCCTCGCATGACATTCTTGTATTTCTTCTCGTATCGTTTGTAATTAGACAGGCGTTGTGGTTTATCATTATTTGCTGGGTGTAATGCGGCGATGACAGACCATAGGAAACTCTTCTGATCATTACTTTGTATGTTTAACACGGCTTTTTTTTTAATGTCTCGTGCAACATTTTGCTTTTTTTTTTATTGTTTCTTTTTGAGCGCTGCGTAAGGGGTTGAAGTTGCACAGTCGAAGCTCTAGCATGTGGCTGTAACCGCAAAGACTCCATCCACTTCCGCGACCTTCAAAGTCTTCTTGTTTTTCTCCCAGGTGCTCGAAAAGCCGTGTCACAATTTCGTCAAGATCGTCGTGATTGCCCTCATGTAAGCCTTCGCACCCTACGTAAAAGCTGAAAGTGCTTGTCTTGGACGAGACAACTTTCTCATACAGCAGCGTCAAGACGAGATGAATTTTAACTGCAACATTAACGAGGCAATCACGTAATTGATCGACTATCAGAGATTTCACATTGTCGAGGAACGTGGCCGAGTCACATTTTTCGTTACTTCCAGATTTATACGTCATGATGCGTGCACTTTTATTCAAAGCACCGCCGCCTTTATGTGCATCAATGCGAGATTTCTTTGCCGGGGGGACTACGACATCATGTTCCGGTAGACGACATTTTTTCAAATGCTTCGAGATGTTCGATTTCGAAATTAATTTTCCACAGTTACGACATGCCACTTTCTCGCAAAGACCGGAGGGACCTGGTTGCGATTCCATATTTTTCCTCTGTTATTTATATATACAGAGAAATTTTTTGGGGGGTTGTGGTGGTGGTAGGGGAAAGCGCACTGAAACAGAAGGAAAAAAAAATTGAAAAATGCTAGACATTTTTTTCCTTCCACACATATATATATATTAGACGCGAACAGTATGTGTGTGTGTGTGTGTGTGTGTGTGTGTGTGTGTGTGTGTGTGTGTGTGTGTGCACTGTTGTAGGTAAAAAATATGCGACATGTAAGTGTGTGTCAATTTTTTATGACTCCTCTGAATATATGTGTGTGTCAGACGCAAAACAAAATATAAATATATCATGAAAAAAAATAAAAACTTACCTTTCAAGAGAGATAGAGAGACTTCAAAATAAAACTTGTAGCTCACTAAAAAAAAAACAACTTCCACGATGATATATATGTGTATACTGCCAGACAAACAAATTAAAGAATACTGAACTGCGTCACGATTGACGTTCACCTTTCAAGAGAGATAGAGATACACTTCAAAATAAAACTTGTAGCTCACTAAAAAAAACTTGCACGATGATATATGTATGTATGTATACTGCCAGACAAACAAATTTAAAGAATACTGAACTGCCACGATTGACGTTCACTATGATAATGATGTACAAAAGAAGAAACTGCTACGTTATATAGGAACCCCCCACAACCCACGCGACCCCCTCCTCTCCTTTTGGTGAAAACACAATGAGCGCTATAGTCAATGTCCTAGCAATAACCCCCGTTGACCGATTCACTCATGTATGTGGTACAAACGAACAATGCTATACTTTTTTTTTCAACAAAAGACTTTTCGATGCGCACAATATCCTGTGGGGGACAAATAGCAAATGAACGGGCGTTGACAGTTGCACCCATGCATGTGTTGTCGATCATTTCCTCGGTCTCTCTATTCCACACGCCCCGTCAGAGGGTGTGGTGTGTGAAACGGGCGATCCCCACCAGCTCTGTGAGAACCAGCACACAAAAAACTCAACCATGCCTGAAACGAAAACGGTGGACGCTTTTGTTTTCGTGCTTTGTGATTCCATAAAAAATAATACGCGAAAAGGTTGAAAAATTCCACGTACAACAATACAGCTTTTGTTGTCGGTCGAGCATAATTGCGGATAGATAAAAATTTCCAAAGCGGATGCTGTTGCTGTGCTCGCTTCCGTTGCATCCGCTTCTCATTCGATTGTTATAGGGCGATGTGGGTGGATTCTTCGTTCAGGACCGTGGGAAAGCTGAAAAAAATAGAATCTCTTCGGGTCGAACTTGATGCAAGAGGAATGGGTTCGGGGTGAGGCTGTGACGGCGACGGCGTGGCGGTCGTATGTGTGTCGAAGCTGGTAGCAGCACGGGTAGTACTGCGATCAATTCTTGTGAATGTAATAATTCTTTCGAAAAGATAACGTTACAAAAACGAGTGCACGCTTCCAAAAAAAGATAAAACTTGCGAGCGAAAAATTGCGAATCGTCCCAATATGGGGGCACGGAACAAAAAAAATAGGTGAGGTTTCGAAGCCACGACGAACGTTCGACACCCGTCGTTGTTGTTTTTAAAATTGCATTATTGTATGATGTCAGTTTTGGAAACGCTTGCAATATACTTTGCACGTTGCGTGAAAACAATAATTTCACCTCGGACGAAACAATTATTTCTCGCTGTGTAAGCTCGGCTAACGTTTCAGTTGTTGATGCTCTCAACGAATTGAAAATTGATTTTAATTTTTCCGAACCACACTATCGAATGACATTCGGTAATTTCGAATTTGCGCGAATGCTTCTGGGTCGGTTCCCAAAATAGTTTGGTCCGTGATGAAAATATTACATTGAGCGATGAAACACAATTTTTCCACGGGGACGGGAAAAGAAGTTCTACCGAGCGTCGCTATCCACGCGAACGTCAGAAATTGCCTGAATGCCTTGGGGGCTTTGCACATGATCATCGATTTTCGTTTTTTAGAGAATAATCTATGTAAGATTCTAGCATCGAGAATGAACAACGTTGATTGAATTTTTGGCAGCATTCGCAGTACAAATCCAGACTCGTGACGATTTCGCCCCCCCACCACGCACCCTGGCGAGGTTATAGGGGCCAGGAATCCTAAAAAAAAACAATTATTATTATTATTATTATTTGTTTGTTTGCTTGCGTCACAATACGGAAAAATAATGAGAGGCGCCAGCACGCGCATATGTGTGTGTGTGGCAGAAATATCACATCGTCTTCGCGAGAGATTTTTACAAAGCTCGCGATATATAAACATTTGGCCCGGACTTAGAAAAAAATTACGATAAGGTGCATTCGTACTTCAAGGATGAGAAAGTGAATTCTCTCGTACCGGCTTTTCTGCGCCGTGAAACATCGTCAGCGCAATAAATGAGGCGCGGAACGTGGAGAGAAAGTGAGTTTTGGAGGTTTCGGTGCGATTTTCTGAGGGGTCGAAAAATCAGGGTTGGCGTAGAAGGCATATTTGTGACACTACTAAGAAAGCAAAAGGTGTGGGCAAAAATACGGTGGAGAACAAACTCACCTTCCACGATTACATCGATTGCCTTTACTCACAATCGACGATACCAAGTATAGAACAAAGAATCCAAAGTGTAGACCACGTGATTACAACAAACAAAGTTAGGAAAGTAGCATTAGATCCGCATGACGATAAAAGATGTATTTTGTCTTGTGGAATCCACACGTTGCCTTGGGGACACTATCGTTCAGAAATTAGTAAAAATTGTAGGCAATGCAAATGAAAAAAAAGAACTTAAATAACTATAACTAAAATAAAAAAAAACTTTAACTATCTCACATACCCAATAAATAACTAGGGTCCAATGTTAACAAAAGCTTGTCTTGAACCGAGTCGGGTGGACATTTGATTTCGGGAGTCGGAGGCAAATCCGAAAACGTGTCGTGCAGGTGGTCGGAGAATTGGAGATCTACCTCTGCGAAGAAACCACACTCGCTATCGTCGAAATGAATAATGTCTATCGTGGTGGGATCTAACCATTCGAATCCCCCGTAAGGAAGTTTCTGAACCATGGCATGTCCGTAGAGATTATTAACGTCGGCGTAGAAGATGTAATTCGATGCTCGATTTGAATCGTAATCTTCTTTCATGTGTACGTTATTAGTTTTGCATGTCTCTGTACGCATTGCACCATTCCACCTCGTATCCCTCTTTCGATAAATAGCAACATGTCAACGTCCGATATCAGTTCCAGCTTGACCTTTGTCTGGAATAACATTGCCGACCACGCTAATCCCGGTAGGCTGTAGAAATACGCTGGATCAGTAGTGTAGGTGCACGGGTTCTAGGACATCAATTGGCTCTCACAAAAACCTTAAAAACTCACATTTTCTCCACGTTCTGCGACTCATTTATTGCGCTGACGATGTTTCGCAGCGAAGAAAACAGCAGCAAAACATCAAAAACTCACTTTACTCATTTGGGTCTCACCAAAACCTCAAAAACTCACTTTTATTAATTGAGGTTCACCAAAACCTCAAAAACTCACTTTCTCTCCACGTTCCGCGCCTTCATTCGTTGCGTTGACACAGCGTGATGAGTAAATAATGTACTCTCTCATCCTTGAAGGATGAATGCACCTTATCGTAATTTTCCAAGTCCCGGTCAAATGTTTAAATATCGTGACCTTTGTAAACCTACCTCTTTCGGGAACGATGTGCCACACACACGCGTGCCTCTTATTATTTCCGTATTGTGACGCAAGCACATCTAGAAAAACTACAATTTCGTTCCCTCTCTCTGCGTGTGCTATCAACGTTGACACAATGACACAAATTCAACAATACGTAGGCCACGATCTTCAGTGATATAACTTAACCTATTATTTTTTTTATTTGCGTACCGACATTGGACTCCGCGTTTGTTTTAATATTTCAGTCGAGAACATGAAGACGATACCTGAGGAAATAGTTCTAGTGTTTGCTACTAGATGTCGCCACCGGCGATGTGGACGCAGTGTTGCCACACTATGAGGGCCTTCCCAAGGGGCAAAATTTCCCTTTTTGGACCATTTTTTCCCTTCACCTAAGCAAAATAACATAATAGAATAATAATTAGTTGTGGTAGTAAAAAGCAGCATTATTAGCGGTGGTGCAGTTGCGCTATTGTGGTATTGTTAATCGAAATTTCTTTTTTGGCTAAAAATCTCGGCATGTGGCAACACTGCGTGGATGCATAAAAGAACAATTATACACAACCTTTTTCGGTTCTCCTCCGTAGCCGTGCGTGTTAAGGCGTTCACTCGTTCTTGTTATTGTTCGTTCTACGTGTGGCCTATAGGTTCGAACCCGGTCGTGGTCGAAAGTTTTTCAGCGTGTCTAGGAGTCTTGATCAGCGTGTATATTTACTTCTCTGTGTTGAGTCTACGGATTCTGAACGGGGTTGTTTAATGTATATGTTGATCTTGATATATATATATATATATATATATATATATATATATATATATATGGTGTTCATGTATGTATCCAAAGCACATTGGAAACAATATTCGATCATTAGCTGCGTTCAACCACTGCTTCGGAGGAGTAACCACCCCCTGTCCCCGGGCTCGTGTTCCCGGGATCCTATCCCTGTCCCCGGGCTCGTGTTCCCGGTTAAGTTAGGTTAAGTTGTCTAATGTCTATGTCTATGTGTAATGTCTATGTCTATATGTAATGTCTATGTCCATGTCTCTGTCTTTGTAGTTTTTTGTTTTTTTTATCCTAAGATTTGTTTTAACGCAGGACTTGGAAAAAATTTTCGATTGATGAAAAAATGGTTCCATGACGACCTATGTTTATTTTGGTATGGGATGACAGAGGATACCGAGACTCGACCGACACACTAAACCCGACCTCTCTACGCGTATTGGCACGTTGGAACGAAACGCGCAACATATATGAAATACACGAAGACGAAGATCTTACCGTTTTCGACGTGAGTGCCGGCGATAAGCTGATCGTTCAAAACACGAGCGACGTGCCACCCTCTTTGAATCCCATCACGCTGGTGCTTCTCTTCAAACGTAATCTCTAAAAAAAAATGTCTAGGCAAGCCATCGTCCAAGAATTGCATAAACCTGCACGCCGCAACTACGAACGTTTGGCGGTGGTAACCAAGGGCATCGACGACCTCTGGCAAAGTGACCTCGTGGAGATGAGCAGCGGCAATTTGAAAAATGTACATAAATTGAACAAGGGCAACAAGTACCTCTTCACCGTCATAGACACATTTTCGAAATTCGCGTGGGCTCTACCTTTGAAAGCCAAAACCGGAACGTGCGTCACGGAAGCATTCAAATTAATTTTTCGCGAAAGCGACAGACGACCTCGGTTTCTGCACAAGGACAACGGTAAAGAATTTTACAACGCCGTATTACAAAAGTTTATTCAAAAACATGATGTTCGACATTATTCGACCTTCAGTGACGTCAAAGCCAGCATCGTGGAAAGATTTAATCGAACCTTGAAAACACACATGTGGAAACGATTCACGCTTCGGGGAAATTACAAATGGGTCGACATCCTGCCGGAACTCGTCGACACCTATAATGATACGGTACACAGAACGATAGGCATGAAGCCAGCTGACGTTACGAAATCTGACGAGCAGCGTTTAATTTCTACAGTTTACTGTCCAAAGTACACTCCCACGACTACCAAGAAATCAAAATTCAAAATTGGAGACCAGGTGAGGATCAGCAAATTCAAACGCACCTTCGAGAAGGGATTCACAAAAAATTGGAGCACGGAACTTTTTACGGTGGTTCGAGTTTTACCCGGAAACCGACACACGTATATAATAAAAGATAGTAGCGGCGAGATTTTGAAAGGAAGATTTTACGAAGAGGAACTCTCTAAAACGAAACACCCCGACACGTACCTCATCGAGAAAGTATTGCGTAGGAAAGGTGACAAACTGTTTGTCAAATGGCTGGGACTTCCGGAAAAGAGTTAGATCGATGCGAACGAAGTGATCTTGTGAGTACGTGGAACGTGGTGAAGCGTCTACCGGATCCGGAAAGTCAAACGAAAAAAAAGAACGGCGAGTTGCTTCTCGACAGCATCCGCTGTCTAATCGTAGGTCCTTCAGGGTGTGGGAAAACGACACTGCTCGTGGACAATTTTCTCCTCGCACCGAATTGGTTAGATTGGAAGAACAGGTACCTGTACGTGTTCTCGAAAAGTTTGGAGCAATCCAAATACCAGCAACTGATGAAACTGTACGATGGTCTGGACATTGCAACGTTCGCTTCGGAAATAAAACCACTCGACGATTGTCGTGAAAATTCAGTCGTTGTGTTCGACGATGTCATCCTGGAAAATCAAAATGAAATTCGCAACTTTTTCACGCAAGGTCGTCACAAAGGAATGGATTGCTTTTACCTAGCCCAAACGTTTTCCAAAATTCCAAAACAGTTACTACGCGACAACGCTAATTTCAGATGTTTGTTTCGTCAAGATCACACCAACCTCAAGCACGCGTACGATGACTACGTAGGCGGAGACATGAACTACAATCAATTTTCGGAACGCTGCTGCTCTTCTTGCTGGAACAGTGACGATTTCGGATTCGCGACGATCGACATGACGAGGAAACCCAACGACGGAGAATACAGAAACAAAATCAACGACTTTCTAAACGTTGCAACGTTGTGAGAAACGACGTGTATAAATAAACGTTATGACGAAACGAAAAATCGAAGACGAAAATCTCAAGCTTCGCGATTACCTCGCGAAACGCTTCAAAGGTTGGAAATCCGAGAATCGCGGATTCTACGAAGAGAAGAAACGTCAAGATCAACCTGTGATCGACGCCATCAGCGATCTAGGTAAAGAAATTAAAAGCGTCACGGAACAAAATAAAAATTTGATCAACGAACTCATACCGCTCGCAGCTAAAAGTTACGCTGTACCCACGCCCATTTCGAGCATTCCTTCGACGCCGTTCGAACTGAAGGAAGTACCACGACATCGAGCCATAGGTAGCACGTCGTCGTCTTTGGATAAGATCGAGTTGGGACCTTTGGCACGAGACTACCTGAGCACGGGGATGTTCGACAAGGATGAAGTGTTCGGATTGTATCCCAGCATGGAAACCAACGAGGGTGGCGGTGTGGTGTGGAAGATTGGGAAATCGAAGGTGACCTTCGAAGGCAACGACATTAAAGTTAATTTAGGCGATAAGGATAGTTGGATCAGGTATCTGGGTACGGTGGGACTGTGGGAACTCGTCGCCAAAAAGCAGCCGAAAGATTACACCGACGAAGATTACCAGAGTTACAAGGAAATTCTAATCATGACGGATGCCTTGTACCAGAACAACGACGCTACGCAGATTCGCGTCAAATGCAGCAGCGGCGAAAAATACAAGAACCTCATCAAGCCGATATGGAACCAGGTCAAAACAGGCAGCGGCGTCAAACGCTACAACACGTTACCCAAATAATTCGTTTGGGTGGACGACGTGAGGAAGCTCGTGGACCGATTGTTGGTGATAGCCGGCGAAGAGAATGCAGGCAATCGTAATTTCCACAACGAGAAGGTTGGCATCGTGGACATGATCAGCACGAAACTTTCAAACTTTATCGTGAACGACGACAAAGGTATCGGTTACCTGATCAAAATTATCAACACGCTGCCTCCGAGATTCTGGAACGTAGCCGAAGGAAAGGGACTCGTGAACGACATCATCAACAAGTTACCTTTCGAGATGCATTTACCTGGCTACCAGTACTGCGGACAGGGTACCAAACTCGAGAAAAGATTGGAGAGAGGAGACAAGGGTGTGAATCCGTTGGACGCGGCATGCAAAGATCACGACATCGCCTACAACAACACGCAGACAAGAAATTGGAACGTGCCGCTTTCGAAAGATTCGTCAGCAGAGACGCTTCGCTGGGAGAAAGAGTTGCAGCACTGGGCACCACCATCGCCATGAACACGAAACAAAAACTTTTGTGGGGTATATAAATAACATAGAGTAAAAAATAAATAAATAATAACAACATGTCTCGTATAACTGATTTGCCGCCCGAGCTACTATGTAAAATATTGAAACACGCAGTAAACGGAGATTGTGAGGATGTACATAAACTTGTAATCATAGCAAGAACGACGCCTGAATTTCGCATCCCTTGTGAAATGGTTCTCAAGGACCATCTTCGGGAGATCAGCGGCCTGAGGTGCGGTGATCTCGACACTCTTCTTTCGGCTGCAGGGAAAAAATTAAACGAAAGGATGGACACGGATGATTGGTGCAAGTCTGAACAGAAGATGGCAGATATTATAACGCACATCATCTCGTTTTCCGAAGCACGAGCTTCCTCTTACACACCTAATATACGTGTCAAAAAAAATGTACGTGTCAAAAAAAAATATGAGACAAAAAATATACGTAAAAAAATGTACATGTCCAAAAAAAAAATTGCCATGGAAAAAATGTTTATCGTCAAAAAAATTTTGTCTCGTCAAAAAAAGTTGACGTGGACATCGCCAGAAAAAAAAAGATGCCTTATCGTAAAAATTTGTTATCGTCAAAAAAAATGTCTCCTCAAAAAAGTTGACGTGGAAAAATTATTACCATCAGAAAAAAAGTTGCCTTATCGTAAAATTTTTTTATCGTCAAAAAAAATTGTCTCGTCAAAAAAAGTTGACGTGGAAAAATTATTACCGTCAGAAAAAAGTTGCCTTATCGTAAATTTTTTTTATCGTCAAAAAAAATTTGTCTCGTCAAAAAAAGGTTGACGTGGAAAAATTATTACCGTCAGAAAAAAAAGTTGTCAAAAAAAAATGTACAAGTAAAAAAAAACTTGATATATAAATAACACACATCGTGAAAAAAAATCTACGAGATCAAAAAAAAATTCTTCGGTATATATAAATAACACACATTGTGAAAAATTAAAATTCTCTAACACCCTGAAATTTCTCTTCGATATGACGACTGAAAAAATGAGTGATCTTCAAGCATTAAAACAAATGCTAAATTTATCAGTCGAGTATGTAAAAATTCAGGAATTGGAAGTCGGCAAACCTTACACGATAACTTCCGGTTCAATCGTTTGTACCCAGTATGGTCCCAAGGTGCGTCTGTTGCTCAACGGACAATACAGTCTATTTTTACCAGATCGATACGCTAACATGTTATCCGACGAGAAGCTATCTACTTTAATCGAGAACAAAACTCGAATCGTGTACAAGGGTACAAAGGAACTTCTTGGTAAGAAAACAAAGCACGTAATAGAATTTGTTTAATCACAGACACCCCAACCCCCGGAAAATATATATATAAATAACATACCATGAAAAAAATGTCAACTTCTATAACTCAACTTCCTCCCGAAGTGTTGCACAAAATATTTACGTTCACGTTCGACGGGGATGTAACTAAACTCATAGACTTGTGTAAAGTAACGCCAGAATTTCGTTCACCGTGCAAAATGATTTTCATGGATCACCTCCGAGAAATAAGCGGAATGAAAAAAATGTTCCGATCCGCAGAGACTCTCTTTCGAGCCGCAAACAAAAAAATTGACGATAGGTTAGACGAGCTGCACGAGTGGAGGCAGGGGAGAAGAAGATTTACCGAAGACTGGTACGCGTCGAACATTGAAACTGTCGATCTTGTAAACCACATGATAGCATTAGGCGAAGCAAAAACTTTTTTTTCCCAGAATACATATATATAAATAACACATCGCCACCTATTCTGAGTGAAACGATATAAATAACACATACCTTGAAAAAAATAAATTACACGAGAGAAAAAAAATCTCAGAATATTTATATATATAAATAACATACCGTGAAAAAAAAACATGAAGCCCAAGGGTGTTGTGTACCAGATACCATACTCCAATCTGAAAAATCTAGGTGCCCTGGATGGGTTACTCACCAAGAAACAACGCGAGAAGAAACGTTCTTGCTTGACGAAAGGACACGGAGTGAAATTACTTCTCAGCACTCCACAATTGAGACGCTTGCAACGTTCGCGGAAACAGCAAAAGATCGGAGGTTTCATATTCAGCATCCCGGCCATCCTGGCAGCATTGGGGGCCGTTGGAAGTTTGGCCGGCGGAAGCGCCGCCATCGCGAAAACCGTCATCGACTCGAAGAAGAACAAGGCCGAGTTGGAAGAACAGAAACGTCACAACCTGGCCATGGAGAAGAAAGGGGGGAAGGGCGTGATGAAAAAGTTTAAAAAAAAGAAACAACAGCACTCACCAACCGAGACATTGAATCTCTGATCGAACCATTACAAATCAAAAACTTCAGAGGCGTTTTCATGTCCGACTCGTTACCTTCAACCGTTAAAAGAAGAGAATGCGGAGTAGTCAACTTGGACAGTCAAGAAAATCAAGGCACGCATTGGATATGTTACCACAAAAACGATAATAACAAAGCATTCGTTTTCGATTCTTTCGGAGGTGTTCCACCTACAAATTTAGTTCATTATCTGAAAACGAACAAAACCTCTATATACTACAACGACGAACGCATTCAAGATTTCGGAGACGAGAACTGCGGTCATCTCTGCCTCTCCATGCTCGCGTATCTCTCTAAAATAAATAAGCCTACGATCGAAGATTTCTAGAAAGCATTGTGGAACCTCAAACACGATGGGCGTGTTCCATCTCACGAGCGAATCTTCGATCTTGAAACTCACGCTGCACGACGACATCGTCTATCCTAAATCCGTGGCTCTGCGTGCATTCTACAGCATGTACCTCATACCTAACGTCACGCAGCACAACAACAAAATTAGCGTCGGAAGCGAACACATCGTCGTCACGCCAGGTCAATACAATCTTTCCACTTTGCAAGCTCAATTACCCAAAGGCACGTACCTTTCTCAAAATTCGGTCACGCACAGAGTGGAAATCCTATCCGCGACGGAGACCGTGGACCTGGGCACCATAGGAGAACTTTTAGGTTTGAGAACGACACGAAACTCGAAGCTGGCATCAAGCACACGGCAGCAAACATTCCTAAATTCTTGGCCATAGAGACTTTGAACGTACACTGTAACGTGGCGGAAGGCATGATCACGAAATCCTCGGACGGGGTGTTGCTGGGAAGTCACAAGCAGACGGGAATCATAGCCACGTTCAAACCCAGTTCCGAATTCATGGAACCGATCATCTACACACCCTCTTCGCCGATCTATTTTCCAGTATGTCGCAACCGCATAGACGACATAGAGTTGGTGGTGACGAGCGAGAAAGGAGACGTGGTGGATTTAGCAGGTGCCACGACCACTGCCATCGTGGAGATCAACGTATAATAAATAACCATACATCATGGAACAAATCGAAAGTTACGAATTGCAATCTTTCCCTCCCAACCGTCGCACGTTCGCCAATTTGAACGAAGCGAACAGGGAGATCGAATACGACGTGGACGTAGGCGACGGGTTCGTTCATCCTCACAGAGCGGACCTCTTCCTTCAATTCGACGTGGTGAAGAAGGAAAGCGGAGACGCGTTTCCGCCCAATGCAAATTTGATACTCGTGGACAACTTCGTGCCTCATCTGTTCTCGCAGGTGGAGGTGAGGAAACACGGTACCGTCATCGACAGAATCGATTATCCAGGCATCACGTCGACGGCAGTGGGAACATTGAAATTATCCAAAACGGACGCATCGTACTATCAGGCGGGAGGATTCGAAGCGGGGACCAAAATATCGACGACAAGTCACACGGTGCTCTTTCCCATGCGTCTGCTGCCCGGTTTCTTCTCGGACTACAAGGAGATCATGTGGAAGGGAGGATTGCGCGTCACGTTTCGAAGAGCGGCCAACGACAACGACGCACTGATGCGATACACCAACTTGAACGCAGACGGCACGCCGATAGCCAACACTTTACCCGAAGCGGCGAAATGCGTCATCCGGAGCATGGAGTTGAGAATGCCGATCGTGGAATACGAGTCGAACTACGCCCTCAAGTACAAAGCGGAGATATTGAAAAGTCCGCAGGTGCCGATTCACTTTCACGGTTACCAGTGCGTGCAGAAGTTAGCGTCGGGATGTCACATGGAATTCGACGTGACGACGCAGTTCAACAACATACAGTTCGACATGCCAGATTTCGTCGTAGTGCTCTTTCAGACCGGGCGCGATAACAACCAGGAAAAAGATTCCAGCAAATTCGACGACTGCAAGATCAAGAACGTTTATCTGAAGAATGGAAGGAACGAAGTGTTCCCGCGCGAGAATTACAACCTCGACATGACCAAAGACGATTATCTAAAACTTTACGAAACTTACACCTCTTTCAAACGTGTGACCGAGGGAAGCGTGGACATGTACTATGCGCCCAGCGAATTCAAAGCACGCAGGCCGATGTTCGTCATCAACACGACGAAGAGGAAGCAGGTGGTGGTCAACGATCGCACCAACATCAAGGTCGTCTGCGAGTTCCACGACGCGCTGCCTGCCGATACTCTGTGCAGCGTCATCCTGATTGCAGAGAAGTCTTTTGTGTATGATGTCAAAAATGAAAGAGTGACCGAACAGTTTTAAGTACAAGAAAAAAAATCACATAATTCTCAAAAAATTATACTGACCGTAGGTTCAAACATTAGATTAACTTGCAACGCAATGTTTAGGATGTACTGCGAGGAACAACTTCTTACATTTGTGAGAATAATCTGGAAAAAAAATAATAAAAAAATAATTTTGACGCATTTTAGAAATAAATCACACTTGAACGCACAAAGGAACTTCCCCTTTGGCTCTGCGTGTGCCCCATATTCACCCCGTAGGGTGCGACAGGGAGTTAGTCCCGCTAAAAATCCCAAACCTCCACCTGTTTTTTTTTTTTTTTGCATTTGAAGATAAACACTATTGTTCTAGTATCTTGGCTATATTAAATTAGAACTTCTGTTACATGAATTGTTTTTTTTGTTTTGTTTTTTCATACATACATACTATTTACTACATTTGAGGCATATCTTACTAGTTTCTAGACGATGGTGGCCCCACGGGAGCGTGTGAATCCCACATTTCAGAACGCACCTCTTGTCGTCGCGTGCGTCCAGGGCAACCTTTCTCACCTGGTTGGTTGTCAACACATGGTCGACACTCTGGATGCGCTGCTCCACTCCTGGAATTGACGTCCTAGTTTGAAGGGTTTTGACGTAATCCTCGAACTTGAGGTACTCTTGGACGACCTGCCTGCCCACACCCTTAGCCTTTTTCGTGATGGATCCTTCTGCCGAATAGCATAGGCTTTGGCGCGAAGACCGGCAAACTCGAGAATCACGTCTCCGTCCTTCTCGTCTTTGAGTTTGCCAGGCACCTTCTTGTTGCGAGCCAGGATTTTGTATCGGTTCGGCTGGGGATAGCCCGAGGTGTCGAAGAGGTTAACCAAAAATGGAACTGTGGCTATATCCCCGTATGCGTCGGCTGTGCGGACGTGGTACACCAAGCTGTCCGTGTCCGTGTAGAGTAGGCTGATATTGTCGTTATAGTGCTGGCGTAGTATCCCATAATATATTTGAAACATATGCAGCTTGCTCAGGTCTAATACTGAGGCACCAACATAAATTGGCTTGTTGAGCATCACCTCGTTCTTCCTCATATGCACCAGAGCAAGCTGCTCATTATAAATGGTCCTCGATTTGAATAACGGGTTTGCTACGAGCCTGCGACATTGTGCTTTGTTTGATATTAGCCTCACATCTACACGATTTCGCACATTCTCCATAGTTTTCCCGAACACCGCATTGTTCATTAACTTCAAGAAATCGCGATCGAAATCAGAAGTGGCGACTGTGCGATGTTTGGTGTTGAACTCGATGTATGGCCTCAACCATGGAGAATGCTCGAACATCAAAACTCGATGTACTGTGCGGACGGTAACCCCTTGCTTCATCAACCACCAGAGGTTTTGGTAGTGCAGGACATAACGCTCTTTGGGCTCGAAGTCCATGACGAGCTTTGCTTGGTTCGAGCCAGGCGGGCATTTGAATTCCGAAACTGGCGGAAGATCGCAGAACAAATCCTGCAGCTTCTCGGAGAACTCAAGGTCCACCTCGGCAAAAATCCGCATTCCATATCGTCGAAACCTTCAACGTCAAATTTGGAGGGATCAGCCCACTCGAAGCCTCTAAAGGGGAGTGGCTGCATCATGGAGTGTCCGTAGAGGTTATTGACGTCCCTGTACATGATGTAGCTGGACGGTTGTGAGGGGTCGTAACCTGTGGCCATGTGGTGATTGTTGGCGTGCGAGTGTCGCTGCGACACCTGGACCATTCCACCCCGCACGGCACGTTCTACAAACAGCATCATGTCCACGTCCGAAAGAAGCTCAAGCCTGACTTTCGTAACAAGAAGCATGGCCGACCATGCCAGTCCGGGAAGACTGTAGAAGTATGCAGGGTCCAGCTTGTAGATGGTCTTCGCAGTTGCACGAAACGCCTGGATCACATCAGCGAGGAGCGTCACATCAAGTTTGAGGTACGCATCGTGGTAGTCCCCAAGATTTTGGCAATCCAGCTCGCGCCACATGGACTGAGCATGGTTATAGTCATCCTCAGAGATGCCCGAGTCTCGCAGCTTGCTATAGAAGTTTGCTCGAGGAGGCAGCGGCGTCTCCGCAAACTTGGTAGAGTCGGTGACGTATTCGTAGGGGTAGACCCCCTTACGCCTGAAGAGACCGGCGTCCAAGTTTGGAAAATTCGCAGAGGTAATGAGCATTTGCTCGTCGCTGAGCTTTTTCGCCAGGGCATCGAGGCTGGCCGGGAGGAACCTCAGGGAGTCGAGGAAGCGAAGCTCGACGGTAGAGCGTGATCCTGGGATTCGAACCCACTTGCTCAAGCTAATGTAACGCTCCTCGTTCTGCGCCAGGACGTTGATTCGCATGTCGTCGTACCCAAAGTGGGGCACCAGATGGTGGAAGTCGTATCCCGAGCCATTGTGAAAAAACACAGGGATGAAGCGCGGGTCCCGGACCATGAGGTTGCATCCGTTGCACCAAGGACCAACGTACCTACCGTTAAAGTGATCGTGGTGTTGGACTTTACGGTTGTTGGCGGTGTACTCCTCGACGCAGACGGCAAGCGATGGCCTCGTCGTGTCTACGTTGATCGTCGGGGGACAGTGGGAGCATAGACTTGGGGGCCAACAGTACCTTCCCTATCTCGATGGCCTCGACAACCATCCTCTCTAGGAAGTGTTTGGCTGCGTCGGGACCACGGTACACGTAGGGCTCGGGGGCGATGTGCTGGTCTCGTCGCACCACAACGTATGCGAAACTGGATGCCTCGTGGAGTTGGTAAGGGGTGGTGGAGGAAACTTCGGGATCGCGATCGCAAGTGGACAGGGGTTTGAGGAAGGCCTCGAAATCCGCGATGATGATAGCGGGGTGCTCTACCATGGCACCGTGCATCTGGAAACGCTCCACGGTGCCAGGTTTGGGCAAGACTGCCACCCCCGGTTCGTTGGCATTGCAATAAAGTTTGTGGCGAGCGAGCTTCTCGACAGCGATGTTGGACCTCTGATGCGCTGGTAATCCTGCTGTTCTTGATTATGAAATGTAGACAAGCACCTGCGACAAACTTCTATGTGGGTTTTGTCTTTGCTCCGTTGGCTCCAAACAAGTCTAGAGAGGGAACGGATAAGGGTGTAGTGGTGATGGGTCTCGTCCTTGATGAGCAGAAGGTGAATTTCCTGCGCAGCGTCATCGTCTACGTCGCTCACCCGGATGGGGTACACCACATTCTTGTCAGTGAGGCCATAAACGTTGATGGTCAACCGCGGGTTGTGTGTGCGGGCCTCGAACTTGCGAATGTCGGGGACCTCCACCGGGTAGTCGATCCCAGCCATCGCATCTTCCAGCTCTGGCTCGTAGGGTAGGTAGTGGGTAACGCGTTTTGGTTGGTTTTTCCAGTGAACAGGGTGCAACGCTGCAAGCACCGACCAGAGAAAGCACTTGGCGTCACTGTTCAGAATGTTCAGGACGGCCTTCTTTGTCGCGATGGAAGGTGGTAAGGGGACGTAGCTGGAAGCGGAGAGAGGCACAAACTTGCAAAGTTTGACGCACAGTTCGTGAGGCTCGCCACACAGCGAACCCCCCGAGCCCTTGGCTTGATGTTCCTCCTGCTTTGCCACCAGCTCCTCGGCAAACTTGTTGTAGATGACCTCTAGGTTTTCGACATCCGCCAGATGCAGCGTCTTCGCCTTGGTGTTGTGGCAGAAGCTGTAAATTTCGTCAGACGGCTTCTTGTACTGGCAACATAGCGATGCGTAGAATTTGGTGGAGTGCGTTGCAAGCGCATCGCCGAGGATGGAAATAATTTTGGCTTGCACGTTCTCCAAAAAGCTACGCACGTCGCATGAGCCCTCCGAAGTGAGGACAAAGTCCTCTAACAAACGCTCGAAAGCAGACTGGTTCGCTTTCGCCACAGGCTTGACACGTTTGGCGGATGGTGGCGAGTCGGCTTCCGCTTTCCTCTTGGTCGAGCTGGTCGACGGTTGTGGAACAGGTGCTCCGACGTCTTTGCATGATGTTATATGCCTTTTCAAATTATTAATGGTAATATGTTTGTCGCGCCTGGGACATGGTTCTGTAGCGGTCACACGCTTACCAGGTACGCAGGTACGACAGTGCCTTTGGAATTTTTTCCTTGAAACACCAGTTTCACACGTGGGGCAAATTTTCACAGATTGCATCTTGTTGAAAAAAATAATATTTGTGGGGTATGTTATTTTATATATATAGTAGAGTGCCACAAAATAAATGCTGTGCAATAAAAAAAACCTTGGAAGGCTAATTCGCTATAATGAAATATTTGTGGGGTATGTTATTTTATATATATAGTAGAGTGCCACAAAATAAATGCTGTGCAATAAAAAAAAACCTTGGAAGGCTAATTCGCGATGGTGCTGGGTTTGGTGTGTGCTATTTATGTATATGCTACTTCTTGCTTCTTAATGAATCCTGTAAATAATTGGAAAAAAAAAATAATTAAGCTTGTGTATAGAAAACACAAAAAACATTATGTGTACATAATTCTACCAAACAAACTTTTTTTTTCTAACCCTCAGCCCTCTTGGCCTATGAAGTATAAATCATAATTTCAGAAAACAGAGTTATTTTAAGGTCGCCATTTTTTAAAATTAAACCATAAGCTTTGTTTATGTTTATAGTATTCGTCGAGCAATAGCAGATAGAGCAAGAATCGTTTTCCTACAACCCATAGTTTATGAATTACAAAACATCTTAGAAATTACATCTTGAAATTTTAATCCAAAATAACTCGAAAACAGCAGGCACTAGTCATCATCCCTGCAGGCACTAGTCATCATCCTTCCAATAGGTTGTAGAGTACTTCTAATTTTGTATCGAATGCTATTAAAATTTTCGAATTAGAGTAAAAACTAAGCCGGCAAATCAAGTTTCTCAAAAAAATAAAAAAATGTCTGTATTTCCGAAACTTGAGGGGGTGGAATCGATTTTATTTGCTAGTCGAATAGTTCTCGTCGAATCCTATCCAACAAACCTAAAATCATAATCCTAGCTCAATTAGGAGCCGAGAAAATCAATGTCTTGGAAAACGTCTTAAGATTTTTGTCTTAAGAAAATTTTCTTGACAGACCGGAAGTAACATCTTGAGATACCGGAAGTCGACTTTCTTAAAGATTAAGATATTTGTCTTAAGACGTTTTCCAAGACATTGATTTTCTTGGCTCCTATGGGGCCTAGAACCATGTAACTTTGGTCTATGTATATACCAGTACTTGCCCGACCCTGTGGCCGAGTGGTTAGCACATCGCGCTGCGACGCCAAGGGTCCCGGGTTCGAATCCCGGTCGGGCTTGGTTGTTTGTAAATGTCCATTCATCAATTTCATCACTCATCCCCATCTTCGCAAATTAGCCAAGAGGCACAAAACGCGAAGTAAAATAAACTAAATCAATCAATCAATCAATCAATATACCAGTACTTTTCCTACATGTTCACTCACCTTACAACCCACCCGATCAAAAAAATAAAATTTACCCCCTGCGCGCATGCGCACATGTATAAATTTAAAATATAGGCTCGATATTGAAACAAAATATTATTTTTTTCCTCCTCCTCTCTCTCTCTGGCCAAGATTGCAAATAATTGCAGGAATAATACCATGATATTTTTAGACTGTAGGTCCAGGTCACCCGAACCAGACAACATTTGAGTTGGTGTTTTTTAAGTCCACTTTATGTGCAGTAAGGCTAATCGGGACTAGACCTACAGAGTTTTTAAAGTGTTATCCGAACCACTTGTGCCTCCAGCGGGTATCGAACCCTTGAATACAAGCCTACGTACCACTGCGCCATAGGGGAGGCCCCAGACGACATATTTGCACTACAACAAGCAAAAATAAATTCATATCTGTGCATATGGGAAGTCCAATACATAGTTGGTAATGTGTGATGTGATCAGCACCAAACATTTAATTTTTTATGTATGTCCGTGTTTGCCCGACCCTGTGGCCGAGTGGTTAGCACATCGCGCTGCGACGCCAAGGGTCCCGGGTTCAAATCCCGGTCGGGTATGGTTGTTTGTAAATGTCCATTTATCCATTTCATCACTCATCCCCAATCTTCGCAAATTAGCCAACAAGTACAAAACGCGAAGTAAAATAAACTAAATCAATGAATCAATCATTAAGTTCCGTGTTGCAATCATGAAATTAAATTTTAATTAACTTTTTTTTTCCTATCCATCTCTCTCTCAAATCTATATAGCCTGTTCATATTTTGCATGTCGGCCATTTTGTTTACGTAGCAAAAAAAAATCTCAAGCCATTTTTTGCGAATGCTCGTTGTAGCCATAAGTATAATTGGATATAATTGCCGGATTTTATTTAATTTTAGGTTTAAAATCAATAAGCGTGCATAAAAAAAACTAAATATTTTAAATAAATAAGATTCGAATAACTATGTACTTCCACTAGCCTTTGCTATGGCGCAGCGGTAGCGTTGTAATCAAGAGATCTCGGGTTCGATACCCGCACAAGTGGTTCTTGAAACTGTAGGTCCAGTCCCGATTAGCCTTACTGTGCATAAAGTGGACTTGAAACATCAAATCAATCAGTACTTCCACTAGCCTCTGCGATGGCGCAGCGATAACGTTGTTGTCTTGTAATCAAGGGTTCGATACCCGGTGGAGGCATAAGTGGTTCTTGAAACTGTAGGTCCAGTCCCGATTAGCCTTACTGTGCATAAAGTGGACTTAAAAAACACCAACTCAATCAATCAATCAGTACTTCCACTAGATATCAAAAACACGCAACTCTCCTCCATTTTTTTTTCTTGCCTTCCTCTAACAATTTAACACATTTATTTTTTTGAAATATGCCCTGCACACATATTTCCTACCTACCAACAACGGCACACAGAAGAAAAAAGATATTCCAGCTACCAAGATGCATGCTTCAAATATATAAAAGCAGAGAGAGACATGAAACATCTTCTATATTCTCTCTCTTTTTGCATGTTTTGTGAGTATATTTTCTTCCTCAATACATAAGAGCTGTTTGGTTTTTCAGGAAGTTACCTTCCTTCCACAATCTCTTATATCTGTTAGGCTAGTTTCAAGAATCAACTCACGAAAGCAATGCCATACTTATAAATCAAAGCCAACTCATGCAAGCTAAGAAACAAAGTTACTTACTTTTGGAAAATCCTGCGGAAATGCTCTTCACTGACGTTCAAAATGAAATAGAACTTTCTACACCAGCGCTTTAAGTTTTATACGGTTTTCTAATGAGGTCAAAAGTGAAATGTTAGCCAACGCAACGTGGACCAATAGAAATCCGAGACAATCTTCTCTAGAACATTCTTTCCCTACATTTCAGCCACATCATTTTGCGAGTTCGAAAATTCATAAGTTAATGCATCGCATCGCATCACTGCTACCTATGCTGCTAACTGACGTCACTATTTCTCAACAGTTGCCAGAGCTGATGTTAACAACCTGCTGTAACCTAAGCATCATGTGTATTGAAATATAAACAAAACAAATTGTATACGTCAGTAGGGAATTCCATCGTTCGGCTATTGAAAAAAAAACAACCAGGAAGTATAACTTCCGTCGTCCCAAGGCCTACGTATTGTTGAATTTGTGTCATTGTGTCAACGTTGATAGCACACGCAGAGAGAGGGAACGAAATTGTAGTTTTTCTAGATGTGCTTGCGTCACAATACGGAAATAATAAGAGGCAAGCGTGTGTGTGGCACATCGTTCCCGAAAGAGGTAGGTTTACAAAGGTCACGATATTTAAACATTTGACCGGGACTTGGATAATTACGATAAGGTGCATTCATCCTTCAAGGATGAGAGAGTACATTATTTACTCATCACGCTGTGTCAACGCAACGAATGAAGGCGCGGAACGTGGAGAGAAAGTGAGTTTTTGAGGTTTTGGTGAATCTTAATTAATAAAAGTGAGTTTTTGAGGTTTTGGTGAGACCCAAATGAGTAAAGTGAGTTTTTGATGTTTTGCTGCTGTTTTCTTCGCTGCGAAACATCGTCAGCGCAATAAATGAGTCGCAGAACGTGGAGAGAAAGTGAGTTTTTAAGGTTTTTGTGAGAGCCAATTGATGTCCTAGAACCCGTGCACCTACACTACTTGGATCTAATTTATAAATATTCGTTGCCGTTTTCCTGAACGCTTGAAAAACATCCGCGAGTATCGTCACGTCTAATTTTAAGTATGCGTCGTGGTAGTCTCCGAGTGTCCTACATTCTAATTTCTCCCACATGAGTTGCGCGTGTTGGTATTCTTCGTCCGTGATTCCTTTCTCTCTGAGTCTGCTGTAAAATTCTCTTGGAAGTGGAAGTTAAATTTAGAACCATCACTAACATATTCGTAAGGATAAATCCCTTTACCTCTAACGAGTTCTATGTCTACGTTGGGAAAACTAGCTCTAGTTATTTTAAATTGATCGTCGGTGAGTTTGTTCGCTAAAGCATCCAGACTTGCAGAGAGAAATCTATACGAATCCAGGAAGCGCATCTCGATTGTATTTTTCGTTCCCGGAATCGACACTTGCTTGCTGAGACTAATGTAGCGTTCTTCATTCTCGGCCAAGACACCTATACGTTTCGGATCGTAGCCAAGATGTCTCACCAGGTGGTGAAAATCATATCCGCTTCCGTTGTGAAAGAATATGGGGATGAATTTAGGTTTCTGGATTTTAAGATTGCACGTGTTGCAAATTCCACCTATGTAGTTTCCGCTGAAATGATCGTGGTGGAATATCTTTTTGTTCTCATCAGTGAAACTTTGATCACATACCGGACACACCTCAGTGGAATTGTAATTTTGAAGTTCATTTTCAGTTAAAGATGCCATCGGTTTTGATGTAAGCAGTACGCTACCAATTACCTCAACCTCCTCCACCATTTTTTCCAGGAAGTGCTCGATTACATTTGTCCCGCGGTATATATATGCGTCATTTATTTTATCACGTCGCACAACAACATAGCCGAAACTGTTTGGTTGATGAAGCTGGTACGGCGTTGTGGAGGAAATTTCAGGATCCGGTTCGCAGTAGGAGAGTGGTTTCAGGAAAGACTCGAAATCTGCGACGATGATTGCGGGATGTTCCGACAATGCCTTGTGCATTTTGAATTCTTCGACTTCGTTCGTTTCGGGCATCAACATTCTAGCCGGTCTGTTGTCGCCGCAATAAATTTTATGTTCGGCAAGTTTCTCGATAGCAATTTGACATCTATGAACATTTTGATGATCACGTCGGTCACGATCGTCGAACGTGGTTAGGCATCTCGGGCACACTTCGATGTAATGTTCATCCTTGGTAGTTTGACTTCTGACCAAACGTGATAGAGAACGAATTAGCGTGTAATGATAGACATCCTCGTTGGAAATGAGAAGGAGATTTATTACACAAGCATCGTCATCGTCGATATCGCTTATCCTGACGGGATGCACGAGATATTTATCTGACGTGAAGGAATATACATTAATAGCGATGCGTTTTCCTGCACGATTTTCGAACTTTGTTATATCCGACAATGTCACCGGGTATTCAATGTCAGACATTACACTTTGAAAGTTGCTCTAGTATTGTTTGTAATTAGAAACCTGTTCTGGATGATTTGACCAATGAACAGGATGCAGTGCAGCCAACACACACCAAAGGAAACACTTGTTATCGCTGTTCTGTATATTTAACACGGCCCTCTTGTGTTGAATGTTCGGTGGAAGAGGAACGTAGCTGGAAGCGCGAAGAGGCGAGAATTGGTTCACGTAAACGGTTAACGAGTGAGGACTTCCACACAGAGACCATCCCGACCCTTTAGCCTCGAAATCGTCGTGTTTCTTAACCAGCTCGTTGGTAAGTTTATAAAAGAAGTTGTCTAAATTTTCGACGTCAGCAAAATAAAGAGTCTGGTTTTTTGTACGATGATAAAAAATACTCGTTGTGCCATCAACTTTCTCGTATTCAGAAAACAGAACAACGTATACTTTTATAGAGTTGTTTTCAAGTTTATCTTTCAAAATATTTAGTACAGATGTTTTCGTTTCGTCCAAGAAAATTAGAATGTCACGACCTGGTTCTGACTTAATTGAAAAATCCTGGAGTTGGTCGTTGAATGCAGATCTAATTGGTTTGCGTTCATTAGATAATTTAATTTGCTTGGAAGTGGAAGCTTCCGTTTCTGCATTATCGATTTTCCTTTTCGATGCTTGTCCGGTCGATGGTTTGCAAATTTTGAGGTGTTTACTTAAATGTGCAATGCTGATCATCTTTCCGCATCGAGCACAAGGCTTAGAAGGTAACGAACGATTAATTCTCGAACCTGTTTCGATACATCTTGCCCTGTGTACCGATAAATTGTTCCTTGAGATTAGCTTCCCACAAGTAACACATTCAGTTTTATCATTTTTACGATTGAAACTGGTGGTGGATGCCATTGCTTTTTCGAAAATCACAGAAATCAAAAAGTCTAGTATGTAGCGATACAATTTTCAGGTATGTTATTTATATAGAATTTCTTGAGGTGAAATAGAAAATGCACGATCACGTCAAAACTCAATCTGGTCGAAATTACTATGAAAAACCATGTGAAACACCTTTGAACTTGAAATAATAGATGGTATGTAGCTTCAAAGAAAGTTAAATACCTATTTTTTTTTACAAAAACGAGGAGCGCTGCGACAGGACGTCCGTACTCTTCGACTGCTCTCACGAGACTGACTGATCTGCAGTGTATGCCGTCTATATATAATAAAAGCGCGGACCGTATTGAAAACACCTGTAATAATTACCCAATCAGAAGACGCCACGTTAGATATGACTCATCACATTACGTCATAACTTGTTGCAAGATGTTGTGTAATAGTTTACTCCCTTATAGTTAATACAACAAAGGGCATTAGATATGAGTCATCACAATGTTACGTAATAACTTGTTGCAAAAACATTGTGCAATAGTATACCCTTATAAGTAATACAATTAAGGGGTGCTTGATATGAGTCATCACAATGTTAGTTACATGATTCTAGTTAGGATGATGGTTTTTTTGGTTTGTTGGATAGGGGTTGAAGAAGACTATTTGTTGTAGTGACCACAGTATTGTTTTTTGTTTTTTTTTGTGTGTTTTCTGTTCTCTTAATAGAATTAATATAGGTTGCCATAGAACCCTCCAATTCATGACTTAGGAAAAATCTGTTTGCTGATTCATCGCGTACGCCTATACGTGAGTAAAATGTGAATAGAACCTATGTTCGGAAATCCAAAATGGCGACCGGAAGTGGGATTATCTTGGAAACGGTAAGACTTAGGAAAAATCTGTTTGCTGATTCATCACGTACGCCTATATGTAAGTAAAATATGAATAGAACCTATGTTCGGAAATTCAAAATGGCGACCGGAAGTGGGGTTATCTTGGAAACGGTAAGACTTAGGAAAAATCTGTTTGGTGATTCATCAAGTACACCTATATGTGAGAAAAAGTATGAATAGAAGCTATGATCGGAAATCCAAAATAGCGACCGGAAGTGGGGTTATCTTGGAAACGGTAAGACTTAGGAAAAATCTGTTTGCGGATTCATCACGTACGCCTATATGTGAGAAAAAGCATGAATAGAACCTATGCTCGGAAATCCAAAATGGCGACCGGAAGTGGGGTTATCTTGGAAATGGTAAGACTTAGGAAAAATCTGTTTGCTGATTCATCGCGTACGCCTATACGTGAGTAAAATGTGAATAGAACCTATGTTCGGAAATCCAAAATGGCGACCGGAAATGGGATTATTTTGTAAACGGTAAGACTTAGGAAAAATCTGTTTGCGGATTCATCATGTACACCTATACGTGAGAAAAAGTATGAATAGAACCTATGTTCGGAAATCGAAAATAGCGACCGGAAGTTGTGTTATCTTGGAGACGGTAAGACTTAGGAAAAATCTGTTTGGGGGTCACCGAGCTATATTTCGGGCAATAAAGTATAACAACTCACCCTAAGACAAGTGCCTAAAACAACAGCATAGCCTTTCACAAGAGAAGAGGGGAAGAAAATATTACAACAACTCACCCCTAAGGCAAGTGCCTAAAACAAGAGCGTAGCTTTTTACGATGTAAATTTTTGAGAGGAAATGTGTTCGAACGATCGAACTAACATCAAAATCGTCTGCGAGTTCCACAACGCGCTGCCTTCCGATACTCTATGCAGCGTCATCCTGGTCGCAGAGAAGTCTTTCGCGTACGACGGGAAGAACGAGAGGGTCACAGAGCAGTTTTAACAGGTTTAACATCTTTTCTTGCACAATCAGTTACAATAAGGAATTTTTGTACTAGCACAATCAGTTACAATAGCACAATACGAATTTCACTAGGTGGCCCATGGGTGCCAAAGGTGGCCCAGTGCTTATAGTTTCATAGAAAATGTTGATTTTGCTTTAGAAAACATATTTATTTTTTATATAGAAATTGTTAGTCTCAAACTTTTGATTGGTGACATGCATTATGAACAGCAAATATGCATAACCGACCTCCATGGCGGATTGGTTACTTATTGACCAGCCCTCGTGTGTAGAAATGTAGATTGCTTTCCCCAAGCTTCCATCCCTCGGCATTTTGGATTTGAGTTATCTTAACATTGGGGAACATTCCTGTAAAAAAATATTTTCTGTAGTATTTAATTCCGGATTGGAGCAAAATTTGAGCTAATTCCACCGTACTAATTTTCTTCGAAATAAATAAAAGAGACACTTCCGCAAAAAAAAAATAACACTGAAGTATTTAACGTATAAACCCAACAAATTAATAACATTTTGTGATCCATGAGAAGTCTGTGCAAATTTAACGTTATCAGGTAATCTTTAACAATAAAACGTATTTTAATGTTAAAATAGTGTAAGTTCCAGAGGCCAGTGGCCATGGGCCGGCCACCTTAGGAACTCGAACCTGGACTACGTTTTTCAACAAAAATAGGTATGGTTCCTTTGACACAAAAATCATTTTTACTGTAACTATGTGATCAAAAAGATAATTAAACGAGCTTTCAAAATATGTATAAAATATTAACATTCGTTAATTTCAAGTACGTACACACATACACATTTCTTACTTATCTTAAAATAACAACGACAACTAATCTGCTCTATCCCTGACACAATAACTTACATTAAATGGCTGCAGGGAACACGAGACCGTTCGTTTTCTGCATAGTGCACTAGAGGAGGACTGGGTATATTGACATAGTGCCATTTGTTAACTTTGTTAAACGCTTGTATGATTTTCGTGAAGTGGGCTACTTTGCGAACTATGGCCACATTTGGTTTACCTACCATATAAGCACTTTATTTTATTTTTTTTTTTTTTTCAATAATGAACTCAACAGGCTGGCGCCCAGTTAGAGAGTTCAGAGAGTCATTACGTAAATTTCTTGTCCTAAGAGAATCTTGCACATTTTTATTTACACTAGTATTTCGTAGTGGCTTTCTGAGTCTCTTCTGATATTTAGCCTTCTACACGAATATCAATTACGCTAATAAGATCGGCTGAAATGTAATTAAGAAAGTTAGCATTTGCCTGAAATTTTTTGAGTTCAAATTCCTGACTCCCAGAAGCTCTCCTCACCCTCCCTTCGTTTCCGAGATGGAGAGAAAAGTAGAAAAAACCTGGGAAGTCTTAATTAAAACAGTTGACGGTGTGTTTACTGTTTAAAATTACTTCTAATTAAAAGTTAATTGAATGTTAGGATTACATCATTTGCACCCAATTATCAGCACGCAGTAAGGAAATTCTACGTTCTCTTGATATCCATCTGGGTTTGTCGCGATAATGATGTCATTTTTGTTTCAACATTTATGCTTACCAGGACGCCATTTTGTCCTCACATTTCTGCATTTTTGGTGATAAACTGGTGCGGAGATCATCAAGAGTATTCCATTAGTTTTCATATGAATTATTCAGGTTGCAAGTGCTGAATTTCTGCTTGTAGAAAGCTTAATTTACTGGTGAGACTAATGTAACAATTTGTGCTAAGATTAATTAAAACAGGGAATCTCAGACGCTTTCCACACTGATTATTAGAGCTAGGAAGTTGATGAAAGTCATATTTCTTCTTGGCATTGAAGACAATGCTAAACCTGATAGTTGCCCGTTTTTCTTCACTTCGAACCCGAAAACATTGCTTTCATTTTGCATTTTCCCGGTCATCTTTGACGTTGTGATCATTTGCAGTAATTGTACCATTTTTGTCACATTTTTATCACCTTTCACCTTTCTTATTGCTTATTTCATGTTGTTTCGTGAATTTTAAATGTATTTTCTAGCAAAGCTTATGTATTTAAATGTCCTAACATCGTATTTTTTAATCTACATCATTTATAAAAAATATTGTCAATTCAGAAACACAATATTACTAAATACTAAAATCTTGGGCATTAATTAACCGTGCCACATAAATTTTTCCTCCAGAATTTTCTTTTGTTTACTTCAAAAAGTATTTATAGTGTGGTACACAGAAAATTCCAAAGTACTGCACTTTTACCCATGCACTCACAATCAAATGGTACAAAGTAAAAAAAGCAAATGAACAAACAAAATGAAGATGAGAATATATTTTTGTTTGATAAAGACAAAAATAGAAATCTGAATACCTAATAATACAAAATAATCCAATGTTAAAGACATGTGTTAATACTCAGATTATCCAAGAAATACACATATACGAGTATATATACAGTTCATCTTAGTGAAATTATAATGAGTTAATAGATTAGATAAAAATAATTTATTCCCATTATATTTATCTATTTGTGTTACTGACACTATATACTGCGATTTTAGACCAAATTTAATGACAATATTAATATATTGGGCTATTAGATTTTACCACTCAAGATATTATCCACAAATTTAATTTCAAAATTTCTTCTCCTATCTGACAATGACGTAAGATTCAATACATATAATACAATTATTTGTCCTAATAAATACACAATAATTTAAATTGAAAACAAATAAATCTAACTAACGATTTCTGAATACTCCCTAATAGTTGAGTGTTAGCCTTAGTGCTATTTCAGTTTCAAATAATAGATCCAAATGCTAATGCATTCGTATACCTTTTAATTTAATTAAAATTACAAATAGGATCATACACTTTGTATATGATCAGTAGATCTCGGATTTTAGGATTTTAACCTATTTTTTCCTTTACAGGTATGTACGAAATAATACGTTATGTCAGTGTTTCGTTAAAAAAACTCTAGAACTGATAGAGTTTTATAGTGCCTAAAAAAACTATTTCGCTTGTTAGAACCAATTTTAGGTTTATGCGCCTAAATCAAACCTCTTTTTATGTTCCTATATATATATTTTAAAAGTTTTACAGGATTTTGATGCCACACAGAGGCATTTGCCTTGTTTGGTTACGAAAAAAATCATGACGAACATATTTGAAACGTACTCTCTGTCGATTTCCCTTCCTCCAAGTCCATGGTAATTTTTCAAACCTCTAAAGAAAGCAAAATATCTGCTGCCACTGTTACCTGTACAATCCAAAGTGGTCTGATCTGTGTGGTCTTGCTCAGTTTTGCATCACTTCGGTGCTTTGTGGCATTCACGCCTTACAAACTAACATTTCAGCATTGAAGTTCGCACCACATATTATGTTTATGTTGAAATTTTTTTTTCAGCATGTTCTTTACAGACAAAATTGCTGAATTTGAATGTGGATAACATGAAAAAAATTGTTGCCTAACTATGCGGTGCAGAGTGGATTTTAATAGCAAATTTCTAATGGTAAGTTCTGCTATCGCCGTAGGGTTAGGCAACACACATAACGTTTAGTGCGTATTTAAGGATATAGGTGTCTCATTTTCATTGTCGGTGACTATACCTAATCAGCAATTTCAGGAATTTTGAATCATTTTGAGTTTTTTTTAACCTACATTAAGATTTTTCGAGCCTAATTTAAGATTTTTAGGACCTATTCTAGGATTATTAGAACCTACTTTAGAGGTTTTCGAACCTATTTTGGGATTTTTAGAGCCCATTTTAGGAACTAAAAGAACACTTTATTTAATATATATTGCTCTGAATACTTCTCAACAGTTTGTATAACATGCAAGTTAAAATTGAGACGAGAATCAAAAATTACACCTAAGTCTCTTATGTAGTCGATCTTTTAAATTTCGAAATTTCTTATAAAATATTTGTAAAAAATCTGAAAATAATTTGGATGAAGTTTGAGGTTTCCTTGCCGATCATTATTATCGCTTCAACTTGTGGCTTTAAAGTAAAAGTAGCCACAACATTAAAATATACAGGGTGTTTCCGTGAACTATAATGAAACTGTCAGGGTGGATGGATACTTGTTCAAATCGCAATATGAGATATGAAACACCGGTCCGAAAACACGGCAAAAAAACTTTTAAGCCAAAGCTTAAATGCTGAAATGAAAGATGCGACTTGTAGATGTAATACGGACATTCAGGGTGCTCTCCTTGGTAGTAACGGCTGACGATTTGGTGCCGAACAGAGGGACATCCCTTACATCCCTTTCTGGTAAGAATCCTTGCTGCCTGTGAAATCATAAGAAAGACTACAGATATATTAGAGCGGATGGACAGAGATCTTTGCGACGCAGTCTTGCCTACGTCGACGTTGGAGACCGTCCATTTTGAACACACACTGTTCTAGAGTGCTACAACACACTGTAGTAATGTCCGTATTAAATCTAAAAAAACTCATCTGTCAGTTGTCTCATTCCATTGTGAAAGACAGCTCCAACTACAGCTCTTGTCAAGTCTTACGGCGGGCGGCCCTCATGCTGGTAAGGGAAGTGGGGAGCGGAGAATAAGCCGTAGATCAACCAGACAACAACGGTGTCGCACCTCGATCTACAAGCTGCTGAGTTTCTCATGGCTCTGGATTGGTCGCTTCCCCTCTTCCCACTTCCTTTGCCAGCATGAGAGCCGGCCACCGTTAGACTTTGGATGAGCTATATTTTTGGCTTATAACTATTTAATTATGAGTTTCCGGACTGGAATTCCTCATATCATATTGGTACTTGGGCCAGTCTCCATCGACCATGAAGTTTCGGTCGGAAGTTCGTTCAATGAATTTAAATCCCACAAGATTGCCATGTAGTTTATTTTACACATGTATAAACATTTCCGATATTTATCTTTAGGCCACATGCGAATGACTTTTGCTATTTGCTATTTTGATATTAGATCACAATTTAAAGTGTTCATTTTTATCATTGATAAAAGGATAACAGAAATGCATGTATAATAAATGGGTGTATAATAAGAGCATAATCTTCTACGCACAAAGGCATGGTTTCATATTAATTGTCTACTCACAATATCACCATAATGTATATAAATTATGCACTATAAACAGACATTCAACGCTGAATCGCTACTTACCCCCATTGTATCAGCTGCAAGTTGGGTGCTATCTACGATGGTTGTTACACCTCACACCTTTCCCCTCACCGCGTCATTCCGCTCTGCTAGAATGCAAGCTTAGGCTCCCTCTATAGCCTTCCATAATCTAATGAGCCTATGATAAAGGATGGTACCATATCTGAGATAGGGATTTCCCGATGGCGCAGTGATAGCGTCGTCGCCTTGTAAACCTGGGGTTCCTAGTTTGATACCCGGTGGATGCACGTACTGGTGGTTCGGAAACCACATTAAACTGTAGGCTCCGTCCCGATTAGCCTTACTGTACATAAAGTGAGCTTAAAACACCAACTCAATCAATCAAATGTCTGAGATAAAGAGGTATTTTGTGAAACTATCAATTGTTTTGGAGTAACTGTAGGAACTTTTATCAACGCAATGTTTGAAACTAGATTGTGATATTTCATTTCTGCCCAATGATTCGGCAAAACTGAATATGCAGCATGCCTTGCAAAAAATATAGTATCTCCTATTTTACTACAGGTCACGAAACATTTTTTTTTTTCTTAGAAAAATACAACTCTGTGTTCAGTTTACGTTGACTGTCTCACGCTCCGTAATAACTTTCTGCGTCAGCGTATTTCCAAATTCTTCGAATTTTCAACAGGCTCTACTACGTAATTTAAACTATGAGGTTGAAGAACACTCCTGAGCATTCTTTTCCTTTCTCATATAATATACGTAGAGATGAACATTCCAGGTCATTCTCTCTCGTGATTGGACCGATCGATGAACTTTCCCCCAACCCCTTTGCGTAGACAGGATTTCAATTTAACAGAATATTGGGGATTCCGGCAGATTTTAAGTGAGCGACTGAGATTTGTGGTTTCATAGTTTTTATTAAATATGTATGGAAACGTATTCACAGAACTTACCGTTCGATGTTGATTTCTGCAGTTCTATCAACCTCAGAAAAAATCCTCTGTTCTTCATTTTCTAAAATTTACAAAAAAAACTCCTTTGAAGCAAAGGCTACATTAGATCAAACGTTGGTCAATATGCTGTTGTTTTTTTTTTTTTAAAGAATGTGCTCGTATGTGTATGTAGGCTGCAGAGGAAACAATGGTGTTGTGCCGTTCTAGGAGAGGCAGAAAGGAGGCATTGAGGATGACAGCTGGCTTCATCGGTCGCGTGCGTGCAGTGAGAAATATCTTTTCAGCTGCTTAGTGAGTAACATTACAATGTAGCATTCTAAGCATGCCAGAAGAAACAGGAAAGGATTCGTTAAAAATGTGGTTCTTTAAACAAGTTGGTTAGTAGAAAGAATAATCACCATATATGATAAAACAAATAATAGCAAATACAAATGAGATGGTGGATACATGCAAATAAATAATCCAAATTTAACACTAATCTTTAATTTCCGTATATAGATACGGACAAAGATCGCAAGATGCTCACACTTCTCTCAGCGTAGAGAATCCCTTCTCGTCGAACAGTGTTCGCCTGTCTAAAGTCTGCATTTTTCTTCCTACCACAAAGGAAGAAAAATCTTTTTTACTGTAATGGAAATTTCCTTGTGAAGAATCTTCGTTTTAATCGATTCTTCCACGCCGACACCCTGCAGGTTCAATTTCTATGGAAATGTCTGGCGTTTAGATCCTCCTTTGAGAATTCTCAAAGAAACGTTGCAGGAACATAGGGAACAAGATACTTTCATTTTATACACAGGGATCAAGATTTTTTTTCCTTTTTTCAGGACGCTCCTATCTCTCCATTATTTTGCAAGGATTTGAGCGTCCTTCGTAATCACATAGGAAGCAAATGCAACAATTGTTTATCACTCAACTCTCCATATTTTGAAATGCTAATATCAGCATGGTTGAATAATACATATTCATGCAGAGAATTTCGGCCGATGTGGTTTTTCTAGTCATGCTACAAAACCAATTACTATTTTATCAGCTCCAATGAAAACATTCGACAATTATTGTTCGTGTTCGTACCGTCTGATATCTAAAAATTTCCAGCTAATTTTGAATATTTTTGCCGGATCAGCCAAGCAAGGCACGTTAGTTTAATGTAAAGATGGTTAGTCTATGCTATAGCATAGACGAGCGTAGACTGTTTATTTAATGTGAACCTATAAATACCTACGAAAATAATATTGACAATTTTTCAGATTTTGAATGAATTTCGATTCTGTCTGCAATCTGCAATATTTGATAATTTTAGTTTTATAACCAGTGATGCAAGGCTATCAAGAAGATTTAGTTGGGGGAGTCTATTCTTTTTAAATGCTGTCCCGAGTCTTTGCGAACTGCATTCGGGATGCTAAAATGTCCTGTTTCTGTTAACTCATATTCAGACGTATTTTTCATTATAAGAATCACATCTAATTGAAAGTTAAAGGACATTTGAAAACATTGTTAAATACTACAGTAGTATTTGAATATTTCTGATAATTGACTATATGTAATAACCCCCAAGTTGTACGGCGTGAGACAGCCTATGTCTGTAAGCGACTGCGTTGATGTTGTTTGTCGGGTCAAGTGGTGGCGTGGGTCTATTGGTGAATTGAATTTTTCTGTTAGTTTGGACCACAATAATGCAACTCTATTTTATGTCTAGCCGCAATTTTACCATAACATTGATGGTCACCTCTAATACTCCAACACCATTTAGGATCTGTTTCCCACTATTTTGGATTGCTCCTTTTGAAACTTTGGTGATTTGCCTCCTTTGCTGCCCATCCTGCCCGGTCTAAACTTAACAATCTCACGTGTTGCATACTTTACGCTCGAGAAACGTAACAAAAAACAGAGTTTGAAAAATGCCAAACAATGGACAAAAACAATGCTGAAACGTTGAAAACATAATTGTTGAAATTCATTTCAGTAGCTATGCAACTACATTGAACTGACGATTCATCAAATGGCACACATAATTCTATTTTACTTTCATCCAAGGTAACCATATTTTGTTTACTTTAAATTTCAGGTTAATGGCAGGCCTCCAAGAACAGTACAGATACTAGAAGGCGCTGGCAGCTGTAGGATAGTTGTTCATAAGTATAGCTTTATGCTTCAGTGTTGTTATTTCGTTTTCGAAATATTTTCGTTCGAACAGGCACATCAACATCAACAACTATCTAATTTCTATTCCTTCGAGGTAGTTATTTATTTAATTGATTAGATTAGCAGGTAAGAAACGAATACAGATATTAATGAAATAATTTACATTGATTGGTTGAATGCGACTATATAATGTTAATGTTAAAATAGTGTATAATATACCTTTTAGTGGCAATGTATGCTAAGCATTCTTTCGTATCATGTTCTCAAGGCACCGAGTCCATTGTCTCTGTTGTCCAGCTGAGAGTAGCATAAGAAGGTACAAAACTGACGTATCATGATTTATAAAAGAGAACACACAAGGTTTGCTTGAAATGACTTGGAGAAAAAAATATATTTCTTGCCTAAAAAAAATAGTATATAATCATTTGTCAAAGATGTATAGTTTGGGAACCTGCCAAATCCTATAGGCTACAGACAATATTTCTACCAATAAGGGAGGAGAAGGGGACAAATTCCTCTTGTTTCGGATTGCAGGAAAAAGGATAGGACCGATCCCGAGAAACTTATGTCCGTAAAAGTGACGTATAGTGACGTATAGCATCCACTACCTTCAATCACCATCCATCCAGGTGCTATAGAACCGTTCCCAGTGCGAACGGAGGGGGAGTTGCTTTCCCCCATCCAGGCGATGTGAGAGACTCGAACACTCTATCCTTCCTGTTCTTCTCGGAGGCCTCGTCGGAAGTTCCACCTAGAAAAGGCTCCACGTGCCCTCAGGTGTGATAGTACATGAAGGTCCTCCGAACTGGGATGGTTCTTCAGCTCTGGAACACCACCCTGTTGGGAAGGTCCCACATTTTACTCTGCATTCACTGTTCTTATACTACTGGGATAGTAACGACCAGCTAACGACAGCATGATTACAGTCAATCTGTTCTCTCAATTTAACGTCTCAAATTCCAAATGTGTTTTTGATATTATCCTAATCGTTCCCATTCATACCTGGGAAAGTTGCTGGCCCATATTGATATTCTCATTTTTGGTTTCACTGTCCACAATCGACCAGCGTTAGGTTTTTTAATGTCACTTCAGACAAATGTTGCATGCATTGCACTGTGTAAGTGCATTCTCAATTATTCCATTTGGGTCTGCCAGGTAATTCAAGCTTGTACTATGTTAAGTGAAATTCCAAGAGCTTTCTTCAACATCACGACTTATATTTACATATTATATGAGTATTTGTAGACTCAAATCGAAGATTTATTTCATGTTGTATTACAAGATCCGTTGCCTTGAATATAAAAACGTGGATCGAGAAATACAATCAACTCCTGAGAGTCGATTGGTTCTCCGGCGCAAGGCTGTAAGGTACAAACGGCCTCTTCCAACTGAAAAAAGAGGCCCTCACAGACGGTAGAGACGATGATGGCCTTGTGAGTCTTTCCACTAACATATACCTGTTCCAAAAGTATATGTTATTACAGGGTTCTAGCAGTTTCCCGCATGAAGGAAGTTGAACCTCAGACCAGAAGATGTAACTAGGTAACAAGGGCGTCAAAACTTTATATGCAATGTCCTATTCTTTCTAAATAGGATTTCAAATATTAAATCAGTGTAATTTTTCGATTTTCCCATTTCATTGACGACATTGCGACGACCAATGGAGTGTTAGTAATATTTGAGTGAGAGGAGAAGGCAGAATCTCAAGACGACGGTGCATCACCTCTTCCGTCTCCAAACAGAAATACGTATGAACTGTAAAAAGTAATAGTAATAGATATAGAAGTTGGAATAAAAACATTATCAAACATGTACAATGTCATATTTTCAATGGTAATCTAAGTAAGATTCAGATTTGAACCATATAGTTTGATGGTATGCTCATTTCTGCGATAGATATATACTTGTATTTAATGACCTCTTGGTAATTCTGTAACAGAGACAAACGTCTTACCCAAATAATAACGAGTAGTTACACCGGGTGTCCCAAACAAAAGTAAGTATATCCAAAGGTTACCACTCTGTTTCGGTTATACTTTTGTTTGGAACACCCTGTACTTTCCTATCTAGTAGTTTCTGACATCAGTCTTTTATAACACCTTCCATGAATTGGATTTACTTGTCATTGTTATTAAATTAGTAATACAGGGTAATTCAAAATGAATGGCGCAACTTTACACAGTTATTATGACGTTACAATTTATGATAGAAAATCACGAAGCCATCAATGTAAAGAAAAACTCTGGAAGTTTTACTCACACGATAAAGATTCAACATGGGAACCTCGTGAAAAACCGGGAAAGGTGAAAACGACAATCAAGTGCTTGCTATGCACGAGACAGCAAGTCGTTGTCAACGGTTTCGAAGGCAATTCGCAGTTGTAACTTTGGCAAATCTTTCGGAAAGGTGATACATACAGGGTCCGTTCTGAAAGTATCCGAACTGTCCGCAGCGCGGCGCGAGAATCGGTCGAGGTTTCGGGTAATCTGCGCCAGGTGGCAGTGGGGACCTTAACCTTCAAAACAAGACCTCGCTCCGTTGCCTGCGAGCAGTGGTTGAGGTGCAATCGCTCGTGTTGTGTACACGGAAAAAACGTCGCGTCGAGAATTTGGTGGATTTGGTCGAAATGAAGCGCAATTTGGAACAGCGCTACGCTGCGAAATTTTGTGTTAAATTGAAAAGAACTTAACGGAGACTTTATACATGAATGGATGAAACCTCGCTATTCGAGTATGGCCCCGAAAGCAAGAGACAAAGTTCAGAATGGCACACCCCCGCGTCCCCTCGTCAAAAGAATGTCCGGACGTCAAAATCAAAGGTGAAGACAATGCTCCTTGTCTTTTTCGACGCGAAGGGGGTCGTTCACAAAGAGTTTGTACTGCTGGGACCACCGTGAATGCAGCTTACTACAAAACAGTGCTTCAGCGTCTCCGACAGAGGGTCCAGCGCGTCCGGTCTGACATCGCCGACAGGTGGGTGCTTCACCACGACAACGCGCCGGCTCACACAGAGATGTTGATAGGTGAGTTTTTGGCCAACGTACGCGTGGCAACGCTGCCTCATCCGCCTTACAGCCCGGACTTGGCACCGGCTCAAGGGGAAGCGTTTTGCGTCAATTGAAGAGGTTCAAGCTGCCACGACCGTAGCATTAAAGAGGGTGTCAGTCAAGGACTTCCAGGACTGCTGTGAACAGTGGAAAAGTCGCTATACTCGCTGTATTGAGGCTGAAGGTGCCTACATTGAAGAATATTGACAGCAGTTTTATTTGTCATCAATAAATTGTTTGCAAATAAATAAGTTCGGATACTTTCAGAATGGACCCTGTATGCATTACTATCGAAATGCATGCGGAAATGTCATTACACCATTGTGATTGAATCAGTTCTCGATAGCTCAAAACACACAATACGCCTTCTACTGGTCATTAGCCATTGTGCGACACTGGTGATCTGATCCTGGTGGAGCATTTTCTAAGCAGAATAAGCCCGCTAAGAGGTAATAAAACTTCCAGAGTTTTTCTTAATATCGATGCCTTGTCAGATTTTCTATCATAAATCGTAACGTTATAATAACTGAGTAAAGTTGCGCCATTCCTTTTCAATTACACTGTATATTTATACAAATACGATATTTACTTTCAAATTTACCTTACTTACTGTTCATAATCATAGTTAGTGTCATCACTAATGTTGGGCGATATATCTTCCAGATGATATATCGCGATATTGAAAAATATCGTCCAAGCGATATCAACTAGTCGATATGTATCTTCAAGATACAAGGGTTGTTCCGAAACTTCGTGGATTGGCAACACTGCGCCGATTCTGTGTAAGCCGAGTCTGTGATTATTGCACGTGATGAACGCCTGTGGTGTGCTTTGTTAATGTACGAGTGAACCAACGTGCAGCTGTTGTTTGTTTGCTCACTATAAAAGTTAAACTGCATAGTGTATTACAATGGCGGATGAGAATGATATACCGATAATTACCAGACAGAGGATCGCTATTGAATTTTGTGAAGTTACGCAAAAGTGACCAGGAAAGATTTGAAATGATCCAAGAAGCTTACTGTGACGAAGCAATGGGCAGATCGGACGTATTCAAGTGGTGGAAGCATTTTGAGGAAGTAAGGACAATGTGCAGGATAAGGCGAGAAGTGGGCATCCATCAACATCAGTGAACGATGAGAACATTGTGAAAGCAGAGACATTGTTGAAAGAAGATAGACGTTTATCGATTCGTGAATTGGCAGCTAAACTGAATGTTGGTGTAGCAAGGTGTCATTAAACACCTGAAAATGTCTCGTGTTTGTGCAAGATGGCTGCAACGTTCACTGAACTGCTTCATGAAGAATGGTTTCTCCTGCAGGATAGCGATAAGCCACATGTGGCACGGCAAGCTATGGCAGCTTTGGAGAAAATTTGTGGGTAGTCTCTAGTCCATCCTCCATACAGCCCAGACCTCGCACCCTGCAATTTCTGGGCGTTTCCAACACTTAAGAAAGGGTTACGCAGAAGGAAGTGAAAACTGTCATATCCACTACCTTACACCGACTCTCAGAAAATGGTCTGCAACATGTGTTTGAGAAGCTGGTGCATCGCTGGAATCTGCGTATAGACTGTGAAGGGCGCTATTTCGAAAAGGAAACTCACACCAACTCTTGTACGGACTTGGACTCCGAATAGTGATGTCAGTCCAAGAACTTTCGGAACAACCCTCGTATTTTGGCAATATACTATACCATCAAGATATTTTGGCAATATATATCGTGTTAGCGAAATATCTTCACGATATTTGGTGATATTGTCGGCGATATATCGTTAGGATGCTTTGCGATATAGGCCTATATCTCGTGTTGGCGGTACATCGTCATATACATATTTTAGCGATATATATATATTGTGTCAGTGATATATCGGCATGATATTTGGCGATATATACAGTGGAGACGCTATATTGCCGATATCACTATATAGAAAACATATCGTATATTATCTTGACGATTTATCGCGGTATCAAATTTCCGATATCGTCCATCCTTAGTAATGAATGAAGTTACATGCAATGATCATTTGCAGTACGTATTAGCCCTTATGGATTTGTTCTTCTCTCTTTTGTTTGTTATATGTTCAGTTAAGTTCTACTTGCTTTATAATGATTTACACACAAAAATATCAAATTAAATTTATGTAGGTTATATGTATAATTGGTGTTTTAGATGCAGTCATCAACAATCCATTCTTCTGCAGACTCAATTCTGAATGCTCATGCCCATGAACGTATAGGGCCTCCTCGATGGCGCAGTGGTAACGTCCTCGTGTTGTAATAAAGAAGTTCCGGGTTCGATACCCGGTGGAAGCACATAGTTGTTCGGAGCTCACTTTAAACTGCAGGTACAGTACCAATTAACCTTACGTGCATAAAATTGACTCCAGAATGACCAGCGCAATCAATCAATCAATTATGAACGTATGAAAGTGTGTGGCTTCAAATGCAAGGTCATCATTTCAACGCTGCTGAGATGACGTCTGTGCTGTTCTAAATTGTTAATAATTGATCACTTGCAACAGGTGATTTAAAATTATGTATGTCTGGAATTGGCTAATTGGTAAGTAAGCATTGTAGCCTTTTTGTGAATTCAGAAATTCTCGTGTGATGTGGGTTGCATGACCACAAACATGCAAACCGCCAGGATCTGATATGTACCCAGAGAAAATTTCAAGGTTACAAACACAGCTCTAACATCTATCATTTAATTTTGAATTCAAAGAAGTAGTGATTATCACTATAAAACTCTAAAATAAAATTTTGTCCTGGATTTACAAACCAAATTGTAATATTTACAATGTAATTGTCTGCAATGGTCATTTGGCGGAGTAGTTAGCACATCGCGCTGCGACGCCAGGGGTCTCAGGTTCTAATTCTGTCCTGAGCATGGATGTTTGTAAGTGTTCATTCATCAATTTCATCATAACATAACTCATTCCTATCTTCGCAAATTAGCCAAATGTGGCACAAGAAGTGAAGTAAAATAAAGCAAACCAATCAATCAATCAATTTCAAGTATTAGTTCTTAGAGACTGGTTTGCACTGTTCTTCCCTCTTTTCTATGCTATATATTATTTTAGGTTCTAATCATCTACACATATACGTACAAATAACAAATTTAAGTTTATGGAGGTTATGTAATATGTATTTCAGATACAGAATCAGCAATCTATTATTCTGGAGACTCAATTCCGAATGCTCATTCGGTAGACTTCTGGTGTACCGAACTTCAGTAATAGTATCGACATTATATGCAACATACAAAGTCCTCTGGTTGGCGCTTGGCTGATGTCGGATATAAACCTTGTAACGGAATAATCAGTTATATTTCAATGTAAAAACGCATTACGCAAAATGTATTTTGGGATCAAATATGTCGGTTATTTCTGGTCAATAAATTTACAATGAATATGTATTACCTCACATTAAAGTGTATTAAAAAGTAAAGTAAATTAAATTCCAATGTTTTAATCAAATTTATGTAGGGGGGAAAAGGGCTGATCCTTCCACGTAGTACGCCCAATTGTCAACCTCACTTCCACGTAGTACACCCTGGACTGCATTTTGCAGACTAACGATGCTGTGGCGTCTGGCCATATAGCCAGTATAATTCTGTGTGTTGTCCTTTTTTGTCCTTATGTGTGCTAAGTGTCCCTTAGAGCCTCAGCTTTTAACGAAACTCAGAATATTTTCAAATTTTAGTAACACGATATTACAATTATGCTATTTTAGTTATGGTAAGGAGCTGGTCCGCTTATAATGTGACGGGTGCAAAAGGCCTAAGTGCTGGTGCACCCAAAATTTTAAATTCAAATTCAATTGATTATGTAATATAAAATGTGTTTCATGGCACGGAAACCACATCGCGCCTGGAGTCGTGTTGGGTGCTATATTCACTTGCACAAAATCTTCCGGCTGTGCTTCTTCAGGCTAAGAAATAAGAGGTGCTTTGTTTTACGATAACACAAAACAGCGTATTTTATCATTCATTTATGAAGGGGCAGAAACAAATGGTATTTCAAATAAACACTCAAATAAAGCACCCATGTCCAGACCGGGATTCTAGCCCGAAACCCCTGAAACAGAGGGGTTGTTGTGTACATGAAGAATTGTTTGAAGCTACTCCAAACAGACCTAGCATTGAATAATATTTTACTCAATTATACTCAACAATGCGTTTTCCGTTACAAGGATTACTATTTGTTTTGTGTCCTGTGGTTGGCGGGAATCGTTGTTTATCCGACATCAAGCAAAGATGACCCCAATGTACGTACCCTTACTCCACAATTACCTAAATAAACTCATGGTATGTGGAGCTTCGGGAACAATTTTTATTTTACACACAGTCCAGCATCGTTTTAAAGCTCAAGAGCAGCTTGGTCCACCACTCGTGCATTTTCAGTTAAAGCGGGAATATGCTATATAATAATTATTGATGAAATATGCTGTAAAATGTTCATTTCGAACAGACAAACTCCATTGAAAGACCACAATATTGCCTTTATTTTTGAAAAAAACCTGTAAAACATTTTTCTTAAGAATTCACAATCGTTTGTATCGAAATATCTTTAAAGATATAATATACTTCATGAAATCACGAAGAGTTCATATATTTAATGTATAGTAAGTTGAAATGATAATATAGAAATTGTATTTAATTTAAATATGAGGCTCACTCAATAAATAACGAGGTAGAGGATATTACACAGTGCATACGTAACGAACCTCAGAAGTATTGTTCGCCACTGTTTAGCCATTTATCTCATTGTGACACCAGTCGCAAAATGGCATGCTTTGGCTGCTGTTGGGACCAATTGCGCACGTACTCCTTGACGTCATCGTCCGACTGAAACCGTTGTACAAGCACTACTTTCTTGAGCTCACCGAAGATGTGGAAGTCAGACGGAGACAGATCTTGACTATAGTGAGAGGGGGTGGCTCAGGACTTCACACTTGATTTTTTCAGATATTCCATTGTTGCTTTGGCTGTGTGTGGTTTAGCGTTGTCGTGCAATAGGACGACACCACGAGAAAGGTGACCTGGACGATTCGATTTGATTGCCTTCCTGAGCTTCGTTAACGTTTCACAATACCGCTGGGCATTGACCGTAGCTCCATGCTCCAGAAAGTCGACGAGGAGCGGTCCCTTGCGATCGCCGGCACTAGTGTGGAGGGTCTTGAACTTTTTTGGTGGAGGGGACTCTGCGTGCTTCCACTGACGACTGAACACGGCCGCTGCTTGGTTAGCAATCTTTGAGCATACCTTGCCGGTCAAGTAACGCTATCTAGCGGGAAAACTTGTGCGAATCACTTTTGTCACACCTGCACTTCCATTTCGGGCCCGTCGACCCATTTCTAACTACCATAGTTTTGGTGTAATATCTTCTGCCTCGTTATTTATTGACTGAGCGTAATATAATATAAGGTGATAATAATCACTTAAATGTGATATCAGTGTATCAAAGTCTATGTATGTACCTTACGTTCTTTTCTAAACAGTTAAAGGTGATACATACCTAATGTTAATGTTTTGTAAAAATATTGTTTTTGATGCTGTACTTTTCAATTCATAGGCTATTCACCCAACAAAGGCCATTTTTCGCCCTTGTAGAAATGAATAAATTTTGTATAAATATACAGTTGTGTTTTACAAACAGTTGATCCTCCTCCATCCATATTAATAACATGCAGTTAAGGCAACTTTATTGTTAAATGCGTTGAAATGTTGTAAATTTAACATCTTACACGTTATAATTCCAGTCTGCTTCGAATTATAAATTCGAATTCTTTTCCTCTTCAAAAGTTTGTGAAACTTCCTGTTTCCTTTCCAACCCATGTTCTTTGCTCTATTGGACATGACTTTCGTGGAGATAGAGAAAGACTTTATATCGGACACCCTCCGTCATTTTACCAGTAACTAAAGCAATTTACCAGCCTCGGTCGATCCCTTTGAAGTTAAACCCCTCAGTTTTGCTGCCCATATGAATTCGAGAGAAGAGCTTTCGTAATTAATTCCAGCAGAGGAAATGTTCAGGAGAGGAGGAGTCCATATTTTAACCGCGGTGAATTCTGTGGTCGTTATGTGGTAACCGATTAAAACGTTTCCCCCCTTCCAAGTCTTTTTACAACTCATCTAAAACCCGCTACCACTACGCTGGTATCTCTCTTCACTTTGTGAGTGTGTGACTGTGCGTGTGTATTATGTTAGTATGTGTTTTAAACATGTCATATTTAAAGACACTAGAATGTCCATAATGTAATTTCAATATGGTTTTCCGATGTTGAACGTTGAAATTTCGTAAGGAATGTGAGGTGTAAGGAGTTCCACTTCCCAAGTGGTCCGGATTCTATAGCCAGTGGAGGCACATAATGTTACGGATCCCACTTTAAACTGTAGGTCCAGTAGCGATTAGGCAGTCCGTCCATCAACTCACTTACGCAGTATACCCTGGACTTCATGTTTCATTACATGGACTCAATGTGAGCGCCGTGTGTGACGCGAGAAACATCAATGCGGTAATCTAGCTCTTGCCAGTCTCAGGTTACCATGTCTGGAGTGACAGTAGCTGCAGCTTCTTCAATCCTCATTCTCATGTCATGAAGGTCTCGTGGAAGAGGGGGCACGTAAACACGGTCCTTAGTGTAACCTCACAAGAAAAAATCCAGTGGGGTTAAATCTGGAGGTCTTGCAGGCCATTTCAGAAGAGCATTATCCGAACGGCCTGTTCGTCCTATCCAACGTTCTGGAAGCACTTCACTGAGGTACGCACGAACTGCACAGTGATAATGAGGCGGTGCTCCATCCTGTTGGAACAAATAATCATCTGAATCCTCATTCAGTTGTGGCATCAACCGAAGCTGCAGAATGTCGAGATAGGACGTGCCTGTAACAGCAATGGAAATAGAGAAAACCTTGATTACAACGTAAGAACTTTTAGCCTCTACACTATTGAGAAGTAGAAACATTACAGGTATGGTGGTAATTCTTCGTTTTACATTTTCTCGTTCTACTTATTTTGATTATTTTCGTTAATGCTAATTGACTTTTGGTTTTCCTGTGAGTCTTGTATACAGGGTGGGTCAAAAGTCAAGATCGGATACTATTTATATTGTAAGAACGTATTATTCGCAAGTGAAATTCACGTAAAACATTTTCGTGGGTTGATGGAAATGTTCATCATCTTTGCATACGTTGTGTGCTAATAATTCGTCTGTTTGTCGATAGAAGTCAGCCAATTCCAACACTATGATTGGAAATCAGGTTTTCGGATACAAGTCGGGAATTCCTATTAGCGCAATTCGTATTAATTCCGTTGAAGATTTGAAAGGAGAATCTTCCAAATAGTGCTTTCCGAAATAATGAGATAGGCAATCCGACGCACCTAGCAACGAATCGAACGGTGCACCAAGAGTGAGTAAATGTAATGAGAAATTTGACCATTGAGAGCTTCACTGACATTAATCTAACAAGTAGGCCTACTATTGTCCTACTCCAGTCTTTAATGTATCTGTTCAGTTCAGTACAGTTTCTGCATTGATTACCGTATTTCCCTTCTTTTTATAATGGTATCAATATCCGATTATGACTTTTGGATCACTCTGTATAATAAAATCATTATGCGGAGTAATTTAGCGTTACTCTTCAATATTATTCAAGAATTATGGATAAGTTATGCGTTGAATGTTGGATTTGACAACACGTTGTGCTTGATTCCCAGAAACACCCACAGTTCTTCAAGTACCGGCACTGCTCTGTTTAGCTTGGCATTCGTGAATCAAAGGCATCGGTTACCAGACCGAATACCTTTGTGGGCCGAAAAGGAAAACTTCGTCACTGACCCTTTCCTTCCCCATGCTCCAGAGGACCCTTCACGTTTGTAGCGAGGCTAAGTATTTTGCGACAGCCATTTCAGAAGCAAACACTCTTAATTGAAACTCCTCGTGAAAGCGACGTGGCAACTCCGTATACGAGACGGACTCAAAGGATTGCTTCCGAGAAGCTAATGAAGGGAATGTTTCAAGCTTCTTGGAACCAACCTACCGTTAAGAGTGCAGACATGAAGACGCGGCCGAGGTATTTTTCTTTTTATGCAGTTGCGAGCCCGGCATTTAAATGATGATGTTAATTTAACGTCGATAGCTAGTCAAAGAGTTCAGAAGATGACATCTTCAAAATACGAAAAGGGAGAATAATTTAAATAAACTAAGGATAGTAAACTAACATTGCGATATGCGCACAGTACTACAAGGTTCGCCCAGAAAAAAAACGAACTTTTTTAGGAAAGAAAACAAGTAATTACCTTCAAATTACTTTATCACCTTCAAAATAATCATCAGGGAGGCAATACACTTTGACCAGCGTTTGTGCAGATTTTGGAAACACTGTTGATAGTCATTGACAGTAAGTGTTTGCAAATTACGTGTAACATTTAATTTAATGTCCGCTACGTCGTCAAATCTTCGCCCTTTCATAGCTACCCTAAGCTTTGGAAAAAGGAAAAAATCAGCAGGCTATAAGTCCGGATAATATGGACGGTGATCGATCACTGTCACTGAATGCGTAGAAAGGTATTGTTGTACAGACAATGCGGTATGAGGCCGAGCATTATCGTGTAACAGAAACCATTGGCCAGAATCACAGACGTCGTTCCCAACCATCTTCATCCTGTTTCTGAGTCTACCAAGCACTTCCTTGTAACACCACTGATTGATTTCTTTGCTGATATGAAGCATGTCTGACAGTTGGTTGAACGTCTATCACCTCTTACCAGAGCACGAACTTTCTCCACATTGTCGTCATTCCTTCACGTTGAAGGGCGTCCTGATCTTGGTTCATCCTCGACACTTTCACGTCCACCTTTGAAACGATTGTACCAGTCATACATCTGGGTTCTTGATAATGCTGCACCACCATACACTGCCCGTATCATCTGTAAAGTTTCGGTAAACGATTTACCCAATTTGTAACAAAACTTTATGCTATAACTTTGATCCATCTTGGTGCGCGTATTTTGTACGCCGCCTGCACACGACCTGCATCTGACGCACGCTTGCCCCGATACCGACAGCCTGTAACAGGTTGAAACATGCACTGGTGGGCAGTTAACATATAGTTCCTTCCAGTGTTGCCAGAATATGGTATCTTTTTTGGACAGTTCGGTTTCTTTATGGGCGGACCTTGTATGAAGCTATGAACACAAAGTTTATCATTATCAAAGTAATGTATTCGTGAAAGACTGCAAACAACCAAATAACCTAATCGAATATAATTGACAGAAAAACCAAGTAGGTAAATATTTATTTTTATGTAAAAACTGTGAGGTTATTGTAGGTAAAATCCATAATTATTAGCACTGTTCTAAAAGCGTTCTGCTAATCTCCATGGCGTAGTGGCTAGCACAGCGCGCTATAACGCTAAGGCCCCTGATTCGAATCCCGGCCTAGGCATGGGTGATCTTTGTGAGTGTCTATTCATCAGTTCCAGTCCTATTTTCGCGATTAGCAAAAAGTGGCAGAAATAAGAAGTAAAACAAACCATACAAATCAATCAGTAAATTAATCAAGACATACTGGATTTTCTAATTTTAACACGATCCGCCGTACTTTACAGTAACTGTGTTTTACTTTGGACGTTGAGGTCCACAATTACTGAATCACGCATAAATGTTCTCTATCATTCATTTAGCATATGCAGTATAAGGTGGTTTATGGTCTGTCTAACCAGGAGCCTATAGCTATCGTCTGAGATACTTTAAACGCCATATGATCGATGTGGGTCTTTCTACAGCCACTGGGTGTCACCGTATCTGCAGATAAGCAACCAGTAACAATTCCGGCCTGCAGCATGAATTAGTGTCACACTTTGGAAAGTATACGAGCATGTAATATAAGCAAATATAGAATATCATGAGTTTATTTCATGACTAGGCAAAAGAATACCAACCAGGGTGAGATTTGAAGGAGGGGGAGATTCCCCCCTCTCTATCTTGAACTACCCCGCCCTCTGGTTGTGACAAATCCCAATACGGGATAGTTATTTCCCCCCGTTGAAAATGTAAACTAAGTATTAAGATGGCGAACACACGCACTATCTACCCCATCCGATAACATCACAAATCGCATCTAATAGCAACAAAGAAGGAAGGGGGAGGTACAGATCGGAAAATAGAAGGTTTTGAGTAGCAGTTCAACGAAAAGAACTCTCATCAACTATTGAACAGCAGTTACTTGATAATGTTACACTCCCTAAACTCACATACAACGTATCACGTAATGAAAGTATCATTAAAAATTTATTTTTTTCTCTTTTTTTCACCAAAATGTCAAGTGATTCGATTTAGTAAGCTTCCAAATAATAAAACTTTTTACTTCCTGATAGGTAAAATTGGAACATATCGACATAATGTCCAATATGATTACTCTTAACAGAATAAATCTTCTCTTTATGTCGCACAGATTTTGGATTTCAAAAATTATAAATTATATTTGTGTAATTTTTTTAATATTTTCAGTAATTGTGACGATTAATTTAAATATGTGAAAGGAGAAACTTAGTGAAATGATAACACCATCACCGAGATTCGAAACCTGCAATGCGGTTTGAGCCATGGAACGAACTTCAAGGGTCTAATCAGATCCGTCGATGATTAAACCAGGGTCCAAAAGCGTGTTACTGCATTCAATTCTCGGCGAGGTTATTAGGGTTTAACCATGTTTCCTCTCTCATGTGTTCAATCTAATTAAACAGCTTAAATAATCCCTCTCTAGAGGGCCCGAAATGAGCAAATTAAACGACTTAGTTTTTTTATAACTTTCAATGTCAAAACTCTTAGAACTCCTTGCTTTATATTAGATGCCCAAATTATGTTTACTCATTATTTATAAGAATAATACATTGGTCTATTTACTATACAAATCAACAAAAGTACCATTATACTTGCCTGTATCAATACCTTAGGAATTACCAGGTTTTTAAAGATAAATTTGACGGGCTGATTGACCTTGCAAACAATATCTCAAAACAACATAATCTTACTCTTTCGGCGAGATACGTAAACACAGAAAAGAAAAAATATGCGAAAAAATTGTGTCTTCAAAGTAATTTATCTATATTGGATACATTGAAAATCATCTGGTTCTTATAAAAATTATCAATATCACAATACTCGACCCAATAAAATGTTTGCAACAACCAAAAACTAGAAGAGCAAAAATTCAATTAAATAAAAATAGTTTATAAACTTTCGTTAAAACAACAAGTTTCTTGAAATATTTAAAATATAACAAGTTGATGCTGATATTTAAAACAATAATTTTCGTTTTTTGAATCTCATAAATAATGTTTATGTACATTTTTCTTAAAGCAATTCATGTTTTAACTTACTCTATAAGTTTTAATTTCAGGTTTTGAAAATTTGTAAGCAAAACAATAGCATACATGAAAGTATACAACTCATATAAACTATTGATGGAATTAAACACATGTATGAAAATGCATTAAAGCTTGATTCAAGTACAGAGAAACATTCCGGAGTGCCTCTTCATGAAAGTTAACTTTTCATTTTCTCATGAATGATAATGTGTAATCTCTACCAGTCATTAATTTAATGATATAACATATTCTCATTAGTCAGTTCATTAAAAAAAATATAACTAAATAATAATTGATTTATCGATTCAAATTAGTAGCGATCGAGCATATCGTAATATTACAGCAAACGCAGCTGTAAATTGTTTCTTATTAAGCAAGATCATGTAAAATAATGTAATGTTCTGCACAGCTACTAATTTTGAAATAAGACTGAAGCTTTCCTGGCGACGAATGATGAAAAAATTCTCTCGGGACTATCGACCAGGAGAGTTCCGGAAAAGATTCCAAGCTTTCGAGAGCTAACATCACTCTCATCTTCAGGGTAGAAGTGAGTGTGATGTTTTTTTGATGTTATATGTGTTTATATATAAATCGCTTAAAGGTTAACAGTAGTAAAACATACAAATACATATCAAAATTTAAAAAACAAAAGTATTGACGGTTATATTTCGTAAGAAAGATAATACAGTAATATATTTATTTATTTAATTATTCGTTTGCTTCCTACAGAGATAACCTCCAATTACAGGAAAGCTTACATAATTCAGATAATAAACATATAAGTGTAGATTACATATAAACACACACACACACACACACACACACAAACGCATTTATACACACAAGATAATAAGTAAAGTCTACAGGAAAGAAACAAATATACATCCAACCATATACATAAATATTCATTGTTCAGAACATAGCCTTTACATAGTATTGAAAGAAAAAACAAAAACAATAATTATAATAATGATAATAATAATAACATAGAAGGTAAAATAATTTCAGAACAATGGAAAAATGCACAGTAGAATGGATACACATATGTATATCTAGTCTTTTTCAAAAATTGGTTTTAGTGTTTTTAGATAGAAGGAAAGTGGCTGACTAAAATCCAGATTTTCATGCTTTGTAGAAATATTATTATATGCAGAACAAAGTCTGAATATAGGTGATGATTTGTATTTTCATGTTCTCGGGATTTCACAGAGGAAAATGTGTCGCATCCGAAGATTAGATTTTCTAGTATTAAATATCAGCTTATTGCGAAGTCTAATCCTGCATAACTTTCTATAAACTGAATATAGTATTCAGATATTTAATAAAAATTGATTACAAAATTAGTTTTGTTGTAAACTTGAAAAGAAAATGCTGACAACCTGTAGCGCTATTAAAAATTCGCAATAAAAAACAGTTTCCTAATTGCATAATTTACCGCCAAAAGAAATGTATTTTAGTACTTATTTATATAATTATTTATTTCACCTTATTTTCAACTGTGAAGTTCAGGTATTAGAAATATTCTAATTATTCTAATTATATTCTACGTTGTTTAATATAATTCATATTATGTAATAAATTTTACCTCTCTTTTTAATTTAAATTATTCTCTATACTTGTACAATATCTGCTACATGGATTCCTTGCAATTAACAATTAAAAGTAAATTAATTGGGGGTGTTTAGATTTGCTGATATTCACTGAGAAGCGTGAATTTCCCTTCGACAGCCGAAGGCATTACGTAGTTGATTTTCGATCTTGCCACCAAAGTTCCCGGGTTCGATTCACGCCCTGCACGGGGATGTTTTTTGTGAGTTCTCTTCGTAAATTTCATTTAATTATTATCCATCCTGATCGTCGCGTTAGCCAGAGGTGGTAGAAAAGTGACTCTATAACCAAAACCACAAATACATTAGTGATGCGGTTGCAGATATATTCACATATATAAATATCAGTTTGCATGTGCCCACCCGTAAATGTGTTCTTATTTTATCCATGTGTTCCAGCAACAATACGTCAAGTATAATACTATTTTTGTGTTACCTGAAAACAACTTCATTCGATCTACTAATTGCGACTTATCTACATTTAATTACAGGATCATTTCACTGTAATGTCACCATACTAGGAAAAGAAGTGCGGCTTTACAAATGCAACACTGGAATGAATGTACGTGTATCTGTGGGAGTTAGGATTTATATATGATAGTGACAAATGTGTCTCTCTGGTGTTTATGTGTGCGTGTGCGTTCGCTCACACACGTAATCTCTTAGATGAATTGTGTCAGTTCAAAAACAGCACTTCACATTTTGATCTTGTTACATAAAATATGTTTATTACAACTAATGTAGGAGAATTAGAGCCAAATGAAGACATCTGAAAACAAATGGACAACGTAATGCGTTGCAAAGTCAGAGGTCCCAGGTTCGAACCGTGGTCAGTCATGAATGTTTTTGTGCATCCTCATTTCATCAATTCATCAATTCATCCTTTTCATAGTCGAGATTAACATGAGAGATAGAAAAGCCACGATAAAATAACAAAAACTCTTATGCCTTAGTTGTCTCTTCCGGGTGCGCGTCTCAGCTTGAACATAGGCATGTCCATTGGGAGTGTTCTTTCACAAATCTCACTCATCAATCGCTCATTTTTATTCTTGCGACTGGGCAAGAGTGGCAGAGAGAAGCGAAGTTAAATAAGAAGAATGCCAGTTTCTAGAGAGATAGAAGGCATCTCAAAGCCTGGTCAAGGGTAAATAGTAGTAGTGTGTGTCATTGTAAATTTTAAATATATACCTAGGTGACCAATACAACGGAAAACGAATTCAAAACAAAATGTTGGAAATTATAACATATTCCATGGCTTTACAGCCCTAAAAGGGCTCTAGTCTATCTTCTGATTGCCAGTCTCCTTCCCACAATCCTAACTAGAAGTGTGGAGATCTTCAACCGGTAATGGGGTGACGTGGAGTCGGCACGTCGAACCCTCAGCCTTTAGGGAAGATTTTTATGTTACACTATTCACTCGTAGCTCCCCAATTTCTTCACGATGGTGTGTTGCCACCGGTCCTATACACTGGCCGAGAACCCAGAGACTGAACCTAGGCGGACTCGAACCCATGCCGTCACGCAGCACCTTAGACAGCACTGTCACGGAGGACTGTTGGAAGTGTTAGTCTCTTGATTTTTTTTGAAATATAAGAAAGCATTAACTGGTTGATCCATTTAGTTTATTTTACGCTAAATATCGAAATAAAATCAAGATTAGATTTTTATGTTGAGGTGCATTATATTCCATACTAGCGTTACTTCGTTTATATGTTATGAAATTTTAAAATGTTGTTAATTCCATCTTTAACCACATATTAATTTTAATAATTACAGCAGCTAAATTCGTTTGTTTGGATGTTGTTTAAGTTTACCTCTTTTGCTGACAGACTAATCGGGGCTGCACCTGCAGGTTAAAGTGGGAACCGTATCACTATGTGCCTCCACATATCGAAACGGAACTCCTTGTTTACGAGGGACGATATTACAACTGCAACATTGGATAGGCCTCTGTATGTTAGTTGCTTGATAAACCTTTTACAAATTTTTCGTCATGAAACGAATGTAATTGAGAAATCATTAGTGCTTTCTTCTTATCTTTTTAAAAATATATTAACAGCCATTAGAAGACCTGAGTTATGTTTACAAATTAGCGGGAGGGGTTCATGTCGACACGTTTTTGATGCTACGTATGAAAAAAGGGTCGGTGGAGATTAAGACTGATTGATTGCTTTTTGTTTGTTTTTGTCGTTTTTCTGCCACTATTGGCTAACCACGAAGATGAAGATGAGTGACGGTATGGTGAAATTGATGAAGGGCACTCTTAAAGAACACCCATTCCCAGGTGGCCGGGAATCGAACCCGTGTCTTTGGCGACATAGTGTGCTCTGCTAACCACTCCTCCACGTATGTCAGTAGTGTGGGTTAAGAGTTTGACATGCGAGTCTGAAATTTCGATGAAAGCGTGCATGTCTCTCTGCACCCTACCTCACCCCACCCCCTCGCGCGCACACAACACACCATGCTGACGCATTCACACACCTGATAATTTCATAGCTATCACGGCGCGGGCATTGGTATCGCTCACGCTCTCAATTAAAGCAAACGTATTGCGTATTATTAGCTTATTAGCCTGCAGGACGTCATCCAATGCAAGGGAAAAGAGAAGAAAAGCTAATGTGCTCACGATATCCAGGAGTCTTCGCCTCAAGGACGTGCACCTTACAGTAGTTCGATAAGAACCTGTGCCTGTTGCTCCAATAAGTGTTGGCTGTCTTGAGACCTTAACCGTGGTTTTTCGTTTAGCCGAGGCTCGGTTCGGGAGGGTAATTTAGTACTTCATGAGGCGAGTATACGAAGGAAAAGGCTAAACTCCGTACCAGCTAACTGTAGACCAGGCGAACGAGAACAAGTCTCTGCGCAAGTAGTGGCGCGAGACGGCTCCAGCAATGAACAGTGAAAGAAACGGGATTGTGTAATTGGCGAAGGGAGTTACCCGATTTCCTCAAGGATGTCTGTAAGCGTTGCAAACTTTGAAGAGGATAATACCGTACGCACATGGCAACCGGACCGTATTTTTTGTCTCCAGATCCGTACGATTGGTTAGAGAATTTCTTAGGAAAATATTACGGATGAAGTGCAAGGGCAAATTTTGACAAGCCGTGCATTTAGCGTACGGACTAAGGTCTGATCCGTACATGTGCGGTCAGGACTGTACGGTTGGCAACGCTGCGCTTTCATCACTCGATTTTCCTCCTCCTCTGCCGATATACGCGGCCGGCTCTACAGTTAGCTGGGACAGGGTATAGTCATAAATTGCTAATGGTGAAACGAAATCCAACATAAATTGAAAATAAACAACAAGGCCCTTCCAAAATATGCCCCGCTTATATATTTCTATTATGCGCGCAATATCTCAACCAAGGCAGGAGAATAATATTAACAGTCAAAAGATATCCACTAACCTATAAAAAAAGGTCAAACATGGACAAAGTTCAAATAATTTCAACTCGGACAAACTACTAATACCCAGTTTTTACATTTAGTTAAGTTCCTCTGATCCCGTCCTTCTTGCTTATAACGCTTTCGGGAGTTTGTTTTGGGCCCGTCTAGTCCCACTCCCGACGTAATAACGAGTACACGACCCTGGAATAGAAACCAAATGGTTCACAGAAATTACCCACAGCAAAATATGTACAAAAATTGGCGTCACGTACCACTAAACTCGTACAACAAATTAAGATCTATAATCTTCAGAATATTTGGTTTTATTGCTTAACAAAGTCCTCTTTGAAAATACAATTGTTGAATATAGTCATTGATTTTTTACGTAACACTACCTTCTGAACAAAATAGACAATCACTTCAAGATATTAATCTCTCATCATATAAATAACAATAACAAGTGTGTATGTAACATTTATAACTTTGCTTTCAAGCTGCTCTTTACTTTAACAAGACAAACACGAGGTTTAACCGAATCATTTACACTTTCTAAGATCCAACATTCTTTTATAAATATTATAACTTGACACAATGAAATAGTAAGCACATATTCACACACAATCATCTCTCTGATACTTTAGGAATTAACCCCGTGCTATAAACGATTATTGTTGCTTCCTCGCTATCAATTCATGAATCTGATAAAAGAGGGGAGGACTTTGTAAGGTTGCTTAAACAAAATACTAAGACAATAATTTAAATAGTTAGTCTAACTACATATTTTACCAACCCACCTTTGATTCCACTTTACAGAAAGCTTTGAACATATTCCTGACGAATCCCAGATGTTACGCCCCATTCCTTCGGGCGGCTATCGTGTCTAGGAAAGCGCGGCTGTTGCACACGAGGGTATTCTATCTGGGTCGCAGCAGGAAGTGTACTTCCGACTCGCGGAACAACGAAAATCTGCCCCGAAAAACTCCCCAGGTGGCAGCAGCGTCAATCTCGAGTGAGCGTCTGGGAGCAGACGAATTATTTGAAGCGAAAACAATCGCAAGGCAAGCGGGCTTAATTCCTTTTTACATACAGGGTGGAGCGAAGAATGTGGCGAAACGGGATAAATATATAATTTAAAGTCCCGATTTAGCACAGTCTTCAATCTTAGACCACATATTTCACATGCATTTTGAAGCTATTCTTTTATAACATGGGACCATCGCCCTAAAAAGCAACGAATAAGAATTTTGAGCTCATTGAAAATTATAATTTTGTTTGCTGTGACAGAAATAAGTAGTACTGGTAAACAAGGAAAAATAAGAGAAGTGTTGAAATGGACCTAAATTGAATGTCGTAAGTGAATCGAAACGACATAGGTACATACTCATTCTGCTAATATCTGGAGCAAGCGAAAGAAAGCCAGTATGCGCAAGTAGTGACTCTAGAAGACTCAACCAATGAGCACGTGGGAGGGAGTAGGATCGCGTGGAGGGGAAAGAGCGACTGTGTCTACTAACCTTTTTTAGCAGTACGTACTACTTCCCTCCGCCAACTCGCTTTCCTAAGCTTAACGCTCAATGAGACGCGTTGAAACGCGGCAACAGAACTTCTGTTGTCTGGTTCTATTGAAATAGAATGGTGTAACGTCTACTACAGTGAAATGAGCGGGACAGAATTTCCGTGCCCGAAGTCTGTACGTTTCTAGAGTCAAAAATTTCCTTTGGCCGCGTCTCCAAATGCTCTCTCGTATAACTCCGCGCCTCTTCGTTTAGCTCCGGCTAGCCTCATGCTCGGACTCGCTGTAGCCGAGCATGGAAAATGTTCCGCGGTTCGGAGCGTGGCGGCGCGGTACATTGGCGAACTAGCCTCGGAAAGGCCCATAGAATTTTCCAACCGGAGGTTCGGAGTGGTGAGTTTCCGGCGTCTCATTGGGCAATAACCTCTAATTACATCCCAGGAATCTGTGGAATAAAGCCGCTCATAGTGGCAGAGAATGGGGGAAATCGAGTGGGCGGAGCGAAGCAGTACACAATGGTGCAAAGCCTGGTAACTGCAGTCGCCCCCTCCCCTAACGCAGTTCCTTTCCGTCTCACGTGTTCATTGTTTTTGTTCGCTTGCTCTAGAGATACCCAGTACAAAGTATAAGCCTATTCCAAATCACTTGCAGGGCCTCCCCGAGGGAGCAGTGGTAGCGTCTTGCCTTGTAATAAAGGGGTCCCGAGTTCGATAACCGGTGGAGGCATATGGTGGTTTGGATCCTACTTTAAACCGTAGGTCCAATCCCAATTAACATTACTCTGCATAAAGTGGACTTAACACACAAGCTCAATCAATAAATCAATCACTTGTACAGTCGCAGACAGTTCTGGGTTGTAATGATTCCATTGAAAGTTAATGTAATGATTACAGTCTAGAAGTGCTCGTGACTGTACATGAATATAATAAGATACCAGAATAGAAGCGAAACCAATATTAAAAAAATAAAAATTTACGACGTAGCAATTTTACAGCCTCAAATTTGTACACCCCAAGGTTCGGTGTCTACTCGACCTAAAGCTCTTCCTTACCCTAAGAAGAGAATCGTCCACAAATGACATTAAAGCAATATTTCCCTTCCCATATCAGGAAACGAGCTTACCGATTCTTCCTATTTGACAACCCAAAAGCGTACACATAATTTGGACGAAATCTGCTTTGTCTTTGTTCCGTGCACATCAAGAGGATGGCTTGTGGTTGTGGATGCATACACACGGCGTCTGGTTACGTGGCAGAATCCAACAGGTTGTTTGTCTTTCCGAGAGCGCACCCTCGAGGGGCGGGAACCACAGAATGCAAAAGCGTCCTTCAAATCAATAAGGGCGACAGACAGCGACGGCAAAGCAAAGTCGTTGCTTCCTGCATAAATTGCCATTGGACCTTCGAAGATCTCGCCGCGTGCAGTCGGGAACAGGATGCGGGAAATGCGTTTCATCTCTTTACCCAACATCCTATTCACGACTAAACGGAACAGGTGATTGGATTTGCCGTATTACATTCTGAATTCGCTGCGTATCTGGTTTTCGTTTTTGCGCGTTCTCCATGTCGTAAACACGGTTTTTTACGTCTCCTCCCTTGTGTTTACGACTGATGAGTGCATTGATATAATTGACTTCATTGAGTGCAAGTAAAAACATGGCGGGACCTGATTGAATGCATTACCTGAAATTCCTCTTCACGCATAAAACACATTGAATATGCTAAGATAACAATAAACATATCAGTTGATTACAAGGTAAAGCTCTTAAAAGCGGCTTCAAGGTTTTCAACACGATGACGTTACTTTCTGCGTAAATATAATTTCAAATTTCCGTTTTGAAAACAAGCTACGAAGAATCCAGCTTGTGAATTAACGTCACGTCCTTTGTAAGGTTCCGAAAGAATCCAAATAAGGTCATCCTGTTATGTTCACTAAGAATCAGATGATTAGGACATACAAAAAGTATGCAAGGGAATAGATCAATGCAGAGCATAACTAAGATGAAAAGAAATTTAAAACAAGAAAACGAGATATTTTTCATATTTTCCTGAAGAAAAAACGGAACAAAACAAAACGACACAATGTACATATTTTTATTTAGAAACTGTTTCTCACAAATACTTATGTTTGAAAATTAATAAAATAAATAAATGCTGTGTAAATAACTTACATGAGATGGTGATTTGCACTGCACTCCAACCAAGCAGTTCTTTAGAAATAGAAGTCATTCATTGATAATTTGCTGATTAATGGACCTTCTTTATTATTTCTCTCTTTTCAAACAAGATTCTATTTATTTATTTATTTACCAGAGAATTCCAAATACAGCTTTGGTCATTTTACATTAGAATGTAATAACAATGGAAATAACAGCAAAAATAACAGTGGAAGTAACAATAAAAAATAAAAACATAAACTAAAATACATATATGAGATAAAGTGAATTACAAGTTGTTCCACAATAGCCTTTTAAAGCTTAGCTAGTTTTGAAAAATGTCTACTCGGTTAGGTAGAGTGTTGTATTGGCCCAGTAGTCTGTGGAAGAGAGAACGCTGGATGAGGCTTAATCTTGGTTTCTGAATGTGAAAAGCTGAGTGGTACTTGTGGTGTGTTTCTCGCATATTAAAACATAGATTCCATTTTCTGTTTATGTCCTTGTAATGCTGACCTCCGTGGCGACGTGGTTAGCACAACGCTTTACGATGACAAGGTCCCCCAGGTTCGAATCCCAGCCCGGGCATGGGTCTACTCTCCTTTCTTCAATTTCATCATATCATCACGCATCCTCATCTTTGCGATTAGCCATATGTGACAGATAAGCGGAGTAAAATAAACTAAGTCTATTAATCAATTATTTTTTTAACTCTTTAATTCTTCTTTAGCATCCCACGTTTTTGTTAAAATTATATTACGATTTGTAAAATGACGAAATTCTAAAGGAGAACATGTAACTTTCTTAGTAGCGCATCGGTCAGAAAGTTTCAGGAATATGGATTTTCCATATACATTTTTCACATGTACTTTGCCCCCTTTTAAAAGTAGCGCGTTTTCAATTATGTTACTAATCATTAAAAGGATGCCTCAATATCATCTTGGAGGATGACAATTATTATTTTCCCCCTCCTAAAAGTAATAATATACTTTCGCTCTCTGAATCTCCCATATAAATGCTAGGGTCCGTCTGCTTCAGCCAAGCTCACTGCTTCTCCGGTGACGTCAAGCGTTCGTGCAAGATCGGCAATCTTCGGATGGCTTTACCTAATCTCTATCTACCTTGCATTTAACCCTTTATTGCCTGGATAAAACGTATGTAGTGGGACTATGATCTCCTCTGCCAGCAAGATCACTGCATGCCTACTAAAGGCGTTACGTTATCGTCGATCTATTCATCCATTGTTGTGACTTCCGTAATTCTTGCAGACCTCAATAGTTTGCGATAACCTGACCTTCCTTTGAGTGAAATTATTCAATATGGATACCGTCACAACTTGTCTACCAGGTAATTCACACTAAGCTACGTCGCTGAGTGTACACAACTTATCCACACATCAATTTATATTTTAATCCCTGGGGAGCCCCTACTGTTCTATCACGGCACCTCTTCATAAGTCCAAGCTGTAATTCCTCTACCTATGGTAAAATAGGATATCTTAACAGATTATAAATAACCCTTTTAGAAATCAGGATAAATTGAACACTGCTTGTCCGAAAGAGAACTACCAGGTATGGCGATTAAATATTTTTATTCGATTGGGGATCAGAATAATATAAAGTGAAAATATAATATATCATGTTTCACTCCCCATAAATGCATCTCAAAAACCATTAATAGCACGACAGACATCAAAGCAGTATTCTACCTCAAACCACACTAGGCTAAGCAGATCAACAGAAATTGTTTATGTTGCTGCCTTTATTTGCTGGCGCAGGGAAGCAGCACCATAATATGGCGCTTGCAATGTTTCCCTTCATCTGACAACTGCAAGATTTAGTTCAAGTATTCACCGCTAGATACCAGCACTTTCAGACACGTGTGCAGACGTGCCTTGGGTTAATGATATTGCATACCTGCTGGCTATGCTGGAGAACGTCGGGCTTCCACAGATTGAGAATGTGGAAGGTCTAATTTTCCAACAGGATGGAGCCCATCCCCACTATACTGCGATTGTGCGGAATGCGCTCAACAACCAATTTCCCGGAAAATGGAAGGCCTAAGAAGGTTCCATTGCATGGCCAGCACGACGTCCCGATTTAACGCCAATGGATTTCTTCTACTGGTGCTACGTTAAAGACCCTGTGTCTTAAAAAAATCCAGTCCCCTCTTCACCTGCTCCAGCGAATAAAGGCAGCAAGAGAAACAATTTCCAATGATCTTCTTAGCCAAGTGTGGACTGAGGTAGAATATTGCTTTGTATGTTGTGCTGTAAATGGGGCACACACTGAGTTACCCTTATAGGAAATGAAAATTGAGATATTGTACTTCCATTTTATGTACCGTGTATTATTCATATTCCCAATCTAATAAAAATATTTAATCTCCAAGCCCTGGAGTTTTTCTTTAGGACATCCTATATGTATACATATATACATATACACACGCACACGCATATTATTTCTTTACATTTTCCGTTGTACATTTTTTACAGTAAATAATATTTCTGGGCAAAAATTTGGGAATATATAATTTATGAAGTCAAAAGATCCTATAAGAAATCGCGAATAACCTAACGGTACTGCAAGAGATTACACATGGAATCCCCTTTGCCATATTCACAATTGACCTATGTACAGTAGTTTGCATTAAGAAACTATGGCTTTTTCTAACAAAAACCAGAAATGCTCAATCATTCCTCTAATTTATTTCTAGCTGTTCATTCGCAATGTGCAATTCCCTACTAACATCGTCTTCTTAACACCACGTCATATGGCCACTTCTACCTAGGTACATCCTTTCAACGACAGCAATAAAAAGCAGCTTTTATATGAGTTTTGAGGAAAGGATTCACCTACCTCCAGAAAAGAAAAAAAGTTTAGAAGATTAAGAAGTACACGTGGGCACCAGGCAAGAAAAAATTACATAGGAAGAACTACAAGTACCGGGCCAAATTACAACATGAAAATGCATATATAATTCTTGGCTCTTCGTGGAAATGCACGTAAGTAAAAAAAAATGCAATTTTAGTACAAGTAGTTATTTAGTTATTATTTTACTAGCAACAATTAGCGAACATTGCATTACAGATATGATATAGGTGTTTTAGCATCACTGCTTAGAATATTTACACATGCCCAATATAAAATTATATAATATTTTCTTGAATTGATTCAGTGTGAGTTAAATGGAAGCAATAGAAAATATAAGTTTGTGACTGATGTGCCTTTTCTCGAATACCTTAGAATCAGTGTCGGTGAGGGGGCATTTGCCTCCCACACTTTTGTCCCTACAGTATGCTAAACCTTATGTACCAAGGGAAACGTAAACTGTCCTTGCCTCCCAACACCCCACAGACTCACACGTTTTGCACCTTGACGGCCTAGTTTTGGAACCCAATCGCCGCCACTGTCTTAATTGATCAGAGGGACATACAGGGTGTCCGGCTTAGACCTTTAACATTACAAAAGAGCATAATTTTGCAGAGAAACCCAATTTTATTACCAAAATTTACATTTTGGTAGAAAAACTCGTGCATTTTTTTGTCCCAGCACCAGCACTTCACACAATCCCGATATGAGCCCCCCTGTGGCACGGCAGATGTCGAACCGATATTCCAATTCCGTCCAGGTATTCACTAGCAATTGAGGGGTCACATTGATAATCGCCTGACGAATTCTGTTACGCGGATCTTCCAAGTTCTCGACGGGCATACTGCAGACTTGGTCCTTGATGAACCCCTAAAAGAAAAGGTCTAGGGGGAAAAGATCCGGCGAGCGCGGAGGCTAAGTAAGTGGTTTAGAACCTCTTCCTATCCATCTTCTAGGAAAATTCTCATCGAGAAATTCTCGTACAATGATAGCAAAATGTGAGGGGGCTCCGTCTTGTTTGAAAATGGTTTCTGGAGGCATTTGAGGCACAGCGTAATGCTGAAGCATGTCTAAATAATTCGTTCCTCTCACTGTTTCTTTAGCAAATAAGAACGGGCCTATTATCTTCTCTTTCATTAAACCACACCACACATTAACTTTTGGCGAGTCTCTCATAATTTCACGAAACTCATGAGGATTGTCACTTCTCCAAATACGGCAATTTTGCTTGTTAACTTTGCCACACGTGTGGAATGCAGCACACCTTGTCCAGAAAAGCATTGTTGTTGTTAACATTTTGCCCGAAAACGTCTGTCTTTAGGCTTATCATCAGGATAAATTCCTTGATGTAACTGGATCTTGTACGCCCGTAGACGTAAAATTTTGTGCACAACGTCATGGATAGTACACCGAGGAATGTTGAGCTCTAAACTTGCACGTCTTATTGATTTTCTTGGACTTCTTGTGAATGCAGTGCGAATCACTTCAATGTTTTCCTCTGATACCTTCCGCTTCGCGTACTTCACGCCCACTGACACAACAAATCTAGTTTCTCTTAGTTGTTTATTCCACTTAGCAATAGTCAAATAGGAAGGAACATTGTCGTGACGTTGAAGATTGAATTCACGCCGAAAAGCACGTTGAACAAGCTTCACAGATTTTTGTTTTCTGCCAGTGAAAGAACGCAGAACACTTTCTGCTGAACCGTCAACTCCGCCATCTTGGAATTTATGAGTTACACGCGCATGCGCGTCACGTGAACTCGAAGTGCTGGTGATTCTCGCAAATGGCCACAATTGCCAGTCCTTTACAAACAATAAGTTTCATTTGAAATTGTATGTAGATAAAGTTATACTGTTTTGTAATGTTAAAGGTCTAAGCCGGACACCCTGTATAATGAAAGTAATGTTCTATATAACAGCTTACAATATCGCACAATTATGTTTTGATTTCCGTGTGTGTACGAACACAGACACTCACATTCATATCGAACTGAGTGTTGGATATGTTAACATACTGTAACTCCACAAAACATTCTACAATGTTGAGACCTTTATCACCTTGTAAAATCTATACTCGGTGCCGTATCCGTTCATAACAATGGATACTAGCAAAGCTGTCGCTTAACTCTTTTAGACAGTGTACTGTAATGGATACGCTGTACTAACTTTCAAAAATATGTACATTTTAGATGTATTGATATAAAACAACTATCCAAAGTGAATGCCAACTTTTCACTTTGTAACGATTGATAAATTTTGGTAAATTTCTTTATTATTCAAATTACTTTTCGATAGCCCTCGTATAAATTCTTTTGTAGTCTAATCCTTTTGAATGTATATTTTATCCTTGTTAAAATTTGTAACGCAGTTTCTGCCAAGCGAAAAAGAACGCAAAGCAAGTTGAAGCTTGCATTCTTTTTCTTTCTTAACAACAATGGGTTCTTTTTCGTTCGGTGCTGCGCGTTCTGTAAGTAAATTTTGCTGCGTTGTGTTTCTCGATATGCCTTTTTAGAAGGGGTAATTGTTAAGCTAAAAATAACTTTGAGTATGTACAAATCTTTTGTTCAGGGAATAGAATTGCGCAATCCCGCAAGTATAAATACCAGCCGTTTCGCTGGCAAAATCATCAGTTGATCAGTATATTCCGAAATCTTTAGGTGATTAAATCGCTTGTCGAGGTCCAGGGCTGGGAGAATACGGGCTTTGTGTGGGGAGTGGCTGGTCAGCTCTCCCTTCCACAATGTCCGAGGTTTTCCGTAAGCCACCTTTCAGGATTTGTGCTGGTCAGCATGATCCTTAAAGGGGATTTTGGCAGGCTTATAAATAATTAATTCATATATACATATTTAATCTTAATAATTTAAACTTTGAAATTATTCATAAATTTTAAATCCTGTCGAAGTTGGCACTGGTCAGTGTGGCTCCGATGTAAATTCAAATTAAAGATATACATCCTTCTCGTCAAGTTAATTTTTATTCTAAATCATTCTGAATTCTCCTGGTCAGAAGGTTCAATTAAATAAATTTGATTCTTTTTTTAGTTTAATCCGAGAGCATACCTCTGGTCAGAGGGTGTCTTTTAAATCTGATAGCGTATGTAGTTTACTTGTCCGTTTTAAAGTCTGAGTATCCGGAACGTTAAGGAAAGTTTATTGGTTTATCTTATTTAAGTTTATATTAGATGTAATTTTGAAACAGTTATAATAGGTGACCGGTCGAGTATATGTTTTTATAGAAATTCATTTAATGTAAAAGTCTATTGTTTTGCTTTTGCAATGTGAGTAGCCAAAAAGGGTAGACATAGAGTCCCCTATTATGTTAAGGAATTCCACGTGGACATTTGTAATTTGTGGGCGAGATATGGCTTTGATATTGGGTAGAGAAAGGCTCCCCTTATATTTTGTTATGAATGTTTTTGGAGGTTGGCCCTGAAGATGGTAGTTTACCTCATGAGTTCTAGAGAACATAATGTAGATGTGAAAATATGACAAAAGCACGAATAGAAATTTACCGAAAGATGTTATGCAAATTTTTCTTTTGTTTTGGTTAATAGAAATTTTGTCGACCATTACTGAATAATTAGTCACCGTTAATTGAAACCAAGTTAAAGTTGTGTTAGTTCTATGATGGGATATGGACATGTTATATAAGAGAGTGCTCTATGGGTTTTATGTTTACTCTATAGCAAGTTTCAGTCTATGTTACGGAAGTCGTTATTGATCTAAATTTTATCTTGGCATTGTTGTAGTTCTCCTTTTGGTCAGAAGTTTGTATATTTCTCTTTTAACTTAACTATGTTTGGATTTGTAAATAAATTTGTAATCGTTAATAGGTATTTCCTTATAGTAAATTTGTTTCATAAGTACAAATTAACTGGCCTCCTTTTGGTTTGATGAGGTGTCCCGCCGGCACTGGTCAGTGAGGCGGAGGCTTTATCAATCCATAAGGTGTCAGTTTCGATTATGCTGATTTCGCTCGCGACTCGCATGCGTATCCTCACTGGTCAGTGGGATGCGGGTGCGATCACGATGGAAGTTTAAGCGTAAGGAAGGTTACCTACTTTAGAGTTAAGGTTCTTGGTTAAGTAAACATATTTTTTTTTATTATTATTATTATTTAAAAGCAGACCCTTACCCGAACTTTGGGATGCGGGCTCTCATGCCCCGCAGGAACTGAGCGTAGTCGTGGCATATATATATTTTATAACAGAAAGATAATTGGTAGGCAGCGACGCCCGGTCTTGGTTTTTCGAGGGGACCGAGCCGGTGTGTCGTGTGCCTTGGCAACGGGCTGACGGCCTACATTGTTGCAACTTATATGACGAAGTGACGAACTACACAGTTTGACTAACCAATTAGAAAAATGTGTAGCTGCAAGCCCAATAAAATTTATTGATGAAGGTGATCAGAACAAATAAAGAAACTATTATATTAACATATCTCAAGAATTTGAGCAAGTCTAATATACGCTCTTTAAGAAAAAGTATTTTAAAATAAGGGAAGTTATTTAGAAAATGTTTTAGCTACTTATTATACCTCTAACATTCTGTAATAATGTAATAATATTTGTATTTGTTCCGGAGGTGCATTCAGTGTGCCAAGCTTTATGATTAAATTGCAAGTAGTTTCTGATTAATCTGTGTGTATTGATCGGTTTCGAATGTTCACTAGAAAAGTCCTATGGAAGACCAAAGCAAGAATATTAGGTTAATATTTCACTTCAGGAAATTTCCTATTTATAGCCGGAATAGTTTCTTAGATATCGCAACGTAACTTGTAGTGCATTCAACTGGCATTTCCTAAGTCCTAAAATACGCGAAACATCACTGCACATTTAACAGTTCCTGACATATCACATTCATTGTTTTTGACCGCTCCAGTCGGACTCGTATAATGTAGACATTTTAGATCTATCACTTTCCTCTGTCTTTGAGTTGGAACAATTCCTGTGATACTGATAAACAGCACGATGAACAGATATGAGAGGCACATAGAAGTACTTCTTCTTTACATATTCCCTAATTAGTACTCAAATAATCAATTATAAACTATTTGCAGTATTGCAAACTAATTATATTGCTGGTATATTGATATGTTTTCATATTAAATTTTTATTGATGTATTGAAATATTTATATCAGAAATATAAAATGATTTGTGTTGTTTAATTTTAATATTACGATATTGTTTATGTTTAAGTTTGTAACATTAAATGTATTGATTTTTATTAAATTCTACAATCTATTATTTTGTGAAATTACAATCTATTTCTTGCTAACGTTCAATTATACTGTAAATGGCTAGTTAATTGCACACACACACACACACACCCACACACACACACACAGACACATATTTATAATTGTAATCGTTTATTTATATGTAAAAACAATATCAAATCAACTAAGGTTTTATCCTTTGTACTGGGTATGTTATACGTTGTACACAATTAATGAACAGATGGTTCAAAATTAATGTTTGAATGCAGCAAAGAGTCTTTTGTCCTCAGAACTGTGAGGAATGTTTAACTGTAATATTAGGGATTCATGTTACGTACATATGTTCATTGCTTGAGGCAGTAGGATATATAACGCGACGCGAGATACAGGGTTGGAATGTTGGGCGGGAATTTTTCCATCGGTTTCTCCGTTATACTTCCACCAAACTCCTAAGAGTGCTCATGGTATGATGCAAGGTATTAGTTCAGCATTTTGGGTAGATATTAGATTTTATATTTTCATTATTTTATTTAAATTATTTTGCTGCTGGAAATTTTCCATAAATTTATTTCAAAATTAAGAGTCAAACTTACGAATAAAAACTCCTACAGTTATGAAAGAAAACGAACTTCATCTTTCAAAGTCCTTGAGAAATCAAGATTAATAAACTCCGTCTTTCTTAGAAGAGATATTTCATTTGAGAAGCTCCTATCATTTCATTTAGATAGCATAAACTGAGAATTATTCTCTGTGATATTCCGCCACTCTGAACGATAACAGAACGTCGTCCCAGATGTCACAAAATTGAGACAAAATAAGTTGTTACTGTAATTACAAAGGAGGAAATTCTCATGGGGGAATAATTCGCTGAAGGAAGAGATAAACTACGCAACGATCCTAAGGCTTCAAGGAGAAAATCTGAAGAGACAATGTTTTCTGCGTTTGAATTGAATTAGTAAGATTTGAAAATCATACTCATTAGAGCCGCCCCAAGGAAGAGATGAATAAGATGAATGTGACAATCTGCACACTACTTATTTCGATTACTTCGTTTCGCGTCTCCTTATCTCCAGTTTCTACGTTATTATTCAGGTGGTACTAATTTCTCTTCTAATGCACGCACCGATGACATTTACTTCAGAAATTCCAGCCTTCATTACATTTTATGCAAAATGTTGTGAATCAGCTTTGTTGGTCGACTCAAATTCAGCGCTCGTTCTCCATTGATTGTGTTTCGTTTTCTCCTAGGTCGTTTTCAAATTGCGATATGAAAGTTTATCGTGTCATTCCAAAATACGAAATATTTCCCCTCGTTCAAAAATAGTTTAGTTTTCCCGTCACAAGTTAATCTAATCATTATTCACCCTCAGGTTTTCAATTTGCCTAGGAAGTAGAAAAGCACGTTTAAAAAAATATATATAAATAGGAAGTTTTGAAAATATTTTTTCTAACTACATATTTAGATAATATACGTCCACAAAAACATCCGGTGATTAAAAACACATGTAGAATAGCTCTGGGTACTGATATTTATATAAAATTGGTGCCTTTTGAAGCAGAAATTGAAAAATGTTAATACCTAACTACCTACCTCAGTGGCACTCAATGTGAGCTCCTTCGTGTCACGCTGCACACATCAAGGCGATATTCCCTCTCATGCCGCACGCGTTCGAATGTATCTACAGTGACGGTCCCGTTGGCGGCAATGATACGACGTTTCAGATATTCCAGATCTTGTGGCAGTGGAGGTACTTAGCTATACAAGATCTTTTATGTGACCCCATAAGAAGAAGCCACAGACAGTCAAGTCAGGAGATCTCGGTGGGCACTTGCAGAACACAGCATCTTTGTTTCCGGAGCGCTCAATCCACCTTACTTCAAATTTCTCATTTAGAAATTCCGAACATCGAGATGCCAGTGATGGAAAATAAATTAATTTTCTTCTTCTTCTAATTGTGGGAAAAGCATATCAAGGCAATTAATACCGTTGATAGTTTCCTCGTGAAAGAAAAATAGCCCATACACTTTCAGTTTCGATATGGCACAGAACGCATTTACCTTAGGGGAGTCACGTTCAACTACCAAAACAAAATGTGGATTATGGGTCCCAAAAATCCTAACATTGTGTTTGTTTACTTTCCCATTGACGTGAAACGTTGCTTCGTCACTGAAAATGGATTTCGCTGACAGGTCCTCATTATTCTCCATATGTGTTATAAATGTTCACAGAAAGCAAGTCGTTTTTCACTGTCATCTGGTCTTAATTTTTGCAGTAACTGCAGTTTGTAGGGACGAAACTTCAAACGAGTGCGTAGGATTTTGGACACGGAGGATTTACGGATGTTTAACAGCAGGCTAGCTCTACGCACATACTTCATAAGACTAAGTACAAATGTCTCTCGTACCTGTTCCACAATTTCCACATTGCCTATCCTATGATCAGATATGCATCCTCGCTCTACAAAATCTCTGTACCATCTCAGAATCGTCTTGTCAGTAGGTGCCGCATGTCTGAAGGTCCGTCGGAAGGCACGCTGAACTGTCACTACACTCCGTATGTTATGGTATTCCAGGACACACCTACTACGTTCCTGTGGGTTCTCCATGAATATCTAAACGCTACAGAATTCACACTCAACTGAAATGCAAACCTAAACATCCAGTAAACATCAACAGTAATACAATTTGCTTCTAACAACAATGACATTTACAATAACAAATTAACAATCGAATTTTTTTTCCGTCCTTTCATTCTTTTATTGTTATGTCATCTATTGTTGTAGTTCACGCCGACAATTACACACCCGATAAAATTCTTTGAGTTGTTCTTTCTAATGGTATCGGTATATATTTCTTAATATATAAATAATTAAAATTTTGTGGTCATTTATAATCACGGAATGTTTTTGTGGACACGATGTATAATATAATAATACAAGAGTAATTCAGTAGTATCGTCAAAATGTAATTGAACATTATGTTTTCGACATTTAGCTATCTACAAATACAAAGAGTTTACTTTTTTTTAAAAAAAAATCTTTAACAATGTTAATAGTTCAAAAATCGTGCATCAATTAACTATTAACTTGAATTTTGATGGCGATTCCTTTGATGAAATTGTAGTTTGATCCATATCCGTTGACAACCTATATTTCCAGTGAAATAAATAAAGAGAATTGCCAATGTTCACAGGGAAGTGTTATTTTTACTATAGTAATCATACATAAAGGTTTAGTGATACATTTAGGCATTTTTCTATAATGTTTTGTTTTCTCCTCGGTGGTTTTCAAACAGTAATATGAATAGTTATTGTAGCATTACAAAACACGATATATTTCCTCTGCTGTAAAAAGTGTTTCAACATTTTAACTAACTAAGCACGTCATAAGTGGACTTTCCTCTTACATGGCCAGTAAAGTGATATGTAAATACATGTAAAGTTCATGGATCATGGACATTTCTTTGTAGGTGAAAGTGTTCATACATAAAAAGAGAAACTACAGGATTCACAAACACCACTTCTATGATGGAAAGAGCAAACCAAACTCTAGTGGGAGACTGTATTGGTGTAGAGCGAGGAACAGCGTTCCGTTAGTTTCAACCACCCGCAAGATGAAGAATTTTTGATATTTTGATATGAAGAAAATATAACTGATGTTCTGTGTGTTAACTTTACCAGTCATACCTATAGAAGTTATTCTAGTCACTGTAAGGAAGTTTCGATCCAAATGAAGGAACATGCTACAATTGTCCGGGACACCATTCCCAGAAGTCATTTTGACGATTATGATAATATTCACATAAGATCCTTTGAACATTTTCCCAATCGACATGAGCCACAGGTAAAGGACTTTGATTGAATGATCGATAGATTGAATTGGTTTATTTTACTTCGCTTTCTAACACTTTTGGCTAATGGCGAAGATGAGGATGAGTGATGATATCATGAAAATGTTGTTTGGACAAAAAACGCTAAACGTCCCGATTAGCCTATCTGTGCTTAAAGTGGACTTAAAAAGAAACTCAACAACAACCTCTATATGTGGCAGTTATCGGGAGACCATACTGTGATCTAGCTGGTTGGATTGCAGTCTCACTGGTTACTTTCAATCCACCATAATATTTCACATGTTGAAAATTGGTTTTAAAAGATACATCATTGCATTCGTGTTCATACGAACGTAAATATCGAACAGAGGTATACGTAATATTATTGCTTTCAATTTATGTACAAAAATGCAAGGAAAAAGTATCAAATAATAATTTGGTCCATGAAAGCTTCCACAGTGTGTGCAATAACAATGTGTGATCCAATGGTCGTTGGGTGATAGGGGTGGAAAAGTGGTTTAGAAATAAGATTATTGTCGATTGAAACGTCCTACATATCCACCTGGTACATATGTATTTGTATGTGTGTGTGTGTTTGTTGGTATAATGTTTGAAAGAAGTCATATAAACATCCACACTAATATTGAAAACAACCAGTTCTATGTTCGGATAGGTCAAACAAAACTGAGACGGCAGTAAAAAATTCGATTCGGAAAATTAAAATATGACCACATTGAAAATTGAACTTTGACCTTACTGATTACATGGAATTAGTGTTAACAAAAACAGTATCGAGAAAGCCAAAAAACATAATAACGTAACAATCCCTAAGATTGTATGTTTATTTTATTAAGTCTCTCTGAACGCTTCATGTTGACCAGGGCATTCACTTGTTTTTCTCAGCTGTCTCAAGCCTCTTAGGCATGTTTACAATGCATTATGTTGTGCCATGCAAACCTCCTGAGCATTCAGGAACAGGTAATACTTCTGGTTATGGTGTCAGCGGTTTGCATGGTAGCAATTATGATAAACACACGATTCGGCGATTCGGCATCGAGGAAGAGCTCGATGGCCAGGGAATATAGAGGTGAGACAAGCTGGGAGGTGACTGACTTTGGAGATTGAGTGGAGAGAGAGAAGGTGGTCAGCAAGTCAGTAGGTGAGGAGTAGAACAACGCTCTGGTCGACAAATAGGAGAGAAGCTTACAGAGGACTTCGCTATTTTCATTCAGCTAAAGACTTCAGATAGACAGGTAATTATCCTACACCCAGCCATGATACAGGTTCAACGGTTCACAAAATCCAGCGAGTGACCATTGTCTTTTCAGTAGTTTAATTCCTTTGTGTAATTTGTACCTTTCGCATGCCAAGCGATAACTCGTCATGTTAATGACGAGTGGTCTCATCAAGAGGATGAATGATGAGTAGTTTACATCACCCCATCAATCAACTGGTTCAGATCCCTTCATTCTATAGAATGACACGTGGTCGAGGTGCTGGGATTTTCATTTATTTCTTCATGAACTAAATGAAAATTGAAAAATTAGTTTTTGTAACCAGTTTAGAATTATTTCCCACCCCAAAATTTTGCTCATTTATTTAGTCTTTTTAGTATGTCCTTGCCAAAATTAATTTTGAAAATACATAGGGCTTAAAGCTTTTTGCATTTATGGGGGGAGAAGAATTTACTTGTGCCATGATAGATGTCGAGCTTTCACCTTGCTGATGAACTCGACGAAACATTAGATCAATTATTAGATATAGCACGAGGGACTACAAGTTTTAATTTAGATGTAAGCGGCCCAGCTGCAAGTTCCACCCCCAAGTTTAAACGTAGCCCAATCTTAACTAGACGCCTTCAGCGACAATTATTGGAAAAACAGAAATGTGAACCACAATTAGAGCAACAAGATCAGGATATTAGAGATTTAGACCAAACACAATTCGCAACGATGGCTCAGTCGCAGTTTGGTCCCCCAACTATTTTAGAGGGTATCCCATTTCAGGGGATAGCCGGGGAGAATGTATCAAAATTCTTAGATAAAGTGGATAGCCTTGCCATATTAAATGGATGGAACAATGCCCTTAAGCAGGAATTATTTCCAGCCCTTCTGGCCGGACCAGCGTTACGATGGTACCAGACCTGGAAAGATGGTACAGAAAATCAAGAAGTTTCTTACGAGGAGATACGGCAAAAATTTAAAGACGAATTTACAGGGTCCTTGGATCAACTCCAGATCGAGGAACAAATTCGATGTAGATTACACAAGGAAACTGAGCCAGTTACGAATTATGTTCGGGACAAACAATTACTTCTACTCAAGGCAGACCCCAAAATGAGTATTCAACAACAGATCAAACAGATCATATTAGGATTACAGGTGGATTATATGAAAGATATCCACCATAAAGAGTATGAGTCCGTGCATGGGTTACTTAAGGATTTAAAATCCTTTGAAAAACTTCAGTTCTTGATGAGGCAGCGCAAGCTGAAAGAACTGAGGTACGAAGATCAAAGGGATAGTTTATTCTCTCCTTTGCATAATACACCAACTTTTCCGCAACAGCAGCAGATTTTACTGCAGAGTAACAATCTGGCTGCTTCTGAGTCTGCGCAATCGCGACCCACTTCAGACATTGAGGCAAAATTTAAAGCCTTACAAAAGGAGGTTGAGCAATTAAAATTATCTAATAATCCTCACAATACCAAAGCTCAAGTCCAGGCTCAGGAAACTGGTCTGGAAGCGAGATTAGCCAGTCTCACTTTGAGATAGGATAGCATGGAGGATCAAAAACAGAACCCTGGCACCGACTCATCTACTCCAAAACAATATAGAGAACCTTATTATAGGGATAATTATCAGTCAGGTAATAATTATAAAGGCTCCTATCGGGGTAATAATAATAGACGACAATACAATAGGGGGTACAGGAATGGACGTAATAATAATGGTAACAACTCAGATCGCAATAGGCGATATGGTAATACCCAACAATGGCGAGGACGTGGAAACTTCCGCGGACAGAACTCGCGGGGTTCCTCGTCTTCAGCAGGGCGAGACCAGGAAAACAGGGAAGAGCAACGGGGGAGACCACGCTGCTCTATTTGTAATTACCCTAATCACACAGCAGCCACTTGTTTTCAGAACACGGAGGCTTTAAACGAACAGTGACTGCCCATAGAAGAGACGTATGCGCAGATTTCGTTGGCAAACAGATATCAGTCTCTACTTTCCCCTATGAGGAATTAATTTATATTAACGCAGTGTTAGGGGGACAACGTCAGAGGTTTCTCGTGGATTCCGGAAGCCAAGTATCAGTTACCAGTGATCGAGGCATTCCTTCAACCGCCAAACATTTCAAAATTCATACGGCCATAAGGGGAGTAGCAAAAGAACAAATTGAAATTAAAGAGATTGTCTTGTTAACATTTGCAATAAACGGCCGTAATTTTACCCATCCTTTTCGGATGATTCCAAATTTTGAACATGGGACAATCCTAGGAAATGATTTTTTAAGAGCTCATAAGGCAAATTTGGATTTTGATCAAAATCGACTCACATTGAGGAGATTTGGTACTCCTCCGCGGAACCAGTTAAGGACGGAACACAGAAAAACCTTTGACGTTTCCATAAAAGTTGCTAGTCTGATCAGGGATTTATATGTGCCGGAATTTGTAACTTCCAGACAAATTAGAATCAAACCTAGATCTCATTTGTGTATTCCTGTCAAATTGACAAATTCTAGTAATCAAAATTTAACTTATTTGGAACCAGATTTACAGTTTCAAATGGACACAGGCTTAATGGTGCCTCGAGCCATTGTAAATCCGGAGTCATTTTTAATTTGGATTACTAATCCAAATTCTTACAAAATCAAAATTAGTAAAGGGGCACGCTTAGGTACCGCAGAGGCATGGCAAAATCCAGTACCAGCTTCGCGTCATATTGCAGATGACGAAGGACCTAATGTTATGGTGACCAAGGAGACTGGCACCGTGAAAAAACCAGTGCACGACATTACTAAATTTGACATAAATCCAGCATTGGAACCCGATCAGAAGTTGCAACTTAGACAATAATTAGAGAAGTATGTAGATGTATTTTCTTGGTCTGAGCAAGACATTGGTTGTGCCACTAATTATACCCATCGTATAAAGTTAAAGGACGATTCGGAATTTCACGTCCCAGCCTACCCTATACCTGTACACCTGCGTAAGGAAATTAATCAGCAAATTGACAACTTGCTAGAAGCAGGGGTCATCAGTCCTACAACATCACCGTACAATTCACCAGTTTTTCTTGTTAATAAGAAATCAGGAGCTTATCGCATGGTGCAAGATTTTCGGTTGCTGAATGCCAGGTCCGTTTTCGACGCAGTTTCAATTGGAAACATTTCAGAGATATTGCACAATATGGCCGGTAAGAGCTACTACTGTAGTGCTGATTTGAAACAAGGATTTTTTCAAATTCCATTAGCGGAAGAATCGAAAAAATATACTGATTTTACTATACCAGCCAGGGGACAATTTGCGATGAATTTTACACCTATGGGACATGTGACTTCTCCTGCGGCAATGACCCGATGTGTTCAGCTCGCTACAGCGGAGATGAATGACAATAACTTTGCCTTTATATCGATGACATGTTTGTTTTCGCCAATACGTTTAAGGATAGGTTGGTGAATTTAGAGAAAATGTTTCAATGTTTACGATCTGCCGGATTGAAACTGGCTGTACTTAAATGTTCATTTGGATACTATGAGACAATTGCCTTGGGCCACAATGTGGGCAAATATGGCTATCGTATAAGCGATAGAATACTGTCATCGATTAAGAATTATAAGGTTCCCACCACCACGAAGAAGGTTAAAATGTTTTTAGGTCTTTGCAGCTACGTGAGGAAATATGTCAAGAATTTCTCTGATATTGCATCACCATTACAGGGTTTAATTCGTAAGGGCAAGAAATTTACATGGGGTCCTGAACAACAATCAGCATTTGAGAAATTAAAGGAAGCACTAATTACTGCACCTGTTTTGTTACCTTACGATCCAGCGAAGAACACCAAGGTTTTCACCGATGCTTCATCTCATGCGGTCAGTGGCGTATTAATGCAGCCCAATGCAGAAGGAGAGTACTTGCCATGTGCGTACTGCAGTAGAACGTTGACCGACACTGAAAAAAAGATTGAGTGTTATTGAGCAAGAATTAACAGCCATTTTATATGCTTTCAAATTATTTAGATTTTATCTTGTTGGGCGCCATTTTGATTTATACACGGACAACAAAGCTATTACGTACATTAGGACATCCCGTAATTTGAGCTCAAAGCTTCTTCGATGGAGTAACCTTTTGGAGGATTTTTCATTCACTCCTATCCATGTTAAAACTACGGAAAACATCGCCGATCCCCGCAGCAGAGAATGTGGAGAAATCGTAGAGGATGGCAACACTGAAGAGGACATTCCCGAACCCAGGACACTTACTTTATTTGTTGCAACCACAGATGTCGCGGAACATCAGAGACAGGATTCATTTTTTGGCCCAATTATTAAAGTTTTGGAGGACCCAGACAGGGACGATGGAACATTACCTCTATACATCCAGAGGCAGGTCTATCATCATGTGTTGGAAGATGGATTATTATATAGACAGCAGAAATTAGGAGCTACTACCAAGAAATTATTATGCATTAAAATGACGTTACGTGATTCTGTGATTGAGACACTCCACGCTTCACCCATAGGAGGTTCTCATCTTGGATTTACCAAATGTTACAACGTTGCATTACCACGAATTTATTTTCCAAATATGAAGTTATTTATTCAGAGGAAAATTAGGGAATGTATTACATGCCAGCAGAATAAACGCCGTCCAGGTCTACCAGCAGGAGAACTGTGCACTTTTCCCGCACAGAAGCCATTTCAGCGGATTTGCCTGGACTTTTCAGGTCCATATCCTCCTTCATCCAATCTTCGTCATCGATACATAATCGCTGCAACAGATTTTGGGACGCGCTATTTAATAGCCAAACCAGTTGCAGATTGCACGGCCAGTACAGCAGCAGAATTTGTGTACGAGGAAATAGTGTTACGCTACGGAACCCCGCAGGATATTTACACCGATCGCGGATCAGCATTTAAGTCTAAGCTTTTCCAGGAACTTGGCAATAAATTGGGAATAACAATCAAGTTTCCGCCAGTCGGCTTACACAACTCCATAGGTCTTTCTGAACGTAACCACGGGGTATTGCAGAGTATAATGAAGTGCTATGTTAATTCAAAACATACTGATTGGGTCCAATATTTACAGCCAAGTGTATTTAGTTATAATACTAGAAGGAATCAGAATTTGAGGTATAGCCCATTCTTTTTAGTACATGGATTCCAACCTACTTTGCCCTGGGAGCTTGCATTGCACACACCAAGATGTGAAAATGTGGATAATGATGTACGGTTCCGAGTATTGGAAAAAGCAAGAACCAATGCTACGGATAACCTGGCGAAGCGTCATGTTGAAGTGAAGAAATATTATGATCAGAAGAGGAAACAGATCAAGTTTCAACCAGGCGATAAAGTATTAATTTTTTGACAGCACCCAGAAAATTGGACTCCCCTTGAACTTGCTTTAAAGCAACTTAATCAATCAATTAGTAAGAGCATCTCATTTCAGGAATTAGTCCTAAACCCTTTGCCCATGTCTATATTAGTTTTTGTTATTTGTAATGTGTTATTAACCGCAACCCTAGGATATTATTTCTTTAAGCATCATCAGCTTGCGAAACAGATTCATTTAGAGCAGCGCAGTAATAATTAATAGGTTAAGGCAACACATTAATCATGGACATTAATATTTTAATTACGGTTGGATATTTTATTTAAATTTTCCTTATTTATTTGCAAAGAGTTATGGCAATTATTTTATTTATTTATTTAATTTATTTTATTTTGATGAGACAATTTAATTTGATTTTAAAGAAAAGGCAATGGAAATAAGTTGGTATTGGGTACGTGCATGAACATGAATTATACATTTCCTATCCTTCATTATTTCCTTTCTTTGTCATAATTTTCCCTTTATTTAACCTAACCTGTCTATACGGAGCACCATGGACAAGCAATGCCTACACCATCCATGGGCATTTTTCATGACGGACACCCACAGGCAGTCTACTATTACCAGGCAGAAAGACTTATTACCATTCTACGAGGGAGACATGCAGACATTTTTAAGTATTATTTCAAGGAAAGACTCGTCACCACCAATTTGACGGAGACATGCAGACATATCTACTTATTACTACACGGAGACTACCTTTTACAGGAAGGATGTAATCAACCATACATTTCCCAGTATAGCGGACTACACATTCTCAACAACACCTAGTGATGGAGCTAGATAAAATTTCCCTCCACACTGTTTGCAGTTCGAACAACAACTTTTCCCTATCTCCCAAGTTCTACGGGTAATTTACCACATTTTTACATTGCCCAATGCAGTCAATACGACAAGCAATCCAGAAAGAAGAAGATTAGAGAAAACATACATTCTACAAGCAGCAGTTTCGGTCACAAACAATAATTACAGAACTGTGCTACAGTGTTTCTACACATACACATGCGAGCTCCTATCATGTGTATCTATTTGGTCATTTAACATGCATTATGGGAAACAATACTTTTCCATAGCCCTTATATACATTTTCAGTTTTGTGCCATGCATGAGAACCAGTTTTATGTGCATTCAAGTTTACATTATACAACAAGGAAGCGACAAGCGCCAGTGGTGTCAATTGACCAGTGCTAGCATCAATTAGTGCATAATTTTTTTAAGATGAAATTTTGCACTTTGAATAAATAAACGGACATGCAAGCAATAAAAAACATAATTACAGCACTTTCGAACATTTTAGAAAGCATGCTTCAATGCCAATATTTTATGCATATGTTTGTCGCATGCAGTTATTATTGTTATATTTTTTTTTTCTCACCAACATGGAATATCGAAAGCGACACATTTGTTCGCAGAACATTTTTTGATATTTATAACTCGAGCACATAGTTTTGACACTTGCAAGATTATTAATTTTTGTGTGCAGTCATACAAAGGTATTCACCAAGCCATATATATGTATACAGTGTACAGTTTAACGTAGAAAAGAAAATTGAACGCTATAATTAAGTTTTTACCGGCGACAGTTTTCAGTGTAACTCACTATATGCATTGAATATTGTATAATAATACATTGGAATGTGCAACATAGAAGTGCAAGTTCATATATTCAACGATTTTAGGAGTGCACTGGCTACGTAGTTCGTAAAACATACTACACTTTGATATAATCAGGCTTTCACACAGAAAAAACAGTGAGATGTGACAATGTTTTACATGCCTACTTACGTTTACTTACTTGTGCACCTTTTTAAGGTTTTGTTATTTATTTGAAGAGTCTATATCGATTGGCAATATAAACAACATTGTGAATTCCGTTCTACCTTGCGAAGACGCTCTAGCCGTTTGCCTCGCGGGACGACACAGAGTAGAAACCGCTTGGCGAGGCATCACAGACTATTGACTAGGACCAGGCGGATGAGCAATTCTACATACTAAACATTACGTACGCACAAATGTGGTACATTAAGAGTTTTATCACTTAATGACACGAACTTTTGTGATTTCTAGTCTTATAATATTACATATTATTGTTTTTTACATCGTATAAACATACGAATTTGTTAGTATTAATGGTATTATTCATTATAAAGTTTAGGGAATGAAAATTTTCTTTCCTTCAGGATGCGGCAAACAAGAGAAAGTTATGTTCGGTGGTTTTATTTTGTATATTTGGTTTTTTTTCAGAAAATATATGGAATTGGCGAACCTGAGTCATGTCAAGCTTTGCGATTTGACTTTTAAATTTTCAAAGGAGAAAATTTTTCTCAGTCGGGGCGAACGTAACAATCCCTAAGATTGTATGTTTATTTTATTAAGTCTCTCTGAACGCTTCTTGTTGACCAGGGCATTCACTTGTTTTTCTCAGCTGTCTCAAGCCTCTTAGGCATGTTTACAATGCATTGTGTTGTGCCATTCAAACCTCCTGAGCATTCAGGAACAGGTAATACTTCTGGTTATGGTGTCAGCGGTTTGCATGGTAGCAATTATGATAAACACACGATTCGGCGATTCGGCATCGAGGAAGAGCTCGATGGCCAGGGAATATAGAGGTGAGACAAGCTGGGAGGTGACTGACTTTGGAGATTGAGTGGAGAGAGAGAAGGTGGTCAGCAAGTCAGTAGGTGAGGAGTAGAACAACGCTCTGGTCGACAAATAGGAGAGAAGCTTACAGAGGACTTCGCTATTTTCATTCAGCTAAAGACTTCAGATAGACAGGTAATTATCCTACACCCAGCCATGATACAGGTTCAACGGTTCACAAAATCCAGCGAGTGACCATTGTCTTTTCAGTAGTTTAATTCCTTTGTGTAATTTGTACCTTTCGCATGCCAAGCGATAACTCATCATGTTAATGACGAGTGGTCTCATCAAGAGGATGAATGATGAGTAGTTTACATCACCCCATCAATCAACTGGTTCAGATCCCTTCATTCTATAGAATGACACGATAATGAAGTGTGAAGTGTTGCCGATTTACCAAAGAGGATATTTCCTAGAGTCAAAGTACTGGTAAAGTAAGTGAGCATGTAACAGACTTTGTAAATTTAGGAAGCCATATTGCATAGTTCGAACACGAAATGCATGTTGAGAAAAAATTTAAAAAATATAATATATTAAACGGAATTTTGAAAATAAAGTTTGGAAACCAAAGGAGAAAATAAATTCAAATTGGATACCATAACATAGCATCAAAACCGTCTCTTATATACTGTAGCGAATATTTGACTCTTCGTTAACATGATGAAACTAAGAAAAATTGTTCATAAATGAGATTTGTCCTGTCTTTAAGTGGACTGACATTACCAAACAAAATTAAATGTGAATAAATCCAAAATAAATTGGAGGTCAAAGAAATGGTGGAGGAAATTTTAAAAAAACTGTTAAAGTGAAATCAAAATGTTCTGCGGATACCAGATAGCCGTTTGTCACGGAAAGTATTATTTTACAGGCCAAAATGAAAATGAAATTCAGGAAGACCATACCGCCAGTGAAATAATCAATATTTGTAGTTGCAGAAACGGACTTTGGTTACCCAAACCTGCAAGAAGAAGATGAAGAAGAAAACAAAGGATGGACATTTCAGATTTCGCAATATTTACAAATTATTTCAAATTAGAGAAATATATAAATAGGGAGAATGAAAATGTAATAGATATAAAGGTGGGAGTGTGATTGAGTACAGAGCACATTAACTCGGTATCTAGAAGAGTTTTCTGTGCATTGCATTCACTCTATTCGCTCAAAAACTTCCTCCCTGAACGCATAAAAATTAAACTGGTCCAGTCTCTAGTATTTCCTATTTTTGACTATTGCGACATTGCTTTCTTGGATGTCAATCACGAGCATGCTAAACGACTGCAGCGAATTCAAAATGCCTGCATTCGTTTCGTTTTCGATCTAAAATATTCAGAGCATTTGACATCGAACTTTGCGAAGGTCGGGTGGCTTAAATTAAGCGATAAACGTATTTTTCCTAAGTTTATTTTACTTTACAAAATCCTCCAAATATCTCTATAACCGATTTCAACACGTATATTTAGACAGCCCCCCCACCTTCTCCGATTTGCACCAAAATGGTGCCAAACGTTAGTGCATCGTTTGAGAACGAATGTGCACGCAAAAATTTCGTTTGTGCACAAACGGAAAACACCAAAATTAGCAAGTCAATTTGGGGGGGCTGTCTAAATGCCAGCCCCCCACCGTCTCTGATTTTCACTAAAACGGTGCCAAACGTTAGTGCATCGTTTGTGCACGAATGTGCACGCAAAAATTTCGTTTGTGCACAAGGGGAAATCCGAGATATTAACACCTTAACTTTTGGGGTCAGCCCCCCCACCTCCTCCGATTTTCACCAAAATGGTGCCAAACGTTAGTGCATCGTTTGTGCACGAATGTGCACGCAAAAATTTCGTTTGTGCACAAGGGGAAATCCGAGATATTAACACCTTAACTTTTGGGGTCAGCCCCCCCACCTTCACCGATTTGCACCAAAATGGTGCCAAACGTTAGTGCATCGTTTGTGCACGAATGTGCACGCAAAAATTTCGTTTGTGCACAAGGGGAAATCCGAGATATTAACACCTTAACTTTTGGGGTCAGCCCCCCACCTCCTCCGATTTTCACCAAAATGGTGCCGAACGTTATTGCATCGTTTGTGCACGAATGTGCACGCAAAAATTTCGTTTGTGCACAAGGGGAAATCCGAGATATTAACACCTTAACTTTTGGGGTCAGCCCCCCCACCTTCACCGATTTGCACCAAAATGGTGCCAAACGTTAGTGCATCGTTTGTGCACGAATGTGCACGCAAAAATTTCGTTTGTGCACAAACGGAAAACACCAAAATTAGCAAGTCAATTTGGGGGGGGGGCTGTCTAAATGCCAGCCCCCCCCCCCCACCTTCTCCGATTTTCACCAAAATGGTGCCAAACGTCAGTGCATCGTTTGTGCACGAATGTGCACGCAAGAATTTCGTTTGTGCACAAGGGGAAATCCGAGATATTAACACCTTAACTTTTGGGGTCAGCCCCCCCACCTTCTCCGATTTTCACTAAAATGGTGCCAAACGTTAGTGCATCGTTTGTGCACGAATGTGCACGCAAAAATTTCGTTTGTGCACAAGGGGAAATCCGAGATATTAACACCTTAACTTTTGGGGTCAGCCCCCCACCTTCTCCGATTTTCACTAAAATGGTGCCAAACGTTAGTGCATCGTTTGTGCACGAATGTGCACGCAAAAATTTCGTTTGTGCACAACGGGAAACCCGAGATATCAACTCCTTAACTTTTGGGGTCAGCCCCCCACCTTCTCCGATTTTCACAAAAATGGTGCCAAACGTTAGTGCATCGTTTGTGCACGAATGTGCACGCAAAAATTTCGTTTGTGCACAAGGGGAAACCCGAGATATCAACTCCTTAACTTTTGGGGTCAGCCCCCCCACCTTCTCCGATTTTCACCAAAATGGTGCCAAAAGCTATTGCATCGTTTGTGACTTTGCGTACATCTATTCTATCTCATGTGTGCGATATGGAATACATGTGCAATGGGATTCATATGTATTACCGTGAAAATTGTCCATCACCATTTTGGTGCAATTTATTCGAGGCAATAAGAGCTTCGAGAAGTTTTAAAATAAGTCCAAACAAACTGTTGACAACTTTTGCACGAGCACACACAATAATTCATTGCTTAAAATCACATAAGATATAAGATAAAAATTAATGAAGGTGGTTATGGACAATTTGCACGGTTATATTCTTGGTACACTGTACCACGATATCTTTTCTCTTACGCCGGGCCCAGTGTTGGAGTGGTTAGAACATGGATAGACTACAGGGGTCTACGGTTCGAATCCTGGCTTGGGCATGGGCTTTTGGGAGTGTCCATTTATCAGTTTCATCATATCATCACTCATCCCCTTCTATTAGCCGAAAGTGTCTTAAGAGAGAAGTAAAATACACTAAATCATTTTTTCCTTTACGGAAACAAATTGAAAAATCAATTTCAATAATGACGTCTATCCATGTGTACACCTACATATCCATACTTCCAGCAAGTAATACATTTTCCTGCTTGATTGAACCTGTACTCATATCAGTTAGCATGCTAGATCACTCTAGATGAAACTCATAATCCTAGAATTCTTCTACTTGTTTAGTAGCATAAATATTGGATCTACTCAAAGGTATATGCGTATGCTGTTATAAAAAAAAATATATCAAATCTAGTGTGATATATTGACATTACTTAGTTTGCAAACTGCAAGTATAATATGAAAGAATTTTATAATGATGATGACTGGAAGAATGATATGAAAGATTTCTTAATGAGATACACTAACAAAAAACGAAAAATTAACTGCATCAATGTAATAAATTTTATTCGTCTTTAACAACAATAATAAATGTTCAATTAACTTAAAATTGTAATATTGAATTGTATTTTATACATAATATGTGCCTATGTTTCAATTAGCACATTTTCCTCAACTACTTGATTCATATTTTTATATACCAGATTTAATTTGTAAATACAATACACTTATAATTTACATTAAAACTTTTTATTGATTACTATTTCTGAAGAATTTAATTCAAAATAAAAAAAAAATTATATGCATCAAGAAAATGAAAATAAGCAAGTTTCTATCCTTGTTTCTCTATCTTCAGATTATATGCTATAAACAAGAACTTGGCAATTCACAGCTGTTGATCTCTTGAAGTAAGTCTTCTCCTGGCGTAATCATCATATAACTAAACAGCTATTCTAAGGAGAGAATTCAGTATGATCCATAGTGACCAACACATTGATAATTATTCTGAGTAGTAGTATGCCTTTCTATACATATACTTGGCTTACACACACACACACACACACACACATATATATATATATATATACATATATATATATAAATATATCTTTGTATCAACTCGCAGGTAGGAGCCCTTGTTGTTCTTCAAAATAATATTAAATCTAGTGTGTTACATGGACTGACTCGAAGAATTACACTGGGCAACAAAAAAAAATATTTGGAAAATCGTCTAGGGTTTTTCAGCTGAATTAGACTAATTTTAATGCCCTGAGTCCGAAAATGACCTTGGTTTTGCTCAATCAGGTCAGGATTTTTTTCTACAGAAATTTCAAAAAAATCTGTTTTTCGTAAGAAAATCTAATTTCTGCTGATAAACCCCTGACAATTTTTTCCGTTTCCCTCAAGAAATAAAAGTCAACGTATCCAAATTAATTCATTATTTATTTACTACATTAAATTTGATAAGCATAATCATAATATAATAAGAATGAGCGTTACATGACACAAAAGTTCAGAGTTCAAGGCAGATATCGGCGTTTCTTCGATTTCCGTGTGTGAGCATCTGCTGGGTTTTCTCTCTTCAGCGACCAGCAGTAGTCCGCCAGCATGACTGCGTCCCACCTCCCCTGGTACCTCTCCTCCATTTGGCGCATGTCCTGATGGAACCTTTCTCCCTGCTCGTCGCTCATCGCCCCAAGGTTTTCAGGAAACTTGTCCATGTGTGAGAACAGGAAGTGCATCTTTATACTCATCAAACACCCGAGTTTTTGGAAGGCCTCTATCATGCTGCTGATGAGTGTGGCGTGGTTTGGTGCCTTCGTGTTCCCCAGGAAGTTGTTCACCACCTGCACAAACGATTTCCAGGCGGCGCACTCAAGCGTGTTCATGGAGTTTTGGAACTCAGTGTCCTGTATGAGCTGCCGTATCTGTGGGCCATCAAAAATGCCGGCCTTGAGCTTCTCAATGGTCAGTCGAGGAAATGCTCGGCACATGTAGTTGAAGCACCTTCCATCCTTGTCCAGAGCGCGCGTGAACTGTTTCATTAACCCAAGCTTCATGTGTAGCGGTGGGATCAATATCTTCTCCCGGTCAACAAGAGGTTCGTTTATGATGTTTCTCGCCCCAGGTACTAACTGCTCTCGCGCCGGCCACTCTTTCTTTACATAGTGCTGGACTCTGTCTCGACTGTCCCACATACATATAAAGCATGGGTACTTCGTGAACCCGGACTGCTGACCTAGTAGAAAGTTCACCATCTTGAAGTCGACGCAGATCATCCATTGGTGCTGCTTATATTGGATTTTGTCAAGCACATACTTCACTCCTTCATATTTCTCTTTGAGAGTTGTGGAGTGCGCAAGAGGGATTGAGGCGAACTGGTTCCCGTTGTGGAGGAGCACACACTTCAAAGAGCGCTTGCAGCTGTCAATGAAGAGTCGCCAATCTGTCGGATCGTATGTAGGAGTGCCGAGTTTATGAAGAAGACCGGCGACATCTCGGCAGTACACGAGGTCTTCCTCCTGGCAGAAGTAGCCCATGTACTCCTCATGCCTTCTACGGAAGAAAGTGATACGCGCGTCCAAGTAAATTTTTCTCTTTGAGTCTGGAGGCCAACAGCTCGGAGGAAGTCTTCGACAAGCTGAGATCCCGAACCAGATCATTCAGCTCACATTGTGAAAAGGGCTGCGGACCATCTTGTGTTTCATACTCCTGTTCTGTATATCCTACGTCGTCTGAAGTGGTGGCCTCGTCGTCGGTGTGAGGAAGCTGTGGGAACGCTGGTACAGGTATTTCTTCGCAGTGAGCAACTGGACGGCGGGCAGATGGAAGTTCGGGGTACTGGAGGATGTGCCGATTCTTCCGGTTGATGCCAGTAGTATTGATGGCGCAGAAGTAACAATCCGATGCATGGTCAAGCGGCTCCCTCCAAACCATCGGAATCCCAAACTTCAGTGAAGTTTTGGCGCCCTTAGTCCACCGCCTGAGGTATTCCACGCACGTCTTGCACACCGCGTGCGGTGCCCAGGACTTATCTTGGTCACCTAGCTTGACTTTAAAGTACGCCTGGTATGCGTGCTTCACGAATCTTGTGATGTTCTTCCTGTCCGCTGACAGCGTGTATTCTCCGCAGATGTAGCAGAAAACGTCAGGATTATTCCTGCATGAACGTCGCGCCGAAGCCATCTGAAAGTAATAAATAATATTATATTATAATATTATAATATATCTATATAAATTAAGTGGTGTGAAAGTAATTACAAAATATTATATTATAATATTATAAAATATATATATATAAATTAAGTGGTGTGAAAGTAATTAAAAAATATTATATTATAATATTATAAAATATATATATAAATTAAGTGGTGTGAAAGTAATTAAAAAATATAGGACACTTCGACCCCTGCTGTAGCTCAAAAGGTTGAACTGATTGAGCAAAACCAAGGTCATTTTCGGACTCAGGGCATCAAAATTAGTCTAATTCAGCTGAGAAACCCTGGACGATTTTTTGCCTGTTACCCAGTGTTATATGAACGAATTTTATAATGAGATACACTAACAATAAACGAGAAATTCACTACACTAATATAATAATTTTTTACTCGATTTAAGCACAAATAATAAATGTTCAATTAACTTAAATTATAATATTAAAATGTGTTACATACATATTTGCATATACAGTACGTCCAATTCCTTGCGAGGCCGAGAGATCGGGAGAAGTCTGGCGGGCACTGCTAGCGGAGATGCCGACATTTTCGACCAGTAACGTTCCGCTTATTTTTATGGACATATCTTTAGCATACAGATATTTATAGCACTAATCTGCGTTATAAGAGTTGTTCAAAGTGATGCCCACCTACATTCACACATTCCTGCTTCAGGAGCAAAAGGAACAAGATTTTCCTTTCATCTACTTTGCAAATTATTAAAATAATGCGCAAAAGAAAATCAAGTGGCTCTAAGACAAAGTGATCGACACTATCTTATATAAATTATCTTTTTACTCGGTCTGAGCTCACCTTACATCGACAACCGTTCCATTCGTCCCCTGTAGCTGCAAAACAGGTCGCATAGAACAAATAAACAATATAGGTTAACTTACAAATCACAGTTATAAAGAATATTAAAAGAAGAAAAAAGGTAAAGTGCCGCCTTGTGCTTAGCATGACGCCATGAAGGCGTAGCTATAGGGGGTGTGGGGGTAACACCTCACTTTCTTGACCGGTCGTGACTAGGGATGATGTGATCAGCATCACGCCCCTGACCGCTATACCCTCAGGGTTTCCCCCTGGTACCTAAGTCATTCGATGCTGGGTGGTCGCCGGGGCCGCTTCCAACGTTAGAAACGTTTCGAGATTTGAACCGACCGGGGATCGAACCCGGGACCTTTAGCTTGGTAGAATAAAGAATATTAACCAGGAGGAATTCAAATAAGTCATTCATACCTCCCCCCCCACAAACACAAAGGTGAAGGGGCTGACCCCAAAAGTTAAGGTGTTAATATCTCGGGTTTCCCCTTGTGCACAAACGAAATTTTTGCGTGCACATTCGTGCACAAACGATGCACTAACGTTTGGCACCATTTTAGTGAAAATCGGAGAAGGTGGGGGGCAGACCCCAAAAGTTAAGGTGTTAATATCTCGGATTTCCCCTTGTGCACAAACGAAATTTTTGCGTGCACATTCGTGCACAAACGATGCACTAACGTTTGGCACCATTTTGGTGCAAATCGGTGAAGTTGGGGGGCTGACCCCAAAAGTTTAGGTGTTAATATCTCGGATTTCCCCTTGTGCACAAACGAAATTTTTGCGTGCACATTCGTGCACAAACGATGCACTAACGTTTGGCACCATTTTGGTGCAAATCGGTGAAGGTGGGGGGGATGACCCCAAAAGTTAAGGTGTTAATATCTCGGATTTCCCCTTGTGCACAAACGAAATTTTTGCGTGCACATTCGTGCACAAACGATGCACTAACGTTTGGCACCATTTTGGTGCAAATCGGTGAAGGTGGGGGGGCTGACCCCAAAAGTTAAGGTGTTAATATCTCGGATTTCCCCTTGTGCACAAACGAAATTTTTGCGTGCACATTCGTGCACAAACGATGCACTAACGTTTGGCACCATTTTGGTGCAAATCGGTGAAGGTGGGGGGGCTGACCCCAAAAAGTTAAGGTGTTAATATCTCGGATTTCCCCTTGTGCACAAACGAAATTTTTGCGTGCACATTCGTGCACAAACGATGCACTAACGTTTGGCACCATTTTGGTGCAAATCGGTGAAGGTGGGGGGGCTGACCCCAAAAGTTAAGGTGTTAATATCTCGGATTTCCCCTTGTGCACAAACGAAATTTTTGCGTGCACATTCGTGCACAAACGATGCACTAACGTTTGGCACCATTTTGGTGCAAATCGGTGAAGGTGGGGGGGCTGACCCCAAACGTTAAGGTGTTAATATCTCGGATTTCCCCTTGTGCACAAACGAAATTTTTGCGTGCACATTCGTGCACAAACGATGCACTAACGTTTGGCACCGTTTTAGTGAAAATCAGAGACAGTGGGGGGGGCTGGCATTTAGACAGCCCCCCCAAATTGACTTGCTAATTTTGGTGTTTTCCGTTTGTGCACAAACGAAATTTTTGCGTGCACATTCGTGCACAAACGATGCACTAACGTTTGGCACCATTTTGGTGCAAATCGGAGAAGGTGGGGGGGCTGACCCCAAAAGTTAAGGTGTTAATATCTCGGATTTCCCCTTGTGCACAAACGAAATTTTTGCGTGCACATTCGTGCACAAACGATGCACTAACGTTTGGCACCGTTTTAGTGAAAATCAGAGACGGTGGGGGGGCTGGCATTTAGACAGCCCCCCCAAATTGACTTGCTAATTTTGGTGTTTTCCGTTTGTGCACAAACGAAATTTTTGCGTGCACATTCGTGCACAAACGATGCACTAACGTTTGGCACCATTTTGGTGCAAATCGGAGAAGGTGGGGGGGCTGTCTAAATATACGTGATTTCAACATATTTCCGACTTTCACAGCCGCAACACCAGATCGCGCGAAAGGTATTTGCTCTCCATTCAACTCCACAAATCCAACTTTTATGAAAATTCTTTTACTGTTACCTCAGCAGGCCTTTGGAACAAGTTGCCACCTGAAATTCATGTCTCTTACTTTGTGACTTGTGACTTTCAAAAAATTGTTAGTTACACATATTATATAATGAAAATTAAATGTTTGTCTTCCCTAATAAAGTGGCGGGTGCAGAGAATGATAGAAGGACTTAAGGCACAAAAATGATTTAACATAATAGTTAAGATGAAGTATACCGATTTGGACTATGTTTAAGTAAGTGTTGTGTTATGTATTTGCTTGTACGTGTGTATGTATAAGGGCAAGAATATGTATGTGTGAGTGTGAGTGTGTGTACCCGTATCTATAGGTTAGATTACCATTCTTATATGTATTTTTTCTTTGTATTTTATTTTATTTCTCTGTAATTTTTACATATTTTTTTTCTTTTTTCAATATTTTAATTATTTCACATTCAATTTTTTTTGTAAACATGGTCAAGTGGAAGAAAAGGCTCCACAGCCTTAACTTCGCCATATAAAAGAAGACGAAATAAATAAATAAATAAATAAATTAAATCACTCCTCTCCATTCACCGAACAGCAATCCAGCGCCGTGAAACGATAGAACTCCCCAGCAACTCGTAGCCATCTAGTACACGAAAATTCACTAAGAACATATCGTGGAAATGTCTCATAGGAGAGCAGGGATCTTTTACCTATTGGAGGAAATTCACTTTGAGTGGTCGATGAGGCTGCCATAGAAGAAGACCATAACAACAGAGGAAGGAAGCAATGGAGAAATGTTGTTGACAAAGAAACGATTACTAACAGGTAATGTTAAAACAAGGTTACAGGAAGTGGCACACAATAACCAAGGAATCGATGTTAGATGTTTATATATATATTATTTTCTTATGTATTGCAACTTTCGGTCCACCCTATATATATATATATATATATATATATATATATATATATATTTATGGTCCGAAAGTCGCAATACATAGGAAAATAAAATTTTGATTTTAAGTTTCCATATTTATTTATTTTTTAACGTGTCTTTTCCTAATGCGTGTTCATCAAGAGTGGGAAAAACGTACTGCAAACCAATGGTATCCACGTAGAGCAAATTATATCAATATATTGTTTCTTATCACATCATATTTAGTTTTCCTATGTATTGCGAATTTTAGTCCACCCTGTATATATATACACACATACATAGACACACACACACATAAATACATGCATACATACATTTTGAATTTGAATTTGAATTATTTTTTTTTTTTGGATGCTTCAGCACTGAGGTTATTTTGTACCCGTCCAGCCCCTTATCATAACAAAAATAAAACCTTGTCTGAAAACTAAAATTTCCTTACCTTGGTTAAAAGCTGAGGCTAAATATGGCGCTTAGCACAAATAAGGACAAAACACAGGACGACACAGTATTATACTGCCCTTGGGACGAGTCGCCAGAGCCTCGTTAGTTTGCAGTCCAGTGTGTACTAGGTGGAATTGAGGCTGACTATTGAGTGCACTACGTGGAAGGAGCAACCCTTACACCCCATACATACATACAAACATACATAGATACATACATATATATATATACTACACACACACACACACACACACACACACACACACACACACACAGGTGTGAGTCACCTAAAATAACCACCGGGAATATTTCGTGAACAGTAAAAAATATTGAAATATTACTTTCACAGGCATACAGTTATGAGAGAGGCTAATGAAATTAGTGGATACAATAAGTAAGGAAGTACTATTTTTAAAAAAATGCGTTTTTTAAAATGGAAACCTCATATTATTATTAGCGCAATTGAAAGTAGAGAAAAAGAGATTAAGAATGGCGTTTGTTACATTTTTAATACGTCCAGTAGTTCTCAAGTAATTTTAACATGACGTTGACGGTTGAAACAAACATCTCAATAGTTCGTGTGTCGTATCCAACACGTCCCCCTTTTAACTGTACCAATTTACAATCCAAATGGGAAATATGTTTCTTACAACACTCGGATAACGTCAAACATATATATATATATATATATATATATATATATATATATATATATATATATATATATATATATATATACACACACAGGGTGTCATTAAATTTTCGTCTTCCACTAAAAAGTAAATTTAAACTAGATAAAATGTATTTGTTTCATATCAAAAGTAAGAATCTTAATAAGAGTGTAATATTAATTTGCAAAAAAATGACATGTAGGGTAAGGGATAGAGTTTGATACAATCAATTTTTAGGTACGGAAGGAAAAGCGCTAACAAAGAAAAAAGCAGTTGGTTCTCGGGGGCATTCCCTTTTCTTTCCCCCTCCGACAGCAATTTCTTCTTCGGCGCTTGGACATACTTGAGGCAAAGTTTCGTTTCTTACCCTTCTACCTCAGTTTCTACCACTTCCTCTTGTAGACGTTACTCGTTTTTTCATCGTTTTTCGTATAGTTGCTTTATTTTCCTTTGAATTAGTTTGTCTTAGTTCTTAAGTCCACTTTATGTACAGATAGGCCAATCGGAAGTTTACCTACTGTTTAAATTGGGATCCGAACCACTATGTGCCTCCACCGGTGATCAAACCTGGGTCCCTTGATTACAAGGCGACGACGTTACCACTACTCCATCGGGGAGGCGTCTCTTTGGATTACGACACGTTCCCAGCTACGTTTTACAACACATAATGTAGTTGGTAGTATGCCATTTTTCAGAGAATATGTGTGTTCTTTTCAACATGCCGTTTCACACCAGGAAACTACGTCATCGATGCGATATATTTAATGTTAAGTTGGATTGCCAACACACAGGCGGCAAAACTGGCTTCTTTGAACATTCGTAGCTTTGAAACGACAGAAATATGTTACTGAGAAAAGTTGGTTGTTTTCATGTCCCCTAGATACGTTTCTGTGTTGCCCGGGGCGCAATATTAATGACATCCTATATGTACATACATGGGGAGATTTCTAAATTTAAAAATGCTATAATCATTAAAAAATAAAGCACCTGATAATGACAACCAAAAAAAAAAATTACATATAATGGCGTTCAACGAGCCAAGTTACGTCGTATTAAAAGATGTATTGTTTATTTGCTTAATTTATGTACATGTTCGTTTTACCCAATGTTATTTGTTCATTGTCAAAGTAGATGTCAAGTGTTATCACATGTATTGGAGGGCCTGTATAGTCATGATATTTTCTGTGCGAGGTTGGTAACTCCACAAACATAAGCGAGTTGGTAACGATGGGAAAAGTTAGAGATTTTCTTTCTTTCTTGGGTTTGGTTAAAAAATGTAATGTAAGTCTGTTTGTGATTTTTCAAGGCATTATGTGAGTAATCTTGTGACTATTTCTTGTTTCTAACCTGCTGCAAATAGCAGAGTTGAAATTTAAGTGAAAGATTTGCCTCTGCAAGGCTTTTCTAAAGTAGATATCTCAGTGGAAGTGTCTTTTAAACGCGTAGAGTCACGTGTGTTTACTAGTTTCTAGTTAAATCACTTTATTGTTAATAAAACGTTAATTATGTGATATTAAGACTGTTACTTAAACCCAGCAAGACCTTGAGTGTAAAAGAGTTCTCGTACTCCTAGCCGGGAGACGTGGCAGGCGAATTAAGCATTATTCATTCTTGCATTGTTTAAAAAAGAAGGCCGTATACCTAAAGGTTCACCACTATGCCAGCTGGCAAGGTCGGTCTGCTTTGCCGATATCAATGAAGGTCCCACAGCACCAAGGTAACTTAATATATAAGGTAGCGCCATCCGAAAATTGCCGATCATGCACGAGCGCGTGACGTCATGTGGGAGGATCGGTTATGCTCGGTGCCCCTTCGGTTATGTTCGTTCGGGGCTTGGCCAAAGCATTCGGCCGCTATCATTTCTATGCGAGTTTCAGAGAGGGAAAGTGTTTCATTACTTTGAGGGGTAAATATTAATTATCATACTTCGGGATGGTATTGACGCATTCCTTTAATCATTAGTAACATAATTAAAACATGCTACTTTTAAAAGAGGGAAAATTGCACATGCAAACGTATTGTAAAAATTCATGTTTCTGAAACCTGATCGATATATTACAAAGGAAAGAAGCAATATACAATCTAGATAAAATTTTACTCTGCATTTGAAACTTACTCTAAATTCGAAAGAATTCCCAACCTTCTTCATATATTTATTTACTGTACAATAATTTACGTACGGAACAAAGTTTCACATGCAAAATTTTTTTGGAGAGTTTTAAGTGGAGGACGAATGATGAAATAATTTGTAAAATAGTGGTTTCAGACTTTGAAAACGCAATTCCAGTTTGTAATTTGCAGATATTTTTAATTTCTCTGGTTCAAATTTGGCTGCAAGTTATCGTTGTCATAGTTCTAAAAAGTATTTTTTCGTTAAGAACTTTACATACAAACGCGTGCAGAAGACGAGCCAAAGTGTACAGTACTAATTTAACTAAGTTAAACTACTCGAAATACTTGATGAGTACTAGGAACATCAAACTTAAATGTTTAAACCTACTAATTCAAACCTATAGAAATAGATTTATGATCACACGATAAATGAAACGCTTTGAGAATATAGATGAAAATATCTTAGTTTAATTAAACAATAAAGGAGAAAAGTTTCATGAACTCACAATGATTGACTGTGCAACTGTACGAATCATTATTCGTTAAAGGACTTTGTCCGCAGATTTTCCATTTCCATTTCCATGTGTGTCTGAGTTGTATAACCGGAAAATATACTCCAAGGCTTATATTAGTGTTGCCCACGGGACGAGACGGGACAGGCTTTTAAAAATTCGAGACGAGACGAGATTGATCATGTGTCCCGAGACAAACTAATATTTTCGAGACGAGACAGCATTTCCACGAGACTTCCACTAGACGAGACAGGCCAAAGTCTCGTCTCGTGGGTAACACTAGCTGATATGCGACACACATTTGTACATTAACGAAGTAACTTGCATTACACTAATCTTAGATCTTGCTCTTTTTGACAGAAATGTACTACAAAGAAATAATGTAACATCCATTGGTTTTTATTGAGTACAAGGGTACAAAACTATTCACAATATATTTGTGAAATACCAAAATTGAACAAAGTTGCAAAAATTTCAATGATGGGTGTAATATTCACTCATGCAATATTTACCATCGTGCATACAACGCTATGTAACTCGAATTGAAGATGTACTAAGTGAATCTCATTTCGAATAGCGTGAAAGTTAGTACGCCATCTTCGAAATGCCCCTTTCCGACAACGTTTTTCACAATAATGTGAACATACATATCGCAATTAACATCGGTCTGTGTTAAATGAAATTGTTAATAATTATAAATCCGAATTACATAAAATGTACATAACAAATCAGTTAGGCTCACTACGTACTTCGAACTAGTTGAACAAATTTTCAAGATAATGATGACTTTTCTTGTGGTACTGTCGGTTAGGTTACGTTGTAGATTTTGAACTTCTTTATTCAGTTAAAGCAGGTTGATAGAGGTTGTTTGTAATCTTTAATTTATTTGCTTCATTATGCAGACGAGTGTTTCTCCTTTGTAAACGATTGAATATGTTTTCCAACAACGAACCATTGCTTGCAGTTTGTGCATATACCTTCGTCTATATATTTTTCTCTTTTCTGGCAGCATTGTCTTTAGCTTGTTTAGGGCACGTCTCCTTATTGCATATCTTTCGTAGCGTACATCCCTGTAAACCTTATCAACACGTCCTACAAGTGAATCATATTGTGAACATAAGTGTTTAGGAGAACTACACCATTTCCTCGATTATTTGGTACTAAAGTAATTGGGTGTAATTTTAGCGATGGCACTGCAGTTGGTTTCAGCACGTTCTTTGGTGGAAAATACAGAAATTCTGCTTTTAGATCTCGCACATAGTCTTCTTCACAATAATTGGCACTGCACACTTGCATTTTTTACATTTCGTCTACAAGCAAGAATCCACTGTTTACTTACGCAATTATCGATTGGAAATCTTATGATATTTTATGTCAGTTCCTTTAGTTTTCTGGTTATAGTTTTCATAGCTTGCTACAGCACAATTAGACATGATTGCAGTCTACAAGTACAAAAATACAATAAAAATAATACAAAATCAATAACCTACTTGTTTCGATTTTTGCGACGTGTTAGTAGCTAACTGTACCCCGCACCAAACTTACTGAACATAGCAACCGTCAAACCCGATCCTCCCAGATGACGTAATGCATACGTACTTCACATAGCAACGAGCACCCTCTGCCACAGCACTGCGATGTGAAGACATACAGTGGGATCCATGAGTATTACCGTGCAAATTGTCCATAACCATGTTCGTGCACTTTATTTGACCCAATAAGAGCTTCAGGAATTAAAAGAAAACTCAAAACAAGCTGTTGACAACTTCTGTACCAGCATATATAAAAATGCATCTCTTAAAAACACATAAGATGTAAGAAAAAAATTAATAAAAATAGTCATGGACAATTTGCAGGGTAATACTCATGGATCCCACTGTACATCAATCTGGTTCGACGGCTTGTTGGCAGCACACGTGAAACACTCCGTGAAAATGCATGACAAGCGCGGTTGACAAAATTTGTGTATTTTAAAAAGAAACAAATAAAACATATTTTTGATTTTAACATGTTTTAATGAAGACCAAAAAAAAATATTTTAAACAAATGAAACGTTGAAGACAATAATGCTAAAAATAATTATTTTCTAAGAATGATGATTAATAAGGAATCTGTTAATCCTCCAAGGAAGGACTGTGTTTCTAGTTATAAAGTAATCACTTGATTAACTTCTTAAAATACCTATTTACGCTACTCTTAAATCTCGCATGTAAACTGTTCGAGAAAGTTCAACTAATCCACACTATCCACGTGCTAGCTACTCTGTTTTACGAAATACATTTCATCGTGAATGCAACAAAATATTGACATTAACAACTATGTGCAGTGTGTCATCCATATACTATTCAATTTTATAAATGTTTTAAACACTTGGAAAAAAGGAAAATAAAACATAGGTGTTTTAAATGTGCCCCACGGGTACTCATTACGATATGTTTCTTTGTTAACTGAATATATATTTTCACCCACTGACAACTGTACAAAAGTATGAAAATACACTCTTACTACAAAAATTACGATATTGTTAAATATTACCAGTCCTCTTTGTTTTTTGATGGAAGCCAATTCTTGTTCTAGTTTGGCCAAGTCCAGTATTCGAGCCTGGTCTCTTTCGATGCTTTACAGCGCCTTTGCACTCAATCTCACTCTTGTCATTGTGGTTCTCAAGTAATTTTTGATCAATTTAAGCTTGGAAAACGACCTCTCAGCTGACGAAGACGTCACAGGTAGGGTCAAATACAGCATATAAGCAGTGATACGTCATCGGAAATGCTACTAGCTAGAATTTTTGTTTTCTATCAAGAGAAAGTCAGTTCCTTCTTCTTTTGATTTCAGTTAACACTACATTTGGAAAACATACAATTTCTGTAGCTACAGTGCAAGATACATCTTCATATTTCTCCCAGAAATTAGTAGCGGATTTCAGTAACTGTGTGAACTATCGGTCTTTCTTATAATTCTCACTGCTCCCCCTAAACTTACTGCACACGGTGAGGGTTGCGGGGGTGTTTTTTACGCCCCTGATTCGCGGTGAAAATACGGTAAGTGACATTTTGGTTATTATTGAGTATCTTAAGAATAAAGGCTATTCGAAGTTATGCTGTAAATAAATTGTTTTCATGTTGTGTTTACCAATTTCGAAAGCGTTCCGTTAAATTAGTCCAATGCAAATTGCATGAGATGGCCATCATATGCGAAAATTTTAGGATGTATCTTTTTAATTTGTAACCCAATAATGACCAAAATGTCACGTGCCATATTTTACCCCCAAATCCTTATGGAATATATTCATTGCGACCGCAATGATTAAAATCGTTAATAACCTCAATGAAACAGAAATCTATAATCTAGGTAAAAAATTATACTTGCGTGCGTTTTGGTGACAAAATTTCGACCTGCTAGTGTTGCCAGCTACGGATATATGTCCAAAAAATGGCACTTTTTACTCAACCCTTAAAATTGCCAGTCATAAGTCCATCAAATGCTGCACATGATCATTATTGGTTGCAAATAACAGATTGACATGGCATCAGTCATCAGACGTCTAATTATGACTCTCCGATAATTTCTTACATAGTTTTCTCACTCAAAAGTGAATTTCTGGAAAAAAATGAACGCTGCCTTCCGCCAGTAAATAATTTATTTAATTTTCTGCATGATATAAATTGATTATATTAAGCATTGAAAAATATCTCAACGGATGAGGCTTTATAATGCAGCAAACTCAGTGTAAATATCTCTTACAGTGTTCGTGATATAAATTTTCAAATTTGGGTTGCGCGACATTTGAAACACTCTGTATTAATATTTAAAATTCATTACATGTTAAAGTAAGAATATGTTCTTTCCTCTACTTTATTATTTTGCTTTTGAAAATTCTGTAAGATGGGCAAATATTAAACTCCTTCAGTTGAAATGAGTGCGGATTAACACACTTTATTCGGCCACTTACTCTTCATTGGGAACTTGTCTCTACGTTGGGTGCAGGTTATAGGTAGAAGTAGATATTGTTCATACCTCGTGCCTCCTGCAGATATTCATTACCATATGTTCTCAAATATCCACACAGTATCCTTCCAAATCCTCGGATAGATGCTATGGCCACGCTGTATTTTAATAGCAGCAAGACTGACACACCTGTTCCTTTACCACTGCTTGCCAAAAAAAAAAAATCTGTACAAATGCGTGTATATTATCTAGTTAATTCACCTACATTCTTAAATTTCGAGTATATAGCATATAATCTGATTCCACAGACTTAGTACAGATATAGAGAATGAGTTGGGGAGCAATCTACCTATATTGGGAGAAATAGGGAATATGACGATACAGCTAAGCCAGAGATGATTGAATTTTTAAATCCGACTTTAAAAACTGATACGCGACATTGGTGAATCTCTACGAAAGAGAGGAAAATGGCAAATGGAAGCAGCTCGTGGAAACAGAGACTTATGTAAAGCTGATTGTGGGCCTTTATGTCGCTTCGGTCGAAATCAAGTAAGGTCCGATATGCCCACACGCAGACGCGCACATTGAAAACAAATTATTCGGCATAAACAATCGCTAAGTCTAAATTACGTGGACGCTAGGCATTTTGCATGTGGAGGATTACAGTTAAAATCCTCTTACCCCGTGTCTGCGGTTAGATTTAAAGTGCTGCAGCCCTACAAGACTAGTCTCGGATACAATTTTGTGGTTTGTGTAGTTTGTTTAATAAACTTATCTACGAGGGCCGTTTTTCTTGTAGTTGCAACACCGTTGGTATACGTTTGTCAGTTGTCCCAGGGACAAGAGACCATCGGGTCTTGTTTAGTCTTGTACTACGGATCGTGTGTAGGTGTTTGGTGCTGAAAAGTACTGTTGTGTGGTAGTTAGAAGACGTTAAAGGGAAATGTGTGTGTAATACCACCCTGGACAATGTTCACGCGCGAAAAACAGCGAATATTCATCAAATTTCAGGTTGCACGCGCAAGGAATGCACGGCAAATTCACAAGGGCTTACGCGAAGCATGTGGGGACCACGCTTTACCGTATCGTATCGTTGCCAGATGGGCCAAGGCATTTGACAGTGGTCGTGAATCAGCCGCGAGAGAACATGGTGGCGGGCATCCTAGCACGGCAACAGATCCACACAAGGATATCATACAGCACAAGTGATTCAGAACGTACTGCAACAATGAGGTTCGGAGGTGTTGGAGCATCCACCTTATTCTCCTGACATGATTTCCTGCAACTTTGATTTGTTTCCCAAGATGAAGGAACCGCTTTCCAGACGTCCCGAGTATATTTTCTGCCACAGGGCGGTCACTGCGCGCACTGGCACAAACGGGAGTTATCAATGGCATCCAACGACTGCCAGATGTTTGGAAACGTGTCCATGGAGCAGCAGGAGATTACATTGAAGGACTGTAAATTATTCCAGTTATGTATCTTCTTTCATGTCTCTTTCTCATGCATGTTGCCACTGCAATAAAAATGGCCGGGGTAACTCCAACTGAAAGATGGATAGAAGGTAAGGGTGCAAGAAGTAGAAAGAAGTTTTCTGACTATCGTTAAAGGTTTCGCTATAGAAATTTCAAGCTAAGTTATGGTCAGAATAGTTTGATATATCATTGAGATACACTTTTCTTAAATTATGATATATTAATATAAATATAATATGCCAATTAAATATTGATATTAATGAGAGAGAATTTTTATAATGTTTGAAAAATGTGAGGGTATTTTATCAGTTGCTGATCATCCCCGGAAACATATTTATAAAATATTTTAATTTTAAGAAAAGTATAGAACACGGTAGTTTGATTCTTATCCTGATTTTATCATCACGATCTGTAACTAAAAGTTATTTAAAGCGAAGAGTGGCAGTTTCGCAACACATGTGGATCCCACTTTTAAACTGTAGATCCAGTCCCAATTATTATGCATAAATGGGACATTAAACGCCAACTCAATCAATCAATCCATCGCACCACTTGTGCATTTATTTCAATATAGTCTGCTACTAAAAAAATTGGACACTGGACACTGGACAAGATAGTATGAATTTCTCTCCATGCAAGTGGATGAGATTTTTAAAGTTTATTATTAAGCTGGACATGATGTTTGAAAAATATGATAAATTAGAATTTTAAGATTCCCGTGCATTCCTCATTAGGAAAATAAAGCAACAACTTCAACTTCAAGTTACGGCTAGTTAAATGGGAGTTTTCAAATCTTCAACGTACATTCTTTCGTTCATGTGTTTTTCTACGTCATCGGAAGTGTGCCATTCCCAAGAGAACAAGTAAAAATAATACTACCTTAAGCATGATGCTAAGTTTTCTTCTCTTCTTACGACCAACCGCGTATAGACCTCTCTTCCCCCAGCTCGCAGCGGGAAAAGATCGGTGGAGAAGAAGGGGTTTAGGGTCCTTGCGTCTTGCTCGACACAAACTGTTCCTCCTGGCATTGAGAGAGAAGTTAACCCGAAAAGGGATTTTAAAAACGGAAACAAATGATTTATGAAACATTACTTCTTCAAAAACCGCTTTTACGGTTCACATGCTTTATAATAAAATATCCGATGACAATGAATTTTTCCAAGGATATAGTCACAGCCAAGTTCACTGATAAAGTTAGTTTTAACTTTATCATTTCCACACGAATTAACAAAACTCTAACTGCCAACTTAACCTACAACTATTCGTGAAAATAGCTTTAAGCAAAATTGAAGTAATAAAAACATCAGCATTTTGTATCACATAAATACATTTTTGGGTGCTTTCCTAGGAGAAATCTCAAAATCTCAGAAGATTTCCTTATCATTTTCCGCTGGTTGTTTTATTCCTGTGTTTGAGTCTTATGTGCCTACTAATGTAAATCTTGGCCAAAGCCCCACTCTCCCACGGCGGCAAATCCGCTGGTCGTTTTACAATCCTATATTACTAAATTCTCTTATTAAACTATTGTTTGCGTTTTCTGCGTCTATGTAAGCTATTCTGGTGAGCAGGCTGATGAACTAGCGTAGAGCGTGATTCTAAAAGTCGGACTCAATATTGAGCAGCTCTGTATACTGAACTTCACATTGTATGGCTGCACAAACAGAATGTATCTGCTGTTAATCAGCTTGTTTACATTTTTAGGACAATCGGGACTGGGCATACACACTACTGATCCACACTACGTACTATGTACCTCCACCAGGTATCGAACCCGGACCAATTGTTTACAAAGCAACGGCATCACCACGATGCCATAGGAGAGGACTGCTAATAACTTTGGAAAGGAGTGGAAAGTAAGTTTGAAAAGCGTACAATATGGAAGAATAGCAGCAATACTGTTAAAAACCGTTGCTCTGTATGTATTGCGAGAACAAATTATATCTCAAGTAGACTAACTAGTATATAACATTCAAAATATCAGAATAATTAAAGGTAAGGCATAACGGTAATACAAGTAGCGCAAAGAAATATATATTCATGAAGGTTGCACAAAGAAAGATAGCGAGTAATAATAATTCCATTATACAAGTTAGTTGAATAAACTTGATAGATTCAAAGCACAAAACATTAAATATCTACGAGCAGTCATATTACTTTACATTGACTCTCAATGAAAAAATACTATTGACATTTGTGCTGTAAAAAGAAATTAATTATTTCACACTAACAAACAAGGTTGTTACAAATAACATGAAACCAAACAATAACAGGGTAGCTAGCAATTTGACGTTTCGAGTAGGAATTCTATCTTCGTGGGAGAGGAACCTCTCCTTCAACTAGATTCTATCCAATTTACTTGAATAAAAGCTTTCGTTACTAATTATTTGTTTCCGATATTGTAATTTGGCTTTCCGGGAATTGCAAAATAGGAAACACAGCAACTTTCATAAAATGTACAATACAAAAATGTATTTGTAGAAACAAGTGAACTAATAATTATCTTCGCAAAACATTTGAAGATAGAAATTCAGAATTTCAGGACATGCCCACTTCCAAACTCTGCTTCTAGAGTCAGCGACTTGGAGGTATAGTTTCATAACTGAAGTACGAAAGGAAGCTATAGATTTATTTTCATCTCAATTTGTCTTATGATTGATTGAGTTGGTGTTTAAGTCCACTTTATGCACAGTAAGGCTAATTGGGACTTAACACACAGTTTAAAGTATGATCCGAACTACTATGTGCTTCCACCGGGTATCGAACCCGGGATCCCTTGATTACAAGGCGACGACGCCACCAATGCACCATCGGGAGGCCCATGTTTTTCGTCAACTTGTCTTATGTATTACTCTTATGTTTCTTTTTGTTTCAGACATTTAGCACCTATGGAATGATCGTCTTTCGCTATTGTGCACCAACAGAACAATGTGCACAAGATGTATCCAATGTTAACTCAATTTGTAACGGAATGTGTGGTATCTATTTTTATTACTATGGTTGAGACACGTTCAACTCTTTTACATTCCTTCTAAGATTTGTGTCTGGATTAGGATGTGTACGTATGCGTTTGTGTTGGTGATACTTTAAGCGTTGATCGTTCAAAAAACACATTTCTCATTTAGCCAGAAGTTGTTCAAAGCTTAAAATGACTCTTCCTCACGAAACCTTTCCGTGTCAGAAAGAGAGGTACTAAAGAGGAAACAAATTCATCCCAAAATTCTATCCCGTCATGAATAAAACAAAGGCCTTTTAGCTCGCCCAGGATACCAGTGTTATTCCGCGCCTTTTCCCATCTGGGTTTACGACCTTGGGAACTACTTTCCAACGACTCTTTCATTCGAGCAGCCGCTCTCTCCCAAGGCAGTCTCTGCCCAAATTTTACAAAGATTTTTTCCCTCCCTTAATGGCACTCGGAGGATATGCTCAAAGTTTTAGGAGTTTCGTGATACGGCAAGTCCGCCACTCGGAGTCATCTCAATCCGGGTCAATAAGGACCTACTTTGTCGCATTTCCTGCCGTAAAAAAAGGAATGAAAGCGTTTATTCACTCCATAGGGGAAGGCCAGAGCCTCCACATCTCGCATTGAAGCTGGAATAGGTGTTTACGACCTTTTCCATTAAAAGTAAACTTTCAAACTAAGTTGAATATATTTTTAAGACAAGTGATTCAACATTTACGTTGGATCAACTTCTGAGAGAATATCCGAAAAGATTCTAGACACTCAATTCCATAGTTACAAAACCAAATATGTTAACCAGAGAATTGCCAACCACCGTGGTGGAGTGGCTAGCACAGCGCGCTACGAAGCCAGAGTTTGCGGGTTCGAATCCAGGCCTGGGCTTGGGTGTTCTTTGTGAGTTGTCCCTTCATCAATTTCATTTTATCATCACTCATTCTCATCTTCGCAATTAGCCAAAAGTGTGCAGGAAAGCTAAGTAAAATAAACCAAATCTATCAATCAATCAATCAAGCACAAAGTTAATAACAAATAACTTTATTTATTTATTTATTTATTTATTTATTTAATTGTAGTTGTCTCCAACAGAGAAAGCTTCTCCAATTATGGGAGACTTGCATACAGTTTAAATATACATACATAATTAATAATATATACAAAACACACATACACACAAATAAAGAGATACTTCACACAAATAGATATTTACAAGACAAAACAATACAAAGCCATACCTACACTCATAGTAAATGGTAACAATATACATCACCCATGATATATATACATGTTTAGAAATCCCTAAATGTCTGCACTTACAAGACAATAATTTCTAAAATTTCTTGCGCAAACCATAATGATTGAAATTTTGTCTTTCAAACATTCAGGGAATACAAAACAATACAAAGCCCTACATACACTCATAGTAAATGATAACAAATAAATACCTCACCTATAACATATATTTATATTCAGAAATCCCAAATATTTGCACTTATAAGACAATAATTTCTATAATTTCAAGTGTAAAACATAATGATTGCAACTTTGTTCTATAAATATTCAGCGAATACGAAAAGTCTAACTCATTATTTATCATTGATAACTTATTGTACAAATCTAACATTTGCTGTAACGGAGAGTTTTGATACTTCTTAGTTTTAGCCATTTGACAATTCAGCAAGTTTCTATTTCGAAGATGACAACATGTAGTAATAAAAGATATTTTGCTTAAAATTTGAGCATTATCAATAAGGCCATTAATTATTTTATACAAAAATAGCTGCTGCATAAAAATTCTCCTTGACCTTAATGATGGCATGTTGATTTCTCGTTGAAGTGTATTGGTAGATAACATTTTAACATTACAATTCTTACCATGTTTTTTGGAATACAAATAACGTTGAAAGCGTTTTTGTATTTGTTTTATTTTTTCTATATATATTTTAGCTATTGGTGACCAGATTATAGATGCATATTCCAAGGTACTCCTAACCATTGCATTGTATAATAACGTGATTGCGTCCAAATCCTTAAAATATTTTGACATTCTAATTACAAAACCTAATTTTTTGTATGCAATATTTACCATTTGTATTATATGAGTTGAGTACGAGAGATCCTTGTCAATTATTATACCAAGATCCTTGATAGTATTGACTCTTTCCAATTTTTGGTTGTTTATGAAGCATTCACATTGCACGTTCGATTTATTTGCAGATAATACCATGTAATAACATTTTTTTTTATATTGAGATCAAGTTTATTTTGAATACTCCATTGATAAACACGCTTTAAATCTTCCTGCAATTGACAAGTATCTTGCAACTTTGTAATTTCTTTATATATTTTGATGTCATCTGCATACATTAGACAACTAGATTTATTAATACTTAATGGTAGGTCATTCACATACAGTACAAAAAAAAGAGGCCCTAAGTTTGATCCTTGCGGTACTCCAGAGTTTACATCATATTTAAAAGATTTTGTCAACCTAAAATCTACATATTGTCTTCTATCTTTCAAATATGATTCAATCAGTCATATCCAGTCATCTGATAATCCATACCATGTTAGTTTATGAAGAAGCACTTTATGATTGATTTTATCAAATGCTTTAGTAAAATCTAAATAAATAGTATGTACTGTGGATCTGTTATGTAACATTAAATGAACTTCTTGTGTATAATTTAATAGATTCGTGATGGTCGATCTTTTTGCTGTAAAACCATGTTGACAATCTGTTATCCAACATTTGACATGATTATATATTCTAGTGTAAAGAATTTGCTCAAGTACCTTCACAGGGGAGCATAAAATTGAGATTAGTCTGTAATTTTCTATTTCGGATATTTTATTCGTTTTTGGTATAGGACACACCTTGGTTAGTTTCCAAATACTAGGAAATGTTTGCGTCTTCAATATTAAATTGTAAATTGTGCATAAAGGATATTCTAATATTTCCGAACACGCCTTAACGATATAGGGCGGAATCCCATCTGGTCCACATGACTTCTTTGCTTTAAGATTCTTCACTGCATTATAATATTCGTCTTTATGAATTTTATTCAATGATAATGTTAGAAATGTATTAGCTTTTGTATTTACAACTACACTAGAATTATCTTCATTTTGTTCATTTTGTCTATATACAGTATTAAAAAACATTCGCAAATTCATCTGCGATACTTTTATTTGAATCTAATATATTCTTACCTGATTTCATTTTCTGATTATTAATTTTTTTAGTGTTCCTCTTACTTTTTGCAAATCGCCAAAAACCTTTCATATCAATCTTAATATCTTCCTCTAATTTTTTAATATAATTATTATAAGCATTTGTAATTAAAGTTTTCGATCGCTTCCGTAATTATTTATACCTATGTTCACTATTGCTATCATGTTTCTTGCGTTTCCTATAGTATTCTTTCTCCTTTATAATATTAATAATTTCTGCATTAAACCAGTAAGGATATTTACTATTGAAGGTGCGTTCCTTTCTTGGTATGGTACTATTCAATACTATATTAAACTTATTGTAAAACCATTTTACTGCATCATCTACATTATTGTAATTCTTTAATTCTGTCCAATCTATTAAGTTGAGCATTTGATATAGTTTTAAAAAGTCAGCTTTTTGAAAATTATAAACATTCACTTTCTACTTTGAAACTCTATCATGAATAGAACCCAGATGAAGTGTGACGTTTAAAGCTGGGTGATGTAAATCTTCCTTTACAAAGGGATATTCTTCTCTATGTATTAATATATTATTATTGCTATTAGTAAGTATCAAGTCTGATTTTTAATATTATTAATGGAACATAGGTCATAGAGATTTATAAAGTTAGCTAGATTGATGCATGTGTTATCCCCATTTAATAGGTTATATGACGCATCACTTATTAAAGATAAATTGAAATCTCCTATAATGAGAATATTACTATTTTGAAGATATGTATATTGTTCGAATATTTTGTAAAAAGACCGATATGTTTCCAAATTTGCTTGGGGAGTAAAATATACGGAAAAAATATAATATATATTGATACCTAGTGTCACCTTTACACATATAAACTCTACCTGGCTACATATGTCTATAATACAGGAATCTATGTTGTGATGAACAGCTATTATTACTCCTCCCCCTCTTTTATTATTATCCCTATCTTTTCTATATACCACATAATTGTCATTAAACAATTCTTGATTATACACTCCATTCTGTAGCCAAGTTTCTGTCAATACCACTATATCATATTCGCATTGAATACTATTAGTATAGAATTCATGAGTTTTAGTATTCAAACCACGTACATTTTGGTAATAAATAGATAGTGTTTTTAATCTCTCCATGAAAAACCATAACCAACAAGAATTTCCAGTTTTACAGGATAGCTATTACATCATCCATGGATTTTAAATGTATTACTGTACTATCCTTACTTTTCCTCAGTAGAATTCTACCCGAATTGTCTATCCACAAAAACGCATATCTTTTTTCAGTTTTTATCTTACGTGCTTCATTAAATATCTTTCTCCTACTGTATGTTATACTATGATTTACATAAATTGTACCATTATGAGTAAAACCTATTTGATTTATATTTAGATTTCTTTTAACTTTCCTTTTCTCTACAAATTTATCCTTTACACTTCTCCTAACAAATTTCACAATGATGCCACTATCATGTTGATGAGGAGATTTTTTTTTAGTCTATGACATATTTCAACATCTTCATTCTTAATTTCAACATCCAAGGCTCTACCAATATCTTTTACAATATCATACACATTTTCATTCTGTGTTTCAGGAATACCATATATTTCTACCATATTCCTCCTATCGTACTGTTCTAGTTCTTCAATTTGAGTTTGCGTTTCTTTAAGCTGCTTCTTTAATCGCAAATTATCATCATTAAGTTTTTCGATTTGCACTTTACATTCTCTTATTACTTCATTTTGTTTTTTTTAACATGTCATTATTTTCATCTAACTTTTCATGTACAAGATCTAGAGATTTACCAAGTTCTTTTTCAATATTTCGATTACTTCTTTTCAAATCCTCGAAGTCTTTCTGTAAATTTATCAACATCTTATAAACATCTTGCATAGAAATACTTCCCTCACTGCTACCAGCTGGTAAATTGTCTTCATAAAGACTGTTTCTTCTTTCCCTTTCACAAGTATTACAACGCCATTTCTTGTTTTGTTTATTCATATATTCAATATCAGGTTCTGTCAGATTTACACATTGTGTGTGATAGTATTTTAAGCATTGGACACATTGTATTTTTGATTCTACGTCTTGTCTGGCAACCGAATTCTTACACACCGGGCACTGACTCATTATTGCTCATTAAGAGTAAACCACTCACTTTAGACACTAACTTTAAACACTTCGATTTATCGTTGAATCGTCCCGGCGCTCCGCAGATTGATCTGGCAATACTGGTGCTTCAACTGTTGACAATTGATGGTTTGTTTATGTTCTTGAAAGCCGATTTACCATTAATATATTTCATTATTTATAATGTTCACACAATTTTAGAGTTCACATTATATACTATTCTAAACAATAAGTACTTACGTTCTATTTCACCATCACACTTTGCATATCCACTTAAAAACACCAATAAAAAACCTTAATTCTGCGGAGCACCTCGTTGATCAGTTCTCACCCATCGGCCATCATGACGATATCTTCGTATTTTATCTTCGTATTGCAGGTGAACCAAAGGTATCCGACATTACGAAAATCATATTAGTATTTAGCACAGCTAACAAATGGCACTACATTAATATGCCCAGTCCCTCGCAGGTGCACCATGCAGAAAACGAACTGTCACGGCCCCCCAGCAGCTATTTTTATTTAAGTTATTGTGGAACCCCTGGCATCGTAGAGACTGTGCAGACCAGTCCTCCACGGAGGCCGGCTATTCGCGGTTATGCATGTTATGTTTAACACCAAGATTTTTTCTCTAATAAGATGTAGAAACGTGTTACGCGCTAAAAATTAACTCAACTGAACTAAGCAACGCAACAACGCAGAATCGCTCCCCGTGACACCTGTCACGCGTAATAAACATTACATGAATTATAATACGGTCAGGATAAGTGCCTACAGTCGGAGTTACCGAGAATAAACCTAGGAGGATTTGATTTTAAGTACCTGAAATGACGTTACATAATACTACGGTGGTTCTGAATATACACATATATTAAAGCACAAATAAATACACAGTACATCTTGCCCTCTTTCACTCGATATCTCATTCATACACTCGTTCCATGGCATATTGCGACAATATGACAATTACAAAGGTTAGATTAATTAATACTTTGACTATACTCATGCTATTTCTTTCCTACATTGCCGTTTACAATTTACCGTTTATGGTTTTAAGTATAACGTGAATAATTGTTCCTTGTGCGAACCCCTTTTATCTTTTCTGAAGGTACAACTATATTTCAATGAACTATTGTTTGCTGTTAACATAAACTCTAATCTATAACGTGATTAGTCCGCCGGAATAACGATGTCTAGGTATGCCATAGCACTGATTTAAGTTATGCAATGATTTGATTTACTCAGATTCGCGGTAGATTGGCGTCATCTCTCTCACACACGCACATGGTTGGATCTTACCTTCGCTGCATTCCCTCTGACCTGGGTAGGGTGAAAGTGGTCCTACAGTTTTGGAAGACGTCCACACTCCAGCGTTGTACTTCGCTGTTATCCTGGTTGGCGAAAATGGATCCTGGCTTCACTCGTTCACTTCGCAGGGACGTCCAAGACGGTACACCTACACTGTCGACTCCATACGACAACTAGCAAAGTAATAGGTCAGTCCTTCGCGGTCACTCGTACGTAGAGATAGGTGGCTTGGGCCATGAGCCGAACATACGTAATGAGCCGTTCGCAGTTTTACATGGACACACATGGATATTAAATGTTATTAACTTCTGCTAACTTAGGACGTTGTTTCGGACGATTGACACAGGTGGACGTGTGTGGCGTTATTCTCACATACCACACGTATGTGCACGAATGCGTTGACGGCGAGGGGGAAACGACCCCCCTGGGTCTACTCTGCTCTACTCCATGGCTCTAAACACTGACGCGAGTAAAAGACAAATCCAGACCACGGGTCCGATCGCGACTCCGAGCTAGGTCGCACGTAGCTCACACTCCGGTGTCGATTCTAGGCAAACTGTTTTCTCGCTATTCCGAATCATCCCTTTTATTCCAGATTTGAACGAGGTGACGCTCTAGTCTCTGTGTTTAGGTGCTCATTTATTGTTTCTGGTGCTTTGACCGTTGTCCTCCTATCCTGGTAAACGCTCACTCCGGTCCTTAATCTCTGCAGCCCCTCGTGCAGAGATTAGGCTAAATCCTCGGCTATTGTGTTCAATACGTTCAGCAAGGGCCATCTCAGTAGGGTATCGTCTTCATTGTATCCAGCGATAGATCTTTAATAATTCATAACTCCCGTAGATCTGTTCTGATTAGGCTCAAATCTTGGAATCAGTACTTTCATGATGTGGTCTTCAGCTGGTTAAAATCTCATCCAATGCGGTCCATTGGTTTAGAAGTTGCTCTTTTCCTGCTATTCCCCATAAGAATGCATGTAAATCCGAATTCGGGCGAAAAACGGTGGTTGAGCAAGTTAGTGTTGGCTAAGGCAGTCGCTAGACACCTTTATTCGCGACGGATTTTAATATTACCAATTGTAATTAATTCTTAATAACGGGCAATTAGATTAATTACCTGTTACTCAATATTTGACCGTGATAAACGTAAATAAATATTAATAAGTATGTTTCCTTGAGCACAAGCATAATTTTCTAAGCCAACTATAAGCCGTGGGCCACCTTTGGGACTCATGAACCATCTTAGGAACAGTTGTAACGGTTTCGTAATTCATTTTTTTTTAAGTTACAAGCAATGTCAAAAAATATCCATTTGGTGTACATTGTTAATTAGTTATATGAGTTTCTTCTTATAATTTCAAAAATTTGTCTCTCATAAGAGATTTGTAAATTGCCCTAGAAGCTTAACGAGGACTATCTTTGGTTCCACTGCTTATTCTGAGATATTGCCTGTTTCCGAAATGGAATGGTTAGTTGAGTTAGTGTCAGCGGTACCTTGGTTTTAATCACGTTCACTTTGTGTTAATTCGCATACGCGTACTCTAAACTTGCTGCGGTGTCTCCAGAGTCATTTGAATGAATATTTTAAAGACAATTGAATACTTATACTCACACCAAACGCATCGTGAGGGTAACAATTTTTTTTTAACATGTCATTGCAAAATTCTTCTTTTTTAAGTGTTCTACTTATATTTTTGAAAATACGAGATTAGTTTTCTTAAAACAAATCTTACATTCATTATTTATTTTAAGCCATTTTACAGTGCCAATGGTGCAAAGACTCATTTATTTTATAATTTAATAATTTCAAAGTTTACTACGTTTCGTTGTTTCGTCAGGTTCACCCCCCCCCCCACCAAACATTTTTTACCACTTTTGCCCCCGTACTATGGCCAAGAGAAAGTTAACTGTCCTAGCCCCCACTCCCTACCTAATTACCGCTACTGGTAGAACCAGTCGCGATTAACCTATCTATAAGTAAACTGAACTAAAAACAAAAAGAAACTATCAATCTTTATCAATTTCAAGTGATCGCCATTTATTCTCGTCGTTGCGGTTAGCCAAGACTGGCATAAATGAGTGGTTAAATAACATAAATTCAGAAACAGGCTGACCCACAGACACGCGGGGAAGGAGGTATTACGTAATTGTATCTTGGTATTCTTTCGTTAGATATTTTTATCGCCTTGTTTTATTGCTATTATCAAATCATCTTTATTATAGCAGGCGTGATTCGGCCTCTAGAGCCGCTCTTGCAACAAACTCTTGTCTGGGTGATTAAGTAGTAGTATTGACTGTATTATAAACTCAAGAAAGGAAGAGCTCCCCTCAAACAGAATTGTCTACACTTAAACCTAGCTCAACATGCCCATATGAGCTTTTTGCTCAAGTGTAGAACCTTGCCTAATCCAAGATTTTTGTAAAAAAGCCCTCATGGATTCCATGAGAAAGGAAGAGCCCCCTCAGATTGATGTGCCTATACTTACAAAAGGCACTTCTGTGAGATTGTTGTCCATAATCCTGTCAAAAATTGATATTTTTTTTGGCCACACTTAAAACTATGCCACCCACACACACACACACACACACCCACACACACACATATTTACTTCTCGTTTAAGTTCAATTGGATACCAGGTTCAAATTGTATATTAAAACAATGCAATTCTTCTAGAATTGCTCCGTGACTCTCTCATTTCTTACATCATATGTTTACATGTTTCATATTGATTAATGTGTGAAATTTCTGAGTATTAAAGCTTTGCGTGCAAACAAAATTGCATCAGCCAGGAATTTCCCGTGAAAAATATGCCCCCTCGGAATTTCCCGGCTGATGCAATTTCTGAGTATTGAAGCTTTGCGTGCAAACAAAATTGCATCAGCCAGGAAAATTCCCGTGAATTTTGTTTTTTACAAGAATTTCCCTCGGAATTTTCTGTGAAAAAAAACCCTCGGGAAATTCTTGTAAAAAACAAAATTCACGGAAATTTCCCGGGTGATGGAATTTCTGAGTATTGAAGCTTTGCGTGCAAACAAAATTGCATCAGCCGGGAAATTCCCGTGAAATTAGGGTATATAAAGAGATTTTGTATTGCATCAGCCAGTATTGTGAGAGTGGCTGAGAAGAACAGATGTGTTTTTACAGTGCTTCTCATACTTACAGGCCTGTTTGATTTAATTAAATATATATTGTTGCCTGATATTTGTTACATCTAGCTTGTTTGTTGTAATCCACTCTTATTTAGGGTTAGGCCTATATCTGTCCCAGCTTGTTATACAAAAATCAATACATAATACTCAGTGCTGGGTCATTGCCATTCTAGATATGCATGTTCGTGCAGGTATTTGCGGAAGGTCAGTGTGAATGAATATTTATTCTTTTTTTCCACTTGTGGGCTATTGGCCTTACAACCTGTCATAATAGGCATAAAGATTTGATTTAAAAACCCAGGAAATTTTATATAAATACCAAAGCCAAAAATATTAACACACATACACACATACACACATACACACACACACAAAGCACAGTGCTGAACCCAACTGATATTTTTTATTCAGTATAAAGTTTTGAATTGAAACCCAGGAAATTGTATATAATAAACAATAACAAAAAGTGCCAAATCAAAAATATTGCAATCAGTGCAATAAAAATATATTTAGCTCTAATTGGGCTAGACACCAAAAGATTTGTAACCCAGACAAATACAGAACTCCCACAAAAATTTGCCCCAAATGCAATAGAAAATATAACATGCAATACTTCAAATATACACATAAAGATACTTGCTCTGCACAGTCATCAACATTGGCCCCACAACCATCCACATCTGGTGTGAAAAGGAAGCATGAAGCACCTGTTAATGCTGGACCTGCAAAGCAGCCACGCTATGAACCACCCATCCATAGCAGTTTTAATGCCCAATTAAGAGATTATCGGTTTGTATCAGAGCCAAGATGTGGTATTCAGAATTTTTTGAAGAGTGTAAAACCTGATGTGCAGGCAATTCTAAATGCACAAAATGGCTCTTATAAGCTGTCCCTCAAATTGTTTACACAATATAAGAAACCAAATGGCACAAAATTTACACAGCCCCACATAACAGCAACTGTACCGGTATATTCAAATGCAAATTCAGACACGATAATAAGCAGGTTGATAGATCAATTGAACATTAAACACTCTGAATTTGCAGCAAAAGAGTCTGGATGGAGCCTATGCGGCTCTCCACACAAGTTATATGTTAATATTTCTGAATTCAGCCTATTACAAGGTTCTACATATCTGCCATTACCTGATAATATTAAAAACAGAAGAGCCGTGGTTAATATAGAAAATACCGACCAGAAATGCTTTTTGTGGTGTATATTAGCTGCTTTGTACCCAGTTTCAAGGAATCCTCAGAGAATAAATTATTACAAACAACATGAACATGATTTTGACGATGCAATGGAGGGTTTAGAATATCCAATGTCTGTTCAGAATATTGATAAATTTGAAAAAAGGGCCAGGCATATCAATGGCAAACAATTATCTATTAATGTATTTATTTGCTCCACTGGCAATTGCTCGATAGAACCTCTCAGAATCAGTACAATTGATGATGAATCTGCTATTCCAATTGATTTGCTCTTAATTGAAGGGGATGGCAAATATCATTACACTCTGATACATAATCTTGAAGCTTTAGTGAGAACACAACTAGACAAATCCAATATAATATTCAAGTTGTGCAGAAGATGCTTAACTGTATCTTATGGTCAAAAAATGGCAAAGGGGGTTCGTGAAGAAAGTGCAGAAATTGCCAAAAACAAGTTAATTGAGCATCTGAAATATTGTGGCAACCATAAACCTGTTCATATGGTGATGCCCAATCCAAGTGAAAATGCAGAATTTAAAAAGTTTGAAGCCTTGTTGGAACACCCAGCATATATTGTCTGTGATTTTGAATCAATCCTCAAATCTCTTGCATCCTGCAATCCAGATCCTGAAGAATCTTCAATTACACCATACCAGCTACATGAACCTTCCAGCTTTTGTTATGTGGTTGTACAGGATGGTGTTGTTAGTAAAGAATATTCATACATGGGGCCAGATGCCATCAAAATATTTGCACATAAAATAGAAAATGAGTGCCGTGACATAGCATCTAATATTTTATTAAAATCAAGGCCCATGTTGCCTTTAACAGAGAAACAGATTGAAGATTTCAACAATGCAGAAAAATGCCCGGTATGTGATTGTGAATTTTCAGATACAAATATCAAGGTGAAACACCATTCTCATACAGATGGTAAATTCAAAATGGCCCTGTGTAATAGCTGTAATATTAAGATCAAGAGACCAAAATTTGTCCCCATATTTTGCCATGGAGCATCCAATTATGATTTCCATCATCTAATCAGGTACGAGGGGTTTGAGAAGCAGAATTTAAATATTTTAGCTGAAAATGATGAGAAATATATATCTATTAGCAAAATAATTAAAGTTAATGGTGTTCCTATTCACATAAGATTTCTTGATTCTTACAGAATTTTATCTGCTAGCCTGGATACACTGGCCACTCAATTATCTGATGATCAATTCAAAATCACACGTGCATTGTTTCCAAATCAGGACCTGAAATTAATTAGGCGGAAGGGTGTATATCCATATGATTATGTTACAGATTTTTCTAAATTTGATGAGTGTTCCCTGCCTCCACAACATGAGTTTTACAGCAAAATCAGAGGTTCTGGAATCACAGATGAAGATTATCACCATGCTCAATTGATGTGGAACAATTTAAAATGCCAGACATTTGGTGTTTATCACATGGCATATTTGAAACTTGATGTGACCATCTTAGCTGATATAGTGCAGGCATTCAGAAAATCTTGCATGCAAAATTATGGACTGGACCCAGTGTATTTTTTCAGTGCCCCGGGCCTAGCATGGTCTGCAATGTTTTTAAACACCAAAAAGCAATTGGATTTGATCCAGGATCAAGATATGTATCTGTTTGTGGAGGAAAATATAAAAGGAGGCATGGTGCAATGTTCTCAGAGATATGCCAGAGCAAATAACAAATATATGCCTGATTATGATCCAGCACGGCCATCAAATTATATATTGTATGTAGATGCCAACAGCCTCTATGGTCACGCTATGATGCAAAAACTGCCATATGCAGGGCTTGAATGGGTTGAAGATTTCAATATTGAGGATCTTCAGAACTATGATGACCGTGAATATGGCCTATTCTTAGAGGTTGATCTGATATTTCCAGATCATTTACATAACAAATTTTCTGATCTCCCCCGAATTCCTGAGGTTCAGTGCTCACCTGGCTCTAAACAGAAGAAGCTCATGATGACACTGGAGCCAAAACAAGGCTATGTCATATATTACAAGAACCTCCAGTTCCTGATGAAACATGGTGTTCAAGTGACCAAACTTGGCAAAGTTTTGAGGTTCAAACACTCAGAATGGTTGAAATCATATATTAATACAAACACAGAGCTTCGAACATCTGCAAAGAGCCAATTTGATAAGGCCTTGTTTAAATTGATGGTTAATTCTGTGTATGGCAAAACTATTGAAAATGTCAGAAAACATACCGATGTTAAAATAATTACTGACCCCAGCCTGAGCAAAAAATTGGTTGCAAAGCCTAATTTCAATTATAGAAGAATTTATGATGAAAATATGGCACTTTTCAACATGAAAAAAACAAAGATTAAGTTTGATAAACCTATTTATGTAGGGGCTGCGATATTGGAATTGGCCAAATCACATATGTTAACATTGTATTATGATGTGTTGAAATCTTTTTATGGTGATAATATAAAATTGATGTACATGGACACGGATAGTTTTGTTCTTGATATTCAAACAGAGGATGTTTATAAAGATATGTCACAGCCTGCATTGCTTGAATATTTTGATACCAGTGAACATACAAGGATTCAACCCCACAACAAAAAAGTGCCTGGCAAGTTAAAAGATGAGACACTTGGTGATGTTATTGTGGAATTTGCTGGGTTAAGTGCCAAGATGTATAGTTTTAAAACATGTAATGCTGTTGTCAAAAAAGCCAAGGGTATTGGCAAAGTAACTGTGGAAAAAGAGCTTGAATTTGAAGATTATAAAAATTGCCTCAAATCCCAGAATTTAATCAGAACATCAGAATCCAGAATTCAGAGTGAAGATCACTTATTGACTAGCAATATTGTAAGAAAAGTGGCTCTGGACCCACATGATGATAAGAGATGCATTTTATCATGTGGCATACATACTTTACCATGGGGTCATTGTGATTTGAAAAGTGGGAATCAATGCCCAAGCACAGAGCATGATTTGAAATAAATAAACATGCCTATGAACTTATTTGGGTTTAAAAAACAAGGTATTATGGACCTGCCAACACCACAACCCTCTTCTGATATGCTGTCTAAACTGAGTGGCTTGTTAATTATTCATCTGAACAGCATATTTACAGATGTTGATGATGAGACAGGCAAAATATTGTACATATTTAACAATAATTTAAATCATTACCAATTACCTGTAGGTGGGCAATTGCAATTTATTACAACCCCTGAGGGTGATGTCAAGATTTCAGTAGGGAGAAATATTTACAGAATTAAGCACTCAAACATGGTTTCTGGCACTGTTTATACTGTTTCTGCTGGTGACTGCTTATATATTGAGGTCAAGCTTATACCCTTTTTTATAGAATTAAGAATCAGATACTCTATAATAAATAACTACTAAACAAAATGCCTAATGATATTTTTGCCCATACAAGACATGAAGATCACAGTGATGAGATTCTGATGCTTGATGTCAGAGTCAAGAAATTAAGAAGTGATTTACAAGCTTTACAAACCACACTCAATGCCAGTCTTCAATTAGAAATTACAAATTTGCAATCACAATGCATGGACCCTCTTCTTAAAATTGATTCTGAACTCAAATTGTTGCTTCAGAAATATACTGACCTGGCCACATTAGATAATTTTCAAAGTTTAGAAGAGGCTGTAGCAGCTCTTCAAGCCAAATTTAAGACCCAGGCCACCAATTCTGATCAATTGAAACAACAATTGGAAGAGCAGATAAATAATGTCCAGGCACAACTCCAAACAATTGTCAAAAGCATAAAATCACAAGAAGATTTTGATCTCGTGATTTCCACTCTAAAAGAACAGATTCAGTCACTCCAAATACCTAATCTGGACCCTCTGAACAATGCCATAGCCGAGGTTAAAGAAAAAATTGAGACACTTGAAAATTTTATGAACAATTTGTCATCTTCTGACGCTTTGAATGCAATAACTCGGAGTGTGGCAAATATTAAGCTGCAACTTGAAACATATGAAGATTTTGGAAAAATTCAAAGTTCCATAACCCATCTTGAATGTACAATAGCAGCAGTGCAAAGTGATTTGGCAAATGTACTAGAATCTCGCCTGCCCGGTATTGTAGATACCCTTGTCAGTGTCCAGCAACAAATCACAAAGCTTGAAAACCTCAACACTGAATCTGAACTATCTCATTTTCATCATTTGATAGATGATATCCAAACAAAACTTGAAATTTTACAAAAATCCACACCCACTCAGGCAGATATAGCCCTGCTCCAAAATGCTATGCAAAATGTGGCCGATGCATCTGAATTAAACGATGTGAAATTGGCACTTGAATCTTTGCAAAATACAGTATCAAATCTGCCTACATCACAGGAACTTAAAAATATTAAGAGAGCAGTGAATAGGATATTGAAATCAGAAGATATCAAGAATATCCAAACAGAGATCAAACAACTCACTCAGACAGTGGCCACTCTTCCAACCAATCAACATATTAATGAACTGCATGCCCTGTTTGAGGATATCAGAAGACAGGTCCATGATCTTACTGCTCAAAATTCAAAATTGGCAGTTGTTGAAAATTTGCAACAAATTGTAGCTAATATCAAGCAACAGCTAGGGACCATGGAATCCAATCAAGCAAATGCTCTGTCTGTTTTTGCCACCCAGCTACAAGAAATTGTGCAGCAATACAAGAGACTTGCTGTGGACATAAAAATCAAGCCAGGCCATGATGATGTTGTTAGGACCATCAATGAGCACCTTGAATCTGTAACAAGCAGATTGCTCACAGCAGAAAAGGAAATAACAGGCATAATCGAGAATCCAAAACATACAGTAATTCTTGAATTGTACAGCATCCCCAACAAAGAATATGATTCTCCATTTACACCAGGTGGTAAAATATATATGCTGTCCCCTGCACAATTTTATTACCAATTTTTTGTTGGGGGTACATTGAGACCAATCAAGATCAAATATTGGCTTCAACCACAGGCACACCACTACCCCACCTTATCAATAACAAATGCTGATAACAAAGTGAAAATCACCAGTGTAGAATTAGAGGATTTTACAGATCCCAATACATTGGAAACAGCCTATACTGAAGATGATGGCTCTTTGGAATTTAAAATACATATTGGGGACAAATTATATTTAGAAAATCCTGCAGTCTCAGCTGCTGAACACCCCATAGTTGCAATATTCTTGTTTACATATTATGTCTAGAGAAATTATTGTTGATGAATTACACAGACAGGCCAGACATAATTTTAAGAGATTCCCAGTAGTCACAAAGGGCATAGATGATTTATGGCAAAGGGACTTGATTGAAATGGCAAGTGGGCAGTTGAAAAACTTAGACAAAATCAACAAGGGCTACAAGTATCTACTCACTGTAATAGACACATTTTCAGAATTTGCTTGGGCTGTGCCACTCAAATCCAAGACTGGAAAATGTGTTACAGAAGCCATGAGAACAATCATCAATCAGAGTGGAAGATCCCCGCGCTATTTGCAAACAGATAATGGCAAAGAATTTTATAATTCAGTGTTTCAAAAATTTATTAAAAGCCAGGCAATAAAACATTACTCGAGTTACAGTGATCTCAAGGCCTCAATTGTAGAGAGATTCAACAGAACCTTAAAAAATCTTATGTATAAACAATTTACCCTGCAGGGTAATTATAAATGGATTAATATTCTTCCAGAACTTCTACAAAAATATAACAACTCGGTCCATTCCACAATCAACATGAAACCCTCTGAAGTAACTTCATCTGATGAGCAACACTTGATCAGCACTGTTTATTATCCTAGATACCAGCCAACAACAAGAAAGGCCAAATACAGGGTGGGTGATCAGGTAAGAATCAGTAAATATAAGCACTTATTCAAGAGAGGCTTTACAAGAAACTGGAGCACTGAATTATTTACAGTGGTTCAAGTTAAACCTGGGACCCTTAACACATATATAATAAAGGATCACCGAGGAGAAATTCTCAAAGGCAGGTTCTATGAACAAGAGCTCAGCAAAACTAAACAGCCTGACACATATCTCATAGAAAAAATTATCCGCAAAAAAGGCAACAAGTTACTTGTCAAATGGCTAGGACTTCCAGAACACAGCTGGATCGATGCAAACAAAATAATAATATGAGCACCTGGGATGTTATAAAGAGGCTGCCAGAACCTGAACAGCAGAATAAGAGAAATGGCAAATTGCTACCTGATAATATTAGGTGTCTTATTGTTGGGCCATCTGCTTGTGGTAAAACTACACTAATGGTTGATAATTTTTTATTGGCACCCAACTGGTTAGACTGGAAAAACAGGCACTTGTATATTTTTTCTAAGAGCTTGGAACAATTAAAATATCAGCAGCTGATGAAGCTATATGATGGATTGGATATTGCCACTTTTGAACCAGATGTTAAGCCACTTCATGAATGTCTCGATAATTCTGTTGTTGTGTTTGATGACATTATATTGGATAATCAAAACAAGGTTAGGAATTTCTTTACACAGGGCAGACACAAAAACATTGATTGCATCTACCTGGCACAGACTTTTTCAAAAATACCCAAGCAACTGATCCGTGACAATAGCAATTTTATATGTGTGTTTCATCAGGATCATACCAACCTCAAACACATACATGATGAATATGTAGGTGGGGACTTGAGCTACAATGATTTTTCCAAGTTTTGCAGTGAGTGCTGGAACCAGGACAGTTATGGGTTTGTCACAATTGATATGACAAGAACACCCAATAGTGGCAAATACAGAAATAAAATTAACAATTTTCTAGACATTGAAACATAAATAAATAACCATGAAAAGGCCAATTATTGATGATCTTAAGTTAAGAGATTATCTTGTAAAAAGATTTAAGGGATGGAAATCAGAGAACCGAGGAATTTATGAAAAACACAAACAAACAGAACAGCCTGTAATTGATGCTATTAATAATTTAGGTAAGAATATCAAAACTGTTACAGAGCAAAATCAAAACTTGATCACAGAGCTTGTACCTGTAGCTGCAAGGAACATATTAGATTATCCATTCACCCCACTTTCAAGTATTCATACACCTAGTCCTATTGCTCCTAGAAGAATTGAGGCTACTCAGGATCCTATTGAATTGGGTCTTCTTGCTCAAAAATATTTAACCACACCTAAAGACAATAAACATGAGGTTTTTGGCTTATATGCTGACACAGAGCTTGATGGCAGCATCATACATAGAATTGGCAATTTCAGAGTAACATTTATGGGAGATGATATAATTGTATATTCAGAATCTCGACTTGGAGAAAAAGGTGCTTTTGTTAAGTACCCCGGCACACCTGGATTGTGGGAATTGATGACTAGGAAAAGACCTGGCAGCTATACAGATCAAGATTATGAGGATTACAAAGAAATATTAATAAAATCAGATGCCCTATACCAGAACAATGATCCCACACAAAAAAGAGTCAAGTCTAGCAGTGGGGCAAAATACAATAATTTAATCAAGCCCATATGGTCACAAATCAAGACTGGCAGTGGAATCAAACAATACAACACCCTGCCTAAAGAATTTGTGAGGGTTGATGATGTCAGGAAACTTGTAGATAGGTTATTGGTGATAGCTGGGGAGGAAAATGCTGGCAACCACAATTTTTACAATGAAAAGGTTGGAATTATGGACATGATAAGCACAAAATTGTCTAATTTTATAGTAAATGACACTAAGGGGATTGGATATCTTATAAAAATTATTAATACTCTACCACCTAAATTTTGGAATATTTCTGAGGGTCGGGGCCTTGTTAATGACATTATAAACAAGCTGCCATTTGAATTACATATTCCAGGCTATCAATATTGTGGTCCAGGCACAAAACTGGATCATAGATTAAACAGAGGGGATCCTGGTGTTAATCCCCTAGATGCTGCTTGTAGAGACCATGATATTGCATACAACACACATTCTGATCTTGACAAGAGACATGTTGCAGACAAGAAATTAGAAGAGGCTGCATTTGGCAGATTTGTAAGCAAAGATGCTTCTTTGAGTGAAAAAATAGCAGCATTGGGGACCACCATAGCTATGAGCACCAAACAAAAACTGGGGTGGGGGTTGTGAATGTGTATATAATAAACCTACAATGAAGGCCAAGGGTGTTATGTATCAAATACCTTATGCAGGTCTCAAATCTCTTAAAACTATTGACAGTCTTTTGACCAAAAAGCAGCGCAAGAAAAAAAATTCTTGTATTGCCAAGGGCCATGGTATGAAATTGTTACTTAGTACCCCCCAATTAAAAAAATTACAGCAATCAAGAAAAAAATCACATGTGGGGGGATTTATATTTACCATCCCTGCCATCTTAGCTGCTCTCGGGGCTGTGGGGAGCTTGGCCGGGGGATCAGCTGCCATAGCAAAAACAGTAATAGATGCCAAGAAAAATAGGGCAGAATTAGATGAGCAGAAGCGCCATGACCTGGCAATAGAGAAACAAGGGAAAGGTGTTAAAAGAGCCATGAATAAGTTTAAAAAAAACAAGAGCCGCTTACAAACCAAGATATTGAAGCTTTAATCAGGCCACTGGGCATCAAACATTTTAGAGGTGTGTACATGTCTGATTCTTTACCAGAACAACCACTCAACAAAGAGTGTGGCATTGTTAATTTGGATAAGTACAAAAATCAGGGCACTCACTGGATCTGTTATCTTAAATATTTAAAAGATGAGGCATTTGTGTTTGATTCATTTGGAGGTGTTCCACCTGAAAATTTAATAAAATATCTAAATTCAGCTAATCTTTATTACAATAATACCCGTGTTCAAAACTTCAAAGATGTTAATTGCGGACATTTGTGTTTATCTGTTCTTAGATATATGTCTCAAATAAATAAACCATCAATTGAAGATTTTCAAAAAGCCTTATGGTATCTGAAACATCATGGGGGTATTTCATCTCACCAGCCAAAATTCAATATTGAAACTCAAATTACATGATGATATTGTATATCCCAAAACAATAGCTCTCAGGGCATTTTATGGCATGTACCTGAGCCCAAATATTACACACCACAACAACAAAATTGCAGTAGGGGATGAAAAAATTGTCATCACTCCAGGGCAATATAATCTATCCACTCTAAATGCTCAATTACCAAGAGGTATAGTGTTAAGTCAAAATTCTGTCACTCACAGAGTAGAAATTGTATCTGCTACAGAAACAGTGGATCTGGCTACTATAGGAGAGCTGCTAGGATTTGAGAACAACACAAAACTTGAACCAGGCATCAAACACACTGCTATGAATATACCTAAATTCTTAGCCATAGAGACTCTGAATATTCACTGCAATGTGGCTGAGGGTATGATCACCAAATCAAATGGCATAGGCACTCACAAACAAACAGGCATCATTGCAACATTCAAACCTAACTCTGAATTTATGGAGCCAATCATCTACAATCCATCCCCAACATTATATTTTCCTGTGTGTCATAATAGAATAGATAATATTGAATTGATGGTCACTAATGAAAAAGAAGAATTAGTTGATTTTGCTGGAGCCACAACAACTGCAATCATAGAGATTAACATTTAAATAAAAATACATACAAGAAGAAAAATGGAAAATATTGAGAGTTATGAGCTACAATCATTCCCCCCAAACAGGAGGACATTTGCAAATTTAAATCAACCCAACACAGAAATTGAGGTTGATCTTGATGTAGGGGATGGATTTATACACCCCCACAGAGCAGATCTATACATCAAATTTGATGTTGTAAAGCTCGATGGTACCGATTATCCGGCAAACACAAATATAAGATTGGTGGACAATTTTGTGCCGCATCTCTTCTCTGAAATTGAGATCAGAAAGCATGGCGTTGTTATAAACAGAGTGGATTATCCCGGAATTACCTCCACAGCTTTGGCCACATTAAAATTATCCAAAACCGAGGCTTCTTACTACAAAATAGGTGGATTTGAGGCTGGTGATAAGATATTATCTAAAAATCACACAGTGCTGTTCCCGATGCGCCTATTGCCAGGATTCTTCTCAGATTACAAAGAAATTATGTGGAAGGGTGGGTTAAGAATTACATTTAGAAGAGCTGCAAATGATAATAATGCTTTGATGAGGTACAGTGCATTAAACTCTACAGGGGAAGCTCTGCCCAATACCCTACCAGATGCAGGCAAATGCATTATTCAGACTATGGAGTTTAGAATCCCTGTTGTTGAGTATGAGGCCAGTTATGCTCTTAAATACAAAGCAGATATAATAAAAAATCCACAAATTCCTCTACAATTTTATACATATCAATGTGTACAGAAGCCCGCATCTGGTACATATTATGAGTTTGATGCTACAAATTCATTCTCCAGTATTCAATATGACTTGCCTGATTTTGTAGTGGTATTGTTTCAGACTGGGAGACACAATAATCAGGAAAAAAATTCAAGTAAATTTGATAACTGCAACATCAAGAACATATATCTTAAAAATGGCAGAAATGAGGTATTTCCTAGAGAGAATTACAATTTAGACATGTCCAAGGATGATTTTCTTGAATTATATGAGGCCTTTTCGGCTTTCAAGAGGGTCACTACTGGCAATACTGACATGTATTACACACCAGATGAATTCAAAGCACAGAGACCCATGTTTGTAATTAACACTTCAAAAAGAAAACAGGTTGTGGTGATTGACAGAACAAATATTAAAATTATCTGTGAATTTCATGAGGCATTACCTGATGACACCATATGTAGTGTTATTCTCATAGGTGAAAAATCATATGTTTATGATGTAAGAAATGAGAGAGTCACGGAGCAATTCTAGAAGAATTACATTATTTTAATACTAGATATACAAGTTGAGCCTGGTGCCCAATTGAACTTAGACCGGAAGTAAATATGTGTGGGTGTGGGTGTGTATGTATATGTGTGTGTGGGTGTGGGTGGGTGTGTATGTATATGTGTGTGTGTGGGTGGCATAGTTTTAAGTGTGGCCAAAAAAAATATCAATTTTTGACAGTGGCCAAAAAAAATATCAATTTTTGACAGGATTATAACAACAATCTCACAGAAGTGCCTTTTGTAAGTATAGGCACATCAATCTGAGGGGGCTCTTCCTTTCTCATGGAATCCATGAGGGCTTTTTTACAAAAATCTTGGATTAGGCAAGGTTCTACACTTGAGCAAAAAGCTCATATGGGCATGTTGAGCTAGGTTTAAGTGTAGACAATTCTGCTTGAGGGGAGCTCTTCCTTTCTTGAGTTTATAATACAGTCAATACCACTACTTGATTAATACAAAGTAAAGAGCAAATGGAATAAATGGAAGACAAGAACATATCCTGGTTACATGTATAATGGATGAACATTGAATACAAAAATACAAATTGAATAAAAATAAGAAAGAAAAAAGGATTATATGTATAAACTAATGGACATAGTTATCTAATGTTCGTCGCTTTAATCTTTAGTACATATACATGGCTGGAACAATGAATGAAACAGTAATAGCAATAATAATAATAATATTATTAATAAATTGAAAAGACAAAATCAAAATTATTAAACTTAGAATGCTAATAGTTATAACAAGTTACGTGAACCGAGTTGTCAGTTACAGTATTACAATGGATATATATATTTAAAACAGAAAAGTTGCTCGTTATTATGTGCTTAGCTGCCTTGTTAGTAGATGATTTTTTAGTTTATTTTTAAACTGCTTATGACACTAGATGGATGTTATAGAGGTTGGAAGGGAATTCCATTCTTTGGTGGCAGATACGGTGTACGATCTTCCGTAGGTTGTTGTATTATGAATGGGACTGACAATAAATTTTTCGTTCGCGTTACATGTTGATACCTCCTCGAATTTGTATTCAGTTTCTCAAAAAGATATCTAGGTTGTTTGCTGCTTAGTACTTTATGTGTTAAAGTTAGTAACTGATATTTAGCCAAATTCTTTATGTTAAGCCAATTTAAACGGCGTAAGTATTTTGAAATGTGGTCCCTTTTTTGAGCTTGTAAATAAATCTCATGCATGCATTCTGTACATTTTTCAATTTATTAGATATGGAGCTGCTTGCATTGCATTTACATCCCATGATTATCTGTAAGAAGTAGGCAAGAGACGTAAAATAATTAGAATAGAATAGGAAAAAGAGAAGAAAGAAACCAAGAAATTATAAGATATCACTGTCTGTTGAGCAATTTCAAGTCCACAGTTTCCTTTGCTCTACGTTTTGTTCACGGTTCTTAAACGGCGTTTACACCGGGGTTGAAAACACAAGTTACCAAAAATGTTGGTAGCATTTCGAAATACGCTTGTGAATTTATCTACTTCCCATGTTAGCAACAGATTTCCTGTGTTGTCAAAATAAATTTTGTTATCCACAAGAAATCGGTAAAAATCAAAGAAAGTAGTATAATTGGTGCTATAACCATTTCGATAAATGATGAACCCCCCTCAGGCAGATTTGGCTACACTTAAAACAAGCTCAACATGCCCATATGAGCTTTTTGCTCAAGTGTGGAACTCTGCCTAATCCAAGATTTTTGTAAAAATGCCCTCGGGAATTTCCTGTGAAATGATGAGCCCCCTTAGATTGATTTGCATACACTTATAAAAGGCACTTCTGTGAGATTGTTGTCCATAAACGTGTCAAAAATATGCCCCTCTTGATATTTTTTTTGGCTACACCTAAAACTAAGCCAAACGTATTAACACACACACACACACACACATATTTACTTCCGGTCTACTTGTGGCCTATTTCTGGTTTATTTATATTGCATCATGTTTGCAATAAATTATTACCTAATTTTATGCAATAAATTATTAGGCATGTGTTGTTTTCTGATTAATTGGTTATGATATAATGTGATGATGTGTTATATTCTGATTGGCTTATTGTTTCAGATGTTTTCAATGCGGTCTGTGCTTAGGCTATATAAAGAGATTTTGCATTGCATATCAGCCAGTATTGTGAGAGTTGTTGAAGAGTAAGGTTGTGTTGTTGCAGTGCTGCTCATACTTTTTAAACACAAAAATATTGCAGATTTGTATAAATTGAATTACAAATCTATTTGATTTAATATACAGAATTTTTGACAACCTGTCATAGGTTTATTAAGTATAGAGTTTTGATTTGAACCCCAAGAAATTTTATATAAATACCAAAGCCAAAAATATTAACACACATACACACATACACACACACACACACATACACACACACAAATCACACTACTGAACCCAACTGATATTTTTTATTAAGCATAAAGTTTTGATTTGGACCCCAGGAAATCTTATATAATAAACAACAACAAAAATGCCAAATCAAAAATATTGTAATCAATGCAATAAAAATATATCCAGCCCCAATTGGGCCAGGCACCAAAGGAATTGTGTTCTAGACAAATGCAGAACTCCCACTAAAATATGCCCTAAATGCCATAGAAAATATAGCATGGAATATTTCACATATAAAAATAAGGGTACTTGCTCTGCACAGTCATCAACGTTGCCCCCACAACCATCTACATCTGGTCTGAAAAGAAAGCATGAAGCACCTGTTAATGCTAGAGCAGCAAAGCAGCCACGCTATGAACCCATCCATAGCAGTTTTAATGGCCAACTTAGGGATTACCGGTTTGTATCAGAGCCAAGATGTGGCATTAAGAATTTTTTGAACAGTATAAATCCTGATGTGCAGGCAATTGTAAATGCACAAAATGGCTCTTATAAGCTGTCCCTCAAATTGTTTACACAATATAAGAAGCCAAATGGCACAAAATTTACACAGCCCCACATAACAGAAACTGTAGCTGTATATTCAAATGCAAATTCAGACAAAATAATAAGCAGTTTGATAGATCAATTGAATATTGAACACTCTGAATTTGCAGCAAAAGAGTCTGGATGGAGCCTATGCGGTTCTTCACACAAGCTCTATGTTAATATTTCTGAATTCAGCCCATTACAAGGATCTACATATTTGCCATTACCTGCCAATATTAAAAACAAACAAGCCGTGGTTAATATAAAAAATAATGATGAAAAATGCTTTTTGTGGTGTATTTTAGCTGCTATGTATCCAGTTTTAAGGAATCCAGAGAGAATAAGTTATTATAAACAGCATGAACATGATTTTGATGAAGCAATGGAGGGTTTAGAATATCCAATGTCTGTTCAGAATATTGATAAATTTGAAAAAAAGGCCAGAGATATTAATGGTAAACAATTATCTATTAATGTATTTATTTGTTCTACTGGCCGTGGCAATTGCTTGAAAGCACCTCTCAGAATCAGTACATTTGATGATGATTCTGCTGTTCCGATTGATCTGCTTTTAATTGAAGGGGATGATACACACCATTATACTCTGATACATAATCTTGAAGCTTTAGTCAGAACACAACTAGACAAATCTAATAGAATATTTAAGTTGTGCAGAAGATGTTTAACTGTATTTGATGGTAGAAAAATGGTGAATGGGGTTCGTGAAAAAAATGCAGAAATTGCTAAAAACAAGTTAATTGAACATTTAAAATACTGTGGCATTTATAAACCTGTTCATATGGTAATGCCTAATCCAAGTGAAAATGACAAATTCAAAAAATTTGAAGCCCTGTTGGAACACCCAGCATATAGTGTCTGTGATTTTGAATCAAATCTCAAACTTCTTGCATTCTGCAGCCCAGATCCTGATGAATCTTCAATTACACCATACCAGCTACATCAACCTTCTAGTTTTTATTATGTTGTTGTACAGGATGGTGTTGTTAGTAAAAAAAAATTGTACATAGGAGCAGATGCCATCAAAAAATTTGCACATAGAATAGAAAATGAGTGCCATGACATAGCATCTAATATCTTATTAAAATCAAAACCCATGTTGCCTTTAACAGAGGATCAGATTGAAGATTTCAGCAATGCAGAAAAATGCCCGGTATGTGATTCTGAATTTTCAGATACAAATATCAAGGTACATCACCATTCCCATACAGATGGTAAATTCTTAATGGCCCTGTGTAATAGCTGTAATATTAAGATCCAAAGACCAAAATTTGTCCCCATATTTTGCCATGGTGCATCCAATTATGATTTTCATCATTTGATCAGGTATGAGGGGTTTGACAAGCAGAATTTAAATATTTTAGCTGAAAATGATGAGAAATATATTGCTATTAGCAAAATAATTAAAGTTAATGGTGTTCCTATTCACTTAAGATTTCTTGATTCATACAGAATTCTGTCTGCTAGCCTGGCTACACTGGCCAATCAATTATCTGATGATCAATTCAAAATCACATGTGCTTTGTTTCCAAATCAGGACCTGAAATTAATTAGGCGGAAGGGTGTATATCCATATGACTATGTTACAGATTTTTCTAAATTTGATGATTGTGCTCTGCCACCACAACAAGAGTTTTACAGCAAAATCAGAGGATCTGGAATCACTGATGAAGATTATCACCATGCCCCGTTGATGTGGAACAATTTAAAATGCCAGACATTTGGTGATTATCACAATGCATATTTAAAACTTGATGTGACTCTCTTAGCTGATATACTTCAGGCATTCAGAAAATCTTCCATGCAAAATTATAAGCTGGACACAATGTATTTTTACAGTGCTCCGGGCCTAGCATGGTCTGCAATGTTTTTGAACACTAAAAAGCAATTGGATCTGATCCAAGATCAAGATATGTATCTGTTTATGGAACAATGTATAAGAGGAGGCATGGTGCAATGTTCTCAGATATATGCCAGACCAAATAACAAATATATGCCTGATTATGATCCAGCACTGCCATCAAATTATATACTGTATGTGAATGCCAACAGCCTGTATGGTTATGCTATGATGGATAAACTGCCATATTCAGGGCTTGAGTGGGTTGAAGATTTCAATATTGAAGATCTTCAGGATTTTGATGACAGTAACTATGGCCTCTTCTTAGAAGTTGATCTGACAATTCATGATAATTTACACAACACATTTTCTGATCTGCCCCCAATTCCTGAGGTTCAGTGCTCACCTGGCTCTAAACAGAAGAAGCTCATGATGACACTGGAGCCAAAACAGGATTATGTCATATAATACAAGAACCTCCAGTTCCTGATGCATCATGGTGTTCAAGTGAGCAAAGTTGGCAAAGTTTTGAGGTTCAGGCACTCAAGATGGTTGAAACCATATATTGATACAAACACAGAGCTTCGAACATCTGCAATGAGCCAATTTGATAAGACCTTGTTTAAATTGATGGACTATTCTGTGTATGGCAAAACAATAGAAAATGTCAGAAAACATATTGATGTTAAAATAATTACTGACCCCAGCCGGAGCAAAAAATTGATTGCAAAGCCTAATTTCAACTACAGAAGAATTTATGATGAAAATATGGCACTTTTTAATATGAAAAAAACAAAGATTAAGTTTGATAAGCGTATTTATGTACGGGCTGTAATATTGGAATTGGCCAAATTTCATATGTTAAAATTGTATTATAATGTGTTGAAACCTTTTTATGGTGATTGTGTAAAATTGATGTACATGGACACAGATAGTTTTGTTCTTGATATTCAGACAGAAGATGTTTATCAAGATATATCACAGCCTGAATTGTTTTAATATTTTGATACCAGTGAACATACAGAGATTCAACCCCACAACAAAAAGGTGCCTGGCAAGTTAAAAGATGAGACACTTGGTGATGTTATTGTGGCATTTGCTGGGTTAAGGGCTAAGATGTACAGTTTTGAAACATGTAGTGGTGTTGTTGCCAAAAAGCCAAGGGCATTGGCAGAGTGACTGTAGACAAAGAGCTTGAATTTGAAGATTACAAAAATTGCCTCAAATCATGTAGCACAATCAGAACATCAGAATCCAGAATTCAGAGTGTGGATCACTTGTTGACTACAAATATTGTAAGAAAAGTGGCTCTGGACCCACATGATGATAAGAGATGCATTTTATCATGTGGCATACATACTTTACCATGGGTTATTGTGATTTGAAAAATGGCAATCAATGCCCAATTACAGAGCATGATTTGAAATAAATAAACATGCCTATGAACTTATTTGGGTTCAAAAAACAGGCTATTATGGACCTGCCAACACCACAACACTCTTCTGATATAATATCTAAACTAAGTGCTTTGTTAATTATTCATCTGAACAGCATACTTACAGATGTTGATGATGAAACAGGTAAAATATTGTACATATTTAACAATAATTTAAATCATTACCAATTACCTGTAGGTGGTCAATTGCAATTTATTACAACCCCTGAGGGTGGTGTCAAGATTTCAATAGGGAAAAATATTTATAGAATTAAACACTCAAACATGGTTTCTGGCACTGTATATACTGTTTCTGCTGGTGAGTGCTTATATATTGAGGTCCCGGGATCCTACGAAAGCTTATACCCTTTTTTATAGAATTAAGAATCAGATATTCAATAATAAATAACCACTAAAACAAAAATGCCTAATGATATATTTGGCCATACAAGGCATGAAGATCACAGTGATGAGATTCTGATGCTTGATGTCAGAGTCAAGAAATTAAGAAGTGATTTACAAGCTTTACAAACCACACTCAATGCCAGTCTTCAACTAGAAATTACAAATTTGCAATCACAATGCATGGACCCTCTTCTTAAAATTGATTCTGAACTCAAATTATTGCTTCAGAAATATACTGACTTGGCCACATTGGATAATTTTCAAAGTTTAGAAGAGGCTGTAGCAGCTCTTCAAGCTAAATTTAAGACCCAGGCCACCAATTCTGATCAATTGAAACAACAATTAGAAGAATAGATAAATAATGTCCAGACACAGCTCGAAACAATTGTCAAAAGCATAAAATCACAAGAAGATTTTGATCTAGTGATTTCCACTCTAAAAGAACAGATTCAATCACTGGAGATACCTAATCTGGGCCCTCTGAACAATGCTATAGCCGAGGTTAAAGAAAAAATTGAGACACTTGAAAATTTTATGAACAACTTGCCATCTTCTGATGCTTTGAGTGCAATAACTCGGAGTGTTGCCAACATCAAGCTGCAACTTGAAACATATGAAGATTTTGGAAAAATTCAAAGTACCATAACCCATCTTGAGGGTACAATAGCAGCAGTGCAAAGTGATTTGACAAATGTACAAGAATCTCTAGAATCCCGATTGCCTGGGATTGTAGATACCCTTGTCAGTGTCCAGCAACAGATCACAAAGCTTGAAAACCTCAACACTGAATCTGAGCTATCTCATTTTCATTACTTGATCGATGATATCCAAACAAAGCTTGAATTTTTACAACAATCAACACCCACTCAGGCAGATATAGCTGTGCTTCAAGATGCTATGCGTGGTGTGGTTGATGCTTCTGAATTAAATGATGTGAAATTGGCACTTGAATCTTTGCAAAATACTGTATCAAATTTGCCTACATCACAGGAACTTAAAAATATTAAGAGGGCAGTGAATCGCATATTGAAATCAGAAGATATCAGGAATATCCAAACAGAGATCAAACAACTTACTCAGACAGTGGCCACTCTTCCAACCAATCAACATATTAATGAACTGCATGCCCCGTTTGAGGATATCAGAAGACAGGTCCATGATCTTACTGCTCAAAATTCAAAATTGGCAGTTGTTGAAAATATACAGCAAATTGTAGCTAATATCAAGCAACAGCTAGGGACCATGGAATCCAATCAAGCAAATGCTTTGTCTGTTTTTGCCACCCAACTTCAAGAGATTGTGCAACAATACAAGAAACTTGTTGTGGACATAAAAATCAAGCCAGGCCATGATGATGTTGTTAGGACTATCAATGAGCATCTTGAATCTGTAACAAGCAGATTGCTTACAGCAGAAAAAGAAATAACAGGCATAATCGAGAATCCTAAACATACAGTAATTCTTGAATTGTACAGTATCCCCAACAAAGAATATGATTCACCATTTACACCAGGTGGCAAAATATATATGCTCTCCCCTGCACAATTTTATTACCAGTTCTTTGTTGGGGGCACACTTAGGCCAATCAAGATCAAATATTGGCTACAACCACAGGCACACCACTACCCTACCTTATCAATAATAAATGCTGATAAGAAACCAAAAATCACCAGTGTAGAGTTAGAGGATTTTACAGACCCCAATACATTAGAAACATCTTAGGTTGAAGATGATGGCTCTCTGGAATTTCATATACAAATAGGAGACAAACTGTATTTAGAAAATCCTGTATTAGCTGCTGAACACCCTATAGTTGCAATATTCTTGTTTACATATTATGTCTAGACAAATTATTGTTGATGAATTACACAGACAAGCCAGACATAATTATAAGAGACTGCCAGTAGTCACAAAAGGCATAGATGATTTATGGCAGAGCGACTTGATTGAGATGGCAAGTGGACAGCTGAAAAACTTAGACAAAATCAACAAGGGCTACAAGTATCTACTCACTGTAATAGACACATTTTCAAAATTTACCTGGGCTGTGCCACTCAAATCCAAGACTGGAAAATATGTTACAGAAGCCATCAGGACAATCATCAATCAGAGTGGAAGATCACCGCGCTATTTGCAAACAGATAATGGCAAAGAATTTTATAATTCTGTGTTCCAACAATTTATTAAAAGCCAGTCAATACAACATTACTCGAGTTACAGTGATCTCAAGGCCTCAATTGTAGAGAGATTCAACAGAACCCTAAAAAATCATATGTATAAACAATTTACACTTCAAGGTAATTATAAATGGATTAATATTCTTCCAGAACTTCTACAAAAATATAACAACTCGGTCCATTTCACAATCAACATGAAACCCTCTGAATTAACTTCATCTGATGAGCAAAAATTGATCAGGACTGTTTATTGTCCTAGATACCAGCCAACAACAAGAAAAGCCAAATACAAGATTGGTGATCAAGTAAGAATCAGCAAATATAAGCACTTATTCAAAAGAGGCTTTACAAGAAACTGGAGCACTGAATTATTTACAGTGGTTCAAGTTAAACCTGGGACCCTTAACACATATATAATAAAAGACCACCGAGGAGAAATTCTCAAAGGCAGGTTCTATGAAGAAGAGCTCAACAAAACTAAACAAAGTGATAATATGACAAAGTGATAATATGAGCACCTGGGATGTTATAAAGAGGCTGCCAGAACCTGAACAGCAGAATAAGAGAAATGGCAAGTTGCTGCCTGATAATATTAGATGTCTTATTGTTGGGCCATCGGCTTGTGGTAAAACTACACTAATGATTGAAATTTTTTTATTGGTACCAACCTGATTAGACTGGAAAAACAGGCACTTGTATGTCTTCTCTAAGAGCTTGGAACAATTAAAATATCAGCAGCTGATGAAGTTATATGATGGACTGGATATTGCCACTTTTGAATCAGATGTTAAGCCACTCCATGAATGTCTCGATAATTCTGTTGTTGTGTTTGATGACATTATACTGGATAATCAAAACAAGGTTAGAAATTGTTTTACACAGGGCCGGCACAAAAACATTGATTGCTTCTACCTGGCACAAACTTTTTCAAAAATACCGAAGCAGCTGATCCGAGACAACAGCAATTTTATATGTGTGTTTCATCAAGACCATACCAACCTCAAACATATACATGATGAATATGTAGGTGGGGACTTGAGCTACAATAATTTTTCTAAGTTTTGCAGTAGGTGCTGGAACCAGGACAGTTATGGGTTTGTCACAATTGATATGACAAGAACACCCAATAGTGGCAAATACAGAAATAAAATCAACAATTTTCTAGACATTGAAACATATATAAATAAACATGAAAAGGCCAATCATTGATGATCTTAAATTAAGAGATTATCTTGTAAAAAGATATAAGGGATGGAAATCAGAGAACCGAGGAATTTATGAAAAACACAAACAAACAGAACAGCCTATAATTGATGCTACTAGTGAATTAGGTAAAAATATCAAAACTGTTACAGAGCAAAATCAAAATTTGATCACAGAGCTTGTACCTGTAGCTGCAAGAAACATATTAGATTATCTATTTACCCCACTTTCCAGCATTCATACACCTAGTCCTGTTGCTCCTATAAGAATTGAAGCTACTCAGGATCCTATTGAATTGGGTCTTCTTGCTCAAAAATATTTAAGCACACCTAAAGACAACAAAGATGAGGTGTTTGGCTTATATGCTGACACAGAGCATGATGGTGGCATCATACATAGAATTGGCAATTTCAGAGTAACATTTATGGGAGATGATATAATTGTATATTCAGAATCTCATCTTGGAGAAAAAGGTGCTTTTGTTAAGTACCCCGGCACACCTGGATTGTGGGAACTGATGACTAGGAAGAGACCTGGCAGCTATACATATCAAGATTATGAATATTACAAAGAAATATTGATAAAATCAGATGCTCTATACCAGAACAATGATCCCACACAAAAAAGAGTCAAGTCGAGCAGTGGAGCAAAATACAACAATTTAATCAAGCCCATATGGTCACAGATCAAGACTGGCAGTGGAATCAAACAATACAACACCCTGCCTAAAGAATTTGTGTGGGTTGATGATGTCAGGAAACTTGTAGATAGGTTATTGGTGATAGCTGGGGAGGAAAATGCTGGGAACCACAATTTTACAATGAAAAAGTTGGAATTATGGACATGATAAGCACCAAATTGTCTAATTTTATAATGAATGACACTAAGGGGATTGGATATCTTATAAAAATTATTAATACTCTACCACCTAAATTTTGGAATATTTCTGAGGGTCGGGGGCTGGTTAATGACATTATAAACAAGCTGCCATTTGAACTACACATTCCAGGCTATCAGTATTGTGGTCCAGGCACAAAACTAGATCATAGATTAAACAGAGGGGACCCTGGTGTTAATCCCCTAGATGCTGCTTGTAGAGACCATTACATAGCATACAACACAAGTAGTGGATATGGACCGGTTCTGCAACATCAATTGGGGATAAAAAAACCCTCAAAAACTCACTTTCTCTCCACGTTCCGCGCCTCATTTATTGCGCTGACGATGTTTCGCAGCGAAGAAAACAGCACCAAAAACCTCAAAAACTCACTTTACTCATTTGGGGATCACCAAAACCTCAAAAAAGCTCACTTTCTCTCATTTATTGCGCTGGTGATGTTTCACAGCGTGTTTATATATCGTGACCTTTGTAAACCTCTCTCGGGAACGATGTGTAGTGGACTTTAGAGAGTTCTGCGCCCCTTAAGTGAGGTTCAGTGTTACCAACCCCCCAAAGAAAAAGTGGACAGAAAAAAAGCTCTGGCATCACTTTTTTAAGCTATTTTTTACCTCCTGCTCTTATGCTAACTCGTCCTTTGACCTACACTTTTGAAATGACTTACGACATTTTCCTATAAGTCTGTCTCCTCTTACTGTAAGGTCCATCAGTGTAATCTACTACGACATTTGCTCTCAGCGTAATCTGCTACGATGTTTTTTAAAAAAAACTCATGTGTGATCTTCTGCGGTGTGTGTGTGTGTGTGTGATAATCAAAATTATTTTTGTTAAGGCCCTCAAATTAGAAAAAAATATCCTGCCAGAGAGGGGTGCGTGGTGCCCAACACCAGTTCTAATGGTCATGGCTATCAAAGCCATGTGCCTCTGTAGAGTTTCATGAGTTATTATTTTTTTTTTAATTTGCGCACCGAAGTAACTTACATTGGATCCCGATCGTAGTGTGCAGCGTTAATTTGATCGGAGGTGCCTTATCGGCTGGATCGTCGTCGTTCTGCAGCACCGTCGAGGTGAAATCCAAATCGTACACGCGCTTGCCGAAATGCTTTCGTATGCGCGGAAGGGTGTGCTCGGACCAATGTGGAAATTTATTTTTCGCACCGCCACCGAGGTTTGCGAGAGTCTTCGTACTCGAAGAAGTGTGCGAGGGACTCGTGGTCGAAGATGCGTCCGTCGTGCTGGCGATGCTCGTCATCGCAAGTGGTGTCCTTTTTATTCGTCGTTGGTCGGGACACTAAAGCTTCGATCAAAAACGGATTCAAAACGATCCTGTCGGGCCGGCGCAAATCCAAAACTAATCCACTAGGGTGATGAATTAATTGTAAATTTGCAGCATCGACGTCGGACGACGACCTAAACCAGGCGCGGTATTTTTGGCATACTCTGTAATTGTTCGTGATGGGTTGCAACGAGGAAGGTTCGGTGCCTACGAGTATAACTTTCAAATCCGAAGAAATGAGCGTCGGGGTTGTGTTGGTCAGCGTCTGCAGGAAACACATCGTGTGGCAAAATTCGCAGCACGAGTCGGGTACGTCGCAGCAGGAGAATTCGATGCGATTGCCGGGTATGAAATGGAGCAAGCAGCACGCTTCGTTCTCCTGCTGGTCGATCTGGTCGAGGATCAAGCTGAATCCCAACATTGGAGAAACGACCGCTTTCACGGTGTTGTTGTTTGCACCGGTTCCGAATAATTGCCTGGTTCCGAAATTGCGATCTTTCATGTGAAAGTAAGAAAAAAGCGTTCGCACGACGTCGACCCACGGCGAGGGGATCTTTACCCAATTCACGCGTTCGATACGCTACCGAACGAACGCGGAATCCTTTTTGGGGAAAGTAGCGTTCTTTGCTCGCGTCCAGGTTGAGAGAATCGATGTACGTGGCCCAAGACCACACGTTGTGGTGGTGCTGCTGCTGCTGCTCGCTGCTACCCTCTACGATAGGGTGGAAACGAAAATTATCGGGCAGGATCGTTCGTTCGAAGGCTTTGTACTGATTCGATATTCTTTTTTCCGTCCTCAGGAGGCGCAGAAATTGAGTTTTGAACGCGTCAGTTTCGGTCACGTCCTGGTACAAATCTTTCAGGACGTTCAACTTGTTTTCCAGAACCGTATAGTGCAACACCAGGTAATTGATGTTGCAGTGTATGATGAAAAAAGTCGGGATGATGCAGCAGAATCGATAGATCAGTCCCCAGCCTAGAAAGTAATGCGTGTGGAAACGATGCTTGGTCGTCCACGTGAATTCGTTGAGAACGTGGGTGTCGCAGACGGTGTTCGGAAAAATCGTTCGCAGGTACATGGCCGGATCCTTTCCGAAAACCTTCTCGAAAACGTGTGACGCCAAGCCAGAGCGTTGATGCAGTCGCTCTTGAAACTAGCCAGCTGTGGGGGCTGACAGATCGAGCTTCCTCCCCAGATCGAATTGAGTCGCGTGCCTTTCCACGAACTCCAGGAAAGCCTTCGCCGTGGGCCACACGATGCTCGTGACGATCTGTTCCCCCGAGAAATTCTATATAAAATAACATACCTGAAATTCTATTCACAGTATAGATTGAATTTATTTTTTGAGTTTTGTAATCACCCCAAGAAATTCTATATAAAATAACATACCTGAAAATTGTATTCACAGTATAGATTGATTTTTTTTTTGAGTTTTGTAATCACCCCGAGAAATTCCATATAAAATAACATACCTGGAAATTATTATTTTTTGGTTTGTGTGATCTGAGAAAGCATAATGGAATCCACCAGTTTGATCGAATGTGTTAATTGCGAAAAATTAATATCTAAAACTAATATTAGCAAGCACAGGGCAAGATGTAGCGAAACAGGTTCGAGAATTAATCGTTTGTTACCTTCTAAGTCTTGTGCTCGATGCGGAAAGATGATCAGCATTCCAAATTTAAGTAAACATCTCAAAATTTGCAAACCATCGACCGGACAAGCATCGAAAAGGAAAATCGATAATTCAGAAACGGAAGCTTCCACTTCCAAGCTAAGTAAATTATCCAATGAACCCAAACCAATTAGATCTGCATTCAACGACCAACTCCAGGATTTTTCAATTAAGTCAGAACCAGGCCGTGACATTCTAAGTTTCTTGGACGAAACGAAAACATCTGTACTAAATATTTTAAAAGATAAACTTGAAAACAACTCTATAAAAGTATATGTTGTTCTGTTTTCTGAATACGAGAAAGTTGATGGCACAACGAGTATTTTTTATCATCGTACAAAAAACCAGACACTTTATTTTGCTGACGTCGAAAATTTGGACAACTTCTATTATAAAGTTTCCAACGAGCTGGTTAAGAAACATGACGATTTCGAGGCTAAAGGGTCGGGATGGTCTCTATGTGGAAGTCCTCACACGTTAACTGTTTACGTGAACCGATTCTCGCCTCTTCGCGCATCCAGCTACGTTCCTCTTCCACCGAACATTCAACACAAGAGGGCTGTGTTAAATATACAGAACAGCGATAAAAAGTGTTTCCTTTGGTGTGTGTTGGCTGCACTGCATCCTGTTCATTGGTTAAATCATCCAGAACAGGTTTCTCATTACAAGCAATACGAGTCCGAGTTTGAAAGTGTAATGTCTGGCATCGAATACCCGGTGACATTGTCGGATATAACAAAGTTTGAAAATCGTGCTGGAAAACGCATCGCTATTAATGTATATTCCTTCACGTCAGATAAATATCTCGTGCATCCCGTCAGGATAAGCGATATCGACGATGACGATGCTTGTGTGATTAATCTTCTTCTAATTTCCAACGAGGATGTCTATCATTACACGCTAATTCGTTCAATGTCTCGATTACTAAGAAGTCAATCTACCAAGTATGAACATTGCATCGAAGTTTGCCCGAGATGCCTAACCACGTTCGACGATCGACAACAATCCGATTATCGAAATTACACCGGACGTCAAATTGCTATCGAGAAACTTGCCGAACATAAAATTTATTGCGGTGACAACAGACCGGCTAGAATGTTGATGCCCGAAACTAACGAAGTCGAAGAATTCAAAATGCACAAGGCATTGTTAGAACATCCCGCAATCATCGTCGCAGATTTCGAGGCGTTCCTGAAACCACTCTCCTACTGCGATTCGGATCCTGAAATTTCCTCCACAACGCCGTACCAGCTTCATCAACCTAATAGTTTCGGCTATGTTGTTGTGCGACGTGATAAAATAAATGAAGCATATATATACCGCGGGCCAAATGTAATCGAACACTTCCTGGAAAAAATGGTGGAGGAGGTTGAGGTAATTGGTAGCGTACTGCTTACATCAAAACCGATGGCACCTTTAACTGAAAATGAACTTCAAAATTACAATTCCACTGAAGTGTGTCCGGTATGTGATCAAACTTTCACTGATGAGAACAAAAAAATATTCCACCACGATCATTTCAGCGGAAACTACATAGGTGGAATTTGCAACACGTGCAATCTTAAAATCCAGAAACCTAAATTCATCCCCATATTCTTTCACAACGGACGCGGATATGATTTTCACCACCTGGTGAGACATCTTGGCTACGATCCGAAACGTATAGGTGTCTTGGCCGAGAATGAAGAACGCTACATTAGTCTCAGCAAGCAAGTGTCGATTCCGGGAACGAAAAATACAATCGAGATGCGCTTCCTGGATTCGTATAGATTTCTCTCTGCAAGTCTGGATGCTTCAGCGAACAAACTCACCGACGATCAATTTAAAATAACTAGAGCTAGTTTTCCCAACGTAGACATAGACCTCGTTAGACGTAAAGGGGTTTATCCTTACGAATACGTTAGTGATGGTTCTAAATTTAACGACGACCTTCTTCCACTTCCAAGAGAATTTTACAGCAGACTCAGAGAGAAAGGAATCACGGACGAAGAATACCAACACGCGCAACTCATGTGGGAGAAATTAGAATGTAAGACACTCGGAGACTACCACGACGCCTACTTAAAATTAGACGTGACGATACTCGCGGATGTTTTTCAAGCGTTCAGGAAAACGGCAACGAATATTTATAAATTAGATCCAGCGTATTTCTACAGTCTACCGGGATTAGCGTGGTCGGCCATGTTATTCCAGACAAAGGTCAAGCTGGAACTGATATCGGACGTTGACATGTTGCTATTTATCGAAAGAGGGATACGAGGTGGAATGGTGCAATGCGTACAGAGACATGCAAAAGCTAATAACGTACACATGAAAGAAGATTACGATTCAAATCGAGCATCGAATTACATCTTCTACGCCGACGTTAATAATCTCTACGGACATGCCATGGTTCAGAAACTTCCTTACGGGGGATTCGAATGGTTAGATCCCACTTCGATAGACATTATTCATTTCGACGATAGCGAGTGTGGTTTCTTCGCAGAGGTAGATCTCCAATTCTCCGACCACCTGCACGACACGTTTTCGGATTTGCCTCCGACTCCCGAAATCAAATGTCCACCCGACTCGGTTCAAGACAAGCTTTTGTTAACATTGGACCCTAAACAGAGATACGTCGTCCACTACAAGAATCTCCGGTTCTTGATTGGGAAGGGTGTTCAGATAGTAAATGTTAGAAGAATACTAAAGTTTAAACATTCCACGTGGTTAAGACCTTACATAGAAACTAACACACAACATAGAACAGCTGCCACTTCCGATTTAGACAAGGACTTCTTTAAATTAATGAACAATGCGGTGTACGGAAAGATCATGGAGAATGTTAGAAAGCACGTAGACGTGAAATTAATTTCCAATAAGAATAAATGTCGGAAGTGGATAGCCGATCCTAGATTCAAGTCGAGAAAAATTTACAACGAGAATTTGGCACTTTTCAATCTAGATATAAAATTGATGAAATTCAGAAAACCAATTTACGTTGGCGCAACGGTTCTCGACTTGTCGAAACTTTACATGTTCGAATTTCATTACGACGTGATGAAACCCTTCTACAGTGATAAAATATCACTTTTGTACACGGACACCGACAGCTTCATTTACAGCATACAAACTCCTAACCTCTATGAAGACATAAAAAATCCTTCCATGCTTGAGTATTTCGATACTTCTGCGTATCCTCAACCCAACAGATTTGGGATTCCATCTCGTAACAAGAAAGTCCTAGGTAAACTGAAAGATGAATGTAACGGTGATATTATTGTCGAGTTCGCGGGTTTGCGTTCGAAGATGTATGCCATGAGAACAGAGAGTAGCGTCACGAAGAAAGCAAAAGGTGTGGGCAAAAATACGGTGGAGAACAAACTCACCTTCCACGATTACATCGATTGCCTTTACTCACAATCGACCATACTAAGTATAGAACAAAGAATCCAGAGCGTCGACCATATCATCACCACAAACAAAGTTAGAAAGATTGCGCTGGATCCCGATGACGATAAGAGGTGCGTCCTCGAGTGTGGTATTCACACATTGCCTTGGGGACATCGTCGTTTAGAAATAAATAAGAATTGCGCACAGTGTAAATAATTAGCACTCACCACCACACACAACAATTTTCACTAACTCAAAAAAAAAACACTTTGACTGTCATTACAAAATAAAACTTTGACCGTATCCTTAAATAACCAGCATGCCTATGAACTTGTTCGGTTTGAAAAAACAGATCATCATGGAAACTGCACCGTCCATACCAGATCATGAAGTCTTACCTTCCGTGTTACCTAAACTCAACGGTCTGTTGATCATTCACCTCAACAGCATTTGGACGAAATTGGACGAGGACGTGGGTAAAACCTTGTACGTCTTCAACAACAAATGACATTTTTACGAAATTCCGATCGACGGGAAACTTCAAATCACCGTGAATCCGGACAACGAAGGGCGAAAACTCAAAATTTCTACCGGCAAGAACATTTTTCGAATGAAGCACGACAAGGTACTTTCTAACATGTCGTACGATGTTTCAGCAGGAGATTGTTTTTACGTGGAACTCCTAGGAGATTACGACAAACTCGTTCCTCTCTTCGTAGAATTACGAATCGTCTATCCTATTATAAATAACCGTTAACCAAAATGCCTAACGACATTTTCGGCAACACCAAGCGTGTAGACCACGCAGAAGAGATTCTCATGTTGGACGTTCGAATTAAAAAGTTGAGGAGCGATTTGATCGCTTTGCAGGAGACCTTAAACAAAAGTTTAGAGTCGGAGATCGCTACGCTCCAAACGCAATGTCTCGACCCCATTCTGAAAATCGATTCCGAACTGAAAACGCTCATAAAAAATTATGTCGTCGTACCTTCTTACGACAACGTTCAAAATATACAGTTGAGCGTTTATTCGCTTCAAAATGATTTGGCCAAATTACAGCAATTTCAATCGAAAAATGAAGATTTGGAAAAATTGAAACTCGAAATCGAAGAACGAACTTCCGCAATCGAAAAGAATTTCTTTGAACTTCAAACATTCGTGAACGATATCGACGTAGAACGCTTGCACGTCGTCGTTTCCAAATTACAAGAAGAATTCACCAGCACGTTGGAAGAAATTAAATCCAAGTTACAGACTTTGGAAGATACCATGACGAACCTACCATCGTCGGACGAACTGCAGGTCATCGGTAAAAGCGTCGCGAACATAAAAAATCAATTGGAGGCTTATCGAGATTTCGAACACATTCAAACCACCATCGCTACGCTTCAGGCGTCTCTGGAGTTGATCAACGAAGAAATTAAAAGTATTCACGCTGAAGCGAGTGCGTTGACGAGCATACAAGATACGTTGAGCACGGTTCAAAAGAAGATCGAATATTTAGAAAATTTGAACGTCGAATCCAATCTTGCTCATTATCATCACGTACTCGACAACATACAGGGTGACTTGGAATCGTTACGGACGAGCGTGCCTTCGAGCGAAGATTTGGAAAAATTGAAAACGGCGGTGACGGCACTATCCGAATCGAGCGACGTCAAAAGTTCATTGAGCGATCTCGAGAGTAGGGTGGCCAATCTCCCCACCTCCAAAGAATTGCACGCTTTGAAAAGGAACATATCACGTATGCTGAAACGACTGGAAACGTGAACGGCGAACGTGGAACAGATTCGAGACGAAATTAGTTCGCTGGTGTCGACGCTGCCCACTTCGCAGAGCGTCGCCGACCTTCACGCGCAGTTTACCGAGATGCGAAGCATCGTGAACGATCTTACCGAGAAAAGTTCGAAATTGAATCAAGTCGAGAACCTTCAGAACATTGTCGTCAACATCAGAGATCAAGTCGGAGTGCTGGAATCCACGCAGGAATCGACGCTGGCCTCTTTCGGTGCCAAGTTGCAAGAACTCAACGAAAACTACAAGCAGTTGAACGTGGAGGTGAAAATCAAACCGTCATTTTCTGCCGTAACGGATACCATAGTCGAGCATTTGTTGCCCATCGAAAATAAACTCGGACACGTTCACAGCAATCTGCTCGGCGTCGACACTAAATTCGCCAAATTGTTCACCTGGCAAGCCATCGAAATCAACAGCGTACCCAATCAGCAGAGAATCTCCACGTTCGTCGAAGGTAACAAACTGTATATGTTGCATCCTTATCATCCGTACTACAAGTTTCTTCTCGATGGCACGATTCAGGTAAACGAATTTTCGTACTGGTCTCACGGCAGAAAAGCTATCGTTCCCACCATGACCTTGATATCGAATCGTGGTGTAAAGAAAGCAGGAAACATTCCTCTGGCACGTTGGAACGAAACGCACAACATATATGAAATACACGAAGACGAAGATCTTACCGTTTTCGACGTGAGTGCCGGCGATAAGCTGATCATTCGAAACACGAGCGAGGTACCACTCTCTTTGAATCCCATCACGCTGGTGCTTCTCTTCAAACGTAATCTCTAAAAAAAAAATGTCTAGGCAAGCCATCGTCGAAGAATTGCATCAACCTGCACGCCGCAACTTCGAACGTTTGGCTGTGGTAACCAAGGGCATCAATGACCTCTGGCAAAGTGACCTCGTGGAGATGAGTAGCGGCAATTTGAAAAATGTACATAAATTGAACAAGGGCAACAAGTACCTCTCACCGTCATAGACACATTTTCGAAATTCGCATGGACTCTGCCGTTGAAAGCCAAAACTGGAACATGCGTCACGGAAGCATTCAAATTAATTTTTCGCGAAAGCGACAGACGACCACGGTTTCTACAAACGGACAACGGTAAAGAATTTTACAACGCCGTATTCCAAAAGTTTATTCAAAAACATGACATTCGATATTAATCGACCTTCATTCACGTCAAAGCCAGCATCGTGGAAAGATTTAATCGAACCTTGGAAACACACATGTGGAAACGATTCACGCTTCGGGGAAATTACAAATGGGTCGACATCCTGCCGGAACTCGTCGACACCTATAATGATACGGTACACAGAACGATAGCCATGAAGCCAGCTGACGTTACGAAATCTGACGAGCATCGTTTAATTTCTACAGTTTACTGTCCAAAGTACACTCCCACGACTACCAAGAAATCAAAATTCAAAATTGGAGACCAGGTGAGGATCAGCAAATTCAAACGCACCTTCGAGAAGGGATTCACAAAAAATTGGAGCACGGAACTTTTTACGGTGGTTCGAGTTTTACCCGGAAACCGACACACGTATATAATAAAAGATAGTAGCGGCGAGATTTTGAAAGGAAGATTTTACGAAGAGGAACTCTCTAAAACGAAACACTCCGACACGTACCTCATCGAAAAGGTTTTGCGTAGGAAAGGTGACAAACTGTTTGTCAAATGGCTGGGACTTCCGGAAAAGAGTTGGATCGACGCGAACGAAGTGATCTTGTGAGTACGTGGAACGTGGTGAAGCGTCTACCGGATTCGGAAAGTCAAACGAAAAAAAAGAACGGCGAGTTGCTTCCCGACAGCATCCGCTGTCTAATCGTAGGTCCTTCGGGGTGTGGGAAAACGACACTGCTCGTGGACAATTTTCTCCTCGCACCCAATTTGTTAGATTGGAAGAACAGGTACCTGTACGTGTTCTCGAAAAGTTTGGAGCAATCCAAATACCAGCAACTGATGAAACTGTACGATGGTCTGGACATTGCAACGTTCGCTTCGGAAATAAAACCACTCGACGATTGTCGTGAAAATTCAGTCGTTGTGTTCGACGAGGTCATCCTGGAAAATCAAAATGAAATTCGCAACTTTTTCACGCAAGGTCGTCACAAAGGAATGGATTGCTTTTACCTAGCTCAAACGTTTTCCAAAATTCCAAAACAGTTACTACGCGACATCGCTAATTTCATATGTTTGTTTCGTCAAGATCACACCAACCTCAAGCACGCGTACGATGACTACGTAGGCGGAGACATGAACTACAATCAATTTTCGGAACGCTGCTGCTCTTCTTGCTGGAACAGTGACGATTTCGGATTCCCGACGATCGACATGACGAGAAAACCCATCGACGGAAAGTACAGAAACAAAATCAACGACTTTCTAAACGTTGCAACGTTGTGAGAAACGATGTGTATAAATAACGTTATGACGAAACGAAAAATCGAAGACGAAAATCTTAAGCTTCGCGATTACCTCGCGAAACGCTTCAAAGGTTGGAAATACGAGAATCGCGGATTCTACGAAGAGAAGAAACGTCAAGATCAAACTGTGATCGATGCCATCAGAGATCTAGGTAAAGAAATTAAAGGTGTCACGGAACAAAATAAAAATTTGATCAACGAACTCGTACCACTTGCAGCTAAAAGTTACACTGTACCCACGCCCATTTCGAGCATTCCTTCGACACCGTTCGAACTGAAGGACGTACCACGACGTCGAGCCATAAGCAGCACGTCTTCGGATAAGATCGAGTTGGGACCTTTGGCACGAGGCTACCTAAGCACGGGGAAATTCGACAAGGATGAAGTGTTCGGATTGTATCCGAGCATGGAAACCAACGAGGGTGTCGTGTGGAAGATTGGGAACTCGAAAGTCACCTTCGAAGGCAACGACATTAAACTTAATTTAGGCGATAAGAATAGTTGGAACAGGTATCCGGGTACGGTGGGACTGTGGGAACTCGTTGCCAAAAAGCAGCCGAGAGATTACACCGACGAAGATTACCAGAGTTACAGGGAAATTCTAATCATGACGGATGCCATGTACCAGAACAACGATGCCTCGCAGAATAGGGTGAAATCGAGCAGCGGCGAGAAGTACAGGAATCTCATCAAACCCATTTGGAACGAGGTGAAGAGCGGAAGCGGCGTCAAACGCTACAACACGTTACCCAAAGAATTCGTTTGGGTGGACGACGTGAGGAAGCTCGTGGACCGATTGTTGGTGATAGCCGGCGAAGAGAATGCAGGCAATCGTAATTTCTACAACGAGAAGGTTGGCATCGTGGACATGATCAGCACCAAACTTTCCAACTTCATCGTGAACGACGACAAGGGTATAGGTTACCTCATTAAAATTATCAACACGCTGCCTCCGAGATTCTGGAACGTGGCCGAAGGAAAGGGACTCGTGAACGACATCATCAGCTAGTTACCTTTCGAGATGCATTTACCTGGCTACCAGTACTGCGGACCGGGTACCAAACTCGAGAAAAGATTGGAGAGAGTCGACAAGGGTGTGAATCCGTTGGACGCCGCATGCAAAGATCACGACATCGCCTACAACAACACTCGCACCGATCTGGATGCACGTCACGAAGCTGACAGGAAATTGGAACATGCCGCTTTCGAAAGGTTCGTCAGCAGAGACGCATCGCTGGGTGAACGGGTCGCCGCACTGGGCACCACCATCGCCATGAACACGAAACAAAAACTTGGGTGGGGTATATAAATAACATAGAGTAAAAAAAAAATAATAACAACATGTCTCGTATAACTGATTTGCCGCCCGAGCTACTATGTAAAATATTGAAACACGCAGTAAACGGAGATTGTGAGGATGTACATAAACTTGTAATCATAGCAAGAACAACGCCGGAATTTCGCATCCCTTGTGAAATGGTTCTCAAGGACCATCTTCGGGAGATCAGCGGCCTGAGGTGCGGCGATCTCGACACTCTTCTTTCGGCCGCAGAGAAAAAAATAAACGAAAGGATGGACACGGATGATTGGTGCAAGTCAGTAGTAATGCACCGGCGTTGAAGTCGATAAATCAATTGATTGGAAAAGATCGATCAAAGATCAATTGATGATGTAGCTGTGTGGGCAAGCAAGGGTTATTGTTGTTCGCGATGACGTCATAAAATGGGCGTGGCTTAATTTTGCGAGGAGCGTTTTGATTGGTTGGAGAAGTATTCGGGTTTTTCCCGCGGCGTCTGAAAACAGATGGCGTTGATGATTCTGAAATTCTGGGAATTTGGGTTGGGGAGATTCTCGGAATTTCCAGATGGTGTTGATGAGGCTTTTAAGTGGTGCGGTGAATGTTAAGTGCCTTTTCTTGGAAAATGGGGTTTGTGAGTGTTGTTTCGAGGAAATTTTGTGAGAATTAATGGATGTGGTTTGGGTAATGGGTTTGGAATGGTAATTGCTTTTGCATTCCTGAAATTCTGAGAATTTGGGTACGTGTTTCTGTTGTCTGAAGACAGATGGCGTTGATGATTCTGAAATTCTGGGAAATCGGGTATGTGTTTTTGTTGTTTGAAGAGAGATGGCGTTGATGAGTCATTCCGGGGAAGGTGGTGTTTTTCTCGGGCGGCCGTTGATGAGTTTGAAATTCCCGGAATTGGGTGTGGTCTGAAAAACATGTCCTGGCATGTTTTAGGTTTAACCTTCCGGGGTGACTGTTTGAAGTATGTTTAACTGAAATCGTGACGTAGAAAAAAGAAGGTATAAATAGAAGGGATACAGGATAATAGTATCATGTGAGGATGGATGTGTGCGGTACAAGACTGTCTGATAATGGTGTGAATTTCTACGAGGTTAGCTACGAGGAGTTCTGGGAACTTGTTCGATCTTGCGGCGACCTGGACAACGATCCAACGGCCCTGCATCGGGTGTTGAGTTATTTCCCGTTTATGTATGTAGCGATACCTGAATCTCCCTGGTGTGGATGTTACCTGTTCGACGGATTAGGAAAAGGAGTCCATCATCACTGCGAGACGTTGAAGGAGATAGAAGAGAGGAAAAGAAGAGCGGACGAGAGAACAGGATTTCCAGGTCACAGGTGTATGTGCGAACTACGTCGCAGGAAGGAAGAGGACAAGATCGGTGAAGCTTTGAAGCAGAGAGTGAAAGAGTGGCTTTCATTGCTGGCAGACAGAAATTCCTTGTGGTGTTCTGGCTGTGATCGTCCTTTGTTACGTAAAATTAGAAGGACATCCCTGTTTCCCTGTGGTTCCTGCAGAAGGTTTCGGCGTCCGCAGACGTCTGTTCCCCGACGATCTTCAGGTTGTTCCTTTATCACCGATACCTGGGACGCCGTCACCTACAGTATCCGATTACTTTACCTTTTATGACGTATGAGAGTGTTTACTCACCACGTCTGCTGGACTCACGCCGAGCCGTATGTTATCAATTACGTATCAGTGAATTCGAGATACAGAACATACAGAAAGTGGCCTATAGGATTACGTCAGACTCCGGAAGAATTAGTGACTGCAGGATTTTACTATTCAGGCTTTAGCGACAGAGTATTATGTTTTCATTGTTCGTACGGACTCTGCGATTGGACATCCAAAGATTGCCCGATTCTAGGACATTACATGTTGGTACCCCAGTGTCCTTTTATACAGAGTGTTGCGGCGTTACACCGTAACTCCAAGAGCTGCAAGTATTGCGACAGTATAGAGACTCCTGAGAAAACGTCCGATAAACCTAGTGTGGATTCTGTGTGCAAAATATGTTTTCAGAATCCTAGCAGTGTTGTAATTCTCCCGTGTCGACATTTTGTTTCCTGCGGATCCTGTGCTTCCCAATTGGACAAGTGCGCCGTATGCCGGGGTAGCATTGAAGATACGTTGACAGTTTTCACCTGATGCCCGAAATGGATGTCTGTTTTTTGGACGTTCAAGGTCTTCGAGGAGCAGGAGGAGAATTTGTGTGGAAAGAAGTCGGAATTTTAAAATTTCCCTTTGACAATGCATTTGACTGTTTAGTGAAATCTCCATATGGTTTACGCTTTTTGAGTGAAAAGTATCGCCGAGTGAATTACTGGCTCTGTAACAACAAACACGGCCTCAACTGGGGAGATGGATGGCTACCGTATGAGAAATTAGGAGATTTGTTATATGTTGTGCTTGTGAATCAAACAGTGTACGTCAAAGGTACGGAGAAAGTGAAATGGTTTGAAAAATTACTTGGAGAAAAGGGTATGGGTAAAATATCCGTACGTAACATCGAAGAACTTGAATGTCCAAAATTGAATAGTGTGAAAAACAACACTTCAGGAAGATGCAAAGAACATAGCAAATGTAAAAATGTAAAAAAAACCTGTGCAGTTGAAAATGTCTGGAAGATGTACAGTTTCTATTGTAATAAGTACAAGAAATAAAAGAGGTTTTTTAAAATATACAAATGTTTTATTTACAATCGATAATATGGATATAGGTTTACAATACATAGAATAACGCAAATGTTGTATTTACAATTGAATATGAAAGGTTTACAATACCTGAAGGGTTATATTACAATACATAAAATAACAATACAGAGAAAGAACAATGGTTCGTTTACAACATCAGATACATGACAGTAACAGAACTTATTTACAATGTCAATGTCTGTCCATGATTGTTCTCAAGATATATTTCAATCATCAGTTCGTTGTACCAAAGAATATAAAAATAGTTCACTAAATTGGGCACTTCTTTTTTTTCTGAAACCATATTGTTCTTGATACAATATACAAAAGCCTCCATTTCGGGTTGCAATTTATGATAACGTTCGTTCTTTAATTTCTGCAGAGGCCAAAAAAGGTTACACAAAAATAAGTGTAGTTCAGAGGCTGTGAAAATAAAAGCATCGGATGAATGATGCTGATACATCGAGATACAACGTTTCCCGAAAAAATTTACACCACTGACGGTGATATTTCCCGTAACCAAGTAATTGAATCGACGACCTGTTTCGACGTAATTCAGTAAGTCAGATTTCAAAGCCCACAGTTCTCTAATCTGCTTAGAATCGATGCGTACGGGTGATCTCCCCTGTTGCGAAAACTCCCACACCAAATTGAAAGGGGACCGCTTTTCGAATCCTATTGCTACGAACTTGTTTTTTTCCTTGTTCAGAAAATATGTGTTAGCAAGATAGAGATCTAAACAGGCCTCTACGTTGTGTAGTCCAGGACATTCGATTGTATCTGGAGAAAAGCCGATCTCCCTACGCCGTTTTATGAAATCACCGTCTGTAGTCACATCTATTCCCTCATCCATCGGTTCGTTCTTGATAGGGACAGTTTCGATTTTGAGGGGTTGCACACGTTTGCGAGTTTTACGTTTGGAAGCATCATCCTGACGGGTCATACGTTTCACTAGTTTGTCGTGTTTTTCCATTGTAGAATCCCTAACAGCCTCCATGATGTTTTCACTGGAGCTGTCTCGACGGCACTGAGAGAAAGATGCAGCAGCACACATTTATATAGCTTTTTGCATAACACGACACCGGATCGCGTGGATAGAGCAACACGATTGATCCCCTCTCGGACACTTGCAATGGGGTAAACATTTGAATATCTGACGAAAACGGTGTAGGATATATCCATCTTTACTGACACCGGGCGGAAATGCTTGAATGAAATCCTTGGTTGTAACATGGCGTGCTTTGTAATAAGCATACACGCAACAGTAATGTCCGCACGTCGTGGCCAACACCCCCTGTAAGGGAATGTTGTTGTAAGTCCAGACCGAGGAATGACGGTTCAGGAAAGTTACGAATTCTGGATAGAAAGGATGAAATCCGTATGAATCGAAATATTCAGCCATATTGTTTTTGCCAAAATAGAAGGACACCCAGTGTGTACCCTGGAAGTTGGAAGTATCGGTGTTTGCGATTATCAAGGCAGGGGTAGGAAACGTCCGAGGTAAAAGATCTCTCGAGTAAACACCGTAGAAAATGTTCTTGGTGGAACAGTTTCGAGATAGAATCTCCTTGATCTGCGACGTGTTCATGCTGCCTATGTTTTCGAAAACGGCAAATGAGAGTACAGCGTTCTGTTATCTCTATACTCTCAAGATGATATTCTTCTAATATTTGGGGGGACGGTTGCGTGTCAACAGGTTTGGCAGACAGTACTTCCAAAGAATCACTATTATAAATATCATCACAGGTTATCAGTTCGATGAGTTTTCCCATCTCACGTTACATATGTTTTCATATGTTTATAATAATATTTCTGTCTTTGGTTATTTCTATGCTCCCAGGGCTGTTGTCAAGTAGTTCGGGAAACGATTGTATGTTCACTTTCGAAGAAACACTGCTATTCTTAATAGTACGGGTTATCACTTTGGTAGGTTTTTCCATCACAGGTAGTATAATGTCTACATCAGAACTGTCTCGATATCACTGCGAGCCAGAAACACGAGCACACATATTTATAGACAAGTCGGTCTCACTGATGGAGGATAACACTCCTGTCTTTTGTTATATCTACAGCACATTCAAATTCAGCATACAGAAGGCATGTTATATTTTCCGACAGCTGGGGAGAAAATTGCATCTCGGCACCGATGATACCTTGTTCCTGGAGACTGGTGTGCGTGTCGTTTCCTGAAGAGTCAGGCGTTATGTCGAAAATCAGGAAAAAGGATCCGTTCTCGAACATTTTTCTTGTGATCTGGTGTCCATAATTGGCGTGGTGAATGCCTGTACCGGAAAATAGAGTTTGATAGGCACGTGTTATCAATCCGCCGTTCCCTCCTGTGGTGACCCGCAAGGGTTCGTAAGGTACAAGTTCTCCATTTTTCACAAGATGGAAAGAAGATAGATTGAAACTTCTAAAGTCGAACGGATTTTTCTTAGAATCTCCGAGAAAGCTGGCGGTGGATACCATAGCAAAAAGAACAACATTCGGAAAAGCACCTTGAAAAGCATTATCGATCGAAATCTGCTGCGTTCCGGCAACGTAAGAATAAGCTTTGATGACGCTTCTGGTGAACGGATAATGGGCTGGAGCGTAAGAGAGTGCTCTGTCTATGGCCAAACTGGTGGTAGGAGTAGGAATGATGTGATTTATTTCGAGAACAGCCTTTAAAATTTTTATTCTGGTGGTTGGTGAAGTCTGATCTCCCCAGATGTAAAAAGCATCACGTGACCTGGCTAGATCGATACGTACTTCAACGCCGTTGACCAGGTATTTAGGCTGGTGGAAAAAATCTATGTGCAGTTTTCCCATAAGTTCGACTACGGCAGACACTTCCGTAGGATCTCCGGTTGTCGGAACGTGCTGGAAAAAGTCTTTTCTGGCGGTAAAACCTTTGTTGTCGGCGGTGATTTGATCTTGATGTCCAGGTGTGTCCAAGTACCACAAGGCATTTGTGAGATGCGTGTTCGCAGCATCGCTGCCGTAATTGATTTCTGCTTCGAAGATTGATTTATATGCGTAATTGTTATCGGCAACTGTTACAGCGATACCGTTGAGAGCCACTGTAACTTGTGAAAAAAGTGAATGGAGAGGATAATTTACGACCCCGCAGTTTTTTGTGAGGGCGTTGGAAGGTTCGGAAGCACTCATGGGAGACCCATCTTGATTGACCATCTGCGTTAGCAGACGAAGATAGGCAGATGAAAGATCTAGAAAATCTGTTCCTGCCGGCGGAACGGCAAACTGAAGTATGTTCTGATTATCGATGGAAGCGATAGGCTTGTAGGCGACCGTGTAAGTTTTTTCGACATTTTGCTGAATAGGTTTTTTACTGAAAAGATCGAACTGCGAGATCATGCAAGTGTTATTCTCCATTATTATCCAAAAATATCTTTTCCTGCCGCCTTCTGTTTAATTTTCCTTTTGCGTGTCGTCCTAGATTTTGTGGATGTTTTTCTCCGCTTTTTGGATGCGCTTTTTTTACGGATCGTAGATGTTCTAATACGGGTGGCTGAACGTTTTAACATCGACTGAGCAATTTTTGTTGCAGGTTTTGTTCTTATACCGGAACCTACCAGAGAGTCGATTTTCCGTTGTGCTTTACTCTGAAGATTTTGACCCGCTTCACGTACACGTTGACGAACGATAGTTCTCGGAGTTCGCTGACTTGTTGCAATGTCGGTGATAATGTTAGCGCCTGTTTTCAAAGCTTCTTTTCCGATCGCTTTTGCACCACTCCAGAGTAGAGGTTTCACCATTCTAAAGAGTCCTGCAAAGAGAGACCCCAATCCTCTCCCTTTTTGAATTCTAGTTGAACGATAGATGGGTCCAATTCCCCCACGGATCTGATTACTGTAATATTCGGTCTGCGAATTCATGGTGATTCATCAGCTTTTCGACATAGACTGAGCAAAATGATTCCTTACTGTTTTTTAAAAGGACTTTGCTTTCCTACGAAAATGTAAAACAGCTATTGTAGGTACGGAGCCATTTCTCAAAGGCAGGAAATATCCTTGTCTATCATACATCGCAATTTCTATTGTTTCGAAAGAACCTTTATCCAGAGAAACGTAATGAATCGGATTAAATGTATGATGGGCTACGGGTACTGTGCAAGATGATTCTGTTTCCGAATACTGTTTTCGGGCAAGACGTAAAAGACGTAGCATTTCTCCTCCGACCAATTGTTGTTTCACGAGATCGGAATAAATGAATATGTAGGGGTTTTTATCTACGACGTTATTGGACACAGCGTGCGTAGAATAAATAGATTTCAATACGTCATATCGAAATTTAGCGTAGTCATCAGTTTCGTCTATGGGTGTAACGGTATTTGTTGGAACACCTTCCGATTCAGGATCGGGAACCCCTATCACGGACAGATGTTTGTTCACAGCCTCTTTAAAGAAAAATCTGAGATGAGTAGGAACAACGGCATTAGCAGGGTTTGTTTTCAGGAACTGAATGAACTCCTCTACTGTATATGTTGCTGCAGGAAAATAAAATGGCTGCTCGTTAATATAGAGTGTATTATCCGTAGAAACAGAAGATCCCGACGCGTCCCATTGCGCTTCCAACAGAAAATGCCAGAATTGCTTAAGAACGTTTCTCCGTATTTCCAGGTCGTTGGGGAGGGATTCTTCGATGGTAGAGATCAGGTCCTCAGCACTTGCATACGTCCGAACAGGAAAGGTTACCGTTCCGTAATCTGTTTCCAAAACATTGTCGTATAGAGTTGAATAATGCAGTTCTGCTAATCCGACTTCCCACAATTCTGGAGACAGATCGATCCGTTTTGCAAGTTTTACGTTGAAATGGGTCAGCGTGTTGTTCGGAAAATACTTCTCCGATGCAGATGACGGAAGGTAAACATAGAAATTATCGTCCATTCTCGCCGAACACAAAGAACTCACTGGATCGTGGTGACGATATATTTTGATATAAATATGTTTTGGAAATTATTTTTCTGATAACTGTTTTACGGAAGATGCCTTGATCCACGAATCGAAACTAGGTGGATATCCGAGCCAGCGAACCAGGTATTCCAAATTTTTACCTTTTCCCCGGCTGTTCAAAATCTTATCAATTTTATACTCTTCGTCAGGATCCGAATAAACTTTTTGCAGTTCATGTTTGTAAAATGTGCCTTTTACAGGTTCTTCATTTAAATCGTCTAATATGTATACAGGTACAGGTGATCGCTGAACAAGGGAGTGGATTTTGAAAAGTTCTCGTGACCACGATTGTTCGTATCCCTTCTCAAAATGTCCTTTCACGACAGAGATTCGTACGAAATCACCAACATTCAGATCTGAAGACGGTTGTGAAATATGTCTGTCAGGTTTGTTGAGACGTTTCCACACGATGTAAACGTTAGACTCGTTCACATCTCGAGGTGCCATTCCTATGGAACTGTGGATAGTTGTATTGTAACCTTCGAGAAGTTGCGGTAAAATGTCTACGTAACGTCTTGTTTGTTTCGATGTGAAATATTTCCACATTCGTTCTTTCAATGTTCTGTTGAAACGTTCCACTACACTTGCTTTCACAGGATAATTTGAAGCGATCGAAAAATTTACATTTTCATTTTTTAAAAACTTCTGGAATGTAGAATTTGTGAACTCCGTTCCTTGGTCGGTCTGTAGTGTGACAGGTTTTCGTCTGCTTTGTTCGAAAATATTTTTGAAAGCTTCGGTTACCGAATTGCTTGTTTTATTTCTTAGTGGTAATGCAAAGGCATATTTTGAGAATACATCGATCACTGTCAGAAGATATCTGTATCCATCGTTATGTTTTTGTATCGATGTCATGTCGTTGAGATCAGCTTCCCAAAGCATGTCTATGTTCCACACATTGTAATGATTTCGGGGGAACCTTTTCCTTGCAGGTTTGTGGAGAGTGTACGTTTCCTGGTGCATCAACCATTTTTTCACCGTATTGCGGGATATATTTTTATCCCGTACCGCGTTCCATAAACGATCTACAGATGAGAATGAAGCACGGTGTCGGGGATCGTAATATATTTTGGTGAGGATTTTATCGTGTTTTAACTTAGGGACTCCCATGACTGATCTCTCTGTCTACGGCTTTTTCTCAGAGGAACCAGCTTGTATGTGTCAGGTGTTCTCAGAAACGGTGTAGTTTTTCTGGAAACACGGACAACCGCTTTCTTCTTCTTTTTCTGTTTCTGTCGATGAGACGGTCCAGGGCTTTCCGTTGACGACGCTGAGAAGTTCAACGTCTTCGGATCAGGAAGTGTTTTTTCCTGACGTTCGTCTATCAAATGTTGAGCCGTAGATTGGTACTCGTCGATGATATTTTGTAACTGATGACGTGTATTACGGGGTAACGTCTCTGCTAGGTTCGTAGGAAAATACGTCGATCCTGGCGAAATAGTAGAAGAACCGTCGTTATCTTGAACAATAGGAATTTGTAATGGTTCTTTGGATTTACGACTCAACCATAAATACTCGTCCAGTTCCTTTCTGTAAAGACGCCATTTCTGATCGTCTGATATATTTTTCATTTTCAGAATATCATTCATTTTTTTAACCAGAACGGATAATTTCTGAGTTACAGACGAGTCGGAAACACGAATACGTGCTAGCTGTTCCGGTGAAAGGACGATCATCTTTTTGTAGGAAGATGTCATTTCTCAATGAGGAATGAGAGTACCGAGAAGACCCGATAACAAAGAACCTAGAAGTAAGGGTAGAAATCCACCTTTTTGCACAAGAAGTTTTCTTCGTTTTTCGATGTTCACTCTCGGTTTCACGAGATTGCGTAAGACCGACTTGTAAGGTGTCAGACGACGTTTTGTGGACGGTTTAATTTTCACGTTTCCTTTTAAAACGTTCAGGCAGCATTCGCTGATGAAACGAATTGTCTTTTTCGGAGCACTTTTCAATAATGATTTACGGATTTTGGTCGGTGAATTTTTCAACACGTGCAAAAAAGGTGAATGTTTCTTGAAAGACGACGAATGTCTATTCCTGTTAGAACGTGATTTGGTACGTGTCTTCCTCGTTCTCCTCATCTCGATGTTTTAAACATTCCTGAGGAAGATATGCAGTTGAGTAATTCTGGTTAAAAATGTCTGTCTGATAACGTAAAGGATCCGGTGTTGACTGTGAAAGATCAATATACAAATAACTGAAAGGTTGAGTAGTAGCATCTATATATACTTTTTCGAGTTCCTTCATGCGGTGAGGATGAAGTTGTCGTGCAAACACAGTAAATTGGTTCATATCTCGAGGATTTTTAAAAATAACAAAATGTTTTACGTTCAGCGAAATGTCTCTGCAATTTTTCCCTTGATGAAAAAGATTCTGTGTTATGAACACCACCGAAATGTTTTTGTGATGACTGCCTTTTGTGAAAAGGTCGGCGACTTTTTCTCCTTTAGCAACCATCATAAGATCATCCAGGATTATGAGAGTAGGGGTTTTTCCGTTCCACGACTGCCAATCGACGATCCCTTTATGATATTGCACATCTCGAAGATTTTGCGGAATACTGTTTTCCTGATCGTAACACCATACAATTTTCTTGACGGGTCCTTCGACAAGATGAACGATGGAGTCAACCATATTTGTCACAAAAGTAGTTTTTCCACTTCCTGATGCTCCGCAGACCATCATGGTGAAAGGATGGGAAAGTTTAGGAAACATGTTTTATACTGGAGATTTGAAGAAAAATGAAGATCTGGCACATTGTAAACACATTTTATACACTGACTGGCCGAAGAAGGGTTCAAACTCTGGACCGCTACAGACATATTTTAGTCTGCACAGTATCCGAAGGGATACGATAAATGTTTATCGTCGAAACGCCGTTTCAACAGTACCGGCTGAAACAGCTTTTTTTCATATGTACTGATTACTTGGAACTGTTTTGTTCTTCTGATCCTGAAAATATTTTCGACCATAACTTCAGGCTGCTCACTGTTTATCATGTCGCACATGGTATCAAAATTGACCAATTCCGATGTGGAGGTATTCAATGTGATTCCTTTCACTTTACAGATATACTGCGGTTCGGAGAACGGTTTTGTTATTTTCATGCTGTAACTTTTCGGTCCCGTTGAAACAAACTGTTCACAAACTGCACCGGGCCCGAAATCTGTCAATTCATCCGTGAGTTCTCCTAGTGCGTCACCTGTCTGGGGATGATATTCCATTTCAGAACTATCTACGTAAATTACAGAATCTGTATCACAGTAACATATCCTGTCACCCAACTTTTCGAGGAGTTCGTACAGTTTCAGACGAGCATGGCATGTTGTGAAGGCTCCGATAGGAACATTTACTTTCCTGTTCAGACTGACAGCCTCTTCAACATATTTCCAGTTCACTAAAACGGTGTCCTGATTGATGAATACGACTCCTCCAATCATTATATTTGGATCAGTCATTTTATCGAGAAAATCTTTCGATTCCTTGATGATGGACGTCTGGGAAAGGTTGTCCCGTTGACAGAACTTGCCCCATAAAGAATTAAGGCAAAGTTTAGCCAGAGTACGTTTACCAGGATTGACTTCGATACTGTTTTCTTCCAATAGAATACCCTCCTTATCGAAATATTTCTGTATGTACTTCTTCTTATCCTCGTCGTTCTGACACCATGAAGGCCAACCGCTCGCTTCCTGTTTTATTTTCAAGAAGGTGTTGACATAACCAGCAAAGAGTCCTCCAGTTTTTGTGACAGGGTTGTACATCGATGTTTCATACTTCCACACTTCCGACACTGACAGTACTCTGTAGCCTAAACTGTAAGCTTTACGCACCTCGGCGATGACCCAAGTCCCCGAAAGTGCGCGTTGTTCATCGGAATGGCTGCATGTACCTTCACATTGTAATCTGATAGCACATTCGTTACACAAGACAAACATCAGTTTTCCATGCATTTTTGTAGGTAGAACAGGATGTAAAAGGGCTTTTGGTGGCAGAACAGTACATTTTATGAGCCCCTCCATGTTCAAAACCTCATTTACCGAAGGAATAGAAGTTCCTAGAAATATGGTAGGATGTCCGACAGGATAGGCACAGTATTTGTTTACATAAGGGTACAAACTTGTAAAATCATAGTACTGTAATTTTTCATTTTCCTTGATTTTGTAATACGTCCTGACTGTTTCAACTCTTCCTCCATATAAGGCGTCTCGTGGATTTAAAGGAATGCAGCAAACGATAGGATGTGTCGATAGATGTCTATCGAGTTCAGGATCTGCTCGCAATATTTTTTTGAAATCGCATTCCCACATCGTGACAACATGGTATCCTTCAGAACGTAGAGCCGCAAGTTTACGACACGTTGTCTCGTATCTGAAGGCTGCAGTGTTCAACAAGTCACTATGTTTATCACTGTTACTATCCTGATCGGTTTCATCTTCTTCGTCACCTTTCGGATACATATCCCTGTTAATTGATATGCAGCGTTGACAACCATGCCAGTAGCACCCCAGCGCCTCGTACACCGTCTGCGTCTCCTCGTGATAACCGTCCACTCTGTAACGCCCTCCTATGACATATTTTTCACGAGTACGTCCACCGTGAAGAAGTATTACATCATTTTGTTCTTCCACGTAGGTTAACCATTTCAATGCGAACTTGGACATCTGATCTGCATGATGGTAACCTCCTTTAGGTATTATTCCTATAGTGTTAGCCGGCATAAATTTCTGCCTGTAAATTAGTGAACAGACAGATGCTATTGTGATGCAGTCCCTGAAAATGTCTATTTTGCATATGTCTAGAAAATTCTGTCTCAACTTTAGACATCCTTGTCTCAACAGGGTCACATCCTTGATGCAATATTGGAGAAGTTCGTTTTTGTTGTTAAAAGGTATATTATTTTCACATTCATTGTTGTACCAGGACATAAAACGGTGTTGATCTTCAACTGTTTTCATATATTCATATCCATATGCAGAAGGAGGAGGTGGCGGTCCTATGTAATTTCTATTCTTGTAAGTGTTCCACAAATGCGGATAATATCCTTTCTGCACAGGTAAACCAAACAGTTTTGAAAATCCTGCAAGATTTGACTGAACATAGTTGAGACTGTCCACAAAATGGAGATTTTGGTATGTCATGCTGACAATTTTGGTACCATCTAAGATAACACGAGGTTTCATTTCTCTTTCCAGCATTCTCCGTAATAGAAATGTACAATCGTAACCTCGTGCATTGTGTGCACAGATGGTTATATTGGTAAACTTATGTTGCAATTCGAGATACGACAGAAATGTATCTACAGGGTCATCCCAGAATATAAACTGTCTTGTTCCACAAACAGAACACGAAGCTGTTAAATCCTCTCTTTTGTGACATGCGTGACAGGCTGTCTGCACCACGATAAGATTCGGAACATGAAGAAAAGTTTTTTCTTTGTCAGAATAAGGAATATCAGTGTAGCATTCGAAATCGTAAAACACAAAGAGAAATTTTGAGTACTGTTTAGGTTTCGGTATAGGCATGTAGCAGAAATGATTTACAGGTTTCACACAATTACACACAGTACAATATTTCATGTTGCATCTATGTACTTTTTCATATCTATTGTTTGTGAGAATAATTCTGAAACATCGGGGACACTGTTGGATTTCGCTACAGACAGTACCGTTTCGGAATGGTGTAGAAACATGATTTGTGAAACACTGTTCATTTCTGAAATTTCGGTGACATGTCTGACATGTTCTACGGACACCCGGTTCAGGTACACACGGTGGAGTTGCACGGCACATACAACATAATTGCTTACACATGTGACTATGAGGTTTACCAAATATGAGCTGGTTACACCCATGACATTCTTGGCTTGCTGCAAATGCTCCAACACGGTTCACTATCACATCATAATGTTGTCTGGCATTATCATACAGAAGGTATATAAATTTTGAAACATGTTCAACCTGCCCTTCAAACAGAACATCTTTAGCATCACGAAGATTGTTGTATACAATAATTTTATGATCTGTGAGAACTTGCTGAAATTTTCTCAGTTCAGGAATTCCACTTCCGGCACACGCATTGTTTGTCAGATCTACATCTGCTTTCCGCATAAGTTCGAAAACAGGTTTAAGAAGATTTCTATTTCTTCGATACTGTGAATAGGACGGATCATTATCAGCATAGGCTTTTCCTATTACCAAAGCTTCAGCTAAACAGAGTGGTTTTTTCCTATTCGGCACACCGACGATACTCCTTTTTTGCGTGCTTAACATGTAATTAGGTAAACAATATGTTCGTTTACCGCCACCGCCTCCGACAGGTATATTGACATGGTCGGCTCGCAAAATTAACCGATCTGTAGCCGTGAATGTTTTCGCACTCTGCAATATTTTATACATAATGTTCCACACCATATCACTGTGTAACTGGTCGCTTCTGTGCCACCCGACATAAATATCTTTCACCGTTGGGTCAGATATGTTAGAGAGAGTTAAACCTATCTTGTCTTCATCCTTGGTGTCTTTCTTAACATAGGTGAGAAGATTTTCAACACCTTCACGGATCCATGTGTGAGGATCGACATTTTCTGGGGGGTGCGAGAAACTGAATTCTACACGACGTCCTTTGGAACGGAATTTCGGATATTCACGTTCTTGAATGTTATGTAATATTATGTTCCCTATTTGTTCACGAGGCACTGTATCACGTTTTCTTTTCTTACCTCTTCTATCTGATACTGAAACACTCTGGGATGACGGTTCTGCTAGCGGTAAAGGATCCGGTCTCCATGACGGTCCTGGCGTAGGTTCCAAGCCTGATCCAGGTGCGACGTTCCTTGATGGTCCTGGTGATGTAACAGGGTCAAATGCGGTTGTCTGCTTTTCCTCGGTACCTGGGGATACAGGATCGGGTGTTGATGAAGGGCCTGGTGATTCTTCGGAAATACCTGCTCCATAAAGATCGGGTACGGATGTTGTCACTGTCCGTAGTAAGCGGTCATACTCCTCGAGCAAGGAGATTCTTTCTCCTGCGATGATTTTTTGCGCAATTTGCACCAACACTTCCCGTAACTGTCTAGGTGTTGTGTAATATCCATCACGATATAGCAATAACAGATCGTCAGCGGATAACTGTACGTCCATGATCGTACGATGTCTGTGTCACGAAGACTGCCATGTGGAGAGAACACCGTACTTTATATACGTAAGCATACCAAACCAGTTATTTCCGTTCCTAACGGTTTTGCTGTCTGATCTGCAAACTCTCCGGAAATCTGTAACAGTCCTCTGCTAACAGTCTTCGCCCTTTCTGGGTGATATGAATGCTGATGTAAAATTCTCGGAAAAGCTAACTGTCTTCACCAGATGTTTTCCTGGCTGATATCAAACCCTTGTACAATTCTCGGAAATAGCGAACGGTCCACACCAGATGTTTTCTGACAGCTATGAAACCATCTAAAATTCTCGGAACTACTTAACACTCTTTTCCAACCAAGCCTAATTGGACTAGAGTGAAGGCAATTGTAGATTCGGAATCTGTACGTCAACACCTTTAAATAGAGTATATGGACGGGGGTCTACGGTCAAAATAACAAAAACAAAGATGGCGGCCAAGATGGCGGCCCCCATTGTCATGACGAGCTGAGATGACAATTAATTGTATAATATTACGTAGTAACCGTCGGCGATGTTTACTGGCACCTATCTGTTGTAGGTAAATTGAAAAACTCGAAAAACATGTCCGGAAAGTTTCGAAGGGCCGTCCAGTCGGCCCTAATTGGACTAGAGTGAAGGCAATTGTAGATTCGGAATCTGTACGTCAACACCTTTAAATAGAGTATATGGACGGGGCTCTACGGTCAAAATAACAAAAACCAAGATGGCGGCCAAGATGGCGGCCCCCATTGTCATGACGAGCTGAGATGACAATTAATTGTATAATATTACGTAGTAACCGTCGGCGATGTTTACTGGCACCTATCTGTTGTAGGTAAATTGAAAAACTCGAAAAACATGTCCGGAAAGTTTCGAAGGGCCGTCCAGCCGTCCCTAATTGGACTAGAGTGATAGCAATTGTAGATTCGGAATCTGTACGTCAACACCTTTAAATAGAGTATATGGGCGGGGCTCTACGGTCAAAATAACAAAAACCAAGATGGCGGCCAAGATGGCGGTCCCCATTGTCATGACGAGCTGAGATGACAATTAATTGTATAATATTACGTAGTAACCGTCGGCGATGTTTACTGGCACCTATCTGTTGTAGGTAAATTGAAAAACTCAAACTCGAAAAACATGTCCGGAAAATTTCGAAGGGCCGTTCAGCAGGCCCCTAACTGGACTAGAGTGAAGGCAATTGTAGATTCGGAATCTGTATGTCAAAAGTATATGGAAGGGGTCTACGATCTGAAATACAGAAACCCTACATTGCCGTCAACATGGGGGACCCTATTGTCCGGCCCTGTGTGATTTAACATAAAATTGATTTGCCATATCTGTGCATTTTCAAAGGGCGATTCCGACTCGGTTTGGCCCCGGGAAGAAATAATAGAAATAACTTTGCATTTTCAAGGGGGTTCGACTCCCCCCTGTGTGTTCTAAAAACAAAAACAAACTGATTGCTTTAATTTTGTATTTTGCAACGAGTCCACTCAAACACCGTAAAAACGAATTTTCCATATGTGTAGGTCAACTCTGATTCTGTTTATTTAAGAAACAAACGCAATTACAATAACGCTACATTTTCAACATCATCTATTTCACAATGCTGTTTCTCAGACGTTCTGCGAGGACGTAACAAGGAAGTTGGTTTTGTAATTATATCTCCATACTTTTTTATCTGTCTGGATGAAACAAGGAAGTACTATGTACATAACGTTATCAGAGTCGACCGGATGCAACAAGGAACCGCTGTGAAACTCATCTCAGAACTGCAGGCCTCAGTCCCGCAATTTCCTCCTTGTAAATCTGTCATGATGTGATAAAGAACTCCAGTCACCGCAGTTTAATCTCTTCTACAGATTTCCGCGTAACACGCTTGCTAATGACTTAAGCATGTAAGGAAGTCTGCAGAACTTCTGCAACAGATTCTCCTCCACTCATTCTGTTACTTCGTGTTGGGTCAAGAACGTGCGATGGCTGATGGAAATTTCGTAAGTACCTATTTCATATTCGTATTAAAAATAACATATTTTCTGTATACACCATATATTTTTATTACAAGAAACTGTTATACATATGTTATTATACCCATTAAATGAAATACCTCTCAATGTAGACGTTATATGTACAATCTCGGGTTCGATTCCTGATGGAAACCTATGGTTCTGTGCATAAATTTAAAATCAGATAGATCGTTTAATTATCCCACAACTGAACGAAACGTGTTAGTGTATTAGTAAGATTAGTAATGTTTATTCGTTCAGTTTTCTCTTTTTTAACATCTCCACCATCCGTTCCTCTAGCTCTTTCCCCGTTCCCCCTGTTTTCTTATTTTCTGCTCTTTCATTCCTTACACTTTTAAATAGTTCCATTAACTCGAAACATATTCTTAACGATAAATGCGAGGGTACATATTGGGCTCTCTGTATGTTTTCTACAAAATCACCAAACGCTGGCGCGTTTCTTTTTTTTTCAATAATGAAGCTGAATATTTTCACCAATGTGTCCACCTTCACTTCAAAATCTTTACACGTTTCTTCTAGTCGGCGCAATAAATCTTCGGCCAACCCGTTTTCTTCGCAGAAATTGACGTAGCTGCCTACATGCTTTTCTACTTGGCGTGCGTGAACTTTGCTCCACAAATTTCTTCTCTCTTCTGTTGTAGTCCCCGTCTCCTCTTTTACGTCTCCATACAACAGACTCAACCCTAGCGGAAGTGTAGTCATCTGAAATAGACAGAAAATATATTAGTTATATATATATATTATATATATATATATATATATTTCGGCCTCCCGATGGCGCAGTGGTAGCGTCGTCGCCTTGTAATCAAGGGTCCCGGGTTCGATACCCCGTGGAGGCACAAGTGGTTCGGATCCCACTTTAAACTGTAGGTCCAGTCCCAATTAGCCTTACTGTGCATAAAGTGGACTTTAAACAACTAATCAATCAATCAATATATATATTTTTTACACAAACTGTAATCACTGTTATATATTAATTCACACATATTTTCAGGAACGTAACATGCAGCAGGGGGAGGCTCTGCGGAATGCTTTTGATCAATATCAGATAGGTGTAGAAGAACAAGAGCACTTCGCAGAGCTCACCAGGGATGTCAGGAGGTGCTTGGAGGAGCAGGCTGACATCGAACGGGTATACGAGCAGACGTTGGCCGTAACAGCACTTCGGCGTCGACTCAATCGGGAAAGAATGGCCGACACTTTCCGTTATTATCGTCAAAGGTAATTATTTTAATTTATTTCTTATAACATTGTATATTTTGACATGGTCCGACAACCTATCGACTATCCTTGTAGCTCTATTATGGACAGACGGGAATTTAAATCTGAAAAATAAAATCGAAAATTTAAAATCGAAAAAATCGTAAAAGTTTAAAATGTTTTAAACAAGTTTAAAACGTTTTTGAACAAAATTGAAATAAAAGACCCTCAGTCACGGTCCTGTTTCTCCCAGACCTCACGTTTCAAAATGTCCTCAGTTGCGGTCTGGTTTCACATGCATGTTCACCATTTTCCGATTATATATGTCACATACCACTTTTTCTTTTATAGCCAATATCTACATGGAACCGAATATATTTCTTTAATTATTATATATTGTTTTTCAGATTGGGTCGACGCAATGCTCGTAGAGCCGATAACCTTCTTCACCTAATACCTCCTGCGGTCCTCAGAGGCTACGTTCGTCCTCCTTCTCCTGCTCCGGAACAGGAGGAAGATCCACCCCTCATCGATTTGGTGCAGCGGGAGGAGGAGGACGGACATCGTACGCCTCCATTACCTCCACCAGAGGACCGGGAACATCCAACCCCCCCACCATAGGCTGTACAACTCAAAAATAAACCTCTGCTGCCACAGGTAATGATTTTTATTTTCTCACCTTTCAAGCTGTATCGTTTTCTGCTTCCGACGTGTCAGTCTCCTCTATTATTTCGGGGAACTCACGATGGGGGCCTGTACCTCTTGAAAACTGCTCTTCAACTTTATGGACACTGGAAATAAAAGCATATTTTGATCTTAGATCGTTACGCCGTAACGGGTTGTAACAATAGTCGGCTAACTCTTCTAAATCTAATGCAGTACCTTTTACTCCTAATGTATCGCTTACCGACTCCTGTAGGGGTACACTGCTGTTAAACCACTGAAATATTTCACCCAGAGATAACATAGACTCCCGATATTGTTTTCTAAATATCTGCATCAGAGTTGCAACATCACTATAATCCACTATCATGTATTTTTTGTGACACCCCACTCGGTACAGCAGGGGAATCTCCTCATTCAGTAAATGTTCCAAATTTTCGTACCGTGTCAATTCGACAGCGGCACGCCCACAATTTAAACTCTCATCCGTCATCATGATATATTTTGTAACCAGACAACGTGGAGGAACATGCAGATCGGATATATCTACATGTTCCGAATTTAGTTCCGATTCTGTCTCCATACAGATGCAATTTTTTGAGGAGATTCCCGATACTACAGTAAAAGGTCCTGCATTATATCCGTGAGATGCTATCTCACCGGCTACACGATTGGTCCACACATGGTACGGTAAATGACCGTATACAGGTGCTCTCTCGAAAAGGTAATGTGTCTCACATAATCCTGTTCTACGACTCTTGATGTACTGCATGCTGATCGGAAAACCATTACTTTCAAGTTCCATAAAATTCTCATTCACTAGATCTCTATTGTAAAATGTTATTAAAAGAGATTCCCTGTACCTTACCGGACTATCAAAAACCAACACTTTGGGACTATTACTCTCAAATATTTTCGATTTAACACCATGCAGTCTTTTCGAATCGGAGACTGTTACAGGGTATGCAAAACACATTGCCTTCCTCGGAGAACGCTCTATGTAACCGTACAAAGGATTATACTGCATATTTTTATCAGCATCATGTTTTCTTTTCCTCAACGTTTCACCCCTACCACCACCACTACTTTTCTTTCCACAGCGTCTCAACTTCTCATATTTGTGTTGTGCAGCATTCTTTGCTTCCCACGATCTACGAAATTGCTGTTCCGTAAAATACTTAGGAACGCTCACGTACGGGCTGTCATCCTTAAACATTTCAGGCTGTACCGACGACCGTGGTGTCCGTGGAGGAGACGGCAGTAGACGACTACTTCGTGATGTCGTCGTCGCTGGCAACAAATCTGGAGCAGCAGGTTTCATCCCCATTACACTGCCGACAAATTGCAATATCCAGCCCCCTATACCCATTTTACACTTCTACTTACCTCAAGATAACCCCCTATATATATATATATATATACCAGGTAGGATTGATCCGTTGAAACTGATCACTTTTCTCACTATAGTATCTGCAACCTGACAGGCGATTGTGCTGACTGAGCTGTGGACAGTTATCCGGCGGACAGTTGTACCTCTTATGATGCATATCTGGTTCGTTCCATTTTATATACCTTCCTCCCGACGATCAACACAGTCATATTCGATACGTAATCTCTCGCGCAGAGCATCCAACGCCCACGTGCCTCTCCTATCTTCTTCCTGTCCTGGTACACTGTACACACTCAACTCTTCCGAGAATCGTACTTTTTTTACTCTGTAAATTTTATCTACATCCGTCTTCTCCGCCACTTTTTTCTCCTTATGCTCTTTCTCCATCACGTGCTATCCCACATGCTTTGCAGAGAGCCCTCCTTCCAGCACAGCATTCAACCATTCCGCACATCACTCATCCGGTCCATGCATATCACTCTCAACCGTCCACACACACACACATATCGCTCACCAATTCCTGGAACCACTTAACGATAATCTTTCTCGCAACACCAAACCAATTAACACCAGACATCAAACATTACTCATTCCCCGAAACCCTACTCTCATCCCACACAATTCCTAGAACTCGAACACTCAACACTTCAACACCATCTGCTCGAGCATTCACCAGACCCTGAAATAATCTCCCGACAAAATTTCTTGAAAAACAGACCTTAAAACACTTGACTCAAAACTGCAAAAGCAATTACCATTCCAGACCCATTACACAAACCACATCCATTAATTCTCACAACATTTCCTCGAACCAACACTCAACAAACCACATTTTCCAAGAACAGGCACTTAACCTTCACCGCACGCCTTAAAAGCCTCATCAACGCCATCTGTTTTCAGACGCCGGAAATTCCGAGAAAACCAACCGTCACCGGATAATCGTCGATACTTTTCCTCCTCCCCAACCCACATTCCCAGAATTTCACAACCATCAACGCCATCTGTTTTCAGACGTCGGCAAAACGGGAAAAACCCGAATACTTTTCCTCCTACCCAACAACCAATCAAAACGCTCCTCACAAAATTAAGCCCCGCCCATTTGAAAACAGCCCACCAATCAGAATCATCCACACAAATTCACCCCGCCCATTTTATGACGTCATCGCGAACAACAATAACCCTTGCTTGCCCACACAGCTACATCATCAATTGATCTTTGATCGATCTTTTCCAATCAATTGATTTATCGACTTCAACGCCGGTGCATTACTACTAAGTCTGAACAGAAGATGGCAGATATTATAACGCACATCATCTCGTTTTCCGAAGCACGAGCTTTCTTTCTCTTACACACACTGTGAAAAAAATAATAATATACGTGTCAAAAAAAATGTACGTGTCAAAAAAAATATGAGACAAAAAAAATATACGTCAAAAAAATGTACGTCCAAAAAAAAAAATTGCCATGGAAAAAATTTTTATCGTCAAAAAAAATTTGTCTCGTCAAAAAAAAAGTTGACGTGGACACTGTCAGAAAGAAAAGTTGCCTTATCGTAAAAATATTTTATCGTCAAAAAAAGTTGACGTGGAAAAATTATTACCGTCAGAAAAAAAGTTGCCTTATCGTAAAAATTTTTTATCGTCAAAAAAAATTTGTCTCGTCAAAAAAAAGTTGACGTGGAAAAATTATTACCGTCAGAAAAAAAAAGTTGTCAAAAGAAAGTACAAGTAAAAAAAAATTGATATATAAATAACACACATCGTGAAAAAAAAATCTACGAGATCAAAAAAAAATTCTTCGGTATATATAAATAACACACATTGTGAAAAATTAAAATTCTCTAACACCCTGAAATTTCTCTTCGATATGACGACTGAAAAAATGAGTGATCTCCAAGCATTAAAACAAATGCTAAATTTGTCAGTCGAGTATGTAAAAATTCAGGAATTGGAAGTCGACAAACCTTACACGATAACTTCCGGTTCAATCGTTTCTACCCAGTATGGTCCCAAGGTACGTCTGTTGCTCAACGGACAATACAGTCTATTTTTACCAGATCGATATGCTATCATGTTATCCGACGAGAAGCTAGCTATTTTAATCGAGAACAAAACTCAAATCGTGTACAAGCGGACAAAGGAACTTCTTGGTAAGAAAACGAAGCACGTAATAGAATTTGTTTAATCACAGACACCCCAACCCCCGGAATATATACATAAATAACATACCATGAAAAATATGTCAACTTGTATAACTCAACTTCCTCCCGAAGTGTTGCACAAAATATTTACGTTCACGTTCGACGGGGATGTAACTAAACTCATAGACTTGTGTAAAGTAACGCCAGAATTTCGTTCACCGTGCAAAATGATTTTAATGGATCACCTCCGAGAAGTAAGCGGAATGAAAAAATGTTCCGATCCGCAGAGACTCTCTTTCGAGCCGCAAACAAAAAAATTGACGATAGGTTAGACGAGCTGCACGAGTGGAGGCAGGGGAGAAGAAGATTTACCGAAGACTGGTACGCGTCGAACATTGAAACTGTCGATCTTGTAAACCACATGATAGCATTAGGCGAAGCAAAAACTTTTTTCTTTCCCAGAATACATATATATAAATAACACATCGCCACCTATTCTGAGTGAGACGATATAAATAACACACATCGTAAACCTAACGGAAAAAAAAGGTTGTTCTCTTTCCCAGATAACATATAGCATCAAAAAAAAAAATGAATCCCAAGGGTGTCGTGTACCAGATACCATACTCCAATCTAAAAAATCTAGGTGCCCTCGATGGGTTACTCACCAAGAAACAACGCGAGAAGAAACGTTCTTGCTTGAGCAAAGGACACGGAATGAAATTACTTCTCAGCACTCCACAATTGAGACGCTTGCAGCGTTCGCGGAAACAGCAAATGATCGGAGGTTTCATATTCAGCATCCCGGCCATCCTGGCAGCATTGGGGGCCGTTGGAAGTTTGGCCGGCGGAAGTGCCGCCATCGCGAAAACCGTCATCGACTCGAAGAAGAACAAGGCGGAATTGGAAGAACAGAAACGTCACAACCTGGCCATGGAGAAGAAAGGGGGGAAGGGCGTGATGAGGAAGTTTTAAAAAAAGAAACAGCAGCACTCACCAACCGAGACATTGAATCTCTGATCAAACCATTACAAATCAAACACTTCAGAGGCGTTTTCATGTCCGACTCGTTACCTTCAACCGTTAAAAGAAGAGAATGTGGAGTAGTCAACTTGGACAGTCAAGAAAATCCAGGCACGCATTGGATATGTTACCACAAAAACGACAATAACAAAGCATTCGTTCTCGATTCTTTCGGAGGTGTTCCACCTACAAATTTAGTTCATTATCTGAAAACGAACAAAACCTCTATATACTACAACGACGAACGCATTCAAAATTTCGGAGACGTGAACTGCGGTCATCTCTGTCTCTCCATGCTCACGTTTCTCTCTAAAATAAATAACCCTACGATCGAAAATTTCCAGAATGCACTGTGGAATCTTAAACAGCATCACGACAATGGGCGTGTTCCATCTCACGAGCGAATCTTCGATCTTGAAACTCACGCTGCACGACGACATCGTCTATCCTAAATCCATAGCTCTGCGTGCATTCTACAGCATGTACCTCATACCTAACGTCACGCACCACAACAACAAAATTAGCGTAGGAAGCGAACATATCGTCGTCACGCCAGGTCAATACAATCTTTCTACTTTGCAAGCTCAATTACCCAAAGGCAGGTACCTTTCTCAAAATTCGGTCACGCACAGAGTGGAAATCGTATCCGCGTCGGAGACCGTGGATCTGGGCACCATGGGAGAACTTTTAGGTTTCGAGAACGACACAAAACTCGAAGCTGGCATCAAGCACACGGCAGCAAACATTCCTAAATTTCTAGCCATCGAAACTTTGAACGTTCACTGCAACGTAGCGGAAGGCATGATCACGAAATCTTCGGACGGGGGGTTTCTGGGAAGTCACAAGCAGACGGGAATCATCGCCACGTTCAAACCAAGTTCCGAATTCATGGAACCGATCATCTACACACCCTCTTCGCCGATCTATTTTCCAGTATGTCGCAACCGCATAGACGACATAGAGTTGGTGGTGACGAACGAGAAAGGAGAGGTGGTGGATTTCGCAGGTGCAACGACCACAGCCATCGTGGAGAACAACGTATAATAAATAACCATACATAGTGAAAATGGAGCAAATCGAAAGTTACGAATTGAAATCTTTTCCTCCCAACCGTCGCACGTTCGCCAATCTCAACGAAGCGAACCGGGAGATCGAATACGACGTGGACGTAGGTGATGGGTTCGTTCATCCTCACAGAGCGGACCTCTACCTTCAATTCGACGTGGTGAAGAAGGAAAGCGGAGAAGCGTTTCCGCCCAATGCCAATTTGAAACTCGTGGACAACTTCGTGCCTCACCTGTTCTCGCAGGTGGAGGTGAGGAAACACAACACCGTCATCGACAGAATCGATTATCCAGGCATCACGTCGACGGCAGTGAAAAGTGGCTGCCCTATTAAATCCTGCTAATATGAGAAGGGGGTACAATTTCCCCGTAGAAAAGTGACTGCCCCTTATATCCTGCTTATATCTGGAGGGGGTATAATTTCCCCGTAGAAAAGTGACTGCCCCCTTAAACTCTGCTTATATAAGGAGGGGGTACAATTTCCCCGTAGAAAAGTGACTGCCCCCTTAAATCCTGCTTGTATTAGGAGGGGGTATAATTTCCCCGTAGAAAAGTGACTGCCCTACTAAATCCTGCTAATATGAGAAGGGGGTACAATTTCCCCGTAGAAAAGTGACTGCCCCCTTAAATCCTGCTTATATTAGGAAGGGGTATAATTTCCCCGTAGATAAGTGACTGCCCTATTAAATCCTGCTAATATGAGAAGGGGGTACAATTTCCCGTAGAAAAGTGACTGCCCTATTAAATCCTGCTAATATGAGAAGGGGGTTTAATTTCCTTGTAGAAAAGTGACTGCCCCTTTATATCCTGCATATTAGAAGGGCGTACAATTTCCCCGTAGAAAAGTGAATGCCCCTTTAAATCCTGCTTATATTAGGAGGGGGTATAATTTCCCCGTAGAAAACTGACTGCCCCTTTAAATCCTGCTTATATTAGGAGGGGGTATAATTTCCCCGTAGAAAAGTGACTGCCCTACTAAATCCTGCTAATATGAGAAGGGGGTACAATTTCCCCGTAGAAAAGTGACTGCCCCCTTATATCCTGCTTATATTAGGAGGGGGTACAATTTCCCCGTAGAAAAGTGACTGCCCTACTAAATCCTGCTAATTTGAGAAGGGGGTACAATTTCCCCGTAGAAAAGTGACTGCCCCTTAAATCCTGCTTATATTAGGAGGGGGTATAATTTCCCCGTAGAAAAGTGACTGCCCTATTAAATCATGCTAATATGAGAAGGGGGTACAATTTCCCCCTAGAAAAGTGACTGCCCTATTAAATCCTACTAATATGAGAAGGGGGGTTAATTTCCCCGTAGAAAAGTGACTGCCCCCTTATATCCTGCTTATATTAGGAGGGCGTACAATTTCCCTGTAGAAAAGTGACTGCCCCTTTAAATCCTGCTTATATTAGGAGGGGGTACAATTTCCCCGTAGAAAAGTGACTGCCCAATTATATCCTGCTTATATTAGGAGGGGGTACAATTTCCCCGTAGAAAAGTAACTGCCCCCTTATATCCTGCTTATATTAGGAGGGGGTACAAATTCCCCGTAGAAAAGTGACTGCCCCCTTAAATCCTGCTTATATTAGGAGGGGGTATAATTTCGCCGTAGAAAAGTGACTGCCCCTTAAACTCTGCTTACATTGGGAGGGGGTATAATTTCCCCGTAGAAAAGTGACTGCCCTATTGAATCCTGCTTATATTAGAAGGGGGTACAATTTCCCCGTAGAAAAGTGACTGACCCCTTATATCCTGCTTATATTAGGAGGGGGTACAAATTCCCGTTAGAAAAGTGACTGCCCCCTTTATTCCTGCTTATGTTAGGAGGGGGTATAATTTCCCCGTAGAAAAGTGACTGCTCCTTTAAATCCTGCTTATATTAGGAGGGGGTATAATTTCCTTGTAGAAAAGTGACTGCTCCTTTAAATCCTGCTTATATTAGGATTGGGTATAATTTCCCCGTAGAAAAGTGACTGCCCTAATAAATCCTGCTAATATGAGAAGGGGGTACAATTTCCCCGTAGAAATGTGACTGCCCTATTAAATCCTGCTAATATGAGAATGGGGTACAATTTCCCCGTAGAAAAGTGACTGCCCTATTAAATCCTGCTTATATTAGGAGGAGGTACAAACTCCCCGTAGAAAAGTGACTGCCCCCTTAAATCCTGCTTATATTAGGTGGGGGTATAATTTCCCCGTAGAAAAGTGACTGCCCGTTAAAATCCTGCTTATATTAGGAGGGGGTATAATTTCCCCGTAGAAAAGTGACTGCCCTATTAAATCCTGCTAATATGAGAAGGGGGTACAATTTCCCCGTAGAAAAGTGACTGCCCCTTATATCCTGCTTATATTAGGAGGGTGTACAAATTCCCCGTAGAAAAGTGACTGCCCCCTTAAACTCTGCTTATATTAGGAGGGGGTACAATTTCCCCGTAGAAAAGTGACTGCCCCCTTAAATCCTGCTTATATTAGGAGGGGGTATAATTTCCTCGTAGAAAAGTGACTGAACTAATAAATCCTGCTAATATGAGAAGGGGGTACAAATTCCCCGTAGAAAAGTGACTGCCCCCTTATATCCTGCTTATATTAGGAGGGGGTACAAATTCCCAGTAGAAAAGTGACTGCCCCCTTAAACTCTGCTTATATTATTAGGGGGTACAATTTTCCCGTAGAAAAGTGACTGCCCCCTTAAATCCTGCTTATATTAGGAGGAGGTATAATTTCCCCGTAGAAAAGTGACTGCCCTACTAAATCCTGCTAATATGAGAAGGGGGTACAATTTCCCCGTAGAAAAGTGACTGCCCCCTTAAATCCTGCTAATATGAGAAGGGGGTACAATTTCCCCGTAGAAAAGTGACTGCCCCCTTAAATCCTGCTTATATTAGGAGGGGGTATAATTTCCCCGTAGAAAAGTGACTGCCCTACTAAATCCTGCTAATTTGAGAAGGGGGTACAATTTCCCCGTAGAAAAGTGACTGCCCCTTAAATCCTGCTTATATTAGGAGGGGGTATAATTTCCCCGTAGAAAAGTGACTGCCCTATTAAATCCTGCTAATATGAGAAGGGGGTACTATTTCCCCGTAGAAAAGTGACTGCCCTATTAAATCCTACTAATATGAGAAGGGGGTTTAATTTCCCCGTAAAAAACTGACTGCCCCCTTATATCCTGCTTATATTAGGAGGGCGTACAAATTCCCTGTAGAAAAGTGACTGCCCCTTTAAATCCTGCTTATATTAGGAGGGGGTACAATTTCCCCGTAGAAAAGTGACTGCCCCCTTATATCCTGCTTATATTAGGAGGAGGTACAATTTCCCCGTAGAAAAGTAACTGCCCCCTTATATCCTGCTTATATTAGGAGGGGGTACAAATTCCCCGTAGAAAAGTGACTGCCCCCTTATATCCTGCTTATATTAGGAGGGGGGACAAATTCCCCGTAGAAAAGTGACTGCCCCCTTAAACTCTGCTTATATTAGGAGGGGGTACAATTTCCCCGTAGAAAAGTGACTGCCCCCTTAAATCCTGCTTATATTAGGAGGGGGTACAATTTCCCCGTAGAAAAGTGACTGCCCCCTTATATCCTGCTAATATGAGAAGGGGGTACAAATTCCCCGTAGAAAAGTGACTGCCCCCTTAAACTCTCCTTATATTAGGAGGGGGTACAATTTCCCCTTAGAAAAGTGACTGCCCCCTTAAATCCTGCTTATATTAGGAGGGGGTATACTTTCCCCGTAGAAAAGTGACTGCCCCCTTAAATCCTGCTTATATTAGGAGGGGGTACAATTTCCCCGTAGAAAAGTGACTGCCCCCTTAAATCCTGCTTATATTAGGCGGGGGTATAATGTCACCGTTGAAAAGTGACTGCCCTATTAAATCCTGCTAATATGAGAAGGGGGTACAATTTCCCCGTAGAAAAGTGACTGCCCCCTTATATCCTGCTAATATGAGAAGGGGGTTCAAATTCCCCGTAGAAAAGTGACTGCCCTATTAAATCCTGCTAATATTGAGAAGGGGGTACAATTTCCCCGTAGAAAAGTGACTGCTCCCTTATATCCTGCTTATATTAGGAGGGGGTACAAATTCCCCGTAGAAAAGTGACTGCTCCCTTAAACTCTGCTTTTATTAGGAGGGGGTACAATTTCCCCGTAGAAAAGTGACTGCCCCCTTAAATCCTGCTTATATTAGGAGGGGGTACAATTTCCCCGTAGAAAAGTGACTGCCCCCTTATATCCTGCTAATATGAGAAGGGGGTTCAAATTCCCCGTAGAAAAGTGACTGCCCTATTAAATCCTGCTAATATTGAGAAGGGGGTACAATTTCCCCGTACAAAAGTGACTGCCCCCTTATATCCTGCTTATATTAGGGGGGGTACAAATTCCCCGTAGAAAAGTGACTGCCCCCTTAAACTCTGCTTATATTAGGAGGTGGTATAATTTCTCCGTAGATAAGTGACTGCCCTATTAAATCCTTCTAATATGAGAAGGGGGTACAATTTCCCCGTAGAAAAGTGACTGCCCCCTTATATCCAGCTTATATTAGGAGGGGGTACAAATTCCCCGTAGAAAAGTAACTGCCCCTTTAAACTCTGCTTATATTAGGAGGGGTACAATTTCCCCGTAGAAAAGTGACTGCCCCCTTAAATCCTGCTTATATTAGGACGGGGTATAATTTCCCCGTAGAAAAGTGACTGCCCTATTAAATCCTTCTAATATGAGAAGGGGGTACAATTTCCCCGTAGAAAAGTGACTGACCCCTTATATCCTGCTTATATTAGGTGGGGGTACAAATTCCCCGTAGAAAAGTGACTGCCCCCTTAAACTCTGCTTATATTAGGAGGGGTACAATTTCCCCGTAGAAAAGTGACTGCCCCTTAAATCCTGCTTATATTAGGAGGGGGTATATTTTCCCCGTAGAAAAGTGACTGCCCTATTAAATCCTGCTAATATAAGAAGGGGGTACAATTTCCCAGTAGAAAAGTGACTGCCCCCTTATATCCTGCTTATATTAGGAAGGTAACAAATTCCCCGTAGAAAAGTGACTGCCCCCTTAAACTCTGCTTATATTAGGAGGGGGTACAATTTCCCCGTAGAAAAGTGACTGCCCCCTTAAATCCTGCTTATATTAGGAGGGGGTATAATTTCCCCGTAGAAAAGTGACTGCCCTATTAAATCCTGATAATATGAGAAGGGGGTACAATTTCCCCGTAGAAAAGTGACTGCCCTATTAAATCCTGCTTATATTAGGAAGGGGTACAAATTTCCCGTAGAAAAGTGACTGCCCCCTTAAACTCTGCTTATATTAGGAGGGGGTACAATTTCCCCGTAGAAATGTGTCTGCCCCTTTAATGCTGCTTATATTAGGAGGGGGTATAATTTCCCCGTAGAAAAGTGACTGCCCTATTAAATCCTGCTAATATGAGAAGAGGGTACAATTTCGCCGTAGAAAAGTGACTGCCCCCTTATATCCTGCTTATATTAGGAGGGGGTACAAATTCCCCGTAGAAAAGTGACTGCCCCCTTAAACTCTGCTTATATTAGGAGGGGGTACAATTTCCCAGTAGAAAAGTGACTGCCCCCTTAAATGCTGCTTTTATTAGGAGGGGGTATAATTTTCCGTAGAAAAGTGACTGCCCGTTAAAATCCTGCTAATATTAGAAGGGGGTACAATTTCCTCTTAGAAAAGTGACTGCCCCCTTAAATCCTGCTTATATTATAAGGGGATACTATTTCCCGTAGAAAACAGACTGCGCCTTTAACTTTAATATATATGGATGGTGTACAAATTTCCACGTAGAAAAGTTACTGTCCTAATAATTAGTTCTTACATGAGAAATTGCATACAAAATACTGCGGAGAAAAGTTGCTGCTTGCTTAATTTACTTCACAAAACAGTAGGGAAATTAGATGTACTATATTGTCGTATAGAGCCTTTATAACTCTGGTATCTGGCTCATCATTGACTTAATTATTACGTACAACTTTCTCATTTGAATGTTCATCAAAACATTTGAATGAGTTTACCATTTGAGTAGGGTGATAAAAGTCTCCTCGGTTCAATACCCGGTGGAGGCACATAGTAATTCGGATCCAACTTTAAACTGTGGGTCCATTCTTGATTAGACTTACTGTGCATAAATTAAAACGCTAACTCAATCAATCCATCAATCAAGACATTTGAATTGCATTTTCTTGAAACATTTTGGACAACAAATTTGTACACAATGTGTGTGTGTACTGTCACAAATAAATAGGTTTCTCATCATAAAAATACTTCTTATATAATCTATGCATAACTAACAAGAAGTAAAACACTTTGTCCCTTGTGGTAATTATATTTATTTGAAAAGCACGACGAGAGCCCGTAGAAGCGATATTTTAACATGAAAATATTTTATAACTTGTAAAATATAATTGAAAGTGGTTGCTTCCACATATCCGTAGTAACTATCGAATTTAAAAATTACATTGATGCATTTTATGATAGAACCTTTGATCAATTTTTAAAATAATCGAATACACACGTTATTCGTGTTATGAGGTTGATAAATCATAATTTTGTTACACAGAAACATATATTACATATAAACATACTTACACACACCAATATATTTATGTACACACTAATCATATTTTCATAGGAACAAATAACAAGATACATGTACACACAGACTATAGTTTTAATTGTAACATTTTGATCAGAATCAATACGCTTCAGAAACACCAGGAGTACACAAGTCAAATAAAACAATTGTTTTAACTTCAAAAAAATTGAACAAAAAAATAATATACAATGCATATAGCATGAGAATTATGATTTATCACCTTTCTATAAATATGTATTTCAATAATGCTGTAGGGCATTTTAATATAATATGTGATGTATTTCAATTTAAACAAAAACTTTAATTAACTGATGTGTTTATCAAATACAGACATTTATAATTTCGTTGTGGTTTGCAACTAACCTATTACATATTATTCACCATGTTTAACACATGAAGGAGTCAGTGGATGATATTCTTAAGCCACATGTTTGATTTTTATGTTGTTGTGGTTGAACATACCATCATGCACAATAAGCAACCCACTGTCCAAAAAGTGCGAGACATTGTCATATTTCTTATCGAATGGCAGTATAATATGTACATCACTGAAGTTCCAAAGCTCTCCAGCCAGGTGGTCATCTGTGCATGGACGTCCGCAGGATTTTTTCCATGGAGGGGCAAGGAAGGTATTTTTTCCAGGGGGCGGGGGGCAAACGAAGACAAATTTTTCCCAAAAATAGTGTTGTTCCCTAAAAAACATTGCTTAAATTTGAATTTATGGTGTTTATGCAATAATTAACACATATTATTGTGGCTAAAATGAAATTATATGTGTGAAATACATATTTTTTTGTTGACTTCCATTTTCCAGGGGGGGGCCACGGCCCCCCTTGCCCCCCCCTTCCGGACGCTCATGCATCTGTGTAGTGATATAGTCATAAACCACACTTTCCCGCTACGTAGGCTGTACACGCACCGTTAGAAAACATGGATTTTGGAGACAATAATGAAGGAAGTGACGAGTCACATCTTTTTGATAGTAATAGTGGAAATTTCTGGCACCCGTCAGCTAGCAGTTCAGTGTGGAACTCATCCTTCTGTACTTGTAATTATGAAATAGAGTTGTGGTTATGTTCGCTGTGGCTTGTGACTATCCGTTGAAAGTTTATATGCTGCATAAAACATTGATTACTACAATCCTCTGATCACATTAACTAAATATAAAGTATATTTTCTTTCAAGCTAGTAAATATCTATGTCAAACGTGATTAATTAAGGCAGACGTCCCATTAACTTGAGCCGACCAGCTGAAGCATCGCCACAAAAATCCACACTTTCAAGGAAAAGGCAGCTGAATCGCACACGATTGAACAGAGAGAAAGCAAAATGGAGACGTAATAGCGGATGCCAATAAGTACCCGATAAAACAAAGAGTACGGGACATGCTGTTAGTTTAAGACATTCCTTCGCATGTACGACAAAATTCTGAGAGAGTTTGTAATATCTGCATTCATCTTGAGACCTGGGTGATTTTAATGAACAGAATGCTAAGCTTATGGCTGCCTGGAAATGATGCCAAAAAAAAGCAAGTGTCACAGAAAGATGGAGAACAATCAACAAGATCAGTAAACTTTTCGTATTATCTACAAGTTCATGACCTTAAACTTTTCAATCCGTAAAGAGGTTATTTTGACTGTCCATGATTTGCAGAACTATGCGCAAGAGAAATTTTCAACACCCAATGAAGGAAACTTTAACAATACCAAAACAGGAAGAGAGGGATATACTTGTTAATCATGGACATAAATTCCCCGAAAAAGCTGTACATGATTTATTAATGCCATCTCAAAATACACGTGTAATTCAGAACTGTTCCCAGAGAAAATACCTGAAAAAAGAGCAAGGAATTACATTGAAAAGCTGACTTTGGGCTAAAGTGAATCATGGATTTAAAAACTTCGCCAAAGGAAAATCCACACCACAGCAATAGATATGCAGAACGCATTTCCAAATCCAAAATCAAGTGCTCCTTCTGCATTTTACGAAAGAACACTTTGGACATACAACTACGGCATACATGACTGTGGATTGACTGTCGTAGAACTGCCTTGAAAGAAGTTTGCAACAAGCTAGTTCCATGTGTAATGTTTGTAAGTTACTTGTATATATCGTGCATCATTCTGCACATGATACATAAACAACTTGTAAAGAATGCATGGTACCAACGTGCTCATCTTTCGAGAAAATTAATGTAGCCCTTACTGTACCTCCCTATCATATCGCACAGCTTTTCTGTAGAATATAGTCATAAGCCAAATTCGAGGTTTTCTCCAAGTTATTAGGTTAGAAACTACAGGAAGACATGGGCATTCAGGTTTACTGATTTTATGCATCATTAATAACATATTAAGGTTTACATTCACCTCAATCCCGTGTCCATAAATTACGATGCTGATTTAGCATTAAAATCACCCAGGTCTCAAGATGAATGCAGATATTACATACTCTCCCAGCATTTTGTCGTACATTTCTCGGAACAAGCGAAGGAATGTCTTAAACTAACAGCATGTCCCGTACTCTTTGTTTTATCGGGTACTTATTGGCATCCGCTATTACGTCTACATTTTGCTTTCTCTCTGTTCTATCGTGGGCGATTCAGCTGCCTTTTCCTTGAAAGTGTGGATTTTTGTGGCAATGCTTCAGCTGGTCGGCTCAAGTTAATGGGACGTCTGCCTTAATTAATCACGTTTGACATAGATATTTACTAGCTTGAAAGAAAATATACTTTATATTTAGTTAATGTGATCAGAGGATTGTAGTAATCAATGTTTTATGCAGCATATAAACTTTCAACGGATAGTCACAAGCCACAGCGAACATAACCACAACTCTATTTCATAATTACAAGTACAGAAGGATGAGTTCCACACTGAACTGCTAGCTGACGGGTGCCAGAAATTTCCACTATTACTATCAAAAAGATGTGACACTTCCTTCATTATTGTCTCCAAAATCCATGTTTTCTAACGGTGCGTGTACAGCCTACGTAGCGGGAAAGTGTGGTTTATGACTATATCACTACACAGATGACCACCTGGTTGGAGAGCCAAAAACTTCAGTGATGTACATATTATACTGCCATTCGATAAGAAATATGACAATTACTCGCACTTTTTGGACAGTGGGTTGCTTATTGTGCATGATGGTATGTTCAACAACAACAACATAAAAATCAAACATGTGGCTTAAGAATATCATCCACTGACTCCTTTATGTGTTAAACATGGTGAATAATATGTAATAGGTTAGTTGCAAACCACAACGAAATTATAAATGTCTGTATTTGATAAACACATCAGTTAATTAAAGTTTTTGTATAAATTGAAATACATCACATATTATATTAAAATGCACTACAGCATTATTGAAATACATATTTAGTAAAAAGTGATAAATCATAATTCTCATTATTTGTTCCTATGAAAATATGATTAGTGTGTACATAAATATGTTGGTGTGTGTAAGTATGTTTATATGTAATATATGTTTCTGTGTAACAAAATTATGATTTATCAACCTCATAAAACGAATAACGTGTGTATTCGATTATTTTAAAAATTGATCAAAGGTTCTATCATAAAATGCATCAATGTAATTTTTAAATTCGAGAGTTACTACGGATATGTGGAAGCAACCACTTTCAATTATATTTTACAAGTTATAAAATATTTTCATGTTAAAATATCGCTTCTACGGGCTCTCGTCGTGCTTTTCAAATAAATATAATTACCACAAGGGACAAAGTGTTTTACTTCTTGTTAGTTATGCATAGATTATATAAGAAGTATTTTTATGATGAGAAACTTATTTATTTGTGACAGTACACACACACATTGTGTACAAATTTGTTGTCCAAAATGTTTCAAGAAAATGCAATTCAAATGTCTTGATTGATGGATTGATTGAGTTAACGTTTTAATTTATGCACAGTAAGTCTAATCAAGAATGGACCCACAGTTTAAAGTTGGATCCGATTTACTATGTGCCTCCACCGGGTATTGAACCCAGGACACCTTTATCACCCTACTCATATGGTAGACTCATTCAAATGTTTTGATGAACATTCAACGTAATAATTAAGTCAATGATGAGCCAGATACCAGAGTTATAAAGGCTCTATACGACAATATAGTACATCTAATTTCCCTACTGTTTTGTGAAGTAAATTAAGCAAGCAGCAACTTTTCTCCGTAGCATTTTGTATGCAATTTCTCATGTAAGGACTAATTATTAGGACAGTAATTTTCTACGGGGAAATTTGTACCCCCTCCATATATATTAAAGATAAAAGGGGCAGTCAGTTTTCTACGGGAAATAGTATCCCCTTCTAATATAAGCAGGATTTAAAGGGGCAGTCACTTTTCTACGGGGAATTTGTACAACATCCTAATATAAGCACAGTTTAAGGGGGCAGTCACTTTTCTACGGGAATTTGTACCCCCTTCTCATTATAGCAGTATTTAATAGGGCAGTCACTTTTCTACGGGGAAATTGTACCCCCTCCTAATATAAGCAGGATTTAAGGGGCAGTCACTTTTCTACGGGGAAATTGTACCCCCTTCTCAAATTAGCAGGATTTAGTAGGGCAGTCACTTTTCTACGGGGAAATTGTACCCCCTCCTAATATAAGCAGGATATAAGGGGGCAGTCACTTTTCTACGGGGAAATTGTACCCCCTTCTCATATTAGCAGGATTTAGTAGGGCAGTCACTTTTCTACGGGGACATTGTACCCCCTTCTCATATTAGCAGGATTTAATAGGGCAGTCACTTTTCTACGGGGAAATTATACCCCCTCCTAATATAAGCAGGATTTAAAGGGGCAGTCACTTTTCTACGGGGAAATTATACCCCCTCCTAATATAAGCAGGATATAAGGGGGGAGTCACTTTTCTACGGGGAATTTGTTACCTTCCTAATATAAGCAGGATATAAGGGGGCAGTCACTTTTCTACGGGGAAATTGTACCACCTTCTTATATTAGCAGGATTTAATAGGGCAGTCACTTTTCTACGGGGAAAATATACCCCCTCCTAATATAAGCAGGATTTAAGGGGCAGTCACCTTTCTACGGGGAAATTGTACCCCTCCTAATATAAGCAGAGTTTAAGGGGGCAGTCACTTTTCTACGGGGAAATTGTATCCCCTCCTAATATAAGCAGAGTTTAAGGGGGCAGTCACTTTTCTACGGGGAATTTGTTACCTTCCTAATATAAGCAGGATATAAGGGGGCAGTCACTTTTCTACGGGGAAATTTTACCCCCTTCTCATATTAGCAGGATTTAATAGGGCAGTCACTTTTCTACGGGGAAATAATACCCCCTCCTAATATAAGCAGGATTTAAGGGGCAGTCACTTTTCTACGGGGAAATTGTACCCCTCCTAATATAAGCAGAGTTTAAGGCGGCAGTAACTTTTCTACGGAGAATTTGTACCCCCTCATAATATAAAGAGGATTTAAAGGGGCAGTCACTTTTCTACGGGGAAATTATACCCCCTCCTAATATAAGCAGGATTTAAGGGGGCAGTCACTTTTCTACGGGGAAATTGTACCCCCACCTAATATAAGCAGGATTTAGAGGGGCAGTCACTTTTCAACGGGGAGATTATACACGCTCCTAATATAAGCAGAATTTAAAGGGGCAGTCACTTTTCTACGGGGAAATTATACCCCCTCCTAATATAAGCAGGATTTAAGGGGGCAGTCACTTTTCTACGGGGAATTTGTACCCCCTCCTAATATAAGCAGGATGTAAGGGGGCAGTCACTTTTCTACGTGGAAATTATACCCCCTCCTAATATAAGCAAGATTTAAAGGGGCAGTCACTTTTCTACGGGGAAATTGTACCCCCTTCTCATATTACCAGGATATAAGGGGGCAGTCACTTTTCTACGGGGAAATTGTACCCCCTCCTAATATAAGCAGGATTTAAGGGGGCAGTCACTTTTCTACGGGGAAATTGTACCCCCTCCTAATATAAGCAGAGTTTAAGGGGGCAGTCATTTTTCTACGGGGAAATTGTTACCTTCCTAATATAAGCAGGATATAAGGGGGCAGTCACATTTCTACGGGGAAATTGTACCCCCTTCTCATATTAGCAGGATTTAATAGGGCAGTCACTTTTCTACGGGGAAATTATACCCCCTCCTAACATAAGCAGGATTTAAGGGGCAGTCACTTTTCTACGGGGAAATTGTACCCCTCCTAACATAAGCAGGATTTAAAGGGGCAGTCAGTTTTCTACGGGGAAATTATACCCCCTCCTAATATAACTAAGATTTAAGGGGGCAGTCACTTTTCTACGGGGAAATTGTACCCCCTCCTAATATAAGCAGAGTTTAAGGCGGCAGTCACTTTTCTACGGGGAATTTGTACCCCCTCATAATACAAGCAGGATTTAAAGGGGCAGTCACTTTTCCACGGGGAAATTATACCGCCTCCTAATATAAGCAGGATTTAGAGGGGCAGTCACTTTTCAAAGGGGAAATTATACACCCTCCTAATATAAGCAGAATTTAAAGGGGCAGTCACTTTTCTACGGGGAAATTATACCCCCTCCTAATATAAGCAGGATTTAAGGGGGCAGTCACTTTTCTACGGGGAAATTGTACAACCTTCTCATATTAGCAGGATTTAATAGGGCAGTCACTTTTCTACGGGGAAATTCTACCCAATCCTAATATAAGCAGCATTTAAGGGGGCAGTCGCTTTTCTACGGGGAATTTGTACCTCCTCCTAATATAAGCAGGATGTAAGGGGTCAGTCACTTTTCTACGGGGAAATTGTACCCCCTTCTCATATTAGCAGGATTTAATAGGGCAGTCACTTTTCTACGGGGAAATTATACCCCCTCCTAATATAAGCAGGATTTAAAGGGGCAGTCACTTTTCTACGGGGAAATTATACCCCCTCCTAATATAAGCAGGATATAAGGGGGGAGTCACTTTTCTACGGGGAAATTGTACCCCCTCCTAATATAAGCAGGATTTAATAGGTCAGTCACTTTTCTACGGGTAAATTATATACCCTCCTAATATAAGCAGGAATTAAAGGGGCAGTCACTTTTCTACGGGGTAATTGTACCCCCTTCTCATATTAGCAGGATATAAGGGGGCAGTCACTTTTCTACGGGGAAATTGTACACCCTTCTCATATTAGCAGGATTTAATAGGGCAGTCACTTTTCTACGGGGAAATTGTACCCCCTTCTCATATTAGCAGGATTTAATAGGGCAGTCACTTTTCTACGGGGAAATTCTACCCAATCCTAATATAAGCAGCATTTAAGGGGGCAGTCACTTTTCTACGGGGAATTTGTACCCCCTCCTAATATAAGCAGGATGTAAGGGGTCAGTCACTTTTCTACGGGGAAATTGTACCCCCTTCTCATATTAGCAGGATTTAATAGGGCAGTCACTTTTCTACGGGGAAATTATACCCCCTCCTAAAATAAGCAGGATTTAAAGGGGCAGTCACTTTTCTACGGGGAAATTATACCCCCTCCTAATATAAGCAGGATATAAGAGGGGAGTCACTTTTCTACGGGGAAATTGTACCCCCTCCTAATATAAGCAGGATTTAATAGGTCAGTCACTTTTCTACGGGTAAATTATACCCCCTCCTAATATAAGCAGGAATTAAAGGGGCAGTCACTTTTCTACGGGGAAATTGTACCCCCTTCTCATATTAGCAGGATATAAGGGGGCAGTCACTTTTCTACGGGTAAATTGTACCCCCTTCTCATATTAGCAGGATTTAATAGGGCAGTCACTTTTCTACGGGGAAATTCTACCCAATCCTAATATAAGCAGGATTTAAGGGGGAAGTCACTTTTCTACGGGGAATTTGTACCCCCTCCTAATATAAGCAGGATATAAGTGGGCAGTCAATTTTCTACGGGGAAATTGTACCCCCTTCTCATATTAGCAGGATTTAATAGGGCAGTCACTTTTCTACGTGGAAATTATACCCCCTCCTAATATAAGCAGGATTTAAAGGGGCAGTCAGTTTTCTACGGGGAAATTATACCCCCTCCTAATATAAGCAGGATTTAAGGGGGAAGTCACTTTTCTACGGGGAATTTGTACCCCCTCCTAATATAAGCAGGATATAAGGGGGCAGTCACTTTTCTACGGGGAAATTATACCCCCTCCTAATATAAGTAGAATTTAAAGGGGCAGCCACTTTTCTACGGGGAAATTGTACCCCCTCCTAATATAAGCAGGATTTAAAGGGCAGTCACTTTTCTACGGGGAATTTGTACCCCCTCCTAATATAAGCAGGATATAAGTGGGCAGTCACTTTTCTACGGGGAAATTGTACCCCCTTCTCATATTAGCAGGATTTAATAGGGCAGTCACTTTCCTACGTGGAAATTATACCCCCTCCTAATATAAGCAGGATTTAAAGGGGCAGTCACTTTTCTACGGGGAAATTATACCCCCTCCTAATATAAGCAGGATATAAGGGGGGAGTCACTTTTCTACGGGGAAATTGTACCCCCTCCTAATATAACCAGGATTTAATAGGTCAGTCACTTTTCTACGGGGAAATTATACCCCCTCCTAATGTAAGCAGGATTTAAAGGGGCAGTCACTTTTCTACGGCGAAATTATACCCCCTCCAAATATAAGCAGGATTTAAGGGGGAAGTCACTTTTCTACGGGGAATTTGTACCCCCTCCTAATATAATCAGGATATAAGGGGGCAGTCACTTTTCTACGTGGAAATTATACCCCCTCCTAATATAAGCAGGATTTAAGGGGGCAGTCACCTTTCTACGGGGAAATTATACCCCCTCCTAATATAAGCAGGATTTAAGGGGGAAGTCACTTTTCTACGGGGAATTTGTAACCCCTCCTAATATAAGCAGGATATAAGGGGGCAGTCACTTTTCTACGGGGAAATTATACCCCCTCCTAATATAAGCAGGATTTAAGGGGGCAGCCACTTTTCTACGGGGAAATTGTACCCCCTCCTAATATAAGCAGGATTTAGAAGGGCAGTCATTTTTCTACGGTGAAATTGTAGCCCCTCCTAATATAAGCAGGATTTAAGGGGGCAGTAACTTTTCTACGGGGAATATGTACCCCCTCCTAATATAAGCAGGATATAAGGGAGCAGTCACTTTTCTACGGGGAAATTGTACCCCCTTCTCATATTAGCAGGATTTCATAGGTCAGTCACTTTTCTACGGGGAAATTATACCCCCTCCTAATATAAGCAGGATTTAAAGGGGCAGTCACTTTTCTACGGGGATATTATACCCCCTCCTAATATAAGCAGTATTTAAGGGGCAGTCAGTTTTCTACGGGGAATTTGTACCTCCTCCTAATATAAGCAGGACTTAATAGGGCAGTCACTTTTCTACGGGGAAATTAAACCCCCTTCTCATATTAGAAGGATTTAGTAGGGCAGTCACTTTTCTATGGGAAAATTGTACCCCCTTCTCATATTAGCATGATTTAATAGGGCAGTCACTTTCTACGGGGAAATTATACCCCCTACTAATATAAGCAGGATTTAAGGGGGCAGTCACTTTTCTACGAAGAATTTGTACCCCCTCCTAATATAAGTAGGATATAAGGGGGCAGTCACTTTTCTACGGGGAAATTGTACCCCTCCTAATATAAGCAGAGTTTAAGGCGGCAGTAACTTTTCTACGGGGAATTTGTACCCCCTCATAATATAAACAGGATTTAAAGGGGCAGTCACTTTTCTACGGGGAAATTATACCCCCTCCTAATATAAGCAGGATTTAAGGGGGCAGTCACTTTTCGAAGGGGAAATTGTACCCCCACCTAATATAAGCAAGATTTAGAGGGGCAGTCACTTTTCAACGGGGAGATTATACACGCTCCTAATATAAGCAGAATTTAAAGGGGCAGTCACTTTTCTACGGGGAAATTATGCCCCCCTCCTAATATAAGCAGGATTTAAGGGGGCAGTCACTTTTCTACGGGGAATTTGTACCCCCTCCTAATATAAGCAGGATGTAAGGGGGCAGTCACTTTTCTACGGGGAAATTATACCCCCTCCTAATATAAGCAAGATTTAAAGGGGCAGTCACTTTTCTACGGGGAAATTGTACCCCCTTCTCATATTACCAGGATATAAGGGGGCAGTCACTTTTCTACGGGGAAATTGTACCCCCTCCTAATATAAGCAGGATTTAAGGGGGCAGTCACTTTTCTACGGGGAAATTGTTACCTTCCTAATATAAGCAGGATATAAGGGGGCAGTCACATTTCTACGGGGAAATTGTACCCCCTTCTCATATTAGCAGGATTTAATAGGGCAGTCACTTTTCTACGGGGAAATTATACCCCCTCCTAACATAAGCAGGATTTAAGGGGCAGTCACTTTTCTACGGGGAAATTGTACCCCTCCTAACATAAGCAGGATTTAAAGGGGCAGTCAGTTTTCTACGGGGAAATTATACCCCCTCCTAATATAACTAAGATTTAAGGGGGCAGTCACTTTTCTACGGAGAAATTGTACCCCCTCCTAATATAAGCAGAGTTTAAGGCGGCAGTCACTTTTCTACGGGGAATTTGTACCCCCTCATAATACAAGCAGGATTTAAAGGGGCAGTCACTTTTCTACGGGGAAATTATACCGCCTCCTAATATAAGCAGGATTTTAGGGGGCAGTCACTTTTCTACGGGGAAATTGTACCCCCACCTAATATAAGCAGGATTTAGAGGGGCAGTCACTTTTCAAAGGGGAAATTATACACCCTCCTAATATAAGCAGGATTTAAGGGGGCAGTCACTTTTCTACGGGGAATTTGTACCCCCTCTTAATATAAGCAGGATGTAAGGGGGCAGTTACTTTTCTACGGGGAAATTATATCCCCCTCCTAATATAAGCAAGATTTAAAGGGGCAGTCACTTTTCTAAGGGGAAATTGTACCCCCTTCTCATATTACCAGGATATAAGGGGGCAGTCACTTTTCTACGGGGAAATTGTACCCCCTCCTAATATAAGCAGGATTTAAGGGGGCAGTTACTTTTCTACGGGGAAATTGTACCTCCTCCTAATATAAGCAGAGTTTAAGGGGGCAGTCATTTTTCTACGGGGAAATTGTTACCTTCCTAATATAAGCAGGATATAAGGGGGCAGTCACATTTCTACGGGGAAATTGTACCCCCTTCTCATATTAGCAGGATTTAATAGGGCAGTCACTTTTCTACGGGGAAATTATACCCCCTCCTAACATAAGCAGGATTTAAGGGGCAGTCACTTTTCTACGGGGAAATTGTACCCCTCCTAACATAGCAGGATTTAAAGGGGCAGTCATTTTTCTACGGGGAAATTATACCCCCTCCTAATATAACTAAGATTTAAGGGGGCAGTCACTTTTCTACGGGGAAATTGTACCCCCTCCTAATATAAGCAGAGTTTAAGGCGGCAGTCACTTTTCTACGGGGAATTTGTACCCCCTCATAATACAAGCAGGATTTAAAGGGGCAGTCACTTTTCTACGGGGAAATTATACCGCCTCCTAATATAAGCAGGATTTAAGGGGGCAGTCACTTTTCTACGGGGAAATTGTACCCCCACCTAATATAAGCAGGATTTAGAGGGGCAGTCACTTTTCAAAGGGGAAATTATACACCCTCCTAATATAAGCAGAATTTAAAGGGGCAGTCACTTTTCTACGGGGAAATTATACCCCCTCCTAATATAAGCAGGATTTAAGGGGGCAGTCACTTTACTACGGGGAAATTGTACCCCCTTCTCATATTAGCAGGATTTAATAGGGCAGTCACTTTTCTACGGGGAAATTCTACCCAATCCTAATATAAGCAGCATTTCAGGGGGCAGTCACTTTTCTACGGGGAATTTGTACCCCCTCCTAATATAAGCAGGATGTAAGGGGTCAGTCACTTTTCTACGGGGAAATTGTACCCCCTTCTCATATTAGCAGGATTTAATAGGGCAGTCACTTTTCTACGGGGAAATTATACCCCCTCCTAATATAAGCAGGATTTAAAGGGGCAGTCACTTTTCTACGGGGAAATTATACCCCCTCCTAATATAAGCAGGATATAAGGGGGGAGTCACTTTTCTACGGGGAAATTGTACCCCCTCCTAATATAAGCAGGATTTAATAGGTCAGTCACTTTTCTACGGGGAAATTATATACCCTCCTAATATAAGCAGGAATTAAAGGGGCAGTCACTTTTCTACGGGGAAATTGTACCCCCTTCTCATATTAGCAGGATATAAGGGGGCAGTCACTTTTCTACGGGGAAATTGTACCCCCTTCTCATATTAGCAGGATTTAATAGGGCAGTCACTTTTCTACGGGGAAATTATAACCCCTCCTAATATAAGCAGGATTTAAGGGGGCAGTCACTTTTCTACGGGGAAATTATACCCCCTCCTAATATAAGCAGGATTTAAGGGGGAAGTCACTTTTCTACGGGGAATTTGTACCCCCTCCTAATATAAGCAGGATATAAGTGGGCAGTCACTTTTCTACGGGGAAATTGTACCCCCTTCTCATATTAGCAGGATTTAATAGGGCAGTCACTTTTCTACGTGGAAATTATACCCCCTCCTAATATAAGCAGGATTTAAAGGGGCAGTCAGTTTTCTACGGGGAAATTATACCCCCTCCTAATATAAGCAGGATTTAAGGGGGAAGTCACTTTTCTACGGGGAAATTATACCCCCTCCTAATATAAGTAGAATTTAAAGGGGCAGCCACTTTTCTACGGGGAAATTGTACCCCCTCCTAATATAAGCAGGATTTAAAGGGGCAGTCACTTTTCTACGGGGAATTTGTACCCCCTCCTAATATAAGCAGGATATAAGTGGGCAGTCACTTTTCTACGGGGAAATTGTACCCCCTTCTCATATTAGCAGGATTTAATAGGGCAGTCACTTTCCTACGTGGAAATTATACCCCCTCCTAATATAAGCAGGATTTAAAGGGGCAGTCACTTTTCTACGGGGAAATTATACCCCCTCCTAATATAAGCAGGATATAAGGGGGGAGTCACTTTTCTACGGGGAAATTGTACCCCCTCCTAATATAACCAGGATTTAATAGGTCAGTCACTTTTCTACGGGGAAATTATACCCCCTCCTAATATAAGCAGGATTTAAAGGGGCAGTCACTTTTCTACGGCGAAATTATACCCCCTCCAAATATAAGCAGGATTTAAGGGGGAAGTCACTTTTCTACGGGGAATTTGTACCCCCTCCTAATATAATCAGGATATAAGGGGGCAGTCACTTTTCTACGTGGAAATTATACCCCCTCCTAATATAAGCAGGATTTAAGGGGGCAGTCACCTTTCTACGGGGAAATTATACCCCCTCCTAATATAAGCAGGATTTAAGGGGGAAGTCACTTTTCTACGGGGAATTTGTACCCCCTCCTAATATAAGCAGGATATAAGGGGGCAGTCACTTTTCTACGGGGAAATTATACCCCCTCCTAATATAAGCAGGATTTAAGGGGGCAGCCACTTTTCTACGGGGAAATTGTACCCCCTCCTAATATAAGCAGGATTTAGAAGGGCAGTCACTTTTCTACGGTGAAATTGTAGCCCCTCCTAATATAAGCAGGATTTAAGGGGGCAGTAACTTTTCTACGGGGAATATGTACCCCCTCCTAATATAAGCAGGATATAAGGGAGCAGTCACTTTTCTACGGGGAAATTGTACCCCTTCTCATATTAGCAGGATTTCATAGGTCAGTCACTTTTCTACGGGGAAATTATACCCCCTCCTAATATAAGCAGGATTTAAAGGGGCAGTCACTTTTCTACCGGGATATTATACCCCCTCCTAATATAAGCAGTATTTAAGGGGCAGTCACTTTTCTACGGGGAATTTGTACCTCCTCCTAATATAAGCAGGACTTAATAGGGCAGTCACTTTTCTACGGGGAAATTAAACCCCCTTCTCATATTAGAAGGATTTAGTAGGGCAGTCAATTTTCTTCGGGAAAATTGTACCCCCTTCTCATATTAGCATGATTTAATAGGGCAGTCACTTTCTACGGGGAAATTATACCCCCTACTAATATAAGCAGGATTTAAGGAGGCAGTCACTTTTCTACGGGGAAATTGTACCCCCTCCTAATATAAGCAGAGTTTAAAGGGGGAAGTCACTTTTCTACGGGGAATTTGTACCCCCTCCTAATATAAGTAGGATATAAGGGGGCAGTCACTTTTCTACGGGGAAATTGTACCCCTCCTAATATAAGCAGAGTTTAAAGCGGCAGTAACTTTTCTACGGGGAATTTGTACCCCCTCATAATATAAACAGGATTTAAAGGGGCAGTCACTTTTCTACGGGGAAATTATACCCCCTCCTAATATAAGCAGGATTTAAGGGGGCAGTCACTTTTCTACGGGGAAATTGTACCCCCACCTAATATAAGCAAGATTTAGAGGGGCAGTCACTTTTCAACAGGGAGATTATACACGCTCCTAATATAAGCAGAATTTAAAGGGGCAGTCACTTTTCTACGGGGAAATTATGCCCCCCTCCTAATATAAGCAGGATTTAAGGGGGCAGTCACTTTTCTACGGGGAATTTGTACCCCCTCCTAATATAAGCAGGATGTAAGGGGGCAGTCACTTTTCTACGGGGAAATTATACCCCCTCCTAATATAAGCAAGATTTAAAGGGGCAGTCACTTTTCTACGGGGAAATTGTACCCCCTTCTCATATTACCAGGATATAAGGGAGCAGTCACTTTTCTACGGGGAAATTGTACCCCCTCCTAATATAAGCAGGATTTAAGGGGGCAGTCACTTTTCTACGGGGAAATTGTTACCTTCCTAATATAAGCAGGATATAAGGGGGCAGTCACATTTCTACGGGGAAATTGTACCCCCTTCTCATATTAGCAGGATTTAATAGGGCAGTCACTTTTCTACGGGGAAATTATACCCCCTCCTAACATAAGCAGGATTTAAGGGGCAGTCACTTTTCTACGGGGAAATTGTACCCCTCCTAACATAAGCAGGATTTAAAGGGGCAGTCAGTTTTCTACGGGGAAATTATACCCCCTCCTAATATAACTAAGATTTAAGGGGGCAGTCACTTTTCTACGGGGAAATTGTACCCCCTCCTAATATAAGCAGAGTTTAAGGCGGCAGTCACTTTTCTACGGGGAATTTGTACCCCCTCATAATACAAGCAGGATTTAAAGGGGCAGTCACTTTTCTACGGGGAAATTATACCGCCTCCTAATATAAGCAGGATTTAAGGGGGCAGTCACTTTTCTACGGGGAAATTGTACCCCCAACTAATATAAGCAGGATTTAGAGGGGCAGTCACTTTTCAAATGGGAAATTATACACCCTCCTAATATAAGCAGGATTTAAGGGGGCAGTCACTTTTCTACGGGGAATTTGTACCCCCTCCTAATATAAGCAGGATGTAAGGGGGCAGTTACTTTTCTACGGGGAAATTATATCCCCTCCTAATATAAGCAAGATTTAAAGGGGCAGTCACTTTTCTACGGGGAAATTGTACCCCCTTCTCATATTACCAGGATATAAGGGGGCAGTCACTTTTCTACGGGGAAATTGTACCCCCTCCTAATATAAGCAGGATTTAAGGGGGCAGTTACTTTTCTACGGGGAAATTGTACCCCCTCCTAATATAAGCAGAGTTTAAGGGGGCAGTCATTTTTCTACGGGGAAATTGTTACCTTCCTAATATAAGCAGGATATAAGGGGGCAGTCACATTTCTACGGGGAAATTGTATCCCCTTCTCATATTAGCAGGATTTAATAGGGCAGTCACTTTTCTACGGGGAAATTATACCCCCTCCTAACATAAGCAGGATTTAAGGGGCAGTCACTTTTCTACGGGGAAATTGTACCCCTCCTAACATAAGCAGGATTTAAAGGGGCAGTCAGTTTTCTACGGGGAAATTATACCCCCTCCTAATATAACTAAGATTTAAGGGGGCAGTCACTTTTCTACGGGGAAATTGTACCCCCTCCTAATATAAGCAGAGTTTAAGGCGGCAGTCACTTTTCTACGGGGAATTTGTACCCCCTCATAATACAAGCAGGATTTAAAGGGGCAGTCACTTTTCTACGGGGAAATTATACCGCCTCCTAATATAAGCAGGATTTAAGGGGGCAGTCACTTTTCTACGGGGAAATTGTACCCCCACCTAATATAAGCAGGATTTACAGGGGCAGTCACTTTTCAAAGGGGAAATTATACACCCTCCTAATATAAGCAGAATTTAAAGGGGCAGTCACTTTTCTACGGGGAAATTATACCCCCTCCTAATATAAGCAGGATTTAAGGGGGCAGTCACTTTTCTACGGGGAAATTGTACCCCCTTCTCATATTAGCAGGATTTAATAGGGCAGTCACTTTTCTACGGGGAAATTCTACCCAATCCTAATATAAGCAGCATTTAAGGGGGCAGTCACTTTTCTACGGGGAATTTGTACCCCCTCCTAATATAAGCAGGATGTAAGGGGTCAGTCACTTTTCTACGGGGAAATTCTACCCCCTTCTCATATTAGCAGGATTTAATAGGGCAGTCACTTTTCTACGGGGAAATTATACCCCCTCCTAATATAAGCAGGATTTAAAGGGGCAGTCACTTTTCTACGGGGAAATTATACCCCCTCCTAATATAAGCAGGATATAAGGGGGGAGTCACTTTTCTACGGGGAAATTGTACCCCCTCCTAATATAAGCAGGATTTAATAGGTCAGTCACTTTTCTACGGGGAAATTATATACCCTCCTAATATAAGCAGGAATTAAAAGGGCAGTCACTTTTCTACGGGGAAATTGTACCCCCTTCTCATATTAGCAGGATATAAGGGGGCAGTCACTTTTCTACGGGGAAATTGTACCCCCTTCTCATATTAGCAGGATTTAATAGGGCAGTCACTTTTCTACGGGGAAATTATAACCCCTCCTAATATAAGCAGGATTTAAGGGGGCAGTCACTTTTCTACGGGGAAATTATACCCCCTCCTAATATAAGCAGGATTTAAGGGGGAAGTCACTTTTCTACGGGGAATTTGTACCCCCTCCTAATATAAGCAGGATATAAGTGGGCAGTCACTTTTCTACGGGGAAATTGTACCCCCTTCTCATATTAGCAGGATTTAATAGGGCAGTCACTTTTCTACGTGGAAATTATACCCCCTCCTAATATAAGCAGGATTTAAAGGGGCAGTCAGTTTTCTACGGGGAAATTATACCCCCTCCTAATATAAGCAGGATTTAAGGGGGAAGTCACTTTTCTACGGGGAATTTGTACCCCCTCCTAATATAAGCAGGATATAAGGGGGCAGTCACTTTTCTACGGGGAAATTATACCCCCTCCTAATATAAGCAGAATTTAAAGGGGCAGCCACTTTTCTACGGGGAAATTGTACCCCCTCCTAATATAAGCAGGATTTAAAGGGGCAGTCACTTTTCTACGGGGAATTTGTACCCCCTCCTAATATAAGCAGGATATAAGTGGGCAGTCACTTTTCTACGGGGAAATTGTACCCCCTTCTCATATTAGCAGGATTTAATAGGGCAGTCACTTTTCTACGTGGAAATTATACCCCTCCTAATATAAGCAGGATTTAAGGGGGCAGTCACTTTTCTACGGGGAAATTATACCCCCTCCTAATATAAGCAGGATATAAGGGGGGAGTCACTTTTCTACGGGGAAATTGTACCCCCTCCTAATATAACCAGGATTTAATAGGTCAGTCACTTTTCTACGGGGAAATTATACCCCCTCCTAATATAAGCAGGATTTAAAGGGGCAGTCACTTTTCTACGGCGAAATTATACCCCCTCCAAATATAAGCAGGATTTAAGGGGGAAATCACTTTTCTACGGGGAATTTGTACCCCCTCCTAATATAATCAGGATATAAGGGGGCAGTCACTTTTCTACGTGGAAATTATACCCCCTCCTAATATAAGCAGGATTTAAGGGGGGCAGTCACCTTTCTACGGGGAAATTATACCCCCTCCTAATATAAGCAGGATTTAAGGGGGAAGTCACTTTTCTACGGGGAATTTGTACCCCCTCCTAATATAAGCAGGATATAAGGGGGCAGTCACTTTTCTACGGGGAAATTATACCCCCTCCTAATATAAGCAGGATTTAAGGGGGCAGCCACTTTTCTACGGGGAAATTGTACCCCCTCCTAATATAAGCAGGATTTAGAGGGGCAGTCACTTTTCTACGGTGAAATTGTAGCCCCTCCTAATATAAGCAGGATTTAAGGGGGCAGTAACTTTTCTACGGGGAATATGTACCCCCTCCTAATATAAGCAGGATATAAGGGAGCAGTCACTTTTCTACGGGGAAATTGTACCCCCTTCTCATATTAGCAGGATTTCATAGGTCAGTCACTTTTCTACGGGGAAATTATACCCCCTCCTAATATAAGCAGGATTTAAAGGGGCAGTCACTTTTCTACGGGGATATTATACCCCCTCCTAATATAAGCAGTATTTAAGGGGCAGTCACTTTTCTACGGGGAATTTGTACCTCCTCCTAATATAAGCAGGACTTAATAGGGCAGTCACTTTTCTACGGGGAAATTAAACCCCCTTCTCATATTAGAAGGATTTAGTAGGGCAGTCACTTTTCTACGGGAAAATTGTACCCCCTTCTCATATTAGCATGATTTAATAGGGCAGTCACTTTCTACGGGGAAATTATACCCCCTACTAATATAAGCAGGATTTAAGGAGGCAGTCACTTTTCTACGGGGAAATTGTACCCCCTCCTAATATAAGCACAGTTTAAGGGGGCAGTCACTTTTCTACGGGGTATTTGTACACCCTCCTAATATAAGTAGGATATAAGGGGGCAGTCACTTTTCTACGGGGAAATTGTACCCCCTTCTCATATTAGCAGGATTTAATAGGGCAGTCACTTTTCTACGGGGAAATTATACCCCCTCCTAATATAAGCAGGATTTAAAGGGGCAGTCACTTTTCTACGGGGAAATTATACCCCCTCCTAATATAAGCAGGATATAAAAAGGGGAGTCACTTTTCTACGGGGAAATTGTACCCCCTCCTAATATAAGCAGGATTTAATAATTCAGTCAATTTTCTACGGGGAAATTATACCCCTTCCTAATATAAGCAGGATTTAAAGGGGCAGTCACTTTTCTACGGGGAAATTGTACCCCCTTCTCATATTAGCAGGATATAAGGGGGCAGTCACTTTTCTACGGGGAAATTGTACCCCCTCCTAATATAAGCAGGATTTAAGGGGGCAGTCACTTTTCTACGGGGAAATTGTACCCCCTCCTAATATAAGCAGAGTTTAAGGGGGCAGTCACTTTTCTACGGGGAATTTGTTACCTTCCTAATATAAGCAGGATATAAGGGGGCAGTCACTTTTCTACGGGGAAATTGTACCCCCTTCTCATATTAGCAGGATTTAATAGGGCAGTCACTTTTCTACGGGGAAATTATACCCCCTCCTAATATAAGCAGGATTTAAGGGGCAGTCACTTTTTTACGGGGAAATTGTACCCCTCCTAATATAAGCAGAGTTTAAGGCGGCAGTAACTTTTCTACGGGGAAATTGTACCCCCTTCTCAAATTAGCAGGATTTAGTAGGGCAGTCACTTTTCTACGGGGAAATTGTACCCCCTCCTAATATAAGTAGGATATAAGGGGGCAGTCACTTTTCTACGGGGAAATTGTACCCCCTTCTCATATTAGCAGGATTTAGTAGGGCAGTCACTTTTCTACGGGGACATTGTACCCCCTTCTCATATTAGCAGGATTTAATAGGGCAGTCACTTTTCTACGGGGAAATTATACCCCCTCCTAATATAAGCATGATTTAAAGAGGCAGTCACTTTTCTACGGGGAAATTATACCCCCTCCTAATATAAGCAGGATATAAGGGGGGAGTCACTTTTCTACGGGGAATTTGTTACCTTCCTAATATAAGCAGGATATAAGGGGGCAGTCACTTTTCTACGGGGAAATTGTACCACCTTCTTATATTAGCAGGATTTAATAGGGCAGTCACTTTTCTACGGGGAAAATATACCCCCTCCTAATATAAGCAGGATTTAAGGGGCAGTCACTTTTCTACGGGGAAATTGTACCCCTCCTAATATAAGCAGAGTTTAAGGGGGCAGTCACTTTTCTACGGGGAAATTGTATCCCCTCCTAATATAAGCAGAGTTTAAGGGGGCAGTCACTTTTCTACGGGGAATTTGTTACCTTCCTAATATAAGCAGGATATAAGGGGGCAGTCACTTTTCTACGGGGAAATTTTACCCCCTCATAATATTAGCAGGATTTAATAGGGCAGTCACTTTTCTACGGGGAAATTATACCCCCTCCTAACATAAGCAGGATTTAAGGGGCAGTCACTTTTCTACGGGGAAATTGTACCCCTTCTAACATAAGCAGGATTTAAAGGGGCAGTCAGTTTTCTACTGGGAAATTATACCCCATCCTAATATAAGCAGGATTTAAGGGGGCAGTCACTTTTCTACGGGGAAATTGTACCCCCTCCTAATATAAGCAGAGTTTAAGGCGGCAGTCACTTTTCTACGGGGAATTTGTACCCCCTCATAATATAAGCAGGATTTAAAGGGGCAGTCACTTTTCTACGGGGAAATTATACTGCCTCCTAATATAAGCAGGATTTAAGGGGGCAGTCACTTTTCTACGGGGAAATTGCACCCCCACCTAATATAAGCAGGATTTAGAGGGGCAGTCACTTTTCAAAGGGGAAATTATACACCCTCCTAATATAAGCAGAATTTAAAGGGGCAGTCACTTTTCTACGGGGAAATTATACCCCCTCCTAATATAAGCAGGATTTAAGGGGGCAGTCACTTTTCTACGGGGAAATTGTACCCCCTTCTCATATTAGCAGGATTTAATAGGGCAGTCACTTTTCTACGGGGAAATTCTACCCAATCCTAATATAAGCAGCATTTAAGGGGGCAGTCACTTTTCTACGGGGAATTTGTACCCCCTCCTAATATAAGCAGGATGTAAGGGGTCAGTCACTTTTCTACGGGGAAATTGTACCCCCTTCTCATATTAGCAGGATTTAATAGGGCAGTCACTTTTCTACGGGGAAATTATACCCCCTCCTAATATAAGCAGGATTTAAAGGGGCAGTCACTTTTCTACGGGGAAATTGTACCCTCTTCTCATATTAGCAGGATATAAGGGGGCAGTCACTTTTCTACGGGGAGATTGTACCCCCTTCTCATATTAGCAGGATTTAATAGGGCCGTCACTTTTCTACGGGGAAATTATAACCCCTCCTAATATAAGCAGGATTTAAGGGGGCAGTCACTTTTCAAGGGGGAAATTGTACCCCCTTCTCATATTAGCAGGATATAAGGGGGCAGTCACTTTTCTACGGGGAAATTATACCCCCTCCTAATATAAGCAGGATTTAAAGGGGCAGTCACTTTTCTACGGGGAAATTGTACCCCCTTCTCATATTAGCAGGATATAAGGGGGAAGTCACTTTTCTACGGTGAATTTGTACCCCCTCCTAATATAAGCAGGATATAAGTGGGCAGTCACTTTTCTTCGGGAAATTGTACCCCCTTCTCATATTAGCAGGATTTAATAGGGCAGTCAGTAATTTTTCTACGTGGAAATTATACCCCCTCCTAATATAAGCAGGATTTAAAGGGGCAGTCACTTTTCTACGGGGAAATTATACCCCCTCCTAATATAAGCAGGATTTAAGGGGGAAGTCACTTTTCTACGGGGAATTTGTACCCCCTCCTAATATAAGCAGGATATAAGGGGGCACTCACCTTTCTACGGGGAAATTATACCCCCTCCTAATATAAGCAGAATTTAAAGGGGCAGCCATTTTTCTACGGGGAAATTGTACCCCCTCCTAATATAAGCAGGATTTAATGGGGCAGTCACTTTTCTACGGGGAATTTGTACCCCCTCCTAATATAAGCAGGATATAAGTGGGCAGTCACTTTTCTACGGGGAAATTGTACCCCCTTCTCATATTAGCAGGATTTAATAGGGCAGTCACTTTTCTACGTGGAAATTATACCCCCTCCTAATATAAGCAGGATTTAAAGGGGCAGTCACTTTTCTACAGGGAAATTGTACCCCCTTCTCATATTAGCAGGATATAAGGGGGCAGTCACTTTTCTACGGGGAAATTGTACCCCCTTCTCATATTAGCAGGATTTAATAGGGCAGTCACTTTTCTACGGGGAAATTGTACCCCCTTCTCATATTAGCAGGATTTAATAGGGCAGTCACTTTTCTACGGCGAAATTATACCCCCTCCAAATATAAGCAGGATTTAAAGGGGCAGTCACTTATCTACGGGGAATTTGTACCCCCTCCTAATATAAGCAGGATTTAAGGGGGCAGTCACTTTTCTACGGGGAAATTATACCCCCTCCTAATATAAGCAGGATTTAAGGGGGCAGCCACTTTTCTACGGGGAAATTGTACCCCCTCCTAATATAAGCAGGATTTAGAGGGGCAGTCACTTTTCTACGGTGAAATTGTAGCCCCTCCTAATATAAGCAGGATTTAAGGGGGCAGTCACTTTTCTACGGGGAATATGTACCCCCTCCTAATATAAGCAGGATAGAAGGGAGCAGTCACTTTTCTACGGGGAAATTGTACCCCCTTCTCATATTAGCAGGATTTAATAGGGCAGTCACTTTTCTACGGGGAAATTATACCCCCTCCTAATATAAGCAGGATTTAAAGGGGCAGTCACTTTTCTACGGGGATATTATACCCCCTAATAATATAAGCAGTATTTAAGGGGCAGTCACTTTTCTACGGGGAATTTGTACCTCCTCCTAATATAAGCAGGACTTAATAGGGCAGTCACTTTTCTACGGGGAAATTAAACCCCCTTCTCATATTAGCAGGATTTAGTAGGGCAGTCACTTTTCTACGGGGAAATTGTACCCCCTTCTCATATTAGCATGATTTAATAGGGCAGTCACTTTTCTATGGGGAAATTATACCCCCTACTAATATAAGCAGGATTTAAGGAGGCAGTCACTTTTCTACGGGGAAATTGTACCCCCTCCTAGTATAAGCAGGGTTTAAGGGGGCAGTCACTTTTCTACGGGGAATTTGTACCCCTCCTAATATAAGTAGGATATAAGGGGGCAGTCACTTTTCTACGGGGAAATTGTACCCCCTTCTCATATTAGCAGGATTTAATAGGGCAGTCACTTTTCTACGGGGAAATTATACCCGCTCCTAATATAAGCAGGATTTAAAGCGGCAGTCACTTTTCTACGGGAAAATTATACCCCCTCCTAATATAAGCAGGATATAAGGGGGCAGTCACTTTTCAACGGGGAAATTGTACCCCCTTCTCATATTAGCAGGATTTAATAGGTCATTCACTTTTCTACAGGGAAATTGTACCCCCTCCTAATATAACCAGAGTTTAAGGGGGCAGTCACTTTTCTACGGGGAATTTGTACCCCCTCCTAATATAAGCAGGATATAAGGGGGCAGTCACTTTTCTACGGGGAAATTATACCCCCTTCTCATATTAGCAGGATTTAATAGGTCAGTCACTTTTCTACGGGAAATTGTACCCCCTATTAATATAAGCAGAGTTTAAGGGGGCAGTCACTTTTCTACGGGGAATTTGTTACCTTCCTAATATAAGCAGGATATAAGGGGGCAGTCACTTTTCTACGGGGAAATTGTACCCCCACCTAATATAAGCAGGATTGAATAGGGCAGTCACTTTTCTACGGGGAAATTATAACCCCTCCTAATATAAGCAGGATTTAAGGGTCAGTCACTTTTCTACGGGGAAATTGTACCCCTCCTAATATAAGCAGAGTTTAAGGCGGCAGTCACTTTTCTACGGTGAATTTGTACCCCCTCATAATATAAGCAGGATTTAAAGGGGCAGTCACTTTTCTACGGGGAAATTATACCCCCTCCTAATATAAGCAGGATTTAAGGGGGCAGTCACTTTTCTACGGGGAAATTGTACCCCCACCTAATATAAGCAGGATTTAGAGGGGCAGTCACTTTTCAACGGGGTAATTATACACGCTCCTAATATAAGCAGAATTTAAAGTGGCTGTCACTTTTCTACGGGGAAATTGTTACCTTCCTAATATAAGCAGGATATAAGGGGGCAGTCACATTTCTACGGGGAAATTGTACCCCCTCCTAATATAAGCAGGATGTAAGGGGGCAGTCACTTTTCTACGGGGAAATTATACCCCCTCCTAATATAAGCAGGATTTAAAGGGGCAGTCACTTTTCTACGGGGAAATTGTACCCCCTTCTCATATTAGCAGGATTTAATAGGGCAGTCACTTTTCTACGGGGAAATTATACCCCCTCCTAATATAAGCAGCATTTAAGGGGGCAGTCACTTTTCTACGGGGAATTTGTACCCCCTCCTAATATAAGCAGGATGTAAGGGGGCAGTCACTTTTCTACGGGGAAATTATACCCCCTCCTAATATAAGCAGGATTTAAAGGGGCAGTCACTTTTCTACGGGGAAATTGTACCCCCTTCTCATATTAGCAGGATATAAGTTGGCAGTCACTTTTCTACGGGGAAATTGTACCCCCTCCTAATATAAGCAGGATTTAAGGGGGCAGTCACTTTTCTACGGGGAAAAAGTACCCCCTCCTAATATAAGCAGAGTTTAAGGGGGCAGTCACTTTCCTACGGGGAAATTGTTTCCTTCCTAATATAAGCAGGATATAAGGGGGCGGTCACATTTCTACGGGGAAATTGTACCCCCTTCTCATATTAGCAGGATTTAATAGGGCAGTCACTTTTCTACGGGGAAATTATACCCCCTCCTAATATAAGCAGGATTTAGAGGGGCAGTCACTTTTCAACGGGGAGATTATACACGCTCCTAATATAAGCAGAATTTAAAGTGGCAGTCACTTTTCTACAAGGAAATTATACCCCCTCCTAACATAAGCAGGATTTAAGGGGCAGTCACTTTTCTACGGGGAAATTTTACCCCTCCTAACATAAGCAGGATTTAAAGGGACAGTCAGTTTTCTACGGGGAAATTATACCCCCTCCTAATATAAGAAGGATTTAAGGGGGCAGTCACTTTTTTACGGGGAAATTGTACCCCTTCCTAATATAAGCAGAGTTTAAGGCGGCTGTCACTTTTCTACGGGGAATTTGTACACCCTCATAATATAAGCAGGATTTAAAGGGGCAGTCACTTTTCTACGGGGTAATTATACCGCCTCCTAATATAAGCAGGATTTAAGGAGGCAGTCACTTTTCTACGGGGAAATTGTACCCCCACCTAATATAAGCAGGATTTAGAGGGGCAGTCACTTTTCAACGGGGAAATTATACACCCTCCTAATATAAGCAGAATTTAAAGGGGCAGTCACTTCTCTACGGGGAAATTATACCCCCTCCTAATATATGCAGGATTTAAGGGGGCAGTCACTTTTCTACGGGGAAATTGTACCCCCTTCTCATATTAGCAGGATTTAATAGGGCAGTCACTTTTCTACGGGGAAATTCTACCCCCTCCTAATATAAGCAGCATTTAAGGGGGCAGTCACTTTTCTACGGTGAATTTGTACCCCCTCCTAATATAAGCAGGATGTAAGGGGGCAGTCACTTTTCTACGGGGAAACTGTACCCCCTTCTCATATTAGTAGGATTTAATAGGGCAGTCACTTTTCTACGGGGAAATTATACCCCCCTCCTAATATAAGCAGGATTTAAAGGGGCAGTCTCTTTTCTACGGGGAAATTATACCCCCTACTAATATAAGCAGGATTTAAGGGGGGAGTCACTTTTCTACGGGGAAATTGTACCCCCTCCTAATATAAGCAGGATTTATTAGGTCAGTCACTTTTCTACGGGGAAATTATACCCCCTCCTAATATAAGCAGGATTTAAAGGGGCAGTCACTTTTCTACGGGGAAATTGTACCCCCTTCTCATATTAGCAGGATATAAGGGGGCAGTCACTTTTGTACGGGGAAATTGTACCCCCTTCTCATATTAGCAGGATTTAATAGGGCAGTCACTTTTCTACGTGGAAATTATACCCCCTCCTAATATAAGCAGGATTTAAAGGGGCAGTCACTTTTCTACGGGGAAATTATACCCCCTCCTAATATAAGCAGGATATAAGGGGGGAGTCACTTTTCTACGGGGAAATTGTACCCCCTCCTAATATAAGCAGGATTTAATAGGTCAGTCACTTTTCTACGGGGAAATTATACCCCCTCCTAATATAAGCAGGATTTAAAAGGGCAGTCACTTTTCTACAGGGAAATTGTACCCCCTTCTCATATTAGCAGGATATAAGGGGGCAGTCACTTTTCTACGGGGAAATTGTACCCCCTTCTCATATTAGCAGGATTTAATAGGGCAGTCACTTTTCTACGGGGAAATTGTACCCCCTTCTCATATTAGCAGGATTTAATAGGGCAGTCACTTTTCTACGGCGAAATTATACCCCCTCCAAATATAAGCAGGATTTAAAGGGGCAGTCACTTTTCTACGGGGAAATTATACCCCCTCCTAATATAAGCAGGATTTAAGGGGGAAGTCACTTTTCTACGGGGAATTTGTACCCCCTCCTAATATAAGCAGGATATAAGGGGGCAGTCACTTTTCTACGGGGAAATTATACCCCCTCCTAATATAAGCAGGATTTAAGGGGGCAGCCACTTTTCTACGGGGAAATTGTACCCCCTCCTAATATAAGCAGGATATAGAGGGGCAGTCACTTTTCTACGGTGAAATTGTAGCCCCTCCTAATATAAGCAGGATTTAAGGGGGCAGTCACTTTTCTACGGTGAATATGTACCCCCTCCTAATATAAGCAGGATATAAGGGAGCAGTCACTTTTCTACGGGGAAATTGTACCCCCTTCTCATATTAGCAGGATTTAATAGGGCAGTCACTTTTCTACGGGGAAATTATACCCCCTCCTAATATAAGCAGGATTTAAAGGGGCAGTCACTTTTCTACGGGGATATTATACCCCCTCCTAATATAAGCAGTATTTAAGGGGCAGTCACTTTTCTACGGGGAATTTGTACCTCCTCCTAATATAAGCAGGACTTAATAGGGCAGTCACTTTTCTACGGGGAAATTAAACCCCCTTCTCATATTAGCAGGATTTAGTAGGGCAGTCACTTTTCTACGGGGAAATTGTACCCCCTTCTCATATTAACATGATTTAATAGGGCAGTCACTTTTCTATGGGGAAATTATACCCCCTACTAATATAAGCAGGATTTAAGGAGGCAGTCACTTTTCTACGGGGAAATTGTACCCCCTCCTAATATAAGCAGAGTTTAAGGGGGCAGTCACTTTTCTACGGGGAATTTGTACACCTCCTAATATAAGCAGGATTTAAAGGGGCAGTCACTTTTCTACGGGGAAATTATACTGCCTCCTAATATAAGCAGGATTTAAGGGGGCAGTCACTTTTCTACGGGGAAATTGCACCCCCACCTAATATAAGCAGGATTTAGAGGGGCAGTCACTTTTCAAAGGGGAAATTATACACCCTCCTAATATAAGCAGAATTTAAAGGGGCAGTCACTTTTCTACGGGGAAATTATACCCCCTCCTAATATAAGCAGGATTTAAGGGGGCAGTCACTTTTCTACGGGGAAATTGTACCCCCTTCTCATATTAGCAGGATTTAATAGGGCAGTCACTTTTCTACGGGGAAATTCTACCCAATCCTAATATAAGCAGCATTTAAGGGGGCAGTCACTTTTCTACGGGGAATTTGTACCCCCTCCTAATATAAGCAGGATGTAAGGGGTCAGTCACTTTTCTACGGGGAAATTGTACCCCCTTCTCATATTAGCAGGATTTAATAGGGCAGTCACTTTTCTACGGGGAAATTATACCCCCTCCTAATATAAGCAGGATTTAAAGGGGCAGTCACTTTTCTACGGGGAAATTGTACCCTCTTCTCATATTAGCAGGATATAAGGGGGCAGTCACTTTTCTACGGGGAGATTGTACCCCCTTCTCATATTAGCAGGATTTAATAGGGCAGTCACTTTTCTACGGGGAAATTATAACCCCTCCTAATATAAGCAGGATTTAAGGGGGCAGTCACTTTTCAAGGGGGAAATTGTACCCCCTTCTCATATTAGCAGGATATAAGGGGGCAGTCACTTTTCTACGGGGAAATTATACCCCCTCCTAATATAAGCAGGATTTAAAGGGGCAGTCACTTTTCTACGGGGAAATTGTACCCCCTTCTCATATTAGCAGGATATAAGGGGGAAGTCACTTTTCTACGGTGAATTTGTACCCCCTCCTAATATAAGCAGGATATAAGTGGGCAGTCACTTTTCTTCGGGAAATTGTACCCCCTTCTCATATTAGCAGGATTTAATAGGGCAGTCAGTAATTTTTCTACGTGGAAATTATACCCCCTCCTAATATAAGCAGGATTTAAAGGGGCAGTCACTTTTCTACGGGGAAATTATACCCCCTCCTAATATAAGCAGGATTTAAGGGGGAAGTCACTTTTCTACGGGGAATTTGTACCCCCTCCTAATATAAGCAGGATATAAGGGGGCACTCACCTTTCTACGGGGAAATTATACCCCCTCCTAATATAAGCAGAATTTAAAGGGGCAGCCATTTTTCTACGGGGAAATTGTACCCCCTCCTAATATAAGCAGGATTTAATGGGGCAGTCACTTTTCTACGGGGAATTTGTACCCCCTCCTAATATAAGCAGGATATAAGTGGGCAGTCACTTTTCTACGGGGAAATTGTACCCCCTTCTCATATTAGCAGGATTTAATAGGGCAGTCACTTTTCTACGTGGAAATTATACCCCCTCCTAATATAAGCAGGATTTAAAGGGGCAGTCACTTTTCTACAGGGAAATTGTACCCCCTTCTCATATTAGCAGGATATAAGGGGGCAGTCACTTTTCTACGGGGAAATTGTACCCCCTTCTCATATTAGCAGGATTTAATAGGGCAGTCACTTTTCTACGGGGAAATTGTACCCCCTTCTCATATTAGCAGGATTTAATAGGGCAGTCACTTTTCTACGGCGAAATTATACCCCCTCCAAATATAAGCAGGATTTAAAGGGGCAGTCACTTATCTACGGGGAATTTGTACCCCCTCCTAATATAAGCAGGATTTAAGGGGGCAGTCACTTTTCTACGGGGAAATTATACCCCCTCCTAATATAAGCAGGATTTAAGGGGGCAGCCACTTTTCTACGGGGAAATTGTACCCCCTCCTAATATAAGCAGGATTTAGAGGGGCAGTCACTTTTCTACGGTGAAATTGTAGCCCCTCCTAATATAAGCAGGATTTAAGGGGGCAGTCACTTTTCTACGGGGAATATGTACCCCCTCCTAATATAAGCAGGATAGAAGGGAGCAGTCACTTTTCTACGGGGAAATTGTACCCCCTTCTCATATTAGCAGGATTTAATAGGGCAGTCACTTTTCTACGGGGAAATTATACCCCCTCCTAATATAAGCAGGATTTAAAGGGGCAGTCACTTTTCTACGGGGATATTATACCCCCTAATAATATAAGCAGTATTTAAGGGGCAGTCACTTTTCTACGGGGAATTTGTACCTCCTCCTAATATAAGCAGGACTTAATAGGGCAGTCACTTTTCTACGGGGAAATTAAACCCCCTTCTCATATTAGCAGGATTTAGTAGGGCAGTCACTTTTCTACGGGGAAATTGTACCCCCTTCTCATATTAGCATGATTTAATAGGGCAGTCACTTTTCTATGGGGAAATTATACCCCCTACTAATATAAGCAGGATTTAAGGAGGCAGTCACTTTTCTACGGGGAAATTGTACCCCCTCCTAATATAAGCAGGGTTTAAGGGGGCAGTCACTTTTCTACGGGGAATTTGTACCCCTCCTAATATAAGTAGGATATAAGGGGGCAGTCACTTTTCTACGGGGAAATTGTACCCCCTTCTCATATTAGCAGGATTGAATAGGGCAGTCACTTTTCTACGGGGAAATTATAACCCCTCCTAATATAAGCAGGATTTAAGGGTCAGTCACTTTTCTACGGGGAAATTGTACCCCTCCTAATATAAGCAGAGTTTAAGGCGGCAGTCACTTTTCTACGGTGAATTTGTACCCCCTCATAATATAAGCAGGATTTAAAGGGGCAGTCACTTTTCTACGGGGAAATTATACCCCCTCCTAATATAAGCAGGATTTAAGGGGGCAGTCACTTTTCTACGGGGAAATTGTACCCCCACCTAATATAAGCAGGATTTAGAGGGGCAGTCACTTTTCAACGGGGTAATTATACACGCTCCTAATATAAGCAGAATTTAAAGTGGCTGTCACTTTTCTACGGGGAAATTGTTACCTTCCTAATATAAGCAGGATATAAGGGGGCAGTCACATTTCTACGGGGAAATTGTACCCCCTCCTAATATAAGCAGGATGTAAGGGGGCAGTCACTTTTCTACGGGGAAATTATACCCCCTCCTAATATAAGCAGGATTTAAAGGGGCAGTCACTTTTCTACGGGGAAATTGTACCCCCTTCTCATATTAGCAGGATTTAATAGGGCAGTCACTTTTCTACGGGGAAATTATACCCCCTCCTAATATAAGCAGCATTTAAGGGGGCAGTCACTTTTCTACGGGGAATTTGTACCCCCTCCTAATATAAGCAGGATGTAAGGGGGCAGTCACTTTTCTACGGGGAAATTATACCCCCTCCTAATATAAGCAGGATTTAAAGGGGCAGTCACTTTTCTACGGGGAAATTGTACCCCCTTCTCATATTAGCAGGATATAAGTTGGCAGTCACTTTTCTACGGGGAAATTGTACCCCCTCCTAATATAAGCAGGATTTAAGGGGGCAGTCACTTTTCTACGGGGAAAAAGTACCCCCTCCTAATATAAGCAGAGTTTAAGGGGGCAGTCACTTTTCTACGGGGAAATTGTTTCCTTCCTAATATAAGCAGGATATAAGGGGGCGGTCACATTTCTACGGGGAAATTGTACCCCCTTCTCATATTAGCAGGATTTAATAGGGCAGTCACTTTTCTACGGGGAAATTATACCCCCTCCTAATATAAGCAGGATTTAGAGGGGCAGTCACTTTTCAACGGGGAGATTATACACGCTCCTAATATAAGCAGAATTTAAAGTGGCAGTCACTTTTCTACAAGGAAATTATACCCCCTCCTAACATAAGCAGGATTTAAGGGGCAGTCACTTTTCTACGGGGAAATTTTACCCCTCCTAACATAAGCAGGATTTAAAGGGACAGTCAGTTTTCTACGGGGAAATTATACCCCCTCCTAATATAAGAAGGATTTAAGGGGGCAGTCACTTTTTTACGGGGAAATTGTACCCCTTCCTAATATAAGCAGAGTTTAAGGCGGCTGTCACTTTTCTACGGGGAATTTGTACACCCTCATAATATAAGCAGGATTTAAAGGGGCAGTCACTTTTCTACGGGGTAATTATACCGCCTCCTAATATAAGCAGGATTTAAGGAGGCAGTCACTTTTCTACGGGGAAATTGTACCCCCACCTAATATAAGCAGGATTTAGAGGGGCAGTCACTTTTCAACGGGGAAATTATACACCCTCCTAATATAAGCAGAATTTAAAGGGGCAGTCACTTCTCTACGGGGAAATTATACCCCCTCCTAATATATGCAGGATTTAAGGGGGCAGTCACTTTTCTACGGGGAAATTGTACCCCCTTCTCATATTAGCAGGATTTAATAGGGCAGTCACTTTTCTACGGGGAAATTCTACCCCCTCCTAATATAAGCAGCATTTAAGGGGGCAGTCACTTTTCTACGGTGAATTTGTACCCCCTCCTAATATAAGCAGGATGTAAGGGGGCAGTCACTTTTCTACGGGGAAACTGTACCCCCTTCTCATATTAGTAGGATTTAATAGGGCAGTCACTTTTCTACGGGGAAATTATACCCCCCTCCTAATATAAGCAGGATTTAAAGGGGCAGTCTCTTTTCTACGGGGAAATTATACCCCCTACTAATATAAGCAGGATTTAAGGGGGGAGTCACTTTTCTACGGGGAAATTGTACCCCCTCCTAATATAAGCAGGATTTAATAGGTCAGTCACTTTTCTACGGGGAAATTATACCCCCTCCTAATATAAGCAGGATTTAAAGGGGCAGTCACTTTTCTACGGGGAAATTGTACCCCCTTCTCATATTAGCAGGATATAAGGGGGCAGTCACTTTTGTACGGGGAAATTGTACCCCCTTCTCATATTAGCAGGATTTAATAGGGCAGTCACTTTTCTACGTGGAAATTATACCCCCTCCTAATATAAGCAGGATTTAAAGGGGCAGTCACTTTTCTACGGGGAAATTATACCCCCTCCTAATATAAGCAGGATATAAGGGGGGAGTCACTTTTCTACGGGGAAATTGTACCCCCTCCTAATATAAGCAGGATTTAATAGGTCAGTCACTTTTCTACGGGGAAATTATACCCCCTCCTAATATAAGCAGGATTTAAAAGGGCAGTCACTTTTCTACAGGGAAATTGTACCCCCTTCTCATATTAGCAGGATATAAGGGGGCAGTCACTTTTCTACGGGGAAATTGTACCCCCTTCTCATATTAGCAGGATTTAATAGGGCAGTCACTTTTCTACGGGGAAATTGTACCCCCTTCTCATATTAGCAGGATTTAATAGGGCAGTCACTTTTCTACGGCGAAATTATACCCCCTCCAAATATAAGCAGGATTTAAAGGGGCAGTCACTTTTCTACGGGGAAATTATACCCCCTCCTAATATAAGCAGGATTTAAGGGGGAAGTCACTTTTCTACGGGGAATTTGTACCCCCTCCTAATATAAGCAGGATATAAGGGGGCAGTCACTTTTCTACGGGGAAATTATACCCCCTCCTAATATAAGCAGGATTTAAGGGGGCAGCCACTTTTCTACGGGGAAATTGTACCCCCTCCTAATATAAGCAGGATATAGAGGGGCAGTCACTTTTCTACGGTGAAATTGTAGCCCCTCCTAATATAAGCAGGATTTAAGGGGGCAGTCACTTTTCTACGGTGAATATGTACCCCCTCCTAATATAAGCAGGATATAAGGGAGCAGTCACTTTTCTACGGGGAAATTGTACCCCCTTCTCATATTAGCAGGATTTAATAGGGCAGTCACTTTTCTACGGGGAAATTATACCCCCTCCTAATATAAGCAGGATTTAAAGGGGCAGTCACTTTTCTACGGGGATACTATACCCCCTCCTAATATAAGCAGTATTTAAGGGGCAGTCACTTTTCTACGGGGAATTTGTACCTCCTCCTAATATAAGCAGGACTTAATAGGGCAGTCACTTTTCTACGGGGAAATTAAACCCCCTTCTCATATTAGCAGGATTTAGTAGGGCAGTCACTTTTCTACGGGGAAATTGTACCCCCTTCTCATATTAGCATGATTTAATAGGGCAGTCACTTTTCTATGGGGAAATTATACCCCCTACTAATATAAGCAGGATTTAAGGAGGCAGTCACTTTTCTACGGGGAAATTGTACCCCCTCCTAATATAAGCAGAGTTTAAGGGGGCAGTCACTTTTCTACGGGGAATTTGTACACCTCCTAATATAAGTAGGATATAAGGGGGCAGTCACTTTTCTACGGGGAAATTGTACCCCCTTCTCATATTAGCAGGATTTAATAGGGCAGTCACTTTTCTACGGGGAAATTATACCCGCTCCTAATATAAGCAGGATTTAAAGCGGCAGTCACTTTTCTACGGGAAAATTATACCCCCTCCTAATATAAGCAGGATATAAGGGGGCAGTCACTTTTCAACGGGGAAATTGTACCCCCTTCTCATATTAGCAGGATTTAATAGGTCAGTCACTTTTCTACAGGGAAATTGTACCCCCTCCTAATATAACCAGAGTTTAAGGGGGCAGTCACTTTTCTACGGGGAATTTGTACCCCCTCCTAATATAAGCAGGATATAAGGGGGCAGTCACTTTTCTACGGGGAAATTGTACCCCCTTCTCATATTAGCAGGATTTAATAGGTCAGTCACTTTTCTACGGGGAAATTGTACCCCCTCCTAATATAAGCAGAGTTTAAGGGGGCAGTCCCTTTTCTACGGGGAATTTGATACCTTCCTAATATAAGCAGGATATAAGGGGGCAGTCACTTTTCTACGGGGAAATTGTACCCCCTTCTCATATTAGCAGGATTTAATAGGGCAGTCACTTTTCTACGGGGAAATTATACCCCCTCCTAATATAAGCAGGATTTAAGGGGCAGTCACTTTTCTACGGGGAAATTGTACCCCTCCTAATATAAGCAGAGTTTAAGGCGGCAGTCACTTTTCTACGGGGAATTTGTACCCCCTCATAATATAAGCAGGATTTAAAGGGGCAGTCACTTTTCTACGGGGAAATTATACCCCCTCCTAATATAAGCAGGATTTAAGGGGGCAGTCACTTTTCTACGGGGAAATTGTACCCCCACCTAATATAAGCAGGATTTAGAGGGGCAGTCAATTTTCAACGGGGAGATTATACACGCTCCTAATATAAGCAGAATTTAAAGTGGCTGTCACTTTTCTACGGGGAAATTGTTACCTTCCTAATATAAGCAGGATATAAAGGGGCAGTCACATTTCTACGGGGAAATTGTACCCCCTTCTAATATAAGCAGGATGTAAGGGGGCAGTCACTTTTCTACGGAGAAATTATACCCCCTCATAATATAAGCAGGATTTAAAGGGGCAGTCACTTTTCTACGGGGAAATTGTACCCCCTTCTCATATTAGCAGGATTTAATAGGGCAGTCACTTTTCTACGGGGAAATTATACCCCCTCCTAATATAAGCAGCATTTAAGGGGGCAGTCACTTTTCTACGGGGAATTTGTACCCCCTCCTAATATAAGCAGGATGTAAGGGGGCAGTCACTTTTCTACGGGGAAATTATACCCCCTCCTAATATAAGCAGGATTTAAAGGGGCAGTCACTTCTCTACGGGGAAATTGTACCCCCTTCTCATATTAGCAGGATATAAGGGGGCAGTCACTTTTCTACGGGGAAATTGTACCCCCTCCTAATATAAGCAGGATTTAAGGGGGCAGTCACTTTTCTACGGGGAAATTGTACCCCCTCTAATATAAGCAGAGTTTAAGGGGGCAGTCACTTTTCTACGGGGAAATTGTTACCTTCCTAATATAAGCAGGATATAAGGGGGCAGTCACATTTCTACGGGGAAATTGTACCCCCTTCTCATATTAGCAGGATTTAATAGGCCAGTCACTTTTCTACGGGGAAATTATACCCCCTCCTTATATAAGCAGGATTTAGAGGGGCAGTCACTTTTCAACGGGGAGATTATACACGCTCCTAATATAAGCAGAATTTAAAGTGGCAGTCACTTTTCTACGGGGAAATTATACCCCCTCCTAACATAAGCAGGATTTAAGGGGCAGTCACTTTTCTACGGGGAAATTTTACCCCTCCTAACATAAGCAGGATTTAAAGGGGAAGTCAGTTTTCTACGGGGAAATATACCCCCTCCTAATATAAGAAGGATTTAAGGGGGCAGTCACTTTTTTACGGGGAAATTGTACCCCCTCCTAATATAAGCAGAGTTTAAGGCGGCAGTCACTTTTCTACGGGGAATTTGTACACCCTCATAATATAAGCAGTATTTAAAGGGGCAGTCACTTTTCTACGGGGAAATTATACCGCCTCCTAATATAAGCAGGATTTAAGGGGGCAGTCACTTTTCTACGGGGAAATTGTACCCCCACCTAATATAAGCAGGATTTAGAGGGGCAGTCACTTTTCAACGGGGAAATTATACACCCTCCTAATATAAGCAGAATTTAAAGGGGCAGTCACTTTTCTACGGTGAATTTGTAACCCCTCCTAATATAAGCAGGATGTAAGGGGGCAGTCACTTTTCTACGGGGAAATTGTACCCCCTTCTCATATTAGTAGGATTTAATAGGGCAGTCACTTTTCTACGGGGAAATTATACCCCCTCCTAATATAAGCAGGATTTAAAGGGGCAGTCACTTTTCTACGGGGAAATTATACCCCCTACTAATATAAGCAGGATTTAAGTGGGGAGTCACTTTTCTACGGGAAAATTGTACCCCCTCCTAATATAAGCAGGATTTAATAGGTCAGTCACTTTTCTACGGGGAAATTATACCCCCTCCTAATATAAGCAGGATTTAAAGGGGCAGTCACTTTTCTACGGGGAAATTGTACCCCCTTCTCATATTAGCAGGATATAAGGGGGCAGTCACTTTTCTACGGGGAAATTGTACCCCCTTCTCATATTAGCAGGATTTAATAGGGCAGTCACTTTTCTACGGGGAAATTATAACCCCTCCTAATAGAAGCAGGATTTAAGGGGGCAGTCACTTTTCTACGGGGAAATTATACCCCCTCCTAATATAAGCAGGATTTAAGGGGGAAGACACTTTTCTACGGGGAATTTGTACCCCCTCCTAATATAAGCAGGATATAAGTGGGCAGTCACTTTTCTACGGGGAAATTGTACCCCCTTCTCATATTTGCAGGATTTAATAGGGCAGTCACTTTTCTACGGGGAAATTATACCCCCTCCTAATATAAGCAGGATTTAAAGGGGCAGTCACTTTTCTACGGGGAAATTATATCCCCTCCTAATATAAGCAGGATTTAAGGCGAAAGTCACTTTTCTACGGGGAATTTGTACCCCCTCCTAATATAAGCAGGATATAAGGGGGCAGTCACTTTTCTACGGGGAAATTATACCCCCTCCTAATATAAGCAGGATTTAAGGGGGCAGCCACTTTTCTACGGGGAAATTGTACCCCCTCCTAATATAAGCAGGATTTAGAGGGGCAGTCACTTTTCTACGGTGAAATTGTAGCCCCTCCTAATATAAGCAGGATTTAAGGGGGCAGTCACTTTTCTACGGGGAATATGTACCCCCTCCTAATATAAGCAGGATAGAAGGGAGCAGTCACTTTTCTACGGGGAAATTGTACCCCCTTCTCATATTAGCAGGATTTAATAGGGCAGTCACTTTTCTACGGGGAAATTATACCCCCTCCTAATATAAGCAGGATTTAAAGGGGCAGTCACTTTTCTACGGGGATATTATACCCCCTAATAATATAAGCAGTATTTAAGGGGCAGTCACTTTTCTACGGGGAATTTGTACCTCCTCCTAATATAAGCAGGACTTAATAAGGCAGTCACTTTTCTACGGGGAAATTAAACCCCCTTCTCATATTAGCAGGATTTAGTACGGCAGTCACTTTTCTACCGGGAAATTGTACCCCCTTCTCATATTAGCATGATTTAATAGGGCAGTCACTTTTCTATGGGGAAATTATACCCCCTACTAATATAAGCAGGATTTAAGGAGGCAGTCACTTTTCTACGGGGAAATTGTACCCCCTCCTAATATAAGCAGGGTTTAAGGGGGCAGTCACTTTTCTACGGGGAATTTGTACCCCTCCTAATATAAGTAGGATATAAGGGGGCAGTCACTTTTCTACGGGGAAATTGTACCCCCTTCTCATATTAGCAGGATTTAATAGGGCAGTCACTTTTCTACGGGGAAATTATACCCGCTCCTAATATAAGCAGGATTTAAAGCGGCAGTCACTTTTCTACGGGAAAATTATACCCCCTCCTAATATAAGCAGGATATAAGGGGGCAGTCACTTTTCAACGGGGAAATTGTACCCCCTTCTCATATTAGCAGGATTTAATAGGTCATTCACTTTTCTACAGGGAAATTGTACCCCCTCCTAATATAACCAGAGTTTAAGGGGGCAGTCACTTTTCTACGGGGAATTTGTACCCCCTCCTAATATAAGCAGGATATAAGGGGGCAGTCACTTTTCTACGGGGAAATTATACCCCCTTCTCATATTAGCAGGATTTAATAGGTCAGTCACTTTTCTACGGGAAATTGTACCCCCTCCTAATATAAGAAGAGTTTAAGGGGGCAGTCACTTTTCTACGGGGAATTTGTTACCTTCCTAATATAAGCAGGATATAAGGGGGCAGTCACTTTTCTACGGGGAAATTGTACCCCCACCTAATATAAGCAGGATTGAATAGGGCAGTCACTTTTCTACGGGGAAATTATAACCCCTCCTAATATAAGCAGGATTTAAGGGTCAGTCACTTTTCTACGGGGAAATTGTACCCCTCCTAATATAAGCAGAGTTTAAGGCGGCAGTCACTTTTCTACGGTGAATTTGTACCCCCTCATAATATAAGCAGGATTTAAAGGGGCAGTCACTTTTCTACGGGGAAATTATACCCCCTCCTAATATAAGCAGGATTTAAGGGGGCAGTCACTTTTCTACGGGGAAATTGTACCCCCACCTAATATAAGCAGGATTTAGAGGGGCAGTCACTTTTCAACGGGGAGATTATACACGCTCCTAATATAAGCAGAATTTAAAGTGGCTGTCACTTTTCTACGGGGAAATTGTTACCTTCCTAATATAAGCAGGATATAAGGGGGCAGTCACATTTCTACGGGGAAATTGTACCCCCTCCTAATATAAGCAGGATGTAAGGGGGCAGTCACTTTTCTACGGGGAAATTATACCCCCTCCTAATATAAGCAGGATTTAAAGGGGCAGTCACTTTTCTACGGGGAAATTGTACCCCCTTCTCATATTAGCAGGATTTAATAGGGCAGTCACTTTTCTACGGGGAAATTATACCCCCTCCTAATATAAGCAGCATTTAAGGGGGCAGTCACTTTTCTACGGGAATTTGTACCCCCTCCTAATATAAGCAGGATGTAAGGGGGCAGTCACTTTTCTACGGGGAAATTATACCCCCTCCTAATATAAGCAGGATTTAAAGGGGCAGTCACTTTTCTACGGGGAAATTGTACCCCCTTCTCATATTAGCAGGATATAAGGGGGCAGTCACTTTTCTACGGGGAAATTGTACCCCCTCCTAATATAAGCAGGATTTAAGGGGGCAGTCACTTTTCTACGGGGAAATTGTACCCCCTCCTAATATAAGCAGAGTTTAAGGGGGCAGTCACTTTTCTACGGGGAAATTGTTTCCTTCCTATTATAAGCAGGATATAAGGGGGCGGTCACATTTCTACGGGGAAATTGTACCCCCTTCTCATATTAGCAGGATTTAATAGGGCAGTCACTTTTCTACGGGGAAATTATACCCCCTCCTAATATAAGCAGGATTTAGAGGGGCAGTCACTTTTCAACGGGGAGATTATACACGCTCCTAATATAAGCAGAATTTAAAGTGGCAGTCACTTTTCTACGGGGAAATTATACCCCCTCCTAACATAAGCAGGATTTAAGGGGCAGTCACTTTTCTACGGGGAAATTTTACCCCTCCTAACATAAGCAGGATTTAAAGGGACAGTCAGTTTTCTACGGGGAAATTATACCCCCTCCTAATATAAGAAGGATTTAAGGGGGCAGTCACTTTTTTACGGGGAAATTGTACCCCTTCCTAATATAAGCAGAGTTTAAGGCGGCTGTCACTTTTCTACGGGGAATTTGTACACCCTCATAATATAAGCAGGATTTAAAGGGGCAGTCACTTTTCTACGGGGTAATTATACCGCCTCCTAATATAAGCAGGATTTAAGGAGGCAGTCACTTTTCTACGGGGAAATTGTACCCCCACCTAATATAAGCAGGATTTAGAGGGGCAGTCACTTTTCAACGGGGAAATTATACACCCTCCTAATATAAGCAGAATTTAAAGGGGCAGTCACTTCTCTACGGGGAAATTATACCCCCTCCTAATATAAGCAGGATTTAAGGGGGCAGTCACTTTTCTACGGGGAAATTGTACCCCCTTCTCATATTAGCAGGATTTAATAGGGCAGTCACTTTTCTACGGGGAAATTCTACCCCCTCCTAATATAAGCAGCATTTAAGGGGGCAGTCACTTTTCTACGGTGAATTTGTACCCCCTCCTAATATAAGCAGGATGTAAGGGGGCAGTCACTTTTCTACGGGGAAACTGTACCCCCTTCTCATATTAGTAGGATTTAATAGGGCAGTCACTTTTCTACGGGGAAATTATACCCCCCTCCTAATATAAGCAGGATTTAAAGGGGCAGTCTCTTTTCTACGGGGAAATTATACCCCCTACTAATATAAGCAGGATTTAAGGGGGGAGTCACTTTTCTACGGGGAAATTGTACCCCCTCCTAATATAAGCAGGATTTAATAGGTCAGTCACTTTTCTACGGGGAAATTATACCCCCTCCTAATATAAGCAGGATTTAAAGGGGCAGTCACTTTTCTACGGGGAAATTGTACCCCCTTCTCATATTAGCAGGATATAAGGGGGCAGTCACTTTTGTACGGGGAAATTGTACCCCCTTCTCATATTAGCAGGATTTAATAGGGCAGTCACTTTTCTACGTGGAAATTATACCCCCTCCTAATATAAGCAGGATTTAAAGGGGCAGTCACTTTTCTACGGGGAAATTATACCCCCTCCTAATATAAGCAGGATATAAGGGGGGAGTCACTTTTCTACGGGGAAATTGTACCCCCTCCTAATATAAGCAGGATTTAATAGGTCAGTCACTTTTCTACGGGGAAATTATACCCCCTCCTAATATAAGCAGGATTTAAAAGGGCAGTCACTTTTCTACAGGGAAATTGTACCCCCTTCTCATATTAGCAGGATATAAGGGGGCAGTCACTTTTCTACGGGGAAATTGTACCCCCTTCTCATATTAGCAGGATTTAATAGGGCAGTCACTTTTCTACGGGGAAATTGTACCCCCTTCTCATATTAGCAGGATTTAATAGGGCAGTCACTTTTCTACGGCGAAATTATACCCCCTCCAAATATAAGCAGGATTTAAAGGGGCAGTCACTTTTCTACGGGGAAATTATACCCCCTCCTAATATAAGCAGGATTTAAGGGGGAAGTCACTTTTCTACGGGGAATTTGTACCCCCTCCTAATATAAGCAGGATATAAGGGGGCAGTCACTTTTCTACGGGGAAATTATACCCCCTCCTAATATAAGCAGGATTTAAGGGGGCAGCCACTTTTCTACGGGGAAATTGTACCCCCTCCTAATATAAGCAGGATATAGAGGGGCAGTCACTTTTCTACGGTGAAATTGTAGCCCCTCCTAATATAAGCAGGATTTAAGGGGGCAGTCACTTTTCTACGGTGAATATGTACCCCCTCCTAATATAAGCAGGATATAAGGGAGCAGTCACTTTTCTACGGGGAAATTGTACCCCCTTCTCATATTAGCAGGATTTAATAGGGCAGTCACTTTTCTACGGGGAAATTATACCCCCTCCTAATATAAGCAGGATTTAAAGGGGCAGTCACTTTTCTACGGGGATATTATACCCCCTCCTAATATAAGCAGTATTTAAGGGGCAGTCACTTTTCTACGGGGAATTTGTACCTCCTCCTAATATAAGCAGGACTTAATAGGGCAGTCACTTTTCTACGGGGAAATTAAACCCCCTTCTCATATTAGCAGGATTTAGTAGGGCAGTCACTTTTCTACGGGGAAATTGTACCCCCTTCTCATATTAGCATGATTTAATAGGGCAGTCACTTTTCTATGGGGAAATTATACCCCCTACTAATATAAGCAGGATTTAAGGAGGCAGTCACTTTTCTACGGGGAAATTGTACCCCCTCCTAATATAAGCAGAGTTTAAGGGGGCAGTCACTTTTCTACGGGGAATTTGTACACCTCCTAATATAAGTAGGATATAAGGGGGCAGTCACTTTTCTACGGGGAAATTGTACCCCCTTCTCATATTAGCAGGATTTAATAGGGCAGTCACTTTTCTACGGGGAAATTATACCCGCTCCTAATATAAGCAGGATTTAAAGCGGCAGTCACTTTTCTACGGGAAAATTATACCCCCTCCTAATATAAGCAGGATATAAGGGGGCAGTCACTTTTCAACGGGGAAATTGTACCCCCTTCTCATATTAGCAGGATTTAATAGGTCAGTCACTTTTCTACAGGGAAATTGTACCCCCTCCTAATATAACCAGAGTTTAAGGGGGCAGTCACTTTTCTACGGGGAATTTGTACCCCCTCCTAATATAAGCAGGATATAAAGGGGCAGTCACTTTTCTACGGGGAAATTGTACCCCCTTCTCATATTAGCAGGATTTAATAGGTCAGTCACTTTTCTACGGGGAAATTGTACCCCCTCCTAATATAAGCAGAGTTTAAGGGGGCAGTCCCTTTTCTACGGGGAATTTGTTACCTTCCTAATATAAGCAGGATATAAGGGGGCAGTCACTTTTCTACGGGGAAATTGTACCCCCTTCTCATATTAGCAGGATTTAATAGGGCAGTCACTTTTCTACGGGGAAATTATACCCCCTCCTAATATAAGCAGGATTTAAGGGGCAGTCACTTTTCTACGGGGAAATTGTACCCCTCCTAATATAAGCAGAGTTTAAGGCGGCAGTCACTTTTCTACGGGGAATTTGAACCCCCTCATAATATAAGCAGGATTTAAAGGGGCAGTCACTTTTCTACGGGGAAATTATACCCCCTCCTAATATAAGCAGGATTTAAGGGGGCAGTCACTTTTCTACGGGGAAATTGTACCCCCACCTAATATAAGCAGGATTTAGAGGGGCAGTCAATTTTCAACGGGGAGATTATACACGCTCCTAATATAAGCAGAATTTAAAGTGGCTGTCACTTTTCTACGGGGAAATTGTTACCTTCCTAATATAAGCAGGATATAAAGGGGCAGTCACATTTCTACGGGGAAATTGTACCCCCTTCTAATATAAGCAGGATGTAAGGGGGCAGTCACTTTTCTACGGAGAAATTATACCCCCTCCTAATATAAGCAGGATTTAAAGGGGCAGTCACTTTTCTACGGGGAAATTGTACCCCCTTCTCATATTAGCAGGATTTAATAGGGCAGTCACTTTTCTACGGGGAAATTATACCCCCTCCTAATATAAGCAGCATTTAAGGGGGCAGTCACTTTTCTACGGGGAATTTGTACCCCCTCCTAATATAAGCAGGATGTAAGGGGGCAGTCACTTTTCTACGGGGAAATTATACCCCCTCCTAATATAAGCAGGATTTAAAGGGGCAGTCACTTCTCTACGGGGAAATTGTACCCCCTTCTCATATTAGCAGGATATAAGGGGGCAATCACTTTTCTACGGGGAAATTGTACCCCCTCCTAATATAAGCAGGATTTAAGGGGGCAGTCACTTTTCTACGGGGAAATTGTACCCCCTCTAATATAAGCAGAGTTTAAGGGGGCAGTCACTTTTCTACGGGGAAATTGTTACCTTCCTAATATAAGCAGGATATAAGGGGGCAGTCACATTTCTACGGGGAAATTGTACCCCCTTCTCATATTAGCAGGATTTAATAGGCCAGTCACTTTTCTACGGGGAAATTATACCCCCTCCTTATATAAGCAGGATTTAGAGGGGCAGTCACTTTTCAACGGGGAGATTATACACGCTCCTAATATAAGCAGAATTTAAAGTGGCAGTCACTTTTCTACGGGGAAATTATACCCCCTCCTAACATAAGCAGGATTTAAGGGGCAGTCACTTTTCTACGGGGAAATTTTACCCCTCCTAACATAAGCAGGATTTAAAGGGGAAGTCAGTTTTCTACGGGGAAATTATACCCCCTCCTAATATAAGAAGGATTTAAGGGGGCAGTCACTTTTTTACGGGGAAATTGTACCCCCTCCTAATATAAGCAGAGTTTAAGGCGGCAGTCACTTTTCTACGGGGAATTTGTACACCCTCATAATATAAGCAGGATTTAAAGGGGCAGTCACTTTTCTACGGGGAAATTATACCGCCTCCTAATATAAGCAGGATTTAAGTAGGCAGTCACTTTTCTACGGGGAAATTGTACCCCCACCTAATATAAGCAGGATTTAGAGGGGCAGTCACTTTTCAACGGGGAAATTATACACCCTCCTAATATAAGCAGAATTTAAAGGGGCAGTCACTTTTCTACGGTGAATTTGTACCCCCTCCTAATATAAGCAGGATGTAAGGGGGCAGTCACTTTTCTACGGGGAAATTGTACCCCCTTCTCATATTAGTAGGATTTAATAGGGCAGTCACTTTTCTACGGGGAAATTATACCCCCTCCTAATATAAGCAGGATTTAAAGGGGCAGTCACTTTTCTACGGGGAAATTATACCCCCTACTAATATAAGCAGGATTTAAGTGGGGAGTCACTTTTCTACGGGGAAATTGTACCCCCTCCTAATATAAGCATGATTTAATAGGTCAGTCACTTTTCTACGGGGAAATTATACCCCCTCCTAATATAAGCAGGATTTAAAGGGGCAGTCACTTTTCTACGGGGAAATTGTACCCCCTTCTCATATTAGCAGGATATAAGGGGGCAGTCACTTTTCTACGGGGAAATTGTACCCCCTTCTCATATTAGCAGGATTTAATAGGGCAGTCACTTTTCTACGGGGAAATTATAACCCCTCCTAATAGAAGCAGGATTTAAGGGGGCAGTCACTTTTCTACGGGGAAATTATACCCCCTCCTAATATAAGCAGGATTTAAGGGGGAAGACACTTTTCTACGGGGAATTTGTACCCCCTCCTAATATAAGCAGGATATAAGTGGGCAGTCACTTTTCTACGGGGAAATTGTACCCCCTTCTCATATTTGCAGGATTTAATAGGGCAGTCACTTTTCTACGGGGAAATTATACCCCCTCCTAATATAAGCAGGATTTAAAGGGGCAGTCACTTTTCTACGGGGAAATTATATCCCCTCCTAATATAAGCAGGATTTAAGGCGAAAGTCACTTTTCTACGGGGAATTTGTACCCCCTCCTAATATAAGCAAGATATAAGGGGGCAGTCACTTTTCTACGGGGAAATTATACCTCCTCCTAATATAAGCAGAATTTAAGGGGGCAGCCACTTTTCTACGGGGAATTTGTACCCCCTCCTAATATAAGCAGGATTTAAAGGGGCAGTCACTTTTCTACGGGGAATTTGTACCCCCTCCTAATATAAGCAGGATATAAGTGGGCAGTCACTTTTCTACGGGGAAATTGTACCCCCTTCTCATATTAGCAGGATTTAATAGGGCAGTCACTTTTCTACGTGGAAATTATACCCCCTCCTAATATAAGCAGGATTTAAAGGGGCAGTCACTTTTCTACGGGGAAATTATACCCCCTCCTAATATAAGCAGGATATAAGGGGGGAGTCACTTTTCTACGGGGAAATTGTACCCCCTCCTAATATAAGCAGGATTTAATAGGTCAGTCACTTTTCTACGGGGAAATTATACCCCCTCCTAATATAAGCAGGATTTAAAGGGGCAGTTACTTTTCTACAGGGAAATTGTACCCCCTTCTCATATTAGCAGGATATAAGGGGCAGTCACTTTTCTACGGGGAAATTGTACCCCCTTCTCATATTAGCAGGATTTAATAGGGCAGTCACTTTTCTACGGGGAAATTGTACCCCTTTCTCATATTAGCAGGATTTAATAGGGCAGTCACTTTTCTACGGCGAAATTATACCCCCTCCAAATATAAGCAGGATTTAAAGGGGCAGTCACTTTTCTACGGGGAAATTATACCCCCTCCTAATATAAGCAGGAATAAAGGGGGCAGTCACTTTTCTACGGGGAATTTGTACCCCCTCCTAATATAAGCAGGATATAAGGGGGCAGTCACTTTTCTACGGGGAAATTATACCCCCTCCTAGTATAAGCAAGATTTAAAGGGACAGTCACTTTTCTACGGGGATATTATACCCCCTCCTAATATAAGCAGTATTTAAGGGGCAGTCACTTTTCTACGGGGAATTTGTACCTCCTCCTAATATAAGCAGGATTTAATAGGGCAGTCACTTTTCTACGGGGAAATTAAACCCCCTTCTCATATTAGCAGGATTTAGTAGGGCAGTCAGTTTTCTACGGGGAAATTGTACCCCCTTCTCATATTAGCATGATTTAATAGGGCAGTCACTTTTCTACGGGGAAATTATACCCCCTACTAATATAAGCAGGATTTAAGGAGGCAGTCACTTTTCTACGGGGAAATTGTACCCCCTCCTAATATAAGCAGAGTTGGGGGGGCTGTCACTTTTCTACGGGGAATTTGTACCCCCTCCTAATATAAGCAGGATATAAGGGGGCAGTCACTTTTCTATGGGGAAATTGTACCCCCTTCTCATATTAGCAGGATTTAATAGGGCAGTCATTTTTCTACGGGGAAATTATACCCGCTCCTAATATAAGCAGGATTTAAAGCGGCAGTCACTTTTCTACGGGAAAATTATACCCCCTCCTAATATAAGCAGGATATAAGGGGGCAGTCACTTTTCAACGGGGAAATTGTACCCCCTTCTCATATTAGCAGGATTTAATAGGTCAGTCACTTTTCTACGGGGAAATTGTACCCCCTCCTAATATAACCAGAGTTTAAGGGGGCAGTCACTTTTCTACGGGGAATTTGTACCCCCTCCTAATATAAGCAGGATATAAGGGGGCAGTCACTTTTCTACGGGGAAATTGTACCCCCTTCTCATATTAGCAGGAATTAATATCAGAGTCACTTTTCTACGTGGAAATTATACCCCCTCCTAATATAAGCAGGATTTAAAGGGGCAGTCACTTTTCTACGGGGAAATTATACCCCCTCCTAATATAAGCAGGAATTAAAGGGGCAGTCACTTTTCTACGGGGAAATTGTACCCCCTCCTAATATAAGCAGGATTTAATTGGGCAGTCACTTTTCACGGGGAATTTGTACCCCCTCTTTTAAGTGGGAATTGACAGGCAGTCATTTTTCTACGGGGATATTTTACCCCCTGCTGAATTGACGGGAAGTGAAAAGGGCAGTCATTTTTCTCTGTAGAAAATTGACTGTACAGTCATTTTTCTACGGAGTCCAAATTCCCCGTTACACCGGGACCAAAATATCGACGAGAAGTCACACGGTGCTCTTTCCCATGCGTCTACTTCCGGGATTCTTCTCGGACTACAAGGAGATCATGTGGAAGGGAGGATTGCGCGTCACCTTTCGAAGAGCGGCCAACGATAACGACGCACTGATGCGATACACCAACTTGAACGCCGACGGCACGCCGATAGCCAACACATTACCCGAAGCGGCGAAATGCGTCATCCGGAGCATGGAGTTGAGAATGCCGATCGTGGAATACGAAACCAACTACGCCCTCAGTAGTATGATTGACTGTATTATAAGCACCACTTACAAGTGTAGAAAAGAAGAGGTTTTTGATTGAACAACCCGATTTGGCTACACTTAAAACAATGTCAAGAGGGGCATATGCCCCAATTCTTCAAGAGTGATATGCCCTGATTTTTTAAGAATTTTGAATTCTAGTGTAGAATAGAAGAAGCCTCAACAGACAGATTTGCTTACACTTAAAATTATGTCAAGTACCCATATGATCTTATTGTTTATAGTGTGTTTTTCTGTCAAAATCCCAAGAATCCCCCCCCCTCAGACAGATTCTGCCATGTGTGTAAAAGCTATATCTGTGTGATTGTTGTTCATAAACTTGTCAGAAATATGGCTTTTTTGTATGAAAACATGCAATCCTGATCACAATTCTGGTTTTGCCTTGTTCTGTTAATATAAACACAAGTGAGACTTACAGAATATTTATTGCACAGTTCAAAATCCAATTTTGAATTGTATTTAGTTGATATAGAGATGAGGTTTTAAACCTGGTGAAGTGTGTTGTACATCAGCATAATAGAGCAAAACTATCACCAAAACCTAGTTACTGTTGTTGTTTGGGTATAAAAGCACCAGCTCAGCCACTAACTGCTGAACCCAACTGATATTTTGTATAGAATTTTGATTTGAACCCCAAGAAATTTTATATAATAAACAACAACAAAAATGCCAAACCAAAAATATTGCAATCAATGCAATTAAAATATATCTAGTTCTAATTGGGCCAGGCACCGGCATAATTGTGACTGTAAGAAATGCAGAAAAGCTACTAAATTGTGTCCAAGATGCCATAAAATATTAAGCAGGGCATATTACAAATGGCATAAGTGTAATTCTTGTGTGCAGTCATCAACATTGCCCTCACAACCATCTACATCTGGTCTGAAAAGAAAGCATGAAGCACCTGTTAATGCTGGACCTGCAAAGCAGCCACGCTATGAACCACCTATCCATAGCAGTTTTAATGGCCAATTAAGGGATTACCGGTTTGTATCAGAGCCAAGATGTGGTATTAAGAATTTTTTGAACAGTGTAAATCCTGATGTGCAGGCAATTCTAAATGCACAAAATGGCTCTTATAAGCTGTCCCTCAAATTGTTTGCACAATATAAGAAATCAAATGGCACAAAATTTACACAGCCCCACATAACAGAAACTGTACCGGTATATTCAAATGCAAATTCAGACAAAATAATAAGCAGTTTGATGGATCAATTGAATATTAAGCACTCTGAATTTGCTGGAAAAGAGTCTGGATGGAGCCTATGCGGTTCTTCACACAAGTTATATGTTAATATTTCTGAATTCAGCCCATTACAAGGATCTACATATCTGCCATTACCTGCCAATATTAAAAACAAAAGAGCCGTGGTTAACATAGAAAATACCGACCAGAAATGCTTTTTGTGGTGTATTTTAGCTGCTTTGTTTCCAGTTTCAAGGAATCCTCAGAGAATAAGTTATTACAAACAGCATGAACATATTTTTAATGAAGCAATGAAGGGTTTAGAATATCCAATGTCTGTTCAGAATATTGATAAATTTGAAAAAAAGGTCAGGCATATCAATGGCAAACAATTATCTATTAATGTATTTATTTGTTCCACTGGCCGTGGCAATTGCTTGATAGCACCTCTCAGAATCAGTACATTTGATGATGAATCTGCTATTCCAATTGAATTGCTCTTAATTGAAGGGGATGGCACATATCATTACACTCTGATACATAATCTTGAAGCTTTAGTGAGAACACAACAAAGCAAATCCAATACAATATTCAAGTTGTGCAGAAGATGTTTAAGTGTATTTGATGGCAGGAAAATGGTAAATGGGGTTCGTGAAGAGAATGCAGAAATTGCTAAAAACAAGTTAATTGAGCATCTGAAATACTGTGCCAACTATAAACCTGTTCATATGGTGATGCCCAATCCAAGAGAAAATGCAAAATTCAAAAAGTTTGAAGCCTTGTTGGAACACCCAGCATATATTGTCTGTGATTTTGAATCAAACCTCAAACCTCTTGCATTCTGCAATCCAGATCCTGAAGAATCTTCAATTACACCATACCAGTTACATGAACCTTCCAGATTTCATTATGTGATTGTGTAGGATGGTGTTGTTACTAAAAAAGATTCATACTTGGGACCAGATGCCATCAAAAAATTTGCACATAGAATAGAAAATGAGTGCCATGACGTAGCATCAAATATCTTATTAAAATCAAAACCTATGTTGCCTTTAACAGAGAAACAGATTGAAGATTTCAACAATGCAGAAAAATGCCCGGTATGTGATTCTGAATTTTCAGATACAAAAATCAAGGTGAAACACCATTCTCATACAGATGGTAAATTCAAAATGGCCCTGTGTAATAGCTGTAATATTAAGATCCAGAGACCAAAATTTGTCCCTATATTTTGCCATGGAGCATCCAATTATGATTTTCATCATTTGATCAGATATGAGGGGTTTGACAAGCAGAATTTAAATATTTTAGCTGAAAATGATGAAAAATATATTGCTATTAGCAAAATAATTAAAGTTAATGGTGTTCCTTTTCACTTAAGATTTCTTGATTCCTACAGAATTTTATCTGCTAGCCTGGCTACACTGGCCACTCAATTATCTGATGATCAATTCAAAATCACATGTGCTTTGTTTCCAAAACAGGACCTGAAATTAATTAGGCGGAAGGGTGTATATCCATATGATTATGTTACAGATTTTTCTAAATTTGATGAGTTTTCTCTGCCACCACAACAAGAGTTTTACAGCAAAATCAGAGGATCTGGAATCACTGATGATGATTATCACCATGCCCAATTGATGTGGAACAATTTAAAATGCCAGACATTTGGTGATTATCACATGGCATATTTGAAACTTGATGTGACCCTCTTAGCAGATATACTTCAGGCATTCAGAAAATCTTCTATGCAAAATTATAGACTGGATCCAATATATTTTTACAGTGCCCTAGGCCTAGCATGGGCTGCAATGTTTTTAAACACTAACATACATTTGGATCTTATCCAAGATCAAGATATGTATCTGTTTATGGAGCAATGTATAAGAGGAAGGATGGTGCAATGTTCTCAGAGATATGCCAGAGCAAAGAACAAATGTATTCGTGATTTTAATCCAGCACGGCCATCAAATTATATACTGTATGTAGATTCCAACAGCCTCTATGGTTATGCTATGATGAAAAAATTGCCACATGCAGGGCTTGAATGGGTTGAAGATTTTAATATTGAAGATCTTAAGGATTTTGATGACAGTGAGTATGGCCTCTTCTTAGAGGTTGATCTGACAATTCCTGATAATTTACACAATACATTTTCTGATCTGCCCCCAATTCCTGAGGTTTAGTGCTCACCTGGCTCTAAACAGAAGAAATTGATGATGACTCTGGAGCCAAAACAGGGATATGTGATATATTACAAAAACCTCCAGTTCCTGATGCATCATGGTGTTCAAGTGACCAAACTTGGAAATGTTTTGAGGTTCAGGCACTCAGAATGGTTGAAATCATATATTAATACAAACACAGAACTTCGAACATCTGCAAAAAGCCAATTTGATAAGGCCTTGTTTAAATTGATGGTCAATTCTGTGTATGGCAAAACTATTGAAAATGTCAGAAAACATAAAGATGTTAAAATAATTACTGACCCCAGCCTGAGCAAGAAATTGGTTGCAAAGCCTAATTTCAATTATAGAAGAATTTATGATGAAAATATGGCACTTTTCAACATGAAAAAAACAAAAATCAAGTTTGATAAACCTATTTATGTAGGGGCTGTGATATTGGAATTGGCCAAATTACATATGTTAAAATTGTATTATGATGTGTTGAAGCCTTTTTATGGTGATAGTGTAAAATTGATGTACATGGACACTGATAGTTTTGTTCTTGATATTCAAACAGAAGATGTTTATAAAGATATGTCCCAGCCTGCTTTGCTTGAATATTTTGATACCAGTGAACATAAAAGAATTCAACCCCACAACAAAAAGGTGCCTGGCAAGTTAAAAGATGAGACACTTGGTGATGTTATTGTGGCATTTGCTGGGTTAAGGGCCAAGATGTACAGTTTTGAAACATGTATTGGTGCTGTTGCCAAAAAGGCCAAGGGCATTGGCAGAGTAACTGTTGAAAAAGAGCTTGAATTTGAAGATTATAAAAATTGTCTCAAATCATGTAGCACAATCAAAACATCAGAATCCAGAATTCAGAGTGTGGATCACTTATTGACTAGCAATATTGTAAGAAAAGTGGCTCTGGACCCACATGATGATAAGAGATGTATTTTATCATGTGGCATACATACTTTACCATGGGGTCATTGTGATTTGAAAAATGGGAATCAATGCCCAATTACAGAGCATGATTTGAAATAAATAAACATGCCTATGAACTTATTTGGGTTCAAAAAACAAGGTATTATGGACCTGCCAACACCACAAGCCTCTCCTGATATAATATCTAAACTAAGTGGCTTGTTAATTATTCATCTGAACAGCATACTTACAGATATTGATGATGAAACAGGCAAAACATTGTACATATTTAACAATAATTTAAATCATTACCAATTACCTGTAGGTGGGCAATTGCAATTTATTACAACTCCTGAGGGTGATGTCAAGATTTCAGTAGGGAGAAATATTTATAGAATTAAGCACTCAAACATGATTTCTGGCACTGTTTATACTGTTTCTGCTGGTGACTGCTTATATATTGAGGTCCCTGGATCCTATGATAAGCTTATACCCTTTTTTATAGAATTAAGAATCAGATACTCTATAATAAATAACCACTAAATCAAAAATGCCTAATGATATATTTGGCAAAACAAGACATGAAGATCACAGTGATGAGATTCTGATGCTTGATGTCAGAGTCAAGAAATTAAGAAGTGATTTACAAGCTTTACAAACCACACTCAATGCCAGTCTTCAATTAGAAATTACAAATTTGCAATCCCAATGCATGGACCCTCTTCTTAAAATTGATTCTGAACTCAAATTGCTGCTTCAGAAATATACTGACCTGGCTATTTTAGATAATTTTCAAAGTTTAGAAGAAGCTGTTGCAGCTCTTCAAGCCAAAATTAAGACCCAGGCCACCAACTCTTAGCAATTGAAACAACAATTAGAAGAGCAGATAAATAATGTCCAGACACAGCTCCAAATAATTGTCAAAAGCATAAAATCACAAGAAGATTTTGATCTAGTGATTTCCACTCTAAAAGAACAGATTCAGTCACTCCAAATACCTAATCTGGACCCTCTGAACAATGCCATAGCCAAGGTTAAAGAAAAAATTGAGACACTTGAAAATTTTATGAACAACTTGCCATCTTCTGATGCTTTGAGTGCAATAACTCGGAGTGTTGCAAATATTAAGTTGCAACTTGAAACATATGAAGATTTTGGAAAAATTCAAAGTACCATAACCCATCTTGAAGGTACCATAGCAGCAGTGCAAAATGATTTTGCAAATATACAAGAAACTCGCCTGCCCGGTATTGTAGATACCCTTGTAAGTGTCCAGCAACAAATCACAAAGCTTGAAAACCTCAAAACTGAATCTGAGCTATCTCATTTTCATCACTTGATTGATGATATCCAAACAAAACTTGAAATTTTACAACAATCAACACCATCTCAGGCAGATATAGCCCTGCTCCAAAATGCTATGCAAAATGTGGCTGATGCTTCTGAATTAAACAATGTGAAATTGGCACTTGAATTTTTGCAAAATACAGTATCAAATTTGCCTACATCACAGGAACTTAAAAATATTAAGAGAGCAGTGAATCGCATATTGAAATCAAAAGATATCAAGAATATCCAGGCAGAGATCAAACATCTCACTCAGACAGTGCCACTCTACCAACAAATCAACATATTAATGAACTGCATGCCCTGTTTGAGGATATCAGAAGACAGGTCCATGATCTTACTGCTCAAAATTCAAAATTGGCAGTTGTTGAAAATTTGCAACAAATTGTAGCTAATATCAAGCAACAGCTAGGGACCATGGAATCCAATCAAGCAAATGCTCTGTCTGTTTTTGCTACCCAGCTACAAGAAATTGTGCAACAATACAAGAAACTTGCTGTGGACATAAGAATCAAGCCTGGGCACGATGAGATTGTTAGGACCATCAATGAGCACCTTGAATCTGTAACAAGCAGATTGCTTACAGCAGAAAAGGAAATAACAGGCATAATTGAGAATCCAAAACATACAGTAATTCTTGAATTGTACAGCATCCCCAACAAAGAATATGATTCTCCATTTACACCAGGTGGCGAAATATATATGCTGTCTCCTGCACAATTTTATTATCAGTTTTTTGTTGGGGGCACATTGAGACCAATCAAGATCAAATATTGGCTTCAATCACAGGCACACCACTACCCTACCTTATCAATAACAAATGCTGATAACAAAGTGAAAATCACCAGTGTAGAATTAGAGGATTTTACAGATCCCAATACATTAGAAACATCTTATGCTGAAGATGATGGCTCTCTGGAATTTCATATACAAATAGGGGACAAATTATATTTAGAAAATCCTGCAGTATCAGCTGCTGAACACCCCATAGTTGCAATTTCTTGTTTACATATTATGTCTAGAGAAATTATTGTTGATGAATTACACAGACAGGCCAGACATAATTTTAAGAGACTCCCAGTAGTCACAAAGGGCATAGATGATTTATGGCATAGCGACTTGAATGAAATGGCAAGTGGACAGCTGAAATACTTAGACAAAATCAACAAGGGTTACAAGTATCTACTCACTGTAATAGACACATTTTCAAAATTTGCCTGGGCTGTGCCACTCAAATCCAAGACTGGAAAATTTGTTACAGAAGCTTTAAGGACAATCATCAATCAGAGTGGAAGATCACTGCGCTATTTGCAAACAGATAATGGCAAAGAATTTTATAATTCAGTGTTTCAACAATTTATTAAAAGCCAGGCAATACAACATTATTCGAGTTACAGTGATCTCAAGGCCTCAATTGTAGAGAGATTCAACAGAACCTTAAAAAATCTTATGTATAAACAATTTACACTTCAAGGTAATTATAAATGGATTAATATTCTTCCAGAACTTCTACATAAATATAACAACTCGGTCCATTCCACAATCAACATGAAACCCTCTGAAGTAACTTCATCTGATGAGCAAAAATTGATCAGCACTGTTTATTATCCTAGATACCAGCCAACAACAAGAAAGGCCAAATACAGGGTGGGTGATCAAGTAAGAATCAGCAAATATAAGCACTTATTCAAAAGAGGCTTTACAAGAAACTGGAGCACTGAATTATTTACAGTGGTTCAAGTTAAACCCGGGACCCTTAACACATATATAATAAAAGATCACCGAGGAGAAATTCTCAAAGGCAGGTTCTTTGAACAAGAGCTCAGCAAAACTAAACAGCCTGACACATATCTCATAGAAAAAATCATCCGCAGAAAAGGCAACAAGTTATTTGTCAAATGGCTAGGACTCCCAGAACACAGCTGGATCGATGCAAACAAAGTGATAATATGAGCACCTGGGATGTTATAAAGAACCTGAACAGCAGAATAAGAGAAATGGCAAATTGCTACCTGATAATATTAGGTGTCTTATTGTTGGGCCATCTGCTTGTGGTAAAACTACACTAATGGTTGATAATTTTTTATTGGCACCCAACTGGTTAGACTGGAAAAACAGGCACTTGTATATCTTCTCTAAGAGCTTGGAACAATTTAAATATCAGCAGCTGATGAAGCTATATGATGGATTGGATATTGCCACTTTTGAACCAGATGTTAAGCCACTTCATGAATGTCTCGATAATTCTGTTGTTGTGTTTGATGACATTATACTGGATAATCAAAACAAGGTTAGAAATTTCTTTACACAGGGCCGACACAAAAACATTGATTGCTTCTAACTGGCACAGACTTTTTCAAAAATACCCAAGCAGCTGATCCGAGACAATAGCAATTTTATATGTGTGTTTCATCAAGACCATACCAACCTCAAACTCATACATGATGAATATGTAGGTGGGGACCTGAGCTACAATAATTTTTCCAAGATTTGCAGCGAGTGTTGGAACCAGGACAGTTATGGGTTTGTCACAATTGATATGACAAGAACACCCAATAGTGGCAAATACAGAAATAAAATCAACAATTTTCTAGACATTGAAACATAAATAAATAACCATGAAAAGGCCAATCATTGATGATCTTAAATTAAGAGATTATCTTGTAAAAAACTTTAAGGGATGGAAATCAGAGAACCGAGGAATTTATAAAAAAAACAAACAAACAGAACAGCCTGTAATTGATGCTACTAGTGAATTAGGTAAAAATATCAAAACTGTTACAGAGCAAAATCAAAATTTGATCACAGAGCTTGTACCTGTAGCTGCAAGAAACATATTAGATTATCCATTCACCCCACTTTCCAGTATTCATACACCTAGTCCTATTGCTCGTAGAAGAATTGAAGCTACTCAGGATCCTATTGAATTGGGTATTCTTGCTCAAAAATATTTAAGCACATATAAAGACAATAAAGATGATTTATTTGGCTTATATGCTGACACAGAGCATGATGGTAGCATCATACATAGAATTGGCAATTTCAGAGTAACATTTATGGGAGATGATATAATTGTATATTCAGAATCTCATCTTGGAGAAAAAGGTGCTTTTGTTAAGTACCCCGGAACACCTGGATTGTGGGAACTGATGACTAGGAAGAGACCTGGCAGCTATACAGATCAAGATTTTGAATATTACAAAGAAATATTAATAAAATCAGATGCTCTATACCAGAACAATGATCCCTCACAAACAAGAGTCAAGTCTAGCAGTGGAGCAAAATACAACAATTTAATCAAGCCCATATGGTCACAGATCAAGACTGGTAGTGGAATCAAACAATACAACACCCTGCCTAAAGAATTTGTGTGGGTTGATGATGTCAGGAAACTTGTAGATAGGTTATTGGTGATAGCTGGGGAGGAAAATGCTGGCAACCACAATTTTTACAATGAAAAGTTTTGGAATTATGGACATGATAAGCACAAAATTGTCTAATTTTATAGTGAATGACACTAAGGGGATTGGATATCTTATAAAAATTATTAATACTCTACCACCTAAATTTTGGAATATTTCTGAGGGTCGGGGCCTTGTTAATGATATTATAAACAAGCTGCCATTTGAACTACACATTCCAGGCTATCAGTATTGTGGTCCAGGCACAAAACTGGACCATAGATTAAACAGAGGTGATCCTGGTGTTAATCCCCTAGATGCTGCTTGTAGAGATCATGATATAGCATATAATACAAATTCTGATCTTGACAAGAGACATGTTGCAGACAAGAAATTAGAAGAGGCTGCATTTGATAGATTTGTAAGCAAAGATGCTTCTTTGAGTGAGAAAATAGCAGCATTGGGAACCACCATAGCTATGAACACTAAACAAAAACTGGGGTGGGGGTTGTGAATATGTATATAATAAACCTACAATGAAGGCCAAGGGTGTTATGTATCAAATACCTTATGCAGGTCTTAAATCTCTTAAATCTATTGATAGTCTTTTGACCAAAAAGCAGCGCAAGAAAAAAAATTCTTGTATTGCAAAGGGACATGGTATGAAATTATTGCTTAGTACCCCCCAATTAAAAAAATTAACAACAATCAAGAAAAAAATCACATGTGGGGGGATTCATATTTACTATCCCTGCCATCTTAGCTGCTCTAGGGGCTGTTGGGAGCTTGGCTGGGGGATCAGCCGCCATAGCAAAAACAGTAATAGATGCCAAGAAGAATAGGGCAGAATTAGATGAGCAGAGGCGCCATAACCTGGCCATTGAGAAACAAGGCAAAGGTGTTAAGAGAGCCATGAATAAGTTTAAAAAAAACAAGAGCCGCTTACAAACCAAGATATTGAAGCTTTACTCAAGCCACTGGGCATCAAACATTTTAGAGGTGTGTACATGTCTGATTCTTTACCAGAACAACCACTCAACAAAGAGTGTGGCATAGTTAATTTGGATAAGTACAAAAATCAGGGCACTCACTGGATCTGTTATCTTAAATATTTAAAAGATGAGGCATTTGTGTTTGATTCATTTGGAGGTGTTCCACCTGAAAATTTAATAAAATATCTAAATTCAGCTAATCTTTATTACAATAATGCAAGTGTTCAAAACTTCAAAGATGTTAATTGTGGACATTTGTGTTTATCTGTTATTAGATATATGTCTCAAATAAATAAACCATCAATTGAAGATTTTCAAAAGGCCTTGTGGTATCTGAAACATCATGGGGGTATTCCATCTCACCAGCCAAAATTCAATATTGAAACTCAAATGACATGATGACATAGTGTATCCCAAAACAATAGCTCTCAGAGCATTTTACGGCATGTACTTAATCCCTAATATTACACACCACAACAACACAATTGCAGTTGGGGATCAAAAAATTGTCATCACTCCAGGGCAATATAATCTATCCACTCTAAATGCTCAATTACCCAGAGGTGTAGTGTTAAGTCAAAATTCTGTCACTCACAGAGTAGAAATTGTATCTGCTACAGAAACAGTAGATCTGGGTACTATAGGAGAGCTGTTAGGCTTTGAGAACAACACAAAACTTGAACCAGGCATCAAACATACTGCTATGAATATTCCTAAATTCTTGGCCATAGAGACTCTAAATATTCACTGTAATGTGGCAGAGGATATGATCACCAAATCAAATGGCATAGGCACTCACAAACAAACTGGGATCATTGCAACATTCAAACCTAATTCTGAATTTATGGAGCCCATCATCTACAATCCATCCCCAACATTATATTTTCCTGTGTGTCATAATAGAATAGATTATATTGAATTGATGGTCACTAATGAAAAAGAAGAATTAGTTGATTTTGCTGGAGCCACAACAACTGCTATCATAGAGATTAATATTTAAATAAAAATACATACAAGAAAAAAATGGAAAATATTGAGAGTTATGAGCTACAATCATTCCCCCCAAACAGGAGGACATTTGCAAATTTAAATCAACCCAACACAGAGATTGAGGTTGATCTTGATGTAGGGGATGGATTTATACACCATCACAGAGCAGATCTATACATCAAATTTGATGTTGTAAAGCTCGATGGAACAGATTATCCGGCAAATTCAAATATAAGATTGGTGGACAATTTTGTGCCACATCTGTTCTCTGAAATTGAGATCAGAAAGCATGACGTTGTTATAAACAGAGTAGATTATCCCGGCATTACCTCCACAGCTTTGGCCACACTAAAATTATCCAAAACCGAGGCTTCTTACTACAAAATAGGTGGATTTGAGGCTGGTGAAAAAATTATATCCAAGAGCCACACAGTGCTGTTCCCTATGCGCCTGTTGTCAGGATTCTTTTCAGATTACAAAGATATTATGTGGAAGGGTGGTTTAAGAATCACATTTAGAAGAGCTGCCAATGATAATAATGCTTTGATGAGGTACAGTATATTAAACTCTACAGGGGAAGCTCTGCCTAATACCTCTGACGATTGGTGAAGGTTTGATATCATTAAAAATCTGGATCTTTTGAGAGATTATACTTGATCAGTTAATCTTTAATAGTTTGTTGAAACTATATAGAGACATTTTGTTGATAACAGAAGCTTGAAAATGCTTTTATAATGGAATAATCTGTATAACGAAAAAGGAAAGATTTGGAACTGGTGTAAAGTGCCTAGTTGAATAATTGAGAGCAGGAAATTATTATCGGCTGGCATCAGCATTAACTAGCTAGTAAATGAATATTGCATTATCTAAAATGAAATGTTATGAGAAATAAGACTAAGTGAGTGTAATATTTTCTACATTTTGAATGTGAAAAAGCCAAATGTGAAGTTTTGAAAATTGAAGGAAGCCATCTTGTGGACCTGATTGAGGAATCTGACATGTTGAGTGTGCTCAGATGTAGAACTGACGCATACTCAAATATTTAGTGAAAAACTTGCTCTGTCTCACAAGGAGATAATAAAGAAATGTTTTCTACATATAAATAACATTTATATGTTATAAATGTTCTTGTAAATAATTGCATAATTTGATGCTATTGTAATTTTTGTTGTTTCTAGTTTTTTCTTCTTCTTTCTTTTCATTATTATCAATATAATAATTATAAAGTTATCAGTATATGTAAATTTAAATTTCCTTTTCAACATAGCACCATAGTTACCTATTGCGCCAATACTGAGTTTAAATTATACTGACAAAGTTGTTATATATTTAAGATTATGAGACGTCAGGTGATTAGTTGAAAAGGTTCAAGCTTATAATAATCTTTGTATTGTTTTGCTTCTTGTTCTGGTTTCTGAGGTTAGGTGTTTTTACCTTTAAATATGTCAGATCCAAAGGGTGATTTCTGCTTGGCAGATGTTATGGCTGCTCTCAATGCTATCAAGGATGGCCAAACAGAGCTCAAAGCTAATCAGGACAAGACTAATGCTCAATTGACAGAGCTGAATGATATTATTAAAACTAGTATCTCAGAAGTCAGAGTGTTCAGAGATGAAATCAAGGCTACTTGTACAGAGCTTAGAGAAGAGATCAAAGATGAACTCGTGGTGGGTGAAAAGACAAAAATGGCGGCAGTTATATGTGTGCAAAGAGCCTATTCAATGTCAACCTCAGATAAGTTGGAGGAAATAGATGATATGTCCAGGCTTCTGCAAGAACAGGGAGATGAAAGTGAAGAAGATGCAATTCCTCTCAAAGAACAAAGTATCTTGAAACTAGGAGAGACTTACAAGAAAGATGGCAAAGCAAAAGAACTGGCTGAACTTATTAAACAGACGAGACCCTTCCTCTGCACCATTAGTAAGGCGAAGGCAGCAAAATTGGTTCGTGCTCTGGTTGACATGTTCTTGGATCTGGAAGCCAGCATTGGCAGTAAAGTTCAGTTGTGCAAGGAGTGCATTGAGTGTGCAAAACAAGAGAAAAAGACTATCCTCTGGAAGTATTTGGAAGCCTGCCTAATAGCTTTGTATTTTGACACTGGAATGTTTACTGAAGCTCTTCACTTGGAATCGACCTTATTAAGAGAACTGAATAAATTAGGTGACAAAAAGTTATTGCTAGAGATTCAACTTCTAGAAAGTAAAACTTACAATGCATTGAGTAATCTTCCAAAAGCATGTGCAGCACTTACCTCAGCTCGGACTACAGCTAATTCAATTTATTGCCCTCCAAAACTACAAGCATCGCTTGATATGCAGTCAGGCATTCTTCATGCTGATAACGAGAGAGACTTCAAAACAGCATACTCTTACTTCTATGAAGCATTTGAAGGCTATGATAGTGTGGAAAGCTCAAAGGCTTTGACTGCATTGAAGTACATGCTGTTGTCTAAAATAATGTTGAACACACCAGAAGATGTGCAGCAGATCATAAGCGGGAAACTGGCTCTGAAGTATGCCGGAAGTGCAATTGAAGCTATGAAGTGTGTTGCTCAAGCAAGTCTTAAGAGATCTCTGGTAGACTTTCAGGAGGCTGTGGATAAGTTTAAAGAAGAACTGGAAAATGATCCAATTGTTCGAGCACATTTAGACAGCCTTTATGACACAGTGTTGGAACAAAACCTTTGTCAAATCATCGAACCTTATTCTCGTGTTCAGGTGGATTATGTTTCAAAATGCATTAACATACCTGTAAACCAAGTAGAGAAGAAACTTTCCCAAATGATTTTGGACAAGAAGTTTCACGGTATTCTAGACCAAGGTGAAGGGTTATTTCCCCAAAGTGTTTCAAATGTCCAGTTGAAGGATACAATTAGGAAAGGCACCAAACTTAAATTGAAACAAATTAATAAGACTGTTTTCACCAATTGCCCAGGTGCAAGGAGAAAAGTAACAACTCATCCTAAACATGTTCGTAAAAGAACATTCAGGCAGCGATGTTTGAAATTATGGAGGAGAAAATTTAGTCTAGAAGCATTCCATGCTTACTCCTCACATATTTGTACTTTGACTGTGATAGCATGCTTGATCATGCATCGTACACATGTACGCAGAAGATGTCACGATGATGTCATGAAGTTAAAGTTAACTTCAAATTTATAATATCTTAGACTTACATTTTAATCATTTGATTACTTACCTGTAATGTATCTTTTCAAAGGCATTGTTGCAGCATGCAGACATGTCTTACTATATTTTATCAGATATGTGACTGAAAATTACTTGATGGGTAAAGATCGTTACATACTTATAGTGCTTATCATTCGTGATTAAGTTCAGAATTACAGTAATATGAGCTATGAGTGTTGTAACATTATTATGTGGTTGCATATATTTGGAAAAAGTATGTTATGAATCATACATAGTTTTATTAGTATGTGAATTTGAAACATACAGTTTAGCGAAATAACTATATTGTGTACATGTAACATCTGATACGAAGAGTTATCTTGAATACTTTCACTATGACAGTGTCAGTACATGTTTTAATTTGGGTATTGTCGATGGAGTAAGGTCAGTGGTTACATAGCTTGACATGTTGAGTCATGAATATAGTTCTGTTTCAATGCTGAAATAAATAAATCACAAATGCAAACCCTAAAGTTGAAAAATATTATCAAAGATTCTTTGTTTAAAGAAAAGAATTACACTTTACTTTGTTCTGTGTGAACATAAAGTATAGCTTTGTGGCCTAAGGACAGGTTCACAAGCTTCCGATATCATGTGAAGTAAAGACATGTCGACTTTGAAGTGTTAAAAGGGGATGTTGAAGAAACCGAAGACAGGTTTCATCCAAACACAGAAAAGTCTCGGAGCGTCAAGCCTTAAAAGGTTCAATATAATAATTTGGAATTTAATATCCTTTATCTCAGATTGCACGGTGATGGTAGGGAGAGTAGTTAGAATACTCACACCCGATGGTAACCTGTTGTCTAGGTAAAGTAACGGAATATTAATAAAGGGGTTCATGCATATTTATTCACTTTGTTCAGCAGCCTGATTCTTCTGTTGGAATACACTGTTAACAATAAAGGTGCGGTAATTTGGGCACACGTGTTAACATTTGACCACATGTGAGCTGACAACTTATTATGATTGTATACCCATCTGACTTTCAAAGATTTTTAATTTTAACAAAGATTGATTTGATGTACATCCTGAAATATTGTTGCAGGATAATTTAACCTATACTTACCATCCACAGAGTAAAGTAACTCTAATGGTTGGTTGGTTGGGAGTTTCTTATTGACTGAGTGTCAAGGGTGGTATATAAGACCTCAGTTCTTTACTTTTTCGTTCTTTGTATATTAATTTTAGCATTATGAAATTGCTTATGCGAACATGTTGTTCATTTTGTTGGTTTGAATGACAAAAGATACTTCTTCATTCCACAACCATACCCACAAGGGTTGGTTGGTTGGGAGTTTCTTATTGACTGAGTGTCAAGGGTGGTACATAAAACCTCAGTTCTTTACTTTTTTATTTATTCATATATTAATTTTGGCATTATGAAATTGCTTATGCTAACACGTTGTTTATTTTGTTGTTTTGAAGGACAAAAGATACTGCTTCATTTCACAACCATACCCATGAGGGTTGGTTGGTTGAGTTCTTCTTCTTAGGATGTGGGTTAAAGGTGGTACTGTGAGTCACAGTACTTTGTGCAGAATTTTTCTTTTGTCAGCTGTTAATGTCAAAATTTTCTCACTTTTCATGCTTCTTTCATTGAGTCTGAAACATTAGTACAGGTATGAAGTATTCCTCTGTAGAGTTTGCCTTAAGTTGATCTTCATGATCCGACATTAGTCTTCCATCATATTTCTTGATCCTTAGTTGTGTTGAACGGTGAAAAAATTTAATGTAACAAATATTCTTTGTTATGTGTATTTTGGAGTTCAAAAAAAATGTATAATATAATGTGATGGCATGTGCATAATAATTTTGAATGCTAAGATTTAGCTTTGGCTTGAAAAATATTTACTAGAGCACAAAGATTCCAAGAATTGAATCGTAGGCTCAAATAGAAATGAACTTGACAAAGAGCAAAGTGATTCACGTGTTGATCCAAGCTTCAGTCAAGTAGTTGTTTCCTTTAAAAATGCTAGAATGCATTATGGCTCCAAAATGTGTTCACAAAGGGCTGAATAGTAAGTTCGAGCCGTGACGCTGCGAGTTCAGGAACAACAATTATTTATGATTTATAATTTCTGTGCACACATCATAATTTATACATTTCTTGCATGAATTCATTTGCAATGTAAGAAATCTTATATTCAGCACTCCGTAAACTGAGGATGTTTGATTTTCGATGCAGGGACTTACATTTTTGTCTTGTTAGCCGATGTTGCTAGATGAATGGATCAATTCCTAAGGGAAACTTAGTTGGATCAGAGGTTACTTACTCTACATGTAGAAAATTATTATTAATATATTTTTTGGCTAAATAAAAATTAATATAGAAATTATGCTCCCAGGTTGAGAATGAAGTTCTGACTGATGCTTCATTGTTTGATAATAAATAATAATGTTATGTAGGTACATTGTTTATGTAAAAATGGTTACTTTACTGGATAATAATTGTTGGTATGTCGAACTTGATGTTTTTTGTTTTTCAATATTATTATGTACAAAAAATTCATTATGTGTAGTTACACTGTATTGGTTCATGATGAACAAGTTCTTGTTGTATTGTTGGAAAACAAATATTCAGTCACACTCAATTGATTATAATGCTGAACATGTAAACAGATTGTAAATATAAAGGCATTGTATTAATTATTATATGTTAAATGTCTCAGTAGGGCTCAGATCTGTTGTGGGTTCATCCCTTGTTGAGCGCCAGTATGACAATAAATATAATACATTGTCATAACTACATTTGAAAATGGTTAGGCTAAGTCCAAAGTTCCACATTTGTGCAATATTTATAATAATTTAGTCATAAGATTGCTCAAAATTTTATTCAAATAATACAATTAAATGTCTGAAATTACTATTTAAACTAATTTCATTAAATATGATGTTTAAAAAAGCCAATTTGTATATCATGACAAAATTATCAAATTGTGAAATATTCTGAATATTGTGAATATTCATATTCATAACAGTTATTTTTGACTGACAAAATGAAGAACAAGTGTTTTAAATCATATGTGTTCTTTCTGACAAGAAAGATATGATACTTTCAAATTTATAATTAAATTTATTGAAATTATGTACATTTGCATTGGCATCAAGGTTTATATACAAAGGTCAACTCTTTAAAATTGTTCAATGTATAATATGATGTCATAATTGGTATTTTGTATCAACATTCAAAAAATGTTAATTGTGATCATTAGATAAGTATATTGTGATATACATAGTAAAATAGCTGTAACAGAGCAAATATGTACATTTACTAAACAAACATTCAAGGTGTTAAGCAGTTATGGACAAAAATATAAAACAAAAACAATTGAAGATAACTCATACTAAAAAATCTGGCTTGAACTAGTTGCTCTAATACTAGTTGTCTGCGACTTTTAAAGGAATCTCAAGATGGATGGTACATAAGTAAAAATGTGACGATTGGTGAAGGTTTGATATCATTAAAAATCTGGATCTTTTGAGAGATTATACTTGATCAGTTAATCTTTAATAGTTTGTTGAAACTATATAGAGACATTTTGTTGATAACAGAAGCTTGAAAATGCTTTTATAATGGAATAATCTGTATAACGAAAAAGGAAAGATTTGGAACTGGTGTAAAGTGCCTAGTTGAATAATTGAGAGCAGGAAATTATTATCGGCTGGCATCAGCATTAACTAGCTAGTAAATGAATATTGCATTATCTAAAATGAAATGTTATGAGAAATAAGACTAAGTGAGTGTAATATTTTCTACATTTTGAATGTGAAAAAGCCAAATGTGAAGTTTTGAAAATTGAAGGAAGCCATCTTGTGGACCTGATTGAGGAATCTGACATGTTGAGTGTGCTCAGATGTAGAACTGACGCATACTCAAATATTTAGTGAAAAACTTGCTCTGTCTCACAAGGAGATAATAAAGAAATGTTTTCTACATATAAATAACATTTATATGTTATAAATGTTCTTGTAAATAATTGCATAATTTGATGCTATTGTAATTTTTGTTGTTTCTAGTTTTTCTTCTTCTTTCTTTTCATTATTATCAATATAATAATTATAAAGTTATCAGTATATGTAAATTTAAATTTCCTTTTCAACATAGCACCATAGTTACCTATTGCGCCAATACTGAGTTTAAATTATACTGACAAAGTTGTTATAACATGTTGCAGACAAAAAATTAGAAGAGGCTGCATTTGGTAGATTTGTAAGCAAAGATGCTTCTTTAAGTGAAAAAATAGCAGCATTGGGGACCACCATAGCTATGAACACCAAACAAAAACTGGGGTGGGGGTTGTGAATATGTATATAATAAACCTACAATGAAGGCCAAGGGTGTTATGTATCAAGTACCTTATGCAGGTCTTAAATCTCTTAAAACTATTGATAGTCTTTTAACCAAAAAGCAGCGCAAGAAAAAAAGCTCTTGTCTTGCCAGGGGCCATGGAATGAAATTGTTGCTTAGTACCCCCCAATTAAAAAATTACAGCAATCCAGGAAAAAATCACATGTGGGTGGTTTCATATTTACTATCCCAGCCATCTTAGCAGCACTTGGGGCTGTGGGGATCAGCTGCCATAGCAAAAACAGTAATAGATGCCAAGAAGAATAAGGCAGAATTAGATGAAATAAAGCGCCATAACCTGGCCATGGAGAAACAAGGCAAAGGTGTTAAGAGAGCCATGAATAAGTTTAAAAAAAACAAGAGCCGCTTACAAACCAAGATATTGAAGCTTTAATCAAGCCACTGGGCATCAAAAATTTTAGAGGTGAGTACATGTCTCATTCTTTACCAGAACAACCACTCAACAAAGAGTGTGGCATTGTTAATTTGGATAAGTACAAAAATCAGGGCACTCACTGGATCTGTTATCTTAAATATTTATAAAATGAGGCATTTGTGTTTGATTCATTTGGAGGTGTTCCACCTGAAAATTTAATAAAATATCTAAAATCACCTAATCTTTATTACAATAATGCCCGTGTTCAAAATTTCAAAGATGTTAATTGTGGACATTTGTGTTTATCTGTTCTTAGATATATGTCTCAAATAAATGAACCATCAATTGAAGATTTTCAAAAAGCCTTGTGGTATTTGAAACATCATGGGGGTATTCCATCTCACCAGCCAAAATTCAATATTGAAACTCAAATGACATGTTGACATAGTGTATCCCAAAACAATAGCTCTCAGAGCATTTTACGGCATGTACTTAATCCCTAATATTACACACCACAACAACACAATTGCAGTTGGGGATCAAAAAATTGTCATCACTCCAGGGCAATATAATCTATCCACTCTAAATGCTCAATTACCCAGAGGTGTAGTGTTAAGTCAAAATTCTGTCACTCACAGAGTAGAAATTGTATCTGCTACAGAAACAGTAGATCTGGGTACTATAGGAGAGCTGTTAGGCTTTGAGAACAACACAAAACTTGAACCAGGCATCAAACATACTGCTATGAATATACCTAAATTCTTGGCCATAGAGACTCTAAATATTCACTGTAATGTGGCAGAGGGTATGATCACCAAATCAAATGGCATAGGCACTCACAAACAAACTGGGATCATTGCAACATTCAAACCTAATTCTGAATTTATGGAGCCCATCATCTACAATCCATCCCCAACATTATATTTTCCTGTGTGCCATAACAAAATAGATTACATTGAGTTGATGGTTACTAATGAAAAAGAAGAATTAGTTGATTTTGCTGGAGCCACAACAACTGCAATCATAGAGATTAATATTTAAATAAAAATACATACAAGAAAAAAATGGAAAATATTGAGAGTTATGAGCTACAATCATTCCCCCCAAACAGGAGGACATTTGCAAATTTAAATCAACCCAACACAGAGATTGAGGTTAATCTTGATGTAGGGGATGGATTTATACACCCCCACAGAGCAGATCTATACATCAAATTTGATGTTGTAAAGCTCGATGGTACAGATTATCCGGCAAATTCAAATATAAGTTTGGTGGACAATTTTGTGACCCATCTGTTCTCTGAAATTGAGATCAGAAAACATGGTGTTGTTATAAACAGAGTAGATTATCCCGGCATTACCTCCACAGCTTTGGCCACACTAAAATTATCCAAAACCGAGGCTTCTTACTACAAAATAGGTGGATTTGAGGCTGGTGATAAAATATTATCCAAGAGCCACACAGTGCTGTTCCCTATGCACCTGTTGCCAGGATTCTTCTCAGATTACAAAGATATTATGTGGAAGAATGGTTTAAGAATCACATTTAGAAGAGCTGCCAATGATAATAATGCTTTGATGAGGTACAGTACATTAAACTCCACTGGGGAAGCTCTGCCTAATACCCTACCTGATGAGGGCAAGTGCATTATTCAGACTATGGAGCTAAGAATCCCGGTTGTTGAGTATGAAGCCAGTTATGCTCTTAAATACAAAGCTGATATAATAAAAAATCATCATATCATATATGTATCATATGTGTACAGAAACCTGCCACTGGTACCTATTATGAGTTTGATGCTACAAATTCATTCTCCAGTATACAATATGACATGCCAGATTTTGTGGTGGTGCTGTTTCAGACTGGAAGACACAATAATCAGGAAAAAAATTCAAGTAAATTTGATAACTGCAACATCAAGAACATATATCTTAAAAATGGCAGAAATGAGGTCTTTCCTAGAGAAAATTATAATTTAGACATGTCCAAGGATGATTTTCTTAAATTATATGAAGCATTTACAGCATACAAAAGGGTCACTACTGGCAATACCGACATGTGTTACACACCAGATGAATTCAAAGCACAGAGACCCATGTTTGTCATCAACACTTCAAAAAGGAAACAAGTTGTGGTTAATGACAGGACAAACATTAAAATTATCTGTGAATTCCACGATACACTCCCTGATGACACCATATGTAGTGTTATTCTTATAGGTGAAAAATCATATGTTTATGATGTAAGAAATGAGAGAATTACAGAGCAATTCTAGAAGAATTATATAATCTTAATACTAGATATACAAGTTGAGCCTGGTGACCAATTGAACTTAAACCTGAAGTGGACCGGAAGTAAATATGTGTGTGTGTGTGTTAATACGTTTGGCTTAGTTTTAGGTGTAGCCAAGAAAAATATCAAGAGGGGCATATTTTTGACAGGATTATGGACAACAATCTCACAGAAGTGCCTTTTATTAGTGTATGCAAATCAATCTGAGGGGGCTCATCATTTCACAGGAAATTCCCGAGGGCATTTTTACAAAAATCTTGGATTAGACAGAGTTCCACACTTGAGCAAAAAGCTCATATGGGCATGTTGAGCTTGTTTTAAGTGTAGCCAAATCTGCCTGAGGGGGGTTCATAATTTATCGAAATGGTTATATCACCAATTATACTACTAAAGAATGTTAGCAATATTTGTTACCAACACATGTTGGCCGCGGTGGCTCAGTCGGTAACGCGTCTGACTACCATGCAAAAGGTCCCCGGCCGGTTCAAATCCGGGAACTTTTCTAACGGTGAAAGCGGCCCCGGCGCCCACCCAGCGTCGAATAACATGGGTACCTGGGGAAACCCTGGGGGGGTAAAGGCGGTCAGGGGCGTGATGCTGATCACATCACCCCCACTCACGACCGGATGAAGAAAGTGTGGGCGTTACCCCCACACCCCCTATACGCCTTCATGGCGTGGTGCTATGCACAGGGGAGCACTTTACCTTTTTTTACCTTTACATGTTAAAAGAGCCTTTACGATGATAGCAACATTTCCCCGGCTTCCCCTCCCGCCTCCATCACGCCAGTGACAGCCAGCCGTCGAGAGCGAGAGCATCGTTTCATGTGACGTGTGTTTTGTTTTGTAATTTATTTATCATGGAAATTCTTGTGTGTGACATGTAGTGACATGGATCAACTGCTGAATTTACAAATTAGTTAAATTGTTCCGCGAGGAGCCTGTCTTTTGGGACCAAACTCATCAATAATTTAAAAGACAAAACCAACTGTTCACTTCAGCTATAATTTGCTCTTGCCCGCAGTGAAGGTCTCACCCAGAATCTTATTGGTCTCTGTTGCTCCAAAATGACACATGCTACCACAGAGAGTACAACTTCCTCCACAGTCGGCATCTTGCAGCCAAAATATTAACAAAAGTTATTAACAAACATAAAGACAAACTAGTGTTCTGGATACCAACATTTGTTGACAAAATCTGTTGTTAACCGTGTTGGTAACAAAAATTTATAACATTTGTTGGTAACATTCTGGGTAAACGCGCTTTTACGTTTGGCAACGGGCTGTGTAACTCTGTCTTGGTGTTGCTGTGGAAGATCTTGATATGATAACTAATAAGAAATTCGGGTGTACTGCCAGTTTGAAGGCGGCGCTATTCCTGTTTTTGTAGCCAACAGTGATCGCGTCGAAGCATTTGTTTGATTAGTGTTAAGACACGTTGTAAACCAGTCGTTGAAGTGAAGAGTAGAAGTTTGCAAGGGAAAACTAGTCGAAGCATATTTGTTGACAGCGAAACGGGAATTAACAGTTTGTTTTCTGGTGAGTGTAGAGGAAACAGATCAACATGAAACGTTGTTTACGTGCTGGTTATATGTTAAAATGTGTTCAGGTTGTCGAACGGTCTCCATCTGCTTGATGGTGGTCAAATTAATGCAGTCGAAAGATTGAAGTGAATCCCCTATCATCGTTGTTATTACTAAGTACTAACAGCTAAAGTAATATGATTATTACTGTGAAATGGTTGACTCGAAAAATTCCGTTTCTATTTTCGATATTTTTACATATATTACGTTTTGGCTCATATTTGACATATTTTAGTTATTTTTATATATTATTTCCATATTTCAGAACATTTCTTAACATAAACTCCATATTTGCGCACAATAACTACCTATGTACATGTCCCCGTTTAACCGAATGAGTTGGGTGAATTTCTTGCGAATTAGACAAATTTGAAATACACCCCCAGTACTTTTTGCGATATTGAACACTGTTTATGTCAATATAAAATCCGTCTTAAATGACAACTGGAGGAAATTCACGTTCGAAAACTTGCAAAAGAATTTTATTATTCATTGTTTAGGAAAACGGAAATGAAAACACATTTTGTGTTCTTTTACAAATGTCAGTGTAAGTATACTGTATATTATGTAGCTTATATAGGGTCCTTCGTTCTCCCTTGGGCGCCTTTACGGCGACACGCTTGTCGGCCACCCGGACTCCAACTCCCGTCAAATAGCGTGCGATATCTCTGATATGGAAACAGCTAGCTTCGAGTTCTCAGAATTATAGTTACAATTACATTCAAAGTAAGCACGTTAATTGTCACGGGGGATGTTGGAAATGTTGTCCTTGTTCATCCACTCTTTTTTGGCATGGTTTTAGGAATTTTTTGGGTTTGTTCCCGAAGATTTGTTTTAAATTTTATGAAATAATAGGCTAACAATTTGACATAAAATGCCTTTTCTTGTTCCTTGGCCAGATAATGTTGGCGTTTATGTTTAAAAATCGTCTCGTGACATTTCTGAGTAGTATTCATTGATTGATTGATTGAGTTGGTGCTTTAAGTCCACTTTATGCACAGTGATGCTAATCGGGACTGGACCTACAGTTTAAAGTGGGATCCGAAAAACTGTGCCTCCACTGGGTATGGAACCCGGGACCCCTTGTTCACAAGGCGACCATGTTACCACTACACCATCGAGTAGGCACAAATGTTGTAAAAGAAAGAATGCATTGGCGAGCCGTGAAATTATTTGCGCCTTATTAAATCAATATTGATTACAGCCTGCAAAAAAATTGGATCCAAAAATTTTCTTGCTCGCGTCATTGTTCTCTGTAATGCATTGTAAATTACCAGAACCACTATGTACCTGAGTGAGTGGTATTCATGTTTCACAGGTATAGTGTTCTTTGTGAGTGTTTTAGTCACAAGTGCATCTTTCGAAGACAACAGCTTTTTTAGTGTCTAATCCATGAAAATAATGAAAAGTGTTCAGCACGTTTACTTTGATTGGAGCGAATTTACAGTACCGGAAATATCTCCAATTTGTTTGAAATTCGGTATACTCACTAATTTTCGCCTCCTAATCACGAATCTGCAGTTAAAATTTGGCGGTCACATCTAGAATTGCAAAATAAGCCGAAATAAGCGGGTTCTTGAACGGAGTAAACACCCTTGATTTATGAAGGAAACAAATATTTTTTGCAATGATTAGCGTTCCAAAACTATGTTCATGGTGACTCTGAATTTTAGCTATGCTTGCCTAACCTAACCTAACCTAACCTAACCTTACCGTGAATGGTTCGTGGGCGAAACATTTTTCCTTTTTTACGCAAGATGTCATTTCCTCACATCCAAATCAACGGGCCTCGCTTATTGCACAACACTTGAGTAACCTTCGCATGTAACTTGTTCATATCATCAAACATGGTTACCATGTTAGTGTATGGACAATCAGAGCTGTAATTTCTGCCCGTTATTTAGCAATTTCTAGACGTGATCGCCAAATTTTAACTGCAGATTCGTGATTACGAGGCCTAAATTAGTGACTATGACGAATTTCAAACAAATTGGAGATACTTCCAGTATTGTAAACTTATACCCTTTGATTTGATTTCATTCATTTTACTTCGCCTTTTGTGCCACTTTTGGCTAATTTGCGAAGATGGACATAAGTGATGTGATGAACTTGATGAATGAACTCTCACAAACATCCATGCCCAGGCCAGGAATCGAACCTGGGACTCTTGGCGTCGTAGGGCAATGTGCAGAACGATTAGTACCTATTTTGTATTTTGTTCTTATTTGCCTGCTTATCTTGCGAGTTTTCAGTGCCTATCAATCCTCATCCTGTTTATAAGCCCTTATTTAACCTCCCTTAGATTTGTAATAGTGATGACCATTGGATGGTGTAAATTATACAGGACACTGAAAAGTCACATATAAAAATTATGTAACATTTTGAAAACAGTTAGTAATTAAACTTGCGATAACACTGGTCTACGTCCATTATGCTGACTGGAGGCTGATGGTTGTTCTTTAGTAACTCGAGGGTGGTAAATCCAAAACCGAAATCCGTTTTTTTCTATCATGTCAGGTTTCGGAGGAAAATAGAAAATTATCTAATAGTAGGGATGTATATTTAGAGCAATGAAACAACGTAGTCCGTAAAGAGGCCACAAGATGGCAGCACATGGAATATTATAATGAATATTATTTCAATCAGTTATTCGAACATTGTTAACCCCAAAACAAAGGGCAAATAATACTGACCTTGTAATGAAAGCATATAGTGCATATTTCGGAATTAAATTGGGTGACGAAGATAAATCCTGGGCACCTCATAAAGTATACAGGACCTGTGTAGACTAAAGGAAAGAAATATGTTAGCGTCTGGAACAACCTTCATGTATCGGGACAGAGAGAGGCATCTATTAAGATATTTTCAAAGGGACGAAGAACTTGTCTATTGTACAGATGTGAAGGGACTAATTGAAGCTATGGGATGTACGTATAATGCAGAAGAATGGAGGCTTTTTATTGATAGCTCGATGAGGAGTTTGAAGTGTGTGTTGCTGCATAATGGCAATACGTTAGCATCCATTCCTGTTGGCCACTCCGTACATTTGAAGGAAAGCTACGAAACAATGAAAGAACTGCTTCGAAAGATAAAGTATGCAAATGACAGTTGGCTTGTGTGCGGAGATCTCAAGGTCATTTGAATGTTACTTGGTCAACAAGCAAGTTTCACGAAATATCCATGCTTTTTGTGTTTATGGGACAGTCGAGCAAGGAACGAACATTGGGTACGAAGACTGTGGTCTGCCAGGAAAATCTTTGAAGTCGGGGCGAAAACATCCAGAACATGCCGCTTGTTGATCCTAAGAAAGTGTTACTTCCTCCACTGCACATTAAGTTGGGATTAATGAAGCAGTATGGAAAAGCTCTGGATAAGAATGGGGCTTGCTTTAAATACATTTGCTCAAAATTTCCTGCATTGACGCATGAGAAAGAAAAAGCAGGTATTTTTGATGGTCCTCAGATAAGGATGCTAATGAAAGATGAAGAATTCTTACAAACAATGAACCGCACAGAGAAAGATGCATGGTGTGCCTTTTCTGATGTCATTACAAACTTCATTGGAAACTTCAGGGCGCACAACTACGAGGTTCTAGTTGAAAATTTGTTGGTGACGTTTCAAAAGTTAGAAGTAAATATGAGTGTCAAGCTTCACTTCCTGCAGAGCCACTTAGATGTATTTCCGTCCAATCTTGGTGCCGTAAGTGAAGAACAGGGCGAAAGCTTCCACCAAGACATAAAAACCATGGAGCACCGATATCAGGGGAGATGGAATGAAAACATGATGGCCGACTATTCGCGATTAAAATTATCCGATATGCCATCTGGTGAGATTTTCAGGAATCACTCCAAGTAGGACTCCTCGCTGCACTTCGCCGTCTTGAAGCCGTTCAAAGCATGGGGAACATCGAAAAAGTAGCGTATACTGTTCAGTTTTTGCTCTAAATAGTTTTGTGGTTCAGGACAAGTGAAAAGCTTACATATGTTTTCCACCCCGTGGAATCAACAAAGTGAAATGTTTAAATAAATCAGAGAAAACAACTGATTGACAAGATTGGCATAACTGAAATACGGCAAGGAAATTACGAAGAATGTACGAGTCTGTTCACTCTATTTTCAGAAATAATCTTTCGGAAAGATGATTTTATTGCCATGAAAGCAAGTTTTAAATTGTTCTTTATGAATATAACATTTTTTTCGAAAACAATGTATTATGTATATAATTTGGAACAGGTTTTTCATGTCAAAGTGGAAATGTCCATTAATTAATGTCCGTAATCATAAAGGTAAGTCAGAAAAACATAATTGACATGCTAATGTTGCTGTTTCATTCAGTATGTTAATTCTCAGTGAAGACTGAAAATAGCCTCAACGAAATTGTTGTTATTGTTATTATCATTATCCGGTGTTGTTATTAAACCAGCCTGTCTCTTTGGGGAAAAAACTGCAACAGCATGTTTTCATTTATTTCCTCCCAAGCTTTGCAATACAGGTGAATTGCTTTATTTTCAAATCATTTCTGAGAGCCCCAGTTAGGCAGTTACAACCGAGCTGCAGTCCAGATGAAAGAGCACCGCTTTGAAAAACCAGTGCGTATACATTAGTTTCGTGTGCGTTTTCCGTGTTATTTTTATTATCATAATTAAATGCTTTGCTCTCAGTACAGCTTCACCTTCGTTATAGTTCCTGGAATTCACATCGGATTCGCAATATTTAAATATAACGCGTAATTTAAACGTTTCTTCCATACCAGCAATGACAACACGCTGCTATTGCGTACTACTACTGAATGTAAACAGTAGTGTAATTGATGATATAACCAGGACGAGAAAGTATGAACCCCCCTCAGGCAGATTTGCCTACACTTAAAACTAGCTCAACATGCCTATATGAGCTTTTTGCTCAAGTGTGGAACTCTGTCTAATCCAAGATTTTTGTAAAAATGCCCTCGGGAATTTCCCGTGAAAGTATGACCCCCCTCAGATTGATTTGGCTACACTTACAAAAGGCACTTCTGTGAGATTGTTGTCCATAAATTTGTTAAAAATATGCCCCTCTTGATATTTTTTTTGGCCACACTTAAAACTAGGCCAAGATACACCCACCCACACCCACACACACACCCACCCACCCACACACACACCCACACATATTTACTTCCGTTCCACTTCCGGTCCACTTCCGGTTCAAATTCAGAGAATTAATATGTTAACCTGAATATTTTAATTGGACACCAGCCTCAACTCATATATCTAGTACAAAAACAATGTAATATGCAGAGCCCCTCTAGAATTGCTCTGTGACTCTCTCATTTCTTACATCATAAACATAAGATTTTTCTCCTATAAGAATAACACTACATATAGTGTCATCAGGGAGTGTATCATGAAATTCACAGATAATTTTAATGTTTGTCCTGTCATTAACCACAACTTGTTTTCTTTTTGAAGTGTTGATGACAAACATTGGTCTCTGTGCCTTGAATTCATCTGGTGTGTAATACATGTCAGTATTGCCAGTAGTGACCCCTTTGTATGCTGTAAATGCTTCATATAATTTAAGGAAATCATCCTTGGACATGTCTAAATTGTAATTTTCTCTAGGAAATACCTCATTTCTGCCATTTTTAAGATATACGTTCTTGATGTTGCAGTTATCAAATTTACTTGAATTTTTTTCCTGATTGTTGTGTCTTCCAGTCTGAAACAGTACCACCACAAAATCCGGCATGTCATATTGTATACTGGAAAATGAATTTGTAGCATCAAACTCATAATAAATACCAGTTGCAGGCTCCTGTACACATTGATATGTATAAAATTGTAAAGGAATCTGTGGATTTTTTATTATATCTGCTTTGTATTTAAGAGCATAACTGGCTTCATATTCAACAACCGGGATTCTTAGCTCCATAGTCTGAATAAGGCACTTGCCCTCATCAGGTAGGGTATTAGGCAGAGCTTCCACTGTAGAATTTAATGTACTGTACCTCATAAAATCATTGTTATCATTGGCAGCTCTTCTAAATGTGATTCTTGTTTTCTGATCTCAATTTCAGAGAACAGATGCGGCACAAAATTGTCTACCAATCTTATATTTGAATTTGCCGGATAATCTGTTCCATCGAGCTTTACAACATCAAATTTGATGTATAGATCTGCTCTGTGGGGGTGTATAAAGCCATCCCCTACATCAAGATCAACCTCAATCTCTGTGTTGGGTTGATTTAAATTTGCAAAGGTCCTCCTGTTTGGAGGGAATGATTGTAGCTCATAACTCTCAATATTTTCCATTTTTTTGTATGTATTTTTATTTAAATATTAATCTCTATGATTGCAGTTGTTGTGGCTCCAGCAAAATCAACTAATTCTTCTCTTTCATTAGTGACCATCAACTCAATGTAATCTATTCTATTATGGCACACAGGAAAATATAATGTTGGGGATGGAGTGTAGATGATCGGCTCCATAAATTCAGAGTTAGGTTTGAATGTTGCAATGATGCCAGTTTGTTTGTGAGTGCCTATGCCATTTCACCCTCGGCCACATTACAGTGAATATTTAGAGTCTCTATGGCTAAGAATTTAGGTATATTAATAGCAGTGTGTTTGATGGCTGGTTCAAGTTTTGTGTTGTTCTCAAAGCCTAACAGCTCTCCTATAGTACCCAGATCCACTGTTTCTTTAGCAGATACAATCTCTACTCTGTGAGTGACAGAATTTTGAGTTAAGACTTAACCTCTGGGTAATTGAGCATTTAGAGTGGACAGATTTTATTGCCCTGGAGTGATGACAATTTTTTGATCCCCTACTGCAATTGTGTTGTTGTGGTGTGTAATATTAGGGATCAAGTACATGCCATAAAATGCTCTGAGAGCTATTGTTTTGGGATACACTATGTCATCATGTAATTTGAGTTTCAATATTGAATTTTGGCTGGTGAGATGGAATACCCCCATGATGTTTCAGATACCACAGGGCTTTTTGAAAATTTTCAATTGATGGTTTATTTATTTGAGACATATATCTAAGAACAGATAAACACAAATGTCCACAATTAACATCTTTGAAGTTTTGAACACGGGCATTATTGTAATAAAGATTAGCTGATTTTAGATATTTTACTAAATTTTCAGGTGGAACACCTCCAAATGAATCAAACACAAATGCCTCATTTTTTAAATATTTAAGATAACAAATCCAGTGAGTGCCCTGATCTATGTACTTATCCAAATTAACTATGCCACACTCTTTGTTGAGTGGTTGTTCTGGTAAAGAATCAGACATGTACACACCTCTAAAATGTTTGATGCCCAGTGGCTTGATTAAAGCTTCAATATCTTGGTTTGTAAGCGGCTCTTGTTTTTTTTAAACTTATTCATGGCTCTCTTAATACCTTTGCCTTGTTTCTCTATGGCCAGATTATGGCGCCTCTGCTCATCTAATTCTGCCCTATTCTTCTTGGCATCTATTACTGTTTTTGCTATGGCAGCTGATCCCCCAGCCAAGCTCCCAACAGCCCCAAGTGCTGCTAAGATGGCCGGGATAGTAAATATGAAACCCCCTACATGTGATTTTTTTCTAGATTGCTGTAATTTTTTTAATTGGGGGGTGCTAACAACAATTTCATACCATGGCCCTTGGCAATACAAGAATTTTTTTTCTTGCGCTGCTTTTTGGTTAAAAGACTATCAATAGTTTTAAGAGATTTAAGACCTGCATAAGGTACCTGATACATAACACACTTGGCTTTCATCCTAGGTTTATTATATACATATTCACAGCCCCCACCCCAGTTTTTGGTTGGTGTTCATAGCTATGGTGGTTCCCAATGCTGCTATTTTCTCACTTAAAGAAGCATCTTTGCTTACAAATCTACCAAATGCAGCCTCTTCTAATTTCTTGTCTGCAACATGTCTCTTGTCAAGATCAGAGTGTGTGTTGTATGCTATGTCATGGTCTCTACAAGCAGCATCTAGGGGATTAACACCAGGATCACCTCTGTTTAATCTATGGTCCAATTTTGTACCTGGACCACAATACTGATAGCCTGGAATGTGTAGTTCAAATGGCAGCTTGTTTATAATGTCATTAACCAGCCCCCGACCCTCAGAAATATTCCAAAATTTAGGTGGTAGAGTATTAATAATTTTTATAAGATATCCAATCCCCTTAGTGTCATTCACTATAAAATTAGACAATTTTGTGCTTATCATGTCCATAATTCCAAACCTTTTCATTGTAAAAATTGTGGTTGCCAGCATTTTCCTCCCCAGCTATCACCAATAACCTATCTACAAGTTTCCTGACATCATCAACCCACACAAATTCTTTAGGCAGGGTGTTGTATTGTTTGATTCCACTACCAGTCTTGATCTGTGACCATATGGGCTTGATTAAATTGTTGTATTTTGCTCCACTGCTAGACTTGACTCTTGTTTTTGTGGGATCATTGTTCTGGTATAGAGCATCTGATTTTATTAATATTTCTTTGTAATATTCATAATCTTTATCTGTATAGCTGCCAGGCCTTTTCCTAGTCATCAGTTCCCACAATCCAGGTGTTCCGAGATACTTAACAAAACCACCTTTTTCTCCAAGATGAGATTCTGAATATACAATTATATCATCTCCCATAAATGTTACCCTGAAATTGCCAATTCTATGCATGATGCTACCATCACGCTCTGTGTCAGCAAATAAGCCAAATACCTCATCTTTGTTGTCTTTAGGTGTGCTTAAATATTTTTGAGCAAGAAGACCCAATTCAATAGGATCCTGAGTAGCTTCAATTCTTCTAGGAGCAACAGGACTAGGTGTATGAATACTAGAAAGTGGGGTGATTGGATAATCTAATATGTTCCTAGCAGCTACAGGTACAAGCTCTGTGATCAAATTTTGATTTTGCTCTGTAACAGTTTTGATATTTTTAACTAATTCACCAATAGCATCAATAATAGGCTGTTCTGTGCGCTTGTGTTGCTCATAAAAACCTCGGTTCTCTGATTTCCATCCCTTAAATCTTTTTACAAGATAATCTCTTAATTTAAGATCATCAATGATTGGCCTTTTCATGTTTATTTATATATGTTTCAATGTCTAGTGTAATGACTGCCTACCGGTAGAAATAGGGAGCCACCATATCATGAAGGCAACAGTGCTTCCGGGAACCAGTTGGGCAACAAAACACAACAAATCAAAAATTAAATCCACGGCTAGCTATGCATACAACCTCAACTGGCTCCTTGTAACACACACATTTGTAGGTGAAACTCGATATGAGGAGGTAAATCGAGTTGCAAACACAAACATTATTATTTTGATAATTTTAATTTATATTATTTTAGCTAATTGAGGCATGAAACAAGTAGAATAGTGTCCGGGTCCGAAGCCCTCATTTGGGGCTCGAATCATCATTTGGGGCTCAGTGTTGCCAACTCACCCCACGAAAATTTCACTAACTATTTCGTAGCCTTTTATGATGTATATTTTGAGGGCAGAGTTGGCAACACTGTGGACCCACTGTAGCCTTTTATGAGGGGGGTCTACCCTGTTTACATCTGGCAACACTGCCGTAGATTGACAGTGTTGTCAACTGGGTTCACTGTAAAGTTTTATCAAAGGGCCTGAGGGGCTCATGTACCTATGTCTGGCAACACTGTTGGGGGCCTAGTGTTGGCGACCTGTGGGCTTTTACTGTAGCTTTTTATGAGGGGGACCCATTGTCCCCTTGTTATATTTGGCAACCCACTTCACAAAAATTCCACTATATGATCTTTCACAGGCTAAGCTAACCTACAAATAGTGGCAGCACTGACTTATAAACCCACTGGGTCCTCTTGGCATGTTTTTTCATGATGTGTTGCTAGGCTATTGAGCATCTTGGCGTATACAATGAATATATTTTGAGAGGGGGGTTATGGCTTTTTATGCTGTACGAATACTGGAAGCTTGACAGTGACAACCAACAGAGTAGGTAAACCTACATCCAGGAACTGGCAACACTAGTTTCTGACAGTGAATTTGAAATAAAATATTAAACAAAATACATGAATAAGCACTGTGAGTACAAATAGTACCAGTGTTATGCCCCCAACTCCAACTGGGCAACTGGGGGAAATAATTGTACAACAATTTGTACCTAATTGTACAATACTTGTACCTAATTGTACAACTTAGGCTGTGTCCCGATTGGCAAGCGCTCCGTACCGTTCTCTCCTGTTGTTCTCGAGTGCCGTCGAAGTCACGTGCAAGTCGTCCCAATCTACATGTCCCCTTGTAGTATGGTTGTCATTTTTCTCGCCAGGTGTCAGCCCGAACTTCACCCACAGCGCTCTGGGGCGCAAACAAACATGACAATAATTTCCACCTATTTACTACTCATATTAAAAATATAACACGCTATTTCATCATTTACAATTTTTCTGCATTCAGTATTATCGATAAAATATTAAAATATAACTGAGTTTTACATCCTCTAATCAGTAAATGTTGTCTGTACAAAATAAAAATTAGAATATGGCTGCCAAGCGCAGCGTCACAGCGAGTTCTAGCATGCATCTGTCGCGCCTCTCTACTCTTCCCTCCAACTCCACGTCTATCGCAAATTCGGACAACAGAGATTGGCTGAGTCCCGGATGGAACAGCGCTCTAGGTGACATCTGTTGCTGATTCGGACGCAGCCCCGGCTACCTCCACTAGTCAGTGTTGCCAACTCCCATTCGTAGGTTAGCTTCGCCTGTAAAATATCATATGGTGAAATATTCTTGAGGTGAGTTGGCAACACTGAATCGCAATTGATGTTGCCAGTGTTGCCCGGGACTTGGAAATAATACGTATTCGCTCACCACTGTTGCCAGCTTAGTCTCTCTCTTTATCTTACAGCAATATTGGTATCTCTATCTTTTTTAGTTGCAGGTGGGTTGCCAACACACTCTAGTTAATAATGCTACATATTATACACACGCGCACACACATACTGTGTTGCCATCCATCCACCCCTCTCTTTTACGGCAGTGTGTGTTTGTTGCCGGCACTCCTTGCCCAGTGTGTGTATGTTACGCCAGTGTATAAATTAGCTAAGCCCTTGCCATGTAAAAAAAAAGCTCTAGGTAAATATTAGCAACACTATCGGTTGTTTAACTCTTCCCTCTCTCTCTCTCCTCTCTCTCTCGTAAAAAGCTATAGCAAAAATACCAGTAGGTTGGCAAATTGCTTTATGCACTGCAAGGCAAGCCTCAAGCAGCGTTGCCAGCTCCTGTAGGTAAATATTAGCAACATTATCGGTTGTTTAACTCTTCCCCTCTCTCCTCTCTCTTTTTTGTAAAAAGCTATGGCAAAAATACCAGTACGTTGGCAAATTGCTTTATGCACTGTAAAGCCACAAGCAATATTGCCAGCTCCTTGCTTTAGGTTAGGTTAGACCCAAAAACAAACCTTGGTGACTTTTCAAGCAAGGAGCTGGCAATACTGCTTGAGGCTTGTCTTGGAGTATTGCCAACATCTTACTTGAAAAGTCACCAAGGTTTGTTTTTGGGTCTAACCTAACCTAAAGCAAGGAGCTGGCAATATTGCTTGTGGCTTTACAGTGCATAAAGCAATTTGCCAACCTACTGGTATTTTTGCCATAGCTTTTTACAAAAAAAAAAGAGAGAAGAGAGAGAGGGAAGAGTTAAACAACCGATAGTGTTGCTAATATTTACCTACAGTTTTTTTTTTACTTGGCAAGGGCTTAGCCAAATTTATATACTGGCGTAACATACACTGGGCAAGAGAGCCGGCAACAAATATATACTGCCGTAAAAGAGAGAGAGGGATGGATGGATGGTAGCACAGTATGTGTGTGCGTGTGTGTGTGTATAATATGTAGCATTATTAACTAGAGTGTGTTGGCAACTCGCTTATAACTAAAAAAATAGAGATGCCAATGTTGCTGTAAGATAAAGAGAGAGACTAAGCTGGCAACAGTGGTGAGCGAATACGTATTATTTCCAAGTCCCGAGCGCCAATGTATATCGTGATTTTTGTAAACCTCTCTCGCGAGAACGATGTGCCACACATGTGTGCGCGTGCTTCTTATTATTTTTGTATTGTGATGCAAACAAACAAATAATAATTGTTTTTTTTTTAGGATTTCTGGCCTCTATAACCTCGCCAGGGTGCGTGGGTGCTCAACACCAGTTCTAACGGTCATAGCTATCAAAAGCCTAATGCCTCTGTAGAGTTTTGTGAGTTATTATTTTTTTAATTTGCGCATCGAACTAACTTATATTGGATTTTGATCGTAGTGTGCAGTGTTAATTTGATCAGAGGTGCCTTATCGGCTGGATTGTTGTTATTCTGCAGCACTGTTGAGGTGAAATCCAAATTGTACATGTGCTTGTCGAAATGTTTTTGTATGCGTGGAAGAGTGTGCTTGGACCAGTAGGGAAATTTATTTTTCGCACCGAGGTCTGTCGCGAAAGTCTTCGTGCTTGAATTATGCGAGAGAGTTGTTGTCGAAGATTTGTTCAATAGGAGTTGGCAACACTGACTAGTTGCTTCACAAATTTTTTGTTTTTTAAATATATGTTATTTTACAGGTGAGGCTAACCTACAAGTTACAAGTTGACGGCGTAATCTTCTATAAGATGATAAGTATGCAATAAGATGAAGAAGATGCTAACTGGCAATAGCGGTGTTAATGTTTCCAGCTTTCTACCTCTTCTCATCGGGCTTCCTCCCTCTTATGGCGCAGTGGTATTTAAGGATTCGATACTCGCACAAGTGGTTTTTGAAACTGTAGGTCCACTCGTGATTAGTCTTACTTACAGGGGACTCTTGTAAACACTACGGGAGCGAAAAAACATGCATACTTCTGTTTTTCCACATGTATGTATGTATGTAATGCGATTTGTGTGGGGGCCAAAATTTTGAATTTACGGCTTAATTAATCTGCATGAATGCTTAATGTTTGATTTTTTTTTATTTCTAGTTCGACATGAGATACACACAATTTTTATTTTTTTTGAAGTACAGTTAATATTACCTAGTTCGGGTTAAGCTGTAACATACAACTAGCGATCGACACGACCACCTGACACACAGACAGAGAGAGTGTGAGTAAATTCAAAATGTGATTTATTGTGAACTAAACTAACCTCACTCACCCACCCACATATAGTCTTAGAGGTAACTCAAAAAGCAGAAAGTAGTACATAGCATGACAAGTCGATTTATCGTAAACTAAACTAACCTCACTCGCCCACTCACATATAGCCTTACAGGTGACTCAAAGGCAGAAAGGCAGCTATATCACTTGTAAGGGTCAACACACAAGATTTATTGCAAACTAAATTAACCTACGACATAAGCCATGGACACATCTTCCAGATAGGGTATAAGCAACTCACCTCTTGCAATTGTATAACGGGGGAAAATTAACCTACAGCTGGCAACACTGTTTGAGTTGCTTTCGACGAGCCAAACTTATATTTTGCAAATAGGCTAAAGCTAATCTTCTACAGCTAGAAGCTTGAAACATATACCCTCGCAGAGTATGCCAACTTACCTCATGTAAAAATATTACCTAGTACGGTTAAGCTGTGACATACAACTAACGATCAACACGACCACCTGACACACATACGGAAAGAGTGAGACAGCTTATACGCAATATATTCCTACACATGTACTGGGTTTAAAAGGTAACTTGCAACAACTATTTCTCTCACTCCCTATCAAAATCTCCTAACCACATGTTTTTGACACTTGTCGCCAGAACATGGTGGTTTTAGACTGTAAATTCAACCCGATTATTCTATTTGTGCATGATGCCTGCATTTGGAATATTTTATTCTTGGCATACGGTATTTTGCGTGCTCCAGTAACCTTGCGCTCGATTCACGGAAGCTATGACGTGTATTTCCTGTTTCACGAACATGCGAGAATTTTTCACAATAGATAATATATTGCAAGAGCGAGTTGTTTGTGTATATAAATCTAGTTTTGGAAATAGACATGAATATAATGTCAAAAATTATTGCATAACTTAAAAATATTGATATTTATTGCACTAGCAAAGGTAAATGTGGAATGCCCCTCAGCTGTTAGGTTAAACACCATAAAAATTTTATTACTGATAGCAAGCATTCTCATATCGACAAAACAGATCTAGTAATGAGCTGTCTTGCAAGTCTCCCGAGTGAAGGAATATGATGCCACTATAAACTGTAAACAAGATATGCAGTCCCTCGCATGAGATGTACGAGGCTTATGAACCTCGACCTATAGAGTTGTACAATGGATGTTTTTTTTTTTTTTTTAAGCATAGCGGTGTGTTTTCGCTTATTTCAATGTCATCGAGCGGGCATGTAAAGAAGGGGAGAGAAAAAAAAGGAGGAGGGGTTATAACGGATAATTCATATTTCGATTTCAATATTTTTGCTAGTCACGATTCACCTGCTATCTAGAAGGACACTGGACGATGGCTAAAAGCGAGTGAAGGAGAGAAATGTTATTTTTTTTATTTTTTTGATTGTGTGTGATGAAATAGTTTTAGATAATAATAGTAGGCTAATAGAATTGTAGAAAACGGCTGTATCGTGATGCGAGGCTGAAAGCAATTTCGAAAGCAGTCTCGGGCATCTTCGCGTTCAGCCAACAAGGAAAATGCACATGGAGGGCGCAACGGTATTGTCCATGGATGGTTTTTCTGAATAAACATACATATCAGTTTTTGCAGTCTCCAGATGGGACCGGAGCTTTTGTTTTGGTTGGACAAGGGGGTTCAGATAAATGCATGGACATCAAAATAAAAGAAAAAAAATTTACTCCACTGCTCACATGTATTGAGTCTTCCAATAACACACCTCGCGGGGCGTACCTACATGTATGCAAAATATAGTTAATGTCTTATTTCTCGAACCTGTGGTCTGTAGATTTGTTTTTGTTGGCAACAGAAACAGAAAAAATGGCACCATGTTATTGAATACTGATATGGGTGTACTGTAATCATAACAATTTTTCTAGTTAAAAATCTATGTCGAAAAGCAATGTTGGGTGACTTGTCTGTGTTGGGTCTTATTAACAACTTCACAGCTGTACCTGCACAACTCATCGACTACAAGGCAACAATGTTAGGAAATGTGTGCGTGGCTCCGAGAATACAATTTAAAATCACTAATGTGGCATGAAGCCCCTCCACTTGTGTGTATTTGAATATGCGAAAATTAGACATTTTGAATAATCGATGAGAACAATCACAAAAAACAGGTTGCACCTGTATGACGTGTTCAAACTTCAGACGATTTTTGTTAATCTACAAAAGCCAAGTGTGAACGGAGATTACTACGAAAATTGGGAAAAGAAAAGAAGCGAGGCTATTTTGGCTAATGGCAACGATGAGGATGAATAATGGATGTTTTGATAAAATTGACGAAGTCAATATGCCTAGCCTAAAATAAAATTCAACAATTAATGTTAAACATTTGCCACTCTGAAATGGCGACGGCTATCATCATAATATCACTTGTTTCTAACCTGTTCATATTGGCCCTCTCTCTACCCCTCCATAAATTCGATTCGAAAGGCACAATCATTCCAGTTCTTGAATAAGACTCGCATATGCCCTCAGAAAAAACAAGAGAAGAAATAAATAAATCAAGTCATGTATATTCTTCATCCCCGAATTTTCTTCCACAACACCGCACGAAGCCTCGAGTTTCGGATATTGTTGTTGTGCGACAGGATAGGATAGATGAACCGTATGTTTACCGAGGTAAACGTTCTTATACGTTCTTAAACGTTTCAACGTTTATATAAGAACGATAAAAAACGTACTGTGATACTCATCTTCACGATTAGTCAAACGTAGTATTCATTCGCTGTACATATTTTCCGTCCTTAAATTCTAATAGTAACAAAAACCTTCCATCTCTCATTTTATATTTAATTCTGTGCAAATCACATGCCTGGAAGCTTGCGTGTATCACCCTCACTGTTTATTCAGATTTTGACCTTAACTATTGATCATGCATTTTTTTATTGCATATTTCCCATGTCAAAACAAAATATATATTTTCTCTTGGATTAATTTTAACAATAATGATGAAAATTAGAGAAAAAGTAGAGAGAGAGAGTCCTCCTCCGTAGCTGAGCGAGTTACGGCGTTCGCTCGTCTTGAGATTGTTCGTTGCGAGACAGCATAGGTTCGAATCCGGCTCTGGTCGGAATTTATTCGGCCTACGTATAGGGCCGGTAGCAACCCACTATCGTGAGAAAATTGGGGGGGCTATGAGTGACTAGTGTAAGCTGGTTTCAGATATCTTCTATAACAGCTGAGGGTTCGTCGTGCTGACCAAGATCACCTCGTTGCCAGTTAAAAATAACTCTAGGTAGGATTCCCCATCCAAATTTTTGTTTCGTGTTCATGGCGATAGTGGTGCCCAATGCTACAACTTTTTCTCTCAAAAAAGCGTCTCTGCTCATGACCCTCCTGAAAGCGACATGCTCCAATTTCTTGTCTGCTTCGTGACGTGCATCCAAATTCGTGTGCGTGTTGTAAGCAATATCGTGATCTTTGCATGCCGCGTCCAACAGATTCACACCCTTGTCTCCTCTCTCCAATCTTTTCTCGAGTTTGGTACCTGGTCCGCAGTACTGGTAGCCAGGTAAATGCATCTCGAAAAATAACTTGTTGATGATGTCGTTCACGAGTCCCTTTCCTTCGGCAACGTTCCAGAATCTCGGAGGCAGCGTGTTGATAATTTTGATGAGGTAACCTATGCCCTTGTCGTCGTTCACGATGAAGTTGGAAAGTTTGCCAACATTGTAATTGGAGAGTGATGTTACCCCTACAGATTTTACTTCACAATAGAGGTTGTTGACACTCATCGAGACACACGCTCCAGAAGACAACTGGTGGATGGATAGTTGTGTATGCCAGCCACCAGTTGGGCCTGCGATCAGTTTAGTTGTTTTAAATTGTGAGTGTGTGTGTGTGAATTGAAACACTACAATTTCATACCAAGAGGTAATATATCGACGTCTTGTAATCAGTGTGTCCTATTCCGAGTTCCAGTCAGATCGCATAATCAATATTTCAAATTCTATTTTAAACGTATCCCGAGTCGTGATTAGCCTATGTGTGCAAAAAGTGATGTTAAAACAAACTCTTGACCTCAATAATACAAGTTGTGTATTTTCTTTCAGCTGTGGTTCCCTCTTTTTTTTTTCGCGAGAAAATAACAAATTAACCTAATCATTAACTCAACAAATAAAAAATGCATCTCTAAATTAATTAATAAAAACTGTTATTACACCCAAACCTCTATTTTATCGTAAATATAAATAAAATATCATCTCACATAGTGAAAACAATGTGAAAATTGTTCTAGTAAGTGATATATGATTGTCAAACACATACATAAATACATTATGTTACAGATTCCACCGATGTAGTTTCCGGTGAAATAATTATGATGAAATTACTTTCCGGTTCTCGTCGGTAAAACCTTTGATCGCACACCGGACACGTTTCAATGTTATTGTGAGATTGAAGTTCATCGCTGGATAATAGGAGCATTTGGTTTCGATTCGCGTAAGAGGCTGCCAATAGTCTCAACCTCTTCAACTATCTTTTCAAAAAAAATATTTGATTACGTCTGGTCCTCGGTAAACATACGGTTCATCTATCCTATCCTGTCGCACAACAACAATATCCGAAACTCGAGGCTTCGTGCGGTGTTGTGGAAGAAAATTCGGGGATGAAGAATATACATGACTTGATTTATTTATTTCTTCTCTTGTTTTTTCTGAGGGCATATGCGAGTCTTATTCAAGAACTGGAATGATTGTGCCTTTCGAATCGAATTTATGGAGGGGTAGAGAGAGGGCCAATATGAACAGGTTAGAAACAAGTGATATTATGATGATAGCCGTCGCCATTTCAGAGTGGCAAATGTTTAACATTAATTGTTGAATTTTATTTTAGGCTAGGCATATTGACTTCGTCAATTTTATCAAAACATCCATTATTCATCCTCATCGTTGCCATTAGCCAAAATAGCCTCGCTTCTTTTCTTTTCCCAATTTTCGTAGTAATCTCCGTTCACACTTGGCTTTTGTAGATTAACAAAAATCGTCTGAAGTTTGAACACGTCATACAGGTGCAACCTGTTTTTTGTGATTGTTCTCATCGATTATTCAAAATGTCTAATTTTCGCATATTCAAATACACACAAGTGGAGGGGCTTCATGCCACATTAGTGATTTTAAATTGTATTCTCGGAGCCACGCACACATTTCCTAACATTGTTGCCTTGTAGTCGATGAGTTGTGCAGGTACAGCTGTGAAGTTGTTAATAAGACCCAACACAGACAAGTCACCCAACATTGCTTTTCGACATAGATTTTTAACTAGAAAAATTGTTATGATTACAGTACACCCATATCAGTATTCAATAACATGGTGCCATTTTTTCTGTTTCTGTTGCCAACAAAAACAAATCTACAGACCACAGGTTCGAGAAATAAGACATTAACTATATTTTGCATACATGTAGGTACGCCCCGCGAGGTGTGTTATTGGAAGACTCAATACATGTGAGCAGTGGAGTAAATTTTTTTTCTTTTATTTTGATGTCCATGCATTTATCTGAACCCCCTTGTCCAACCAAAACAAAAGCTCCGGTCCCATCTGGAGACTGCAAAAACTGATATGTATGTTTATTCAGAAAAACCATCCATGGACAATACCGTTGCGCCCTCCATGTGCATTTTCCTTGTTGGCTGAACGCGAAGATGCCCGAGACTGCTTTCGAAATTGCTTTCAGCCTCGCATCACGATACAGCCGTTTTCTACAATTCTATTAGCCTACTATTATTATCTAAAACTATTTCATCACACACAATCAAAAAAATAAAAAAAATAACATTTCTCTCCTTCACTCGCTTTTAGCCATCGTCCAGTGTCCTTCTAGATAGCAGGTGAATCGTGACTAGCAAAAATATTGAAATCGAAATATGAATTATCCGTTATAACCCCTCCTCCTTTTTTTTCTCTCCCCTTCTTTACATGCCCGCTCGATGACATTGAAATAAGCGAAAACACACCGCTATGCTTAAAAAAAAAAAAAAAACATCCATTGTACAACTCTATAGGTCGAGGTTCATAAGCCTCGTACATCTCATGCGAGGGACTGCATATCTTGTTTACAGTTTATAGTGGCATCATATTCCTTCACTCGGGAGACTTGCAAGACAGCTCATTACTAGATCTGTTTTGTCGATATGAGAATGCTTGCTATCAGTAATAAAATTTTTATGGTGTTTAACCTAACAGCTGAGGGGCATTCCACATTTACCTTTGCTAGTGCAATAAATATCAATATTTTTAAGTTATGCAATAATTTTTGACATTATATTCATGTCTATTTCCAAAACTAGATTTATATACACAAACAACTCGCTCTTGCAATATATTATCTATTGTGAAAAATTCTCGCATGTTCGTGAAACAGGAAATACACGTCATAGCTTCCGTGAATCGAGCGCAAGGTTACTGGAGCACGCAAAATACCGTATGCCAAGAATAAAATATTCCAAATGCAGGCATCATGCACAAATAGAATAATCGGGTTGAATTTACAGTCTAAAACCACCATGTTCTGGCGACAAGTGTCAAAAACATGTGGTTAGGAGATTTTGATAGGGAGTGAGAGAAATAGTTGTTGCAAGTTACCTTTTAAACCCAGTACATGTGTAGGAATATATTGCGTATAAGCTGTCTCACTCTCTCCGTATGTGTGTCAGGTGGTCGTGTTGATCGTTAGTTGTATGTCACAGCTTAACCGTACTAGGTAATATTTTTACATGAGGTAAGTTGGCATACTCTGCGAGGGTATATGTTTCAAGCTTCTAGCTGTAGAAGATTAGCTTTAGCCTATTTGCAAAATATAAGTTTGGCTCGTCGAAAGCAACTCAAACAGTGTTGCCAGCTGTAGGTTAATTTTCCCCCGTTATACAATTGCAAGAGGTGAGTTGCTTATACCCTATCTGGAAGATGTGTCCATGGCTTATGTCGTAGGTTAATTTAGTTTGCAATAAATCTTGTGTGTTGACCCTTACAAGTGATATAGCTGCCTTTCTGCCTTTGAGTCACCTGTAAGGCTATATGTGAGTGGGCGAGTGAGGTTAGTTTAGTTTACGATAAATCGACTTGTCATGCTATGTACTACTTTCTGCTTTTTGAGTTACCTCTAAGACTATATGTGGGTGGGTGAGTGAGGTTAGTTTAGTTCACAATAAATCACATTTTGAATTTACTCACACTCTCTCTGTCTGTGTGTCAGGTGGTCATGTCGATCGCTAGTTGTATGTTACAGCTTAACCCGAACTAGGTAATATTAACTGTACTTCAAAAAAAATAAAAATTGTGTGTATCTCATGTCGAACTAGAAATAAAAAAAAATCAAACATTAAGCATTCATGCAGATTAATTAAGCCGTAAATTCAAAATTTTGGCCCCCACACAAATCGCATTACATACATACATACATGTGGAAAAACAGAAGTATGCATGTTTTTTCGCTCCCGTAGTGTTTACAAGAGTCCCCTGTAAGTAAGACTAATCACGAGTGGACCTACAGTTTCAAAAACCACTTGTGCGAGTATCGAATCCTTAAATACCACTGCGCCATAAGAGGGAGGAAGCCCGATGAGAAGAGGTAGAAAGCTGGAAACATTAACACCGCTATTGCCAGTTAGCATCTTCTTCATCTTATTGCATACTTATCATCTTATAGAAGATTACGCCGTCAACTTGTAACTTGTAGGTTAGCCTCACCTGTAAAATAACATATATTTAAAAAACAAAAAATTTGTGAAGCAACTAGTCAGTGTTGCCAACTCCTATTGAACAAATCTTCGACAACAACTCTCTCGCATAATTCAAGCACGAAGACTTTCGCGACAGACCTCGGTGCGAAAAATAAATTTCCCTACTGGTCCAAGCACACTCTTCCACGCATACAAAAACATTTCGACAAGCACATGTACAATTTGGATTTCACCTCAACAGTGCTGCAGAATAACAACAATCCAGCCGATAAGGCACCTCTGATCAAATTAACACTGCACACTACGATCAAAATCCAATATAAGTTAGTTCGATGCGCAAATTAAAAAAATAATAACTCACAAAACTCTACAGAGGCATTAGGCTTTTGATAGCTATGACCGTTAGAACTGGTGTTGAGCACCCACGCACCCTGGCGAGGTTATAGAGGCCAGAAATCCTAAAAAAAAAAACAATTATTATTTGTTTGTTTGCATCACAATACAAAAATAATAAGAAGCACGCGCACACATGTGTGGCACATCGTTCTCGCGAGAGAGGTTTACAAAAATCACGATATACATTGGCGCTCGGGACTTGGAAATAATACGTATTCGCTCACCACTGTTGCCAGCTTAGTCTCTCTCTTTATCTTACAGCAACATTGGCATCTCTATTTTTTTAGTTATAAGCGAGTTGCCAACACACTCTAGTTAATAATGCTACATATTATACACACACACACGCACACACATACTGTGCTACCATCCATCCATCCCTCTCTCTCTTTTACGGCAGTATATATTTGTTGCCGGCTCTCTTGCCCAGTGTATGTTACGCCAGTATATAAATTTGGCTAAGCCCTTGCCAAGTAAAAAAAAAAACTGTAGGTAAATATTAGCAACACTATCGGTTGTTTAACTCTTCCCTCTCTCTCTTCTCTCTTTTTTTTTTTGTAAAAAGCTATGGCAAAAATACCAGTAGGTTGGCAAATTGCTTTATGCACTGTAAAGCCACAAGCAATATTGCCAGCTCCTTGCTTTAGGTTAGGTTAGACCCAAAAACAAACCTTGGTGACTTTTCAAGTAAGATGTTGGCAATACTCCAAGACAAGCCTCAAGCAGTATTGCCAGCTCCTTGCTTGAAAAGTCACCAAGGTTTGTTTTTGGGTCTAACCTAACCTAAAGCAAGGAGCTGGCAATATTGCTTGTGGCTTTACAGTGCATAAAGCAATTTGCCAACGTACTGGTATTTTTGCCATAGCTTTTTACAAAAAAGAGAGAGGAGAGAGGGGAAGAGTTAAACAACCGATAATGTTGCTAATATTTACCTACAGGAGCTGGCAACGCTGCTTGAGGCTTGCCTTGCAGTGCATAAAGCAATTTGCCAACCTACTGGTATTTTTGCTATAGCTTTTTACGAGAGAGAGAGGAGAGAGAGAGAGGGAAGAGTTAAACAACCGATAGTGTTGCTAATATTTACCTAGAGCTTTTTTTTTACATGGCAAGGGCTTAGCTAATTTATACACTGGCGTAACATACACACACTGGGCAAGGAGTCCCCGCAACAAACACACACTGCCGTAAAAGAGAGGGGTGGATGGATGGCAACACAGTATGTGTGTGCGCGTGTGTATAATATGTAGCATTATTAACTAGAGTGTGTTGGCAACCCACCTGCAACTAAAAAAGATAGAGATACCAATATTGCTGTAAGATAAAGAGAGAGACTAAGCTGGCAACAGTGGTGAGCGAATACGTATTATTTCCAAGTCCCGGGCAACACTGGCAACATCAATTGCGATTCAGTGTTGCCAACTCACCTCAAGAATATTTCACCATATGATATTTTACAGGCGAAGCTAACCTACGAATGGGAGTTGGCAACACTGACTAGTGGAGGTAGCCGGGGCTGCGTCCGAATCAGCAACAGATGTCACCTAGAGCGCTGTTCCATCCGGGACTCAGCCAATCTCTGTTGTCCGAATTTGCGATAGACGTGGAGTTGGAGGGAAGAGTAGAGAGGCGCGACAGATGCATGCTAGAACTCGCTGTGACGCTGCGCTTGGCAGCCATATTCTAATTTTTATTTTGTACAGACAACATTTACTGATTAGAGGATGTAAAACTCAGTTATATTTTAATATTTTATCGATAATACTGAATGCAGAAAAATTGTAAATGATGAAATAGCGTGTTATATTTTTAATATGAGTAGTAAATAGGTGGAAATTATTGTCATGTTTGTTTGCGCCCCAGAGCGCTGTGGGTGAAGTTCGGGCTGACACCTGGCGAGAAAAATGACAACCATACTACAAGGGGACATGTAGATTGGGACGACTTGCACGTGACTTCGACGGCACTCGAGAACAACAGGAGAGAACGGTACGGAGCGCTTGCCAATCGGGACACAGCCTAAGTTGTACAATTAGGTACAAGTATTGTACAATTAGGTACAAATTGTTGTACAATTATTTCCCCCAGTTGCCCAGTTGGAGTTGGGGGCATAACACTGGTACTATTTGTACTCACAGTGCTTATTCATGTATTTTGTTTAATATTTTATTTCAAATTCACTGTCAGAAACTAGTGTTGCCAGTTCCTGGATGTAGGTTTACCTACTCTGTTGGTTGTCACTGTCAAGCTTCCAGTATTCGTACAGCATAAAAAGCCATAACCCCCCTCTCAAAATATATTCATTGTATACGCCAAGATGCTCAATAGCCTAGCAACACATCATGAAAAAACATGCCAAGAGGACCCAGTGGGTTTATAAGTCAGTGCTGCCACTATTTGTAGGTTAGCTTAGCCTGTAAAAGATCATATAGTGGAATTTTTGTGAAGTGGGTTGCCAAATATAACAAGGGGACAATGGGTCCCCCTCATAAAAAGCTACAGTAAAAGCCCACAGGTCGCCAACACTAGGTCCCCAACAGTGTTGCCAGACATAGGTACATGAGCCCCTCAGGCCCTTTGATAAAACTTTACAGTGAATCCAGTTGACAACACTGTCAATCTACGGCAGTGTTGCCAGATGTAAACAGGGTAGACCCCCCTCATAAAAGACTACAGTGGGCCCAGTGTTGCCAACTCTGCCCTCAAAATATACATCATAAAAGGCTACGAAATAGTTAGTGAAATTTTCGTGGGGTGAGTTGGCAACACTGAGCCCCAAATGATGATTCGAGCCCCAAATGAGGGCTTCGGACCCGGACACTATTCTACTGAAACAAAACTGATCCAAGAATCAAGACCTATAAACATATTTATAAAATTTATACACACTTTCACAACTAAATTAGCAATGAAGAGTTGAAATTATTGGCCAATTACATAATGCATGCAGTACGCATACTACACTACAGTTTGCACATTACTTTGTCTGCCGATGCACATTGGGAAGAAAAATATATATATATAACCGCACTGAGTTCATCGTTGGGGCCCAGTCTTCCGATATGGTCCTGATGTCACGTTTGAAGAGATATGGATGGAGGGGGGGTAATAGATAAACTGATAGCAGTCCTTCTGTGTAGCAGCTAGAACCACTGGTGGGTTCCTTGGTCGTCTCCGGTTCAGTCCATTTCAGCGCTTGATTACTGTATAAGCTGTTCGGCAGGCATCTTAACGTTGGACTCGTCGTACTTGACGGTGCTTCAACACTTTCCCGTTCACGCGTCCGAGCGTCAACAAATCAGCACTGCACACATACGTAGTTCGTACTTGTCGCTGCTTTAACACTTGCACGTTCACACGCCCGAGCGTCAACAGATCCGCACTACTCTCATATGCGTACAAGGCAAAGAATCAAAGAACTTTTCGAGAGCGACCACTTTGCCTCCTTACTTCTTCACCGTTAAAACTTAGACTGTCCGTCCCAGGACTCTCCACACTCCTGGAAACACTATTTTGCACTATTGTGCTCCCCTGACCAATCAGGAGCTTGCACTTTCTTCTCCATTATGCACTACTGACAATGAACATGGCGGGTGTGTGACCTCGCAAGTTTACAGCGTTATATATATATCTCACCCTTTTACTACAGTGGACAGAAACATGCCTAGGTTCAAAATTTATGAAGGTAAATAGTTCTCCTTTGAGCTTAATTATGAAGTTTACACGCAAGGGATGTTTTCGAAATGGTGACAGGCTGTAAATATTCGAGAGACTTATATATGATCGCACAGATGGACAGAGAAAAGGCTTGACGTGAGAATGTCGGAAAATATGGTGCGACTCGAATCGGAAGAGACCCCCCCTAGAATGGAGGGTGTGGAGCCATCTAGCATGGAAGAAAATCACTACATCTAGAAAGTTGAAAGAGGAAAAGACAAAGTGATACCTTTACATACTTATGCCGGTGAAATTTTGACATGCCTGGCAACACTGACGTCCAGGCGCGCATTTCGTTGAGGAGACCTAGCTCTATTGTTACATTTTTTCAGCTTTCTAGACTGGCTGCTGCATTCTGTCCCTCGGCCGTGAAAGTCGCATGGTGGTAAATTCACGTAACTGTGACAGCACCATGCTGTGCGAAGGAGGTGGTCAAAAATAGGGGTGACGTCCATGAGAGTTCCCACGACCCACGCTAACTTTCGAAAAGACCCACGCTAACTTTCGAAAATAAGAAGAAAAAAAATAAACAAAAAATAAACCTTGAGGTGGACGCTGGAAAAGTCCATCACACTAGAAAATTGTTGATTTTATTTCTGTATTTGCCACTATTGGGTTTTCTTGTCATATCAATTGTGACAAACCCATAACTGTCCTGGTTCCAGCACCTACTGCAAATCTTGGAAAAAGCATTGTAGCTCAAGTCCCCACCTACATATTCATCATGTATGTGTTTGAGGTTGGTATGATCTTGATGAAACACACATATAAAATTGCTGTTGTCTCGGATCAGCTGCTTTGGAATTTTAGAAAAAGTCTGTGCCAGGTAGAAGCAATCAATGTTTTTGTGTCGGCCCTGTGTAAAGAAATTCCTAACCTTGTTTTGATTATCCAGTATAATGTCATCAAACACAACAACAGAATTATCGAGCCATTCATGGAGTGGCTTAACATCTGGTTCAAAAGTGGCTATATCCAGTCCATCATATAGCTTTATCAGCTGCTGATATTTTAATTGTTCCAAGCTCTTAGAGAAGATATACAAGTGCCTGTTTTTCCAGTCTAACCAGTTGGGTGCCAATAAAAAATTATCAATCATTAGTGTAGTTTTACCACAAGCCGATGGCCCAACAATAAGACATCTAATATTATCAGGCAGCAACTTGCCATTTCTCTTATTCTGCTGTTCAGGTTCTGGCAGCCTCTTTATAACATCCCAGGTGTTCATATTATCACTTTGTTTACATCGATTCAGCTGTGTTCTGGAAGTCCTAGCCATTTGACAAATAACTTGTTGCCTTTTCTGCGGATGATTTTTTCTATGAGATATGTGTCAGGCTGTTTAGTTTTGGTGAGTTCTTCTTCATAGAACCGGCCTTTGAGAATTTCACCTCGGTGGTCTTTTATTATATATGTGTTAAGGGTCCCAGGTTTAACTTGAACCACTGTAAATAATTCAGTGCTCCAGTTTCTTGTAAAGCCTCTTTTGAATAAGTGCTTATATTTGCTGATTCTTACTTGATCACCAATCTTGTATTTGGCTTTTCTTGTTGTTGGCTGGTATCTAGGATAATAAACAGTGCTGATCAATTATTGCTCATCACATGAAGTTACTTCAGAGGGTTTCATGTGGATTGTGGAATGGACCGAGTTGTTATATTTATGTATAAGTTCTGGAAGAATATTAATCCATTTATAATTACCTTGAAGTGTAAATTGTTTATACATATAATTTTTTAGGGTTCTGTTGAATCTCTCTACAATTGAGGCCTTGAGATCACTGTAACTCGAGTAATGTTGTATTGCCTGGCTTTTAATAAATTGTTGGAATACAGAATTATAAAATTTTTGCCATTATCTGTTTGCAAATAGCGCGGTGATCTTCCACTCTGATTGATGATTGTCCTTAAAGCTTCTGTAACACATTTTCCAGTCTTGGATTTGAGTGGTACAGCCCAGGCAAATTTTGAAAATGTATCTATGACAGTGAGTAGATACTTGTAGCCCTTGTTGATTTTGTCTAAGTTTTTCAGCTGTCCACTTGCCGTCTCAATCAAGTCGCTCTGCCATAAATCATCTATGCCCTTTGTGACTACTGGCAGTCTCTTAAAATTATGTCTGGCTTGTCTGTGTAATTCATCAACAATAATTTGTCTAGACATAATATGTAAACAAGAATATTGCAACTATAGGGTGTTCAGCAGCTGATACTACAGGATTTTCTAAATATAATTTGTCTCCTATTTGTATATGAAATTCCAGAGAACCATCATCTTCAGCATAAGATGTTTCTAATGTATTGGGAACTGTAAAATCCTCTAACTCTACACTGGTGATTTTTGCTTTGTTGTCAGCATTTGTTATTGATAAGGTAGGGTAGTGGTGTGCCTGTGGTTGTAGCCAATATTTGATCTTGATTGGTCTCAGTGTGCCCCCAACAAAAAACTGGTAATAAAATTGTGCAAGGGACAGCATATATATTTTGCCACCTGGTGTAAATGGTGAATCATATTCTTTGTTGGGGATACTGTACAATTCAAGAATTACTGTATGTTTAGGATTCTCGATTATGCCTGTTATTTCTTTTTCTGCTGTGAGCAATCTACTTGTTACAGATTCAAGATGCTCATTGATAGTCCTAACAACAACATCATGGCCTGGCTTGATTTTTATGTCCACAACAAGTTTCTTGTATTGTTGCACAATTTCTTGTAGCTGGGTGGCAAAAACAGACAGAGCATTTGCTTGATTGGATTCCATGGTCCCTAGCTGTTGCTTGATATTAGCTACAATTTGCTGTAAATTTTCAACAACAGCCAATTTTGAATTTTGAGCAGTAAGATCATGGACTGGTCTTCTGATATCCTCAAACAGGCAGGCAGGCGGGATTCTTGTACATTTGTCAAATCACTTTGCACTGCTGCTATTGTACCCTCAAGATGGGTTATGGTACTTTGAATTTTTCCAAAATCTTCATATGTTTCAAGTTGCAGCTTGATGTTGGCAACACTCCGAGTTATTGCACTCAAAGCATCAGAAGATGGCAAATTGTTCATAAAATTTTCAAGTGTCTCAATTTTTTCTTTAACCTCGGCTATGGCATTGCTCAGAGGGTCCAGATTAGGTATCTGGAGTGACTGAATCTGTTCTTTTAGAGTGGAAATTACTAGATCAAAATCTTCTTGTGATTTTATGCTTTTGACAATTGTTTGGAGCTGTGCCTGGACATTATTAATCTGCTCTTCCAATTGTTGTTTCAATTGCTCAGAGTTGGTGGCCTGGGTCTTAAATTTGGCTTGAAGAGCTGCTACAGCTTCTTCTAAACTTTGAAAATTATCTAATGTAGCCAAGTCAGTATATTTTTGAAGCAGAAATTTGAGTTCTGAGTCAATTTTAAGAAGAGGGTCCATGCATTGTGATTGTAAATTTGTCATTTCTAGTTGAAGACTGGCATTGAGTGTGGTTTGTAAAGCTTGTAAATCACTTCTTAATTTCTTGACTCTGACATCAAGCATCAGAATCTCATCACTGTGATCTTCATGTCTTGTATTGCCAAATATATCATTAGGCATTTTGTTTTAGTGGTTATTTATTATTGAATATCTAATTCTTAATTCTATAAAAAAAGGTATAAGCTTGTCATAGGATCCAGGGACTTCAATATATAAGCAGTCACCAGCAGAAACAGTATAAACAGTGCCAGAAATCATGTTTGAGTGCTTAATTCTATAAATATTTTTCCCTATTGAAATCTTGACATTACCCTCAGGGGTTGTAATAAATTGTAATTGACCACCTACAGGTAATTGGTAATGATTTAAATTATTGTTAAATATGTACAATGTTTTACCTGTTTCATCATCAACATCTGTAAGTATGCTGTTCAGATGAATAATTAACAAACCACTTAGTTTAGATATTATATCAGAAGAGGGTTGTGGTGTTGGCAGGTCCATAATAGCCTGTTTTTTGAACCCAAATAAGTTCATAGGCATGTTTATTTATTTCAAATCATGCTCTGTAATTGGGCATTGATTCCCATTTTTCAAATTACAATGACCCCATGGTAGAGTATGTATGCCACATGATAAAATGCATCTCTTATCATCATGTGGGTCCAGAGCCACTTTTATTACAATATTGCTAGTCAATAAGTGATCCACACTCTGAATTCTATTTTCTGATGTTCTGATTGTGCTACATGATTTGAGACAATTTTTGTAATCCTCAAATTCAAGCTCTTTGTCTACAGTCACTCTGCCAATGCCCTTGGCCTTTTTGGCAACAGCACCACTACATGTTTCAAAGCTGTACATTTTGGCCCTTAACCCAGCAAATGCCACAATAACATCACCAAGTGTCTCACCTTTTAACTTGCCAGGCACCTTTTTGTTGTGGGGTTGAATTCTTGTATGTTCACTGGTATCAAAATATTCAAGCAATGCAGGCTGTGACATATCTTTATAAACATCTTCTGTTTGAATATCAAGAACAAAACTATCTGTGTCCATATACATCAATTTTACACAATCACCATAAAAGGGCTTGAGCACATCATAATACAATTTTAACATGTGTAATTTGGCCAATTCCAATATCACAGCCCCTACATAAATAGGCTTATCAAACTTAATCTTTGTTTTTTTTTTCAAATTAAAAAGTGCCATATTTTCATCATAAATTCTTCTGTAGTTGAAATTAGGCTTTGCAATCAATTTTTTGCTCCGGCTGGGGTCAGTAATCAATTTAACATCAGTATGTTTTCTGACATTTTCAATTGTTTTGCCATACACTGAATTGACCATCAATTTAAACAAGGTCTTATCAAATTGGCTCATTGCAGATGTTCGAAGCTCTGTGTTTGTATCAAAATATGGTTTCAACCATCTTGAGTGCCTGAACCTCAAAACTTTTCCAACTTTGGTCAATTGAACACCATGATGCAGAAGGAACTGGAGGTTTTTGTAATATATAACTGTCATCAAAGTCCTTAAGATCTTCAATATTGAAATCTTCAACCCACGCAAGCCCTGCATATGGCAGTTTATCCATCATAGCATAACCATACAGGCTGTTTGCATCCACATACAATATATAATTTGATGGCCGTGCTGGATCATAATCAGGAATATATTTGTTATTTGCTCTGGCATATCTCTGAGAACATTGCACCATCCCTCCTCTTATACATTGTTCCATAAACAGATACATATCTTGATCCTGAATCAGATCCAATTGCATTTTAGTATTTAAAAACATTGGAGACCATGGCGCACTGTAAAAATACATTGGATCCAGCTTATAATTTTGCATGGAAGATTTTCTAAATGCCTGAAGTATATCAGCTAAGAGGGTCACATCAAGTTTTAAAGATGCCTTGTGATAATCACCAAGTGTCTGGCATTTTAAATTGTTCCACATCAACTGGGCATGGTGATAATCTTCATCTGTGATTCCAGATCCTCTGATTTTGCTGTAAAACTCTTGTTGTGGTGGCAGAGAACACTCATCAAATTTAGAAAAATCTGTAACATAATCATATGGATATACACCCTTCCGCCTAATTAATTTCAGGTCCTGATTTGGAAACAAAGCACATGTGATTTTGAATTGATCATCAGATAATTGAGTGGCCAGTGTAGCCAGGCTAGCAGACAGAATTCTGTAGGAATCAAGAAATCTTAAGTGAATAGGAACACCATTAACTTTAATTATTTTGCTAATAGATATATATTTTTCATCATTTTCTGCTAAAATATTTAAATTCTGCTTGTCAAACCCCTCGTATCTGATCAAATGATGGAAATCATAATTGGATGCACCATGCCAAAATATGGGGACAAATTTTGGTCTCTGGATCTTAATATTACAGCTATTACACAGTGCCATTAAGAATTTACCATCTGTATGGGAATGGTGATGTACCTTGATATTTGTATCTGAAAATTCAGAATCATATACCGGGCATTTTTCTGCATTGTTGAAATCTTCAATCTGTTTCTCTGTTAAAGGCAACATGGGTTTTGATTTTAATAAGACATTAGATGCTATGTCATGGCACTCATTTTCTATTCTATGTGCAAATTCTTTGATGGCATCTTGTCCCATGTATAAGTGTGGTTCACTAGCTACACCATCCCTTATAATTATATAACAAAAGCTAGAAGTTTCATGTAAGTGGTATGGTGTAATTGAAGATTCATCAGGATCTGGATTGCAGAATGCAATGGGTTTGAGGTTTGATTCAAAATCACAGACAATATATGCTGGGTGTTCCAACAAAGCTTCAAACGTTTTGAATTTGGCATTTTCACTTGGCATTGGTATCACCATATGAACAGGTTTATGGTTACCACAATATTTCAGATGCTCAATTAACTTGTTTTTGGCAATTTCTGCATTCTCTTCCCGAACCCCATTCACCATTTTTGACCATCAAATACAGTTAAACATCTTCTGCACAACTTAAATATTCTATTAAATTTGTCTAGTTGTGTTCTGACTAAAGCTTCAAGACTGTGTATCAGAGTATAATGGTATGTATCATCCCCTTCAATTAAGAGCAGATCAATCGGAATAGCAGAATCATCATCAAATGTACTAATTCTGAGAGGTGCTATCAAGCAATTGCCACGGTCAGTAGAACAAATAAATACATTAATAGATAATTGTTTACCATTGATATTCCTGGCCTTCTTTTTCAAATTTATCAATATTCTGAACAGACATTGGATATTCTAAACCCTCCATTGCTTCATCAAAATCGTGCTCATGTTGTTTATAATAACTTATTTGCTCAGGATGCCTTGAAACTGGATACAAAGCAGCTAAAATACACCACAAAAAGCATTTCTCATCATTATTTTTTATATTAACCACGGCTTGTTTGTTTTTAATATTGGCAGGTAATGGCAGATATGTAGATCCTTGTAATGGGCTGAATTCAGAAATATTAACATAGAGCTTGTGTGGAGATCCGCATAGGCTCCATCCTGACTCTTTTGCTGCAAATTCAGAGTGTTTAATATTCAATTGGTCTATCAAACTGTTTATTATTTTGTCTGAATTTGTATTTGAATATACAGGTACAGTTTCTGTTATGTGGGGCTGTGTAAATTTTGTGCCATTTGGTTTCTTATATTGTGTAAACAATTTGAGAGACAGCTTATAAGAGCCATTTTGTGCATTTAGAATTGCCTGCACATCAGGATTTATACTGTTCAAAAAATTCTTAATACCACATCTTGGTTCTGATTCAAAACAGTGATCCCTAAGTTGGCCAGCAAAACTGCTATGGATGGGTTCATAGCGTGGCTGCTTTGCCGGTCTAGTATTAACAGGTGCTTCATGCTTTCTTTTCAGACCAGATGTAGATGGTTGTGGGGGCAATGTTGATGACTGTGCAGAACAAGTATCTTTATGTTTATATGTGAAATATTCCAGACTATATTTTCTATGGCATTTAGGACATATTTTTGTGGGAGTTCTGTATTTGTTTGGATTACAATTCTTTTGATGCTTAGCCCAATTGGGGCTGGATATATTTTTTTTGCATTGATTACAATATTTTTGATTTGGCATTTTTATTATTAGTTTATTATATAAAATTTCTTGGGTTTCAAATCAAAATTCTATGCTCAATAATAAATATCAGTTGGGTTCAGTAGTGTGATTTGTGTGTATGGGTGTGTGTGTGTGTGTGTGTGTGTGTGTGTGTGTGTGTGTGTGTGTGTGTGTGTGTGTGTGTGTCAATATTTTTGGCTTTGGTATTTATATAAAATTTCTTGGGGTTCAAATCAAAACTCTATACTTAATAAACCTATGACAGGTTGTCAAAATTCTGTATATTAAATCAAATAGATTTGTAATTCAATTTATACAAATCTGCAATATTTTTGTGTTTAAAAAATATGAGCAGCACTGCAACAACACACCCTTTCTCTTCAACAACTCTCACAATACTGGCTGATATCCAATGCAAAATCTCTTTATATAGCCTAAACACGGACCGCATTGAAAACATCTGAAACAATAAGCCAATAAGAATATAACACATCATCACATTATGTCATAACCAACCAATCAGAAAACAACACATGTCTAATAATTTATTGCATAATATTAGATAATAATTTGTTGCAAAACATGAAGCAATATAAATAAACCAGAAATAGGCCACAAGTGGACCGGAAGTAAATATGTGTGGGTGGGTGTGGGTGGGTGTGGGTGTGTGTAGGTGTGTATGAGGGTGGGTGTGGGTGTGTATGTGGGTGGGTGTGAGTGGGTGTAGGTGTGTATGTAGGTAGGTGTGGGTGGGTGTAGGTGTGTATGTGGGTAGGTGTGGGTGGGTGTAGGTGTGTATGTGGGTAGGTGTGGTCAAGGTCAAGGTCAGGGTCAAGGTCAACGTCAACGTCAACGTCAACGTCAACATCAACGTCAACGTCAACGTCAACGTCAGGGTCAAGGTCAAGGTCAATATGTGTGTGTGTGTGCGTGTGTGTGTGGGTGTGTGTGTGTGGGTGGGTGTGTGTGTGTGGGTGGGTGTATCTTGGCCTAGTTTTAAGTGTGGCCAAAAAAAATATCAAGAGGGGCATATTTTTAACAAATTTATGGACAACAATCTCACAGAAGTGGCTTTTGTAAGTGTAGCCAAATCAATCTGAGGGGGGTCATACTTTCACGGGAAATTCCCGAGGGCATTTTTACAAAAATCTTGGATTAGACAGAGTTCCACACTTGAGCAAAAAGCTCATATAGGCATGTTGAGCTAGTTTTAAGTGTAGGCAAATCTGCCTGAGGGGGGTTCATACTTTCTCGTCCTGGTTATATCATCAATTACACTACTGTAAACAAAGCTCTATCCTACGTAGAGCGGCCATATTGGAAGCGACACTAGCACTCAGATGGTAAATTTAATCGCGAATTGCTGGTGCTTGCAGCGTGACGTTCCTGAGGCCACATACTCCATAAAATCAAAGAAACGAAAATTTTTGCCTAAGTAGGTATGCATGTTGTGCTATTCTGTGGTGTATGTTAAGTTTAGAATAAGTACAGGCATCAGGTGTTGACTGCATGTGCTCGTAAAACAAATTGATAAATTTGCCGGAATTGCCTAAACTTTTTGTCCATTAAGAACTCCCTACTGAGAAAATAGAAACGTATGTTTGTTAAACAACGTGACGTCATACTCTGCATGGACATCTGACTACGTCGCATTCTCTTTGCAAGTGCTGTTGGAATGTAGCCGGATATATTTTTCTGAAAATTTTGAAATTTGACTTGTGAAACAATGCCACTTAATACCTGCCTGTTATCAGCTACGCCACCTATGTATAGTCCTATAATTTCATTATGTGCAGATATCTATATGGAAAATTATTGGAGTTTAGCCCAGTATTATAATATTGTGAAAATTTTCAAATGTGATTTGTGAAAAATTGTGACGTGATACACTTTTTCTGACTACATATTTGGAATCAGCGACCTCAAATTATATAGAGTCAGTTAAAATATCTAAGTCAGCAGACAAAAAAAATCATATGTAGACCAGTGTAATTCTTCAGTCTTTGATGATTAAAACTTTTTTTAATCGCAGAGACTTTATTTCTTAAAAAATATATAACAGGCAAATTATTGTGTTGGTTCGAGCCTCATAGGCTCATTTAAGTTGGCGCCATTCATGGCAATACTGGCGTCGAAAGAGTAGGGACGGGAGGGCAAGGCCCTTAATAATTAAAAAAATATATTTTGGAAGGTGGCAGATCGGACTCTCAGAGATGACAATTTTTACTGTAATGACCTACTATGTTATGAAAATTATTGCAAATTCATTCCTGCAAAAAAATACAGTTACAATCATTAAAGTGTCAATTACAATTATAATTCAAAATTAGCACGTACCTTGTCACAAGAGATGCTGGAAATGGTGTCCTTCTGCATCCACACATTTCTGGCATATTTACAGGAAATTTTCATTTACACGGAACAGTTCAGCTTCTGAAATTGCTTCAGTTTCTCTCCTAATATTCTCTTTCAGTTTTTCTAATGTGTGTGGTGTGTTGCATATACTTTATTTTTCAATTTCCCCAATAGATAAAAATCGCATACGGTGAGGTCAGGGGACAGTGGGGGCCACAATCCTTTGCTAATAACCCGGTCTTCAAATATTTCCTGAATGAAATCCAACTACTCCTGAGCTGTGTGTGAAGTGGCAGAGTCTTATTCGAAAAACCCTGACTGGCATTCAATATCATTTAGTTGTTCGAAGAATGGTGTGAGTATGTCGTCCCTGTATCTCTGTGCATTTTTGGTATTTTCATAAAATATGGGCCCTATAACTCTGTATGCATTTACTGCGCACCAAACACCGATTTTCTGGTCATGCAAAGGAGTTTCGTGTATCTGAGCTCCAATACCTGTTATTCTGTGACGCAACATGGCCCCTTAAATGGAACCATGCTTTGTCAGAGAAGAATATTAAACGTGGATCAATTACCCCAACATTGACATTCCCCAAAATCCAGTTACAGAAATTTACCCGACTCTGGTTATCGCGTGGTAGCAGTTCCTGGACAACAGTGACCTTGTACTGTTTCAGTTTTAAAATTTTGGTAGCTCGCCATGCTGTTGTTTCGGAAATTCCTGTTTCCTGTGCAAGTCGTCGGAGCGATTTTTGAAGAGTATGTTATAATCTTTCTCCGACTTCGTCCAATTTATCCTCGGTAAGTACACGCCGTTTTACCGTTCGCATCTTATCGAGAATAGATCCTGTTTCCCAGAATTTGTTCACAAGGTTTCGCACGGTATTTCTGTGTGGAACTCACACACCTGGGAATTCTGTTGAAAATCGTCTACGAACGTTCCCACAAGAATTTGTAATCACATACGAATCGTACATAAAAACTTTTTGTTGTATTGTGTACGTATGTGCCATTATTAAAACTATAGCAAAACGTAAATAACACTTAACAAAACTTTACAAAACAATAGAAACCCGCAAGAACATTTGTAACACGTAACCACTTTAAAAATACGACTGAACTGAGATCGCGAAGTTACTGAAACGGATTGGGGTTAAGAAGGAAATCCACAAGTTATGCCCAAAGCCATGTGTTTCAGCTGGCACTCTGGCGCCACGAGCTCTTAGGAAACTTAAGTGCCCTTTTAAGCGTGTCTTGTTACCAAAGCTACGCGAAACTTCCTAAAAACATGCCAAAAAAGGTGTGGATGCATTTCCAACATCCCCGTGTGTAACGCTATTCCTCGCTCGCAAAGGAATATGAGTCAGATTGTGTGCAATTCGTTATTCGTTTGTTTCCTTTTTTGGGGAAGTATTAAGTCCAGGTCATGTGACTATGGAAAGGGAAGGCTCTCGCGTGGCGTGCGGAGCTCTCTCTCTCTCTCTTACACTGGCAGCGGTTGGGTTCACATATCGCAGTTCTACCTTGAACTGGTAGAATCGGTCTGTGGAAGTCATCATCTGTGTACTGGTAGTATAATTAATATTGTATTTAGTTTAATCTAAGATCCATATTACTTGATTTAGTTAATTAGTTTCATTTGGCGCATTATTTATATATGTTAAGTTTAATTCTACCATTACACAGATGGTCCTTTCCGAGTTGACCGATATCCACTAATCATGATCATTTGTATTCAATTAGATTTAGAACTTCCCTATTCAAAATTACTGATTAATAATATATTTTCCACTCAAGAATAATACAGAACATTGAACCAACCTTAATATGTAATGGGAAACACAATCTGAGTCCGGTACCTTTTTTTGCCCTATATGAAATGTGTTTATATTTGTAAGTTGAATGATTTATGTCAATCGGACATATACATATGTTATACTACATTTGTTACTGGAAAATTTCTATTGTTAAAGTTACTACTGTTGTATACGAAAAATTTATAGTCGTTATATCCTCAATAAAATGTTAAATATACTATTTACTTTTCGTACTTCCCACAAAGGCCTCAGATTCTGCTAAATATTTTAATAAGTAAAGGAAGTCAAATATTCAGCCCTTGGTGTATATATAATTGTAGAGGACTAGTGGTATAATCCAAATCTAAATTATATGGGAAAATACTTGGGTGGTGACACGTGACAATTAACGTGCTTATTTTGAATGTAATTTAACTATAATTCTGAGAACTCGAAGCTAGCTGCTTCCATAGCGGAGGTATCGCACGCGATTTGACGGGAGTTGGCGTCCGGGCGACCGGCAAGCGTGCCGTCTTCAAGGCGCCCAAGGAAGAACGGAGGACCCTGTATTATTAAAAGGTAATTTTTTACAATTGTAAGTCCATATTAACTCCATATTTTTGTGAAAATAACTAAATATAGCATATTTTTGCTACATATACGTATGTCCGTTCCCTGTTAACAAATAATAAAAACGTAGAGAGCAAGGATGAGCCTCTTACATTAATCCTCGTGTTGTTTGATACCACATTTTTACATTATGATTAGTATATTGGCAATCATTTACGATCCACTTATGTCATTTTACCATTTATCAAATTCAAAATTAATGCATGTTTTTCACGGATATTCAGTTCAATTACAAACGCGCGTACATAACAATCTAACGTTAAGATTTCAAATATTATCGTTGTGGAGTTGTACGGAATCGACAATGTATTATTAGCAAAACATTTAATAACCACTAACTAATGGAAACTAACTACACATTATACAATGGTGAATATTAAATAATTTTACCTTAAAAACAAGTTAGTTTGACGTAATCGACTTTTGACCTCCAGTCTACTACCAATTATTTCAGCTAGAGTCTGATTGCAGGTTTCGAAAATTTGTGTCAATTTACCTATTTTATATGTATTATACTCATATTAGTGATCCTCCATACACCGCGAGAAAATTGGAAAATTTGGCATTGTTTATGAAGAGTTTGTATACCTAGGTAATATGTACGTTTTCTGTTGCGTTTTTGTGGCTTTAAGTGTCCATACAACGATGAAATTCTCCATGATCTCACGCATTGGGTATCCTTGGCGTTCCGTACCCATGCTGATAGTAAATATTTTTGCGTCGTTTGGGAAGATAATGCTCCGTATCAAAGTTTTCTGGTATTTTTAGCTTGCGGATATGTGTTATGGTGAAATAATGAATGGTTATTTGCAAGGGCGTTCGCAGGATTTATTCTCAGGGGGGGCAGAGTCGCATAAACTTTTAAAAGTTTATTATTATTATTATTATTATTATTATTATTATTATTATTATTATCATCATCATCATCATCATTCTCATCATCATCATCATCACTACATTACTACGACTACTACTACTACTACTACTACTTTGTTTTTTTTTAAATTACATACATTTCTAATTCCCATATTCTGTCTATCTATGCACAAATGCATAACTGTGTATTTAACATTGATTTATGTAGGATAAAAAGCTGTTTTTTATAGTTAGATAATTAGTGTAAAATAGACTGTATGATTAAATGCAACCCTACTTCAAATACTAATAGTAATAATCTATATATATACAGGGTATCGCAAAACTCTTTTTAACAACGCTTGGGAGCTGGTAGATATCATAAAAACAAGTAACTTTTCCCTATAAAGTTTACCTCGAAAGCGCTTAGTGTCTGTGCTATAAGCGCTTAAAGTCTATCCTGTACGTATGCAACCCAACACAGCAAACGCTTGCTCTGACATAACTAGCAGGGGCGCGTGGCAGGGTTGCCACTAGCGTTCCTCGTTAAGAGAGACGACTTAAAAACAACAACTTGGGAGTCTTGCTTGAGCAAAATCCAAAACATTAATGATACTTGCGATGTTGTAAGAAGGATTCACAGTATTTATAAACTGACCAAAACAAATAATGGCCAGACTGAAATTCAAGATTACTCATTCTAAAATATCTCCATAATTGATTGATTGATTTGGTTTATTTTAATTCGCTTTTCTGCCACCTTTGGCTAATCGCGAAGATGAGGATGATATGATGAAATAACAAATGACATCAATGTCTAGACCAGGAATTAAACCCGAGACACCTGGCGCCGTAGCGAACACGGAGTGTTTCGTACATCATGCAATATCAACAATTGCAAGGGACACGTGATATAGGGGAAATCCACGAAATACCAAATGTAAGCATGATGTGTTTGCTGCCTCGTTTCGAACACGCAGACTGAAATGTAGAAATTTTCAGCGAAAAATGCAGGCTCGACCAGGACTCGAACCCGAGTTATTACAATTTATTTGAAAATTATTCCTATCTGTAATAGCGTTATTGCTAATCGTGTTTGTCTCATAAGGAAATAATTGCGAGGCTCTTTTAATTTAATGATTGATTGATTCATTGCTTGATAGATTTGCTTTATTTTACTTAGCTGTTTGTGCCACTTTTGGCTAATATACGAAGATGGTGATGAGTGATGATATGATTAAATTGATGAATATACACTCACAAACATACATGCCCAAGCCGGGATTCGAACCCAAGACCCCTAGCTTATTTTAGAAAACAGTGGCAACCTATAAATTTTCCCGCCAACTGATATGCATGTAAGAAAAATTATGTGTTTCAAAAATTGGTATCAAGAAAATTACAAGGATTATTTGCAATACTAGGAACATGCGAATTGAAAACTTTCTCTCCCCACTCTCTCTCTCTCTCTCTCTTTCTCTCTCTCTCTATCTCTCTCTTTCTCTCCACTCAAACTGGTTAATCTTGAATGCTCTATTAAAGAAGTTGTAGGAAGAAATTAATATTTCACTGAAAGGAATTACATTGAGTTCGGTGCATACTTACTGCCTGTACTAGTTTGTTCTGCACTTCACGATATCGTTTGATATTGGTACATCAAGAGAAATCCTCGTAATTTACACTCTTTTCATGTGTGCGAATTAGTTTTCTCATTTTGTGTCTTTGCTTAGCATTCTTATCATGGAACGTGAAAAAAAAATCAAAAGGAAACCATTGAGTACACGTCATAAATTGTACATATTTATCATTCATTGTAGCAACTTAATATCAACATTGAAATGTAAGAGTAATATTTTCGGAAGGCGCCAAAATGTCAACTTTTAGTTCACCCTGGAAACAACGTTTTGTAGCAAACGAGCGAGATTCTGACATCTAGATGAATTTCCGGAATAATTCGTGTGAATATATATTAGTCTCATTGTACGTAATTTTCCTACACTTTCTGGCAAATAGTAAATACGAGGACATAAGATTCAGTGACATTTTTGTCCAGGTCGAAACTCGTGTCCGGAACATTCTTTAGAGAGGGATCATGTGTTGATCACTAAACGTACTCAGTCACCGAAATGGCTCAAGAATATTCATCTGCCGGTGATTTTTGTTTCTTTTCAGCCTGCTTTTTATAACGAACTCGATTTGCAATAGCGCTAGTTCACTTTATTTCTAATAAATAAATTGTAATTACATTACAGTCTTCGTGTTCGAAACGAGGCAGCAAACACATCACGCTTACATTTGTTCGTTCGTGGATTTCCCCTATCTCACGTGTCCCTTGCAATTGTTGATATTGCATGATGCACGAAACACTCCGTGGTGATGTGGTTAGCACAGCTCGCTACGGCGCCAGGTGTCTCGGGTTTAAATCCTGGTCTAGACATTGATGTCATTTGTTATTTCATCATATCATCTTCATCTTCGCGATTAGCCAAAGGTGGCAGAAAAGCGAATTAAAATAAACCAAATCAATCAATCAATTATGGAGATATTTTAGAATGAGTAATCTTGAATTTCAGTCTGGCCATTATTTGTTTTGGTCAGTTTATAAATACTGTGAATCCTTCTTACAACATCGCAAGTATCATTAATGTTTTGGATTTTGCTCAAGCAAGACTCCCAAGTTGTTGTTTTTAAGTCGTCTCTCTTATCGAGGAACGCTAGTGGCAACCCTGCCACGCGCCCCTGCTAGTTATGTCAGAGCAAGCGTTTGCTGTGTTGGGTTGCATACGTACAGGATAGACTTTAAGCGCTTATAGCACAGAAACTAAGCGCTTTCGAGGTAAACTTTATAGGGAAAAGTTACTTGTTTTTATGATATCTACCAGCTCCCAAGCGTTGTTAAAAAGAGTTTTGCTACACCCTGTATATATAAATGGATGTGTGTGTGTGTGTGTGTGTGTGTGTGTATTTGTTCCGGCATAACTCTCGAACGTCTGGAGCAATTTCAACCAAACTTGGTACACATATGACTTACAATCTGGAAAGAAACACTGTGGGGGTAAGACACCTCTGGCACCCCTAGGGGTGGGGTGGGAAGGGGGTGATATGTGAAAATAATATAAAACGACCGATATTTGTGTGGAATCCATAGTTTTCGAGGTCGCTAAGATGAGTAGTGACACTGCGAATGCCGTTCAACTCCACGGTCATCACCTATCGGTATGGAGTGTGAGAGGGGGTGAAAAATAAAATGTCAGAAATTACCTAGACTAGTGTCGAATCAATAGTTTTCGGAGTCTCTAAGCTAATTGGTGACATTCAAGATTGCATTTTATCCTATATGTTTCTCCCACGGACAACTTTATTTTGCTTGCCCAAGGGTGGATTCACAAAAGAATTTATTTATTCTTGCTCCTGGAGGTGAAACTAAAAATGTTGTTCATAATTAGGTTTTGAGTTAAATTAATATTATATTAAATTTGGAAACGATTTCACTTTCACTTTATGATTTGAATACTGTACTTATACTTTTAAATACCTGTAAATGAAATTAGTTACATTTTACCTATAGTTAGAATTCATTATTTTGCTGTCTAATAGAAGATTGGGATAAATAAATACCTGGGAAACGGCTAGTATAAAGATAATAATAATAGTTGCTGTAACAATACTTTTTGTATAAAATATCTCTACAATTTCACCACTCGGATTACATGAACTCTTTACAGAAATCTCAGGGGCAAGTCCCCCCTGGCCCCTCCGTGAGGGTGCCCATGGTTTTATGTGTTACTATTTCTCATTCTACATCATCGTTAACATCTCCGAGTGATACGAGTTAACTGTGTGGAATCGTGCATTATGTTTGGAGTATTGCCATAGGCGCCGATTTTTTTCAGATATTACGGGAACCCAAAGCTAAGCAAAGTATAGAAGATCGATTTCTTCATTTGGGGGGGGGGGGAGTTTTAGTTGTAATATCAATAGCAGAAACTTAAGAATATAGGCCTAAACACTGGAGTTAACCTTTGAAGTATTGTAATGACAATTACTAGCTCTGACAACAAAAGTATACATATCAGTACACAATAGCTTACATTATTGTGGAAATCAGACCTATTTTTCGAGACAGATTCACTCAAGGACCCGAGCGGTGTTTTTCTTAATTAACTGTGTATTTTTGCTGAGATGGAGTAAAACGCCCATTTCGGAGCAGAATCCTACGTAACTTCCCACAAGAGTCCTGAAATAATTTATGAAATTTCCATCACGTTGGGCTCCTTATAGGGAAGATGGCAAGAGAGAACTCCCTCCCCCCCTCCTTTCGGTTTCGGCGCCCATAAGTGTTGCTTATAAAATGTAAATGATTTGCACGTCATGACGTGAAGAATTGAAAATGTATTGGAAAGGAAGTCCTGTGGTTACGTTACATACCGCTTCAGGGGCTTTCGGTGGTTAGCATATTGCAATGGTGCTTTGACGAGTCTTTTGTGGTGCGGATCACATGATACTTGTGTCGACACTGTGAGCGTTCTCTGCTTCCACACTGCTTTTTAATTTGTGGTAATAGGGAAATGATCCGTGTGTACGGAAATTTGAGGAGTATGAACTTTCAAGCGAGAGCCCGGAGCATATATATTTTTTGAGTTGCAGGTGAATGAATGCCCAATGTACGTTTGTAGTGTGACATATTTTCCCTCTGTAACCACGTAGATAAATGTATACTTTCAAGGAAGGACATATTTAGGGGGTTCGGTTATAATTTAAAAAATGAAAATTTAGCTTTTAGCAATTGTTGTACTAGAATCGATAGTTATTTATTTCCAATGAACTTGGAAGACAAGGATTATTATATTGGGATAATACCAGTGGTCGAATTGGACTGGTATGAGCCGGTATGGCATACCGGCAGTAAAAGTTTAATATTCGCACTTATTTATTTAAGCTGATCGCACAAGTAGCTACGCAGTGGCCAACAATGTACTCGCTCATTACTCTCTCTCTCTCTCTCTCTCTCTCTCTGAGTGGTGATAAAAGAGAGAGAATGAGAATAGATATTTCCAATTCGGCCAATGGAAAATACTGCTTTGAAGAACAGTAACAGAGAAGATTTATGCACACCACTACTTATGAAAATATGCATAAAATATTAATCAGGAACGTAATTTTTCTACTATTCAATAAATATTAAATTCTTTATCTATTTGACATTAAGTTCCTTGCTTCCATACAAGTTTGGCGATCTTAAGTTACACGCAAACTAGGTTGAAAATATGTGCTGTTAGATTTATATTATTATACCATATTTTTATTTATTCATGTAATAATAAAAATATAATATTAATAAATTTACATATTTTAATTAATATTTCATTATAATTTAATTGTTTTAATTTAAACATTATTAGTATTATTATTATTTCTGGGACACTTGGTTCGGACCCCCACCCCGAAATTTATTTAAAGATACGTGCCTGGTTTCAAATTATGTTTTTGTTTCAGAACTGATATAAGTTTGGTAGGTTAGAAGTGTTAGGTTTGATGCCGTTAATATAAAGCACGTCCAGAAAGTAAGTTCCGTTTGGAATTTATGCCGCAGCTGAAATGCAATTGCAGGAGTGCCCATGCGTGCAGAATACTTGGAGAATACAAGGCAGAGACATCGTCGTTAGATAAGACAGAAGTGTAGACTCTTCTTAAAGGGTTGCGATAACGTTCAAGAAAATCGAAACATCCGCCGCGTGTGAAGTGCGTTCAGTCATACGGTTTTTTAGTGCACGGAATATGTCAGCAACTGAAATTCACCGTCAAATTGGTGAAGTGCATGGTGGACAGATGATGAGTGCCTCAATGGTACGTAGATGGGTGCGACAGTTTAACGAAGGACGGAACAATGTGCATGATGAGGAACTGGTCGTCCCCGTACGGCAGCTGCCACGCAACGACTCCTTACAGACTTTGGCTGGAAAACATTTCCTCATCCCACGTATAACCCAGATCTCGCCCGTTTGATTTTCATATCATTTTTTCCACCTGAAAGCTCTCCTTGCTGGCCAGACCTTTGAAGATAATGATGCGGTCAAACAAGCTGTTACCACTTGGTTATTAAGATAGGCGGTATAATTCTTTGATATGGGGATACAAAATATGGTGTCTCGTTATGATAAGTGTCTCAACAGGGATGGCAATTAGTTGAAACATAGTCCAAGGCCTGTACTTAACTGGACAATAAAGTGTATTGTTCCATTACATTTTGTGTTTTTTTAATTGGCCAAAGGAACTTACTTTCTGGATGACCCTTATAATTTATATCTTTTGTTATGTTAGACGCTATTCTTACTTAATATTATTGGGTTAGCTTCGTAATCATCACGATTTTCAAGAAAAAAAATTGCATGTAGCCTCGGGTAGTAGTTCTGTTTTATTAATGTGGACCAAAATTTGAGAACAGCTCGGATTAGAGCCCGTAAAGCATCGAAATCTACAGAATAGAACTAATCGACTTATGTCTTGAAGGGGGTGGGGGACGGGTGAGGGTACGGTCGGTAAGTTGTTCCACGAATTGGATTAACAATGATCACACTGATACTGATACGTTCGCGATGGTGTTCTTTTAAATTGGATGGGTTTTTATTTCGTTAGGAGTGTTAGATTTAATGGTGTTGGAACTTCACGTTGCGAGGTTAAAAGTGTTACATTTACATAACTAGCTAACAAAAAAAGAGCCTTCTCAAACCCGAACCTGGGAAATGCATGTTACTTTTCTCTTCAAAAACTTTTGTCTTCTAGTTTAATATCTAAGAAACTAAAAGTCAAAAGATACAAAACAGTAATTTTGCCTGTAATATTATATGGATGCGAAACTTAGTCCCTTACATTGAAAGAGGAACAAATTGAGTGTATTTGAAAATAATATCCTTAAGAAAATATTTGGGACTAAAAGGTATAAGGAGACAGGTGAGTGGAGAAGGTTACATAATTTAGAAGTACATAACTTGTATTCATGTCCAGATATTATTAGGTGCACAGGGCATGAGGCACGAATGGGAGAGGATAGAGGAGTTTACAGGATTCTTGTTGGGAAACCTGATGGTAAGACACCAGTAGGAAGACCAAGACGAAGATGGAGAGATAATGTTGAGATGGACCTAAAGGAAATTTGTAGTGATGGGAAAGAGTATATAGATTTTGCTCAGGATAGGGACAGATGGAAGGCCTGTGTTGCTGCAGCCATGAACCTTCGAGTTCAAGAAGGCTAGAGAGTTAGTTAGTTAGTTAGTTCTCAAACCCGAAGGTTTATGGCTGCAGCAACACAAACCTTCCATCTGTCCCTCTCCTGGGCGACATCAATCTAATATTTTCCATCTTTACCGATTTCCTTTAGGTCCATCTCAACATTATCCCTCAATCTTCGTCTTGGCCTTCCTACAGGTCTCTCACCATCAGGTTTCCCCACATAAATCCTGTAGACTCTTCTTTCCTCTCCCATTCGTGCCACATAGCCTGCCCACCTACGTCTTCTTGATTTATCCTTATTCCTACTCTCACCCTATCCTTAGTCGAGGACCTCCCAAAGTAATCCCCGCCCGGAGATCAGAAGGGGAGACTATTTCACCTCCGGAATATTTTACCTTAGGAACATCCTTGGCCTCATATTGCTAACACTAGACATGTCTTTTTACAGTGCAGAGTTGTCAGCTCTACGCCTGACCTCCAATATGAATGTAGGACTGCACCTGTCGTTGGTCAGCGGATCCCTCGGATCTAGCTGGGAGGACCACATTGTAGTCCACCAATCATACCCCAATTGTAGGACGCTCATAGAGCCATGACAGGACTGCTCTATAAATCCCAACAGAGCAAATTTTGACTATTTCACTTTGTTTGTTGACTAACTGCAGTGAACAAGCCACTAGGCGATAAGGTCGTCACATCCGTACACCATAGTATTACATTTAATATTATGAGTAATTTTACGATGTTGGGAGTATTAGGCTTAATAATGTTAGAATTTCCCCTCGTGTTTCGGATTCAAGTGTGCAGATGTGCAACCACGAATTTTTGTCTGGGGAGGGGGCAAGTACCCAGATAAACGTACCAATAATAATAATAACAATAATAATGACATTATTATTATTAATAATAATAATAATAGTGGTAGTGGTAATAGTGGTAGTATCGAACACGTTATTATCCTCATAAATTACGCAAAATGCGGGTAGAAATCGGTGCTAAAGCATTTGATTGGAACAAACGATTTGAAATACTTTTTCAACACCTTCAATTTAACATTAGCTGATAATGCAAACAAGGACACAAACTGTATTTTTGAATGGCAGAAAATGAATGATAAATGCATTCCGAAGATAATTCTATTTGTACCTATAACATGTATAACTTTCATTTATAAGATATGTTTTACACATATGCAACATGGAGCTGCTAAAAATAAGAAAATACATACCGTAACGATCCGTAGTATCTTTTAATTATTATGGACAACGAACTCCAACTTCCAGTCATTCAACCATCGTTGTCCAATCAGGAAATATTCAGAAACATCACAGGAATGCAGTATCAGACAGCACTGAAGCCCTTCCTGGTCATCAGCTGTATAAACATGTAAACGGACGAATTCCAGGAAGAGGCTACAGTCCTGACTGTACATTTGTTTAGAAAATTGAATTGCAAAAAATGTCTGGGAGGCAAAGAGTTCGGGGTCAGTTCGAATTCAGTTATTGAGGAGCAAGTTACGATTGAATAGAGAGAGAGGAGGAGGTTCTAGGGAGAGTGTGTTAACGCGAGTTTTCAAGTCAGACTCTACGTACAGTCACAAGCATAACCTCTCCCAGCAGATCTTCAGTTGGAGTACAGAGACAGGTACATTACCCATGCTGATCCAGTCTTTAGGAGTGTGAAACTCAAGTGTCATGTGTTGCCATTCAAGTGTGTAAATTTAGTACCTCTAGCACCTTACCACCAAGCTCACCACGAGCAGAGAGTGCTTTACCATCAAGGATGAATGATGATTAGTGAGCTACATTCCCAAAAGATCCCCCCATACCTAAGGGTATGAGACGTGGTGGATTGCTTGGGCTTCTCATCCATTTCTTCGGAAATGCAATGAGAAAATGAGAATGATTCGTGGTGGTGATAAGGGCTTTTTAATTATTTTTTTCGGAAATGAAAAGAGTTTCACTTAATTGTTAGCATTGGAATTTTCCTCTATCTCCGTAATGAGACGTGGATGGAGATGCTTAGGGTTTTCATCCACTTTTACGGAAATGAGATGAAAATTGGTGATTACCTGGTGATAGACGCAGGATTTCACTTATGAAAATTTCAATTTTAGAGCATGAAAAGTGAAACCACACCTAAAAATTATCAGAATGAAGGTTTCATTAGTTTCCTTTTAATATCAAAAGTATGCATTTTGAAGCACGGAATCTGGAAAGTTGCGCGCGGATTTATAATAAGTATTAAGTACCAGCTGGGAAAAATAGTTCAGTAAACAATGCTAGATATCGAGTTCTAACTCGAGGATGAATCAGATGAAACCTATCGACCTCAAGTCAGGGTCGGTCAAACGCAAAATGTAAAAATTCGGAGGAATCTGCGCCCTAGCTCCGTCGCGGTTATCCACGTCGGGCTGGCGCTTTGGTATCAGGAGCGTCCGGCATTCCGCGTGGCGGAAGGTTATGTCGGGTTTTAGGCAGCCACATTTTGCTAAAAATGCGATCGGCCCAGGGACGTCCGTGGACGTTTCCCTATCACTTCGCTCCTGGTAGCGCTGTGATTCGCTTGCGAATCCGGTACCATGGCTACGACAGAATTCCCACCTGGAAAATATTTTACCCTTCCCAGAATATTAAATAAGGTAGAAGAATAAGGCATTTCGATTCGATGGTTTCTTGCATTTACAGTGATTTTAGAACGTAAAAGGTAGGAAAATTTTTACATGATCTTGGATACGAAAATTATCACAGCGTTGGTTATGAGCATTAAAATAATGCAGTAAGCTACAATAAACAGTAAACGATTTTTTATATATCTAACGTTCCTGTGCATTTAGCTCAGATTGTGATGAGGCTTACCCTTAACATATTAATTAATTAAAAACGTGGATTAAAAGTGGATTTTAAAGTTATTTATGAACGAGGAAAATAAATTAGAGTCTATTGACTCTGACTCAGTGGCACTATGTGTATTTTAACGAGTCATAGCAGAGAGTATGCTTGTTTGAGTCAATATTTTGTTTTTGTTATATTATTAATTGAAATTCTTCAAAACTTTAATTTAAATTGTGTTTAAAACTGACCATAACTTGTAAGTGATTTAGAATGCTTGAACTATAACTGCTAAATATATAGTTTTGGGAACGGATAAGGCCCCGAGAACCACTCATTTATATTCTTAATGACTGAAGTCTCCTAGCACCTCATGAAGGGAGCTTAGATTAAGGAGATAGTCAAGTTTATACGAGATAGTCACTTGCCTTATGTTACCTTAACTGTAGACTGAAAACAAAAACCGAGCTAAGTGCCAAAATCTAAGTTCCGAGAAAAACAGAAAAAAACATTGTCTGTATCACATTTTTTTATTTTTGCTTCCAAAAGAGCGTAAAAAAGTCAGAAGCACTTACATAGAAACACTCATGAAAGCTTAATGTTACCTATGGAATATTATTCCTGTAATTACCTCTTTTGTCTGAACATTTTATGAAATGAGGTATGTGCCAACTCCTGTGCCATTAAAACTGGGCTAAGTGCCCTAAAATATCACATAATGAAAGGCAAAATGTACAAGTGCAGAGTTAGCAAACAACAGGTTATGGATAAGAAAATAGTTTTTTAATAAATTTTATTCATAAAATATAAAAAAACAAGTACTTCAGTCTGAAATAGTAGACCCTAAGGAAAAAGTAGTGTTGAAAACTTTGTTATTGAAATAATTAATGTGAAAAAATGTAGGGTACAGTACTTTTCTGTATGCTATATAAAAATATGAACACTGTTAATACGTAAAAAAGTGTTCTGCAAACCATGGCTACTGTGTCAGTTCAGTGTAAAAATGTTTGTTTTCTTCCTTTAGGTATGGAATCATTTTTTCAGATCTTCCTTCTTTTCAGGCGTCAATCTTGATGTCATTCCTAGCCATGGCAGTTCAAAGTTTTTGATAGTTTCATTCGTTACTCTTTTTTAAACACTTTTATTTTCACCCACTGTTCAACGTCACTGAATTGTTTTTGTGTATACAGTTCCTGGCTTTTCCTTGGTGACTTTGACCCAAACAACCTTAGCAATTCCTAAAGTTGTCGTATTAAGGCAACCTGTAGCTGCTGCACTGAAGTCATAAAAATCGTCATCATCCATCAATGTTGTTAGATATGTTTTTTTCTTTTTTGTGGAAGCAGTAGAGAGAAGTCTGACAACATCCACGGGAACCTCACATTTCTCAACTCTTTTATTTTTTCTATGAGACCAAAGTCGCAGTCACAGCTTAAGTAGGAGTGGCCTGGGACAACATACTTATCTTGAACCTCATCAACAAAGTTCTTAGAAACCAAATATATCAACAGAAACAATAGCATCTTATTCTTATTTTGGCCACCACAGTTGTCACTCCATACGATCATTTTTTCTTGTTTGTTATTTTACTTTTAATGCCTCTGAATATGCAACTGGCGATTTCATTGCCTCCCCGGCTACTCAAACCCTCATGCCAAACAAACATAAATTCCTGATTGTTGTCGGACATGTGCAAACCCAGATTAAAACCAGGGTTTCGGAGCGGAGCGGATCAACGCTCCGGCTGTTGCCCACGCTCCGGAGCGAGGAGCGAGATTCAAAGAAATGGTTCGGTTCGCTCCGCTCCGGAGCGAGGAGCGATATTCTAAGAACTTGCCCACTCCGCTCCGGAGTGACTCCGGAGCGCTCCGAGGTTGGATAATACGAGTGTATACAGAAAACTAACGATCAAAGGTTCCGAGTACATTAGTAATTTTGTTTGTGGAATTTGTACGGCATTTGAACATCGCCCGTTATTGTTGTTATAAAACTGATTATTACTAAAGCTAACGCCACGGAAACAGTCCATACAAGATTACGTCACTCACCTACAGTGTTGCCACTAAGCAAGGAATAATCCTTACACAAGACACCAGGGAAGGCACAATCAACTGCATACGTACAACGCGAAATGTGTCAACTGTGAAACGTAGAAGTGTGGCAAACCTGGAGGGCCAGGGGGTGTGGAGGTTGTGGTACTTAGCCCGGGTTTTATTTTCAGTCTACAACTTACGAATACATTGCCTCATTTCTAAATTCATGTTAATATGTAAAGAAACGAAACGCTAATTATATTCCTCGACACGCTGTACAATTTGGCGTACCGTGATTTAGGGTATAAATGTGTTATAGATGTGTAAATAGGCTGTAGTGACGTGAGATGTCCGTACACAGATAAGTAGCAGTGACGAGAATGAGTCCGTACACATATATACATATACTTATGCTTTAAGCACCACAGTTAGGCACAGCCAACTTAATATGGATAACTAGAAGAGAATTAGGAGAGCACTTTACATGGCGTGGACGTATCTCACATATTACCGAGATTCTTTTGTGCTATTATATATTTATATTATATTTATTCTGTCCGAAATATTTTTGTTTGACCGTTGAATATTTATCCTTGGCATGTTATAGCTTCGAATGTTAAAAACTTTAAAATGTAAATTTTTAAAAATTTTAAAATATAAATATTGCAATTTTGCACCAAGTTAAGGCATTTATTAAGGTTAAACAGGCATAATATTTTAAATTCATTTACGTAACATAATATTCATTTATAATAATCATGGCACTAATAATATTAAAGGTTAAAAGCAGTCTTATTATTTAATAATGTGCTTTAGGCACAAAGTTTTTTGCAGTATTAAAAATACTAGCTCAGCAAGTACATCACTAGAAATTTATAGTTACAGTAGAGAAGAAGGTAAACATATATATTAGCAAAGTTTTGTTTTAAGCGCAAGTTATTGAGAATATTTATTTCATATGAATATGAATACGTCGACGAAGAGATTTTATTGCTCACTAACACGAAGTATTTTACTCGGATATTGGATCTAGACCAAATCCTGGAAATCCATTCTGCCATTGCAGAATGATTATGGTTAAACCACGACGGTTTTAGTTTTAAGGTTTGCCACAATAATATGCTAAGCATATTTTAGAATGAGTCGAGAGAATTATTAGATTCTTCATTTTTAGTGATGTTAGCATAATATAAGGCAATTATCGCATATTTGTTAGATTAATTATTTTATTTTTTGGATGGTCGACTTTAAATAAGCATCGTTTCCCGTGTAATTTTGTATGTAAGTACAGTTTTTACGACCACTTGCACACTATGAGTAACATAAGAGACTAAAATAAGATTTTTTTTTAAATATCGAAGTTTAAGCAGACTTCTACAAGTAAATGTAACCAGTAGGGAAAATAAGCGCAAGGCGAGAAATAACATTATTACTCGTTTAGCTTTAAATACGTTTTTATATGTCCTTATAGTAATATGGTATTTTCATTTTAAATGCACAAGACTGGTTTTCTCATCAAAAGTAAAGTAGAAGAAGCAATACATTCAAGCAAAGTTAGCGACCAGTATTTCACAGCAAATCGTCATGTATTTTAGAAGTAATCGATAAATAAACTGAGCGTACATACGCAAACGAATCTATTTCCTCATTGTCATTGTACAGTTAAACGCAGAAGCATATTAAGGACATAGGCATTGATGCAGATGCATGCAATACATTAGTGACGCAAAGGGTACATTTCAACGGCATCCGAGAAACACAGCAGCGACCAGAGTTCAGTTACACAGCTTTACATATCTTGGGCGCTCGAATCTACTACCGGACGAAGAATTTCGCTAGCGTAAGAACACAACATGCTAATACTAAATTGTGTACGTATTCAAAGTTTATTCATATTTATTACAAAAAGAAATCATATTGCTAGCGAAGCGAAGTAGTATAAAAGTACATATTATAAACTCGATAAAGTATGAGCCCCCCTCAAGCAGATTTGGCTACACTTAAAACTAGCTCAACATGCCCATATGAGCTTTTTGCTCAAGTGTGGAACCCTGTCTAATCCAAGATTTTTGTAAAAATGCCCTCGGGAATTTCCCCTGAAAGTATGACCCCCCTCAGATTGATTTGGCTACACTTACAAAAGGCACTTCTGTGAGATTGTTGTCCATAAGCTTGTCAAAAATATGCCCCTCTTGATATTGTTTTTGGCTACACCTAAAATTAAGCCACCCTCACCCACACCCACCCACATATACACCCACACCCACCCACACACACACCCACACCCACCCACATTCACAAATATTTATTTCCGGTCCACTTCCGGTCTATTTCTGGCCATTTCTGCCCACTTCCGGTCCACATCCTGTCCACTTCCGGTCTATTTCCGGCCATTTCTGGCCATTTCTGCCCACTTCCGGTCCACTTCCGGTCTATTTCCGGCCATTTCTGGCCATTTCTGCCCACTTCCGGTCTATTTACGGCCATTTCTGGCCATTTCTGCCCACTTCCGGTCCACTTCCGGTCTATTTCCGGCCATTTCTGGCCATTTCTGCCACTTCCGGTCCACTTCCGGTCCACTTCCGGTTCACTTCCGGTCTATTTCCGGTTTATTTCTATTGCATCATGTTTTGCAACAAATTATTACCCAATATTATGCAATAAATTATTAGGGATGTGTTGTTTTCTGATTTTTTGGTTATGACATAATGTGATGATGTGTTATATTCTGATTGGCCTATTGTTTCAGATGTTTTCAATGCGGTCCGTGCTTAGGCTATATAAAGAAATTTTGCATTGCATATCAGCCAGTATTGTGAGAGTTGTTGAAGAGTAAGGGTATGTTGTTGCAGTGCTTCTCATATTTTTTAAACACAAAAATATAGCAGATTTGTATAAATTGAATTACAAATCTATTTGATTTAATATACAGAATTTTTTATTATTCATATCAAACATATTTGTAATATATTGAACAAAGGGTTTATATCTGCCCCAGTGCTTCTGTACTTATTCTATCTTTGTGCATGTAGGCTATTAGCTTTACAACCTGTCATAGGTTTATTAAGTATAGAGTTTTGATTTGAACCCCAAGAAATTTTATATAAATACCAAAGCCAAAAATATTAACACACATACACACACACACACACACACACTAAGTATAAAAAGCACACTGCTGAACCCAACTGATATTTTTTATTAAGCATAGAATTTTGATTTGAATCCCAAGAAATTTTATATAATAAACCAATAATAAAAATGCCAAATCAAAAACATTGTAATCAATGCAATAAGAATATATCCAGCCCCAATTGGGCTAAGCATCAAAAGAATTGTAATCCAGACAAATGCAGAACTCCCACAAAAATATGCCCAAAATGCCATAGAAAATATAGCATGGAATACTTCACATATAAACATAAAGGTACTTGCTCTGCACAGTCACCAATATTGCCCCCACAACCATCTACATCTGGTCTGAAAAGAAGCATGAAACACCTGTTAATGCTAGACCGGCAAAACAGCCACGCTATGAACCCATCCATAGCAGTTTTAATGGCCAACTTAGGGATTACCGGTTTGTATCAGAGCAAAAATGTGGTATTAAGAATTTTTTGAACAGTATAAATCCTGATGTGCAGGCAATTCTAAATGCACAAAATGGCTCTTATAAGCTGTCCCTCAAATTGTTTACACAATATAAGAAGCCAAATGGCACAAAATTTACACAGCCCCACATAACAGAAACTGTAGCTGTATATTCAAATGCAAATTTAGACAAAATAATAAGCAGTTTGAAAGATCAATTGAATATTAAACACTCTGAATTTGCTGCAAAAGAGTCAGGATGGAGCCTATGCGGATCTCCACACAAGCTCTATGTTAATATTTCTGAATTCAGCCCATTACAAGGATCTACATATTTGCCATTACCTGCCAATATTAAAAACAAAAGAGCCGTGGTTAACATAGAAAATAATGATGAGAAATGCTTTTTGTGGTGTATTTTAGCTGCTTTGTTTCCAGTTTCAAGGAATCCTCAGAGAATAAGTTATTATAAACAATATGAACACAATTTTGATGAAGCAATGGAGGGTTTAGAATATCCAATGTCTGTTCAGAATATTGATAAATTTGAAAAAATGGCCCGGGATATCAATGGTAAACAATTATCTATTAATGTATTTATTTGTTCTACTGGCCGTGGCAATTGCTTGATAGCACCTCTCAGAATCAGTACATTTGATGATGATTCTGCTGTTCCGATTGATCTGCTCTTGATTGAAGGGGATGGCACACACCATTACACTCTGATACATAATCTTGAAGCTTTAGTCAGAACACAACTAGACAAATCTAATAGAATATTTAAGTTGTGCAGAAGATGTTTAACTGTATTTGATGGTAAAAAAATAATAAATGGTGTTTGTGAAAGGAATGCAGAAATTGCTAAAAACAAGTTAATTGAACATTTGAACTGTGGCAACCATAAACCTGTTGATATGGTGATGCCTAATCCAAGTGAAAATGCCAAATTCAAAAAATTTGAAGCCTTGTTGGAACACCCAGCATATATAGTCTGTGATTTTGAATCAAATCTCAAACCCCTTGCATTCTGTAGCCCAGATCCTGATGAATCTCCAATTACACCATACCAGTTACATGAACCTTCTAGTCTTTATTATGTGGTTGTACAGAATGGGGTTGTTAGTAAAGAAGATTTATACACAGGAGCAGATGCCATCAAAAAATTTGTACATAGAATAGAAAATGAGTGCCATGACATAGCATCTAATATCTTATTAAAATCAAAACCTATGTTGCCTTTAACAGAGAAACAGATTGAAGATTTCAACAATGCAGAAAAATGCCCGGTATGTTATTCTGAATTTTCAGATATAAATATCAAGGTACATCACCATTCCCATACAGATGGTAAATTCTTAATGGCCCTGTGTAATAGCTGTAATATTAAGATCCAGAGACCAAAATTTGTCCCCATATTTTGCCATGGAGCATCCAATTATGATTTCCATCATTTGATCAGGTACGAGGGGTTTGACAAGCAGAATTTAAATATTTTAGCTGAAAATGATGAGAAATATATTGCCATTAGCAAAATAATTAAAGTTAATTGTGTTCCTATTCACATAAGATTTCTTGATTCATACAGAATTTTATCGGCTAGCCTGGCTACACTGGCCACTCAATTATCTGATGATCAATTCAAAATCACATGTGCTTTGTTTCCAAATCAGGACCTGAAATTAATTAGGCGGAAGGGTGTATATCCATATGACTATGTTACAGGTTTTTCTAAATTTGATGAGTGTGATCTGCCACCACAACAAGAGTTTTACAGCAAAATCAGAGCATCTGGAATCACTGATGATGATTATCACCATGCCCAGTTGATGTGGAACAATTTAAAATGCCAGACATTTGGTGATTATCACAATGTATATTTAAAACTTGATGTGACCCTCTTAGCTGATATACTTCAGGCATTCAGAAAATCTTCCATGCAAAATTATAAGCTGGATCCAATGTATTTTTACAGTGCGCCAGGCCTAGCATGGTCTGCAATGTTTTTGAACACTAAAATGCAATTGGATCTGATCCAGGATCAGGACATGTATCTGTTTATGGAGCAATGTATAAGAGGAGGCATGGTGCAATGCTCTTAGAGATATGCCAGAGAAAATAACAAATATATTCCTGATTATGATCCAGCACTGCCATCAAATTATATACTTTATGTGGATGCAAACAGCCTGTATGGTTATGCTATGATGGATAAATTGCCATATGCAGGGTTTGAGTGGGTTGAAGATTTCAATATTAAAGATCTTCAGGATTTTGATGACAGTAATTATGGCGTATTCTTAGAGGTTGATCTGACAATTCCAGATGATTTACACAACAAATTTTCTGATCTGCCCCCAATTCCTGAGGTTGAGTGCTCACCTGGCTCTAAACAGAAGAAACTGATGATGACACTGGAGCCAAAACAAGGTTATGTCATATATTACAAAAACCTCCAGTTCCTGATGAATCATGGTTTTCAAGTGAGCAAAGTTGGCAAAGTTTTGAGGTTCAGGCACTCAAGATGGTTGAAGCCATATATTGATACAAACACAGAGCTTCGAACATCTGCAATGAGCCAATTTGATAAGACCTTGTTTAAATTGATGGTCAATTCTGTGTATGGCAAAACAATAGAAAATGTCAGAAAACATATTGATGTTAAAATAATTACTGACCTCAGCCGGAGCAAAAAATTGATAGCAAAGCCCAACTTCAATTACAGAAGAATTTATGATGAGCATATGGCACTTTTTAATATGAAAAAAACAAAAATCAAGTTTGATAAGCCTATTTATGTAGGGGCTGTGATATTGGAATTGGCCAAATTACACATGTTAAAATTGTATTATGATGTGTTGAAGCCTTTTTATAAGGATCGTGTAAAACTGATGTACATGGACACAGATAGTTTTGTCCTTGATATTCAGACAGAAGATGTTTATCAAGATATGTCCCAGCCTGAATTGTTTAAATACATTGATACCAGTGAACATACTGAGATTCAACACCACAACAAAAAGGTGCCTTGCAAGTTAAAAGATGAGACACTTGGTGATGTTAATGTGGCATTTGCTGGGTTAAGGGCCAAGATGTACAGTTTTGAAACATGTAGTGGTGTTGTTGCCAAAAAAGCCAAGGGCATTGGCAGAGTGACTGTAGACAAAGAGCTTGAATTTGAAGATTTCAAAAATTGCCTCAAATCATGTAGCACAATCAGAACATCAGAAAATAGAATTCAGAGTGTGGATCACTTGTTGACTAGCAATATTGTAAGAAAAGTGGCTTTGGACCCACATGATGATAAGAGATGCATTTTATCATGTGGCATACATACTCTACCATGGAGTCATTGTGATTTGAAAAATGGCAATCAATGCCCAATTACAGAGCATGATTTGAAATAAATAAACATGCCTATGAACTTATTTGGGTTCAAAAAACAGGCTATTATGGACCTGCCAACACCACAACCCTCTTCTGATATAATATCTAAACTAAGTGCTTTGTTAATTATTCATCTGAACAGCATACTTACAGATGTTGATGATGAAACAGGTAAAACATTGTACATATTTAACAATAATTTAAATCATTACCAATTACCTGTAGGTGGACAATTACAATTTATTACAACTCCAGAGGGTAATGTCAAGATTTCAATAGGGAGAAATATTTATAGAATTAAGCACTCAAACATGATTTCTGGCACTGTATATACTGTTTCTGCTGGTGACTGCTTACATATTGAGGTCCCTGGATCATATGACAAGCTTATACCTTTTTTTATAGAATTAAGAATTAGATATTCAATAAAAAATAACCACTAAAACAAAATGCCTAATGATATATTTGGCCATTCAAGGCATGAAGATCACAGTGATGAGATTCTGATGCTTGATGTCAGAGTCAAGAAATTAAGAAGTGATTTACAAGCTTTACAAACCACACTCAATGCCAGTCTTCAACTAGAAATTACAAATTTACAATCACAATGCATGGACCCTCTTCTTAAAATTGATTCTGAACTCAAATTGCTGCTTCAGAAATATACTGATTTGGCCACATTGGATAATTTTCAAAGTTTAGAAGAAGCTGTAGCAGCTCTTCAAGCCAAATTTAAGACCCAGGCCACCAACTCTGAGCAATTGAAACAACAATTGGAAGAGCAAATAAATAATGTCCAGACACAGCTCCAAACAATTGTCAAAAGCATAAAATCACAAGAAGATTTTGATCTAGTGATTTCCACTCTAAAAGAACAGATTCAATCACTGGAGATACCTAATCTGGGCCCTCTGAACAATGCCATAGCCGAGGTTAAAGAAAAAATTGAGACACTTGAAAATTTTATGAACAACTTGCCATCTTCTGATGCTTTGAGTGCAATAACTCGGAGTGTTGCCAACATCAAGCTGCAACTTGAGACATATGAAGATTTTGGAAAAATTCAAAGTACCATAACCCATCTTGAGGGTACAATAGCAGCAGTGCAAAATGATTTGACAAATGTACAAGAAACTCTAGAATCCTGCCTGCCCGGTATTGTAGATACCCTTGTCAGTGTCCAGAAACAGATCACAAAGCTTGAAAACCTCAACACTGAATCTGAGCTATCTCATTTTCATCACTTGATCGATGATATCCAAACAAAGCTTGAAATTTTACAACAATCAACACCCACTCAGGCAGATATAGCCCTGCTCCAAAATGCTATGCGTGGTGTGGTTGATGCTTCTGAATTAAATAATGTGAAATTGGCACTTGAATTTTTGCAAAATACTGTATCAAATCTGCCTACATCACAGGAACTTAAAAATATAAAAAGGGCAGTGAATCGCATATTGAAATCAGAAGATATCAGGAATATCCAAACAGAGATCAAACAACTTACTCAGACAGTGGCCACTCTACCAACTAATCAACATATTAATGATCTGCATGCCCTGTTTGAGGATATCAGAAGACAGGTCCATGATCTTACTGCTCAAAATTCAAAATTGGCAGTTGTTGAAAATTTACAGCAAATTGTAGCTAATATCAAGCAACAGCTAGGGACCATGGAATCCAATCAAGCAAATGCTTTGTGTTTTTGCCACCCAGCTACAAGAGATTGTGCAACAATACAAGAAACTTGTTGTGCACATAAAGATTAAGCCAGGCCATGATGATGTTGTTAGGACTATCAATGAGCACCTTCAATCTGTAACAAGTAGATTGCTTACAGCAGAAAAAGAAATAACCGGCATAATTGAAAATCCTAAACATACAGTAATTCTTGAATTGTACAGCATCCCCAACAAAGAATATGATTCACCATTTACACCAGGTGGCAAAATATATATGCTGTCCCCTGCACACTGAGACCAATCAAGATCAAATATTGGCTACAACCACAGGCACACCACTACCCTAGCTTATCAATAACAAATTCTGACAACAAAGCAAAGACAAAATCAACAAGGGCTACAAGTATCTACTCACTGTCATAGATACATTTTCAAAATTTGCCTGGGCTGTGCCGCTCAAATCCAAAACTGGAAAATGTGTTACAGAAGCCTTCAGGACAATCATCAATCAGAGTGGAAGATCACCTCGCTATTTGCAAACAGATAATGGCAAAGAATTTTATAATTCTGTGTTCCAACAATTTATTAAAAGCCAGTCAATACAACATTACTCGAGTTACAGTGATCTCAAGGCCTCAATTGTAGAGAGATTCAACAAAACCCTAAAAAATGGCACTTTTAATGTCAGTTAAAATATAATGATATTTTCAATCACTTATTGACGCATATTCGTAACGTAATTTCCTGAGAAATATGGTGTGAAAAGATTAATTCCCCCACTTCTAAAGGTTCGATTGATTGATTGATTGATTGATTTGATGTTTTAAGTCCACTTTATGCACAGTAAGGCTAATCGGGACTGGACCTACAGTTTAAAGTGGGATCCAAACCACTTGTGCCTCCACCGGGTATCGAACCCGGGACCCCTTGATTACAAGGCGACGACGCTACCACTGCGCCATCGGGGAGGCCTCTAAAGGTTCGACACTGTGGAAGAGTGCGTTGAGTGACCGTACACTCCGAGTTCGAGTCCCGTCAGCCTGGACGAGACTGTTTTGTGAGTGTCTCTTCTTCATCCATTTAACATAATCGTGATCCATCGTCGTGAATAGTCAAAAGTGGAAGAAAAGCGACGTAAAATAAATATGAAATACAAATGACTTCTAAACAACACTGGCCTGGAAGACGACAAAGCTTCGTATTGTCCATAAACTCCACAAATGAATCTCGCTGTCCATCACCCCTCCCCCACTTCCCTTTTAAATAGGGGATCATTTGGTGGGGTTATAACTGCACAAATATAAGACATAAAATAGAACAAAGTTGGTTTCAGCGGTGACCAGTGGCAGAGCAGCAGCTCCCTCAATGCAGGGAAGGGGGAGGCTAGGGACCTGGAAATGTTTTCAATGCCTTCAAATATTGGATAACTTCAGATACATATTTTTTTACGCTAACAAACCGGTCTAAATTGTCCGTTTTAACCCTAAATTGAGTGAAGTAAATTTCCTCGGTCGGTTCACAAGGAGAGCTTTCCTTCATATTGAGTATATATGTTCTAAAATTATACTTTCGACAGAAGCAAAAGTTTAATGGTGTGTAAAGGGTGTGTCGAATTGTGTTGTTCTCTTTGGCGTAGAATTCTCAACCTACGGCTCTATGAATGCACAAATTTTAAACAATATTCACTGTACAACTTCCCTAACTGAATGTAATGTATTCGCTATATGTTATACGTCTAATAATAATAATAATAAATGCATGTTAACTGAATCAAGTCTTTCTCGGTATTAAGTGCCTTCGATCCCCAATAAATCTTAAATATCGATCTTTATGTTGAGACGAGAACAAAAAATGCAGCTCTTTATGTGTTTTTCAAACTATGCTCACTTCGACATTCTGTAATTAAAAAACGTGTGGTCCAATCGTGACGAAATTTAAATACGTAGCTCTATTGGTTAATTTTTAATTGGAGTTCAAACTCGAGTCTCCATAATGTTTAACCCGACTGTAGACAATCATTCGCTCTCAGGCCATATGACCTGAAAGCAGAGAAAACAGGAATGGCATAGTCTCCCTTCTTTCCGTACTTTCAAGCGGCAACCCTTGAATCAGCCAAGAACGGCGTCACCCACCCCCTCCCCTCCCTTGACGTCCCCTCGCACTCAAGCAAGAAGCACAGCGTCATCGTGTTTGTACCTTCAAAATTTTATCATTCCACCTCATTGTCTCGATTCAATCACGAAATAGACCAAACAAAAAAATAAACAAAATAGAAATAGCTATGTAGGGAACATTTTAATTGAGGTCGCCAAACTAACTAACTAACTCTCTAGCCTTCTTAAACCCGAAGGTTCATGGCTGCAGCAACACAGGCCTTCCATCTGTCCCTATCTTGAGCAAGATCTATATACTCTTTTCCATCCCTACCGATTTCCTTTAGGTCCATCTCAACGTTGTCCCTCCATCTTTGTCTTGGCCTTCCTACAGGTCTCTTACCATCAGGTTTCCCAACAAGAACCTTGTAAACTCCTCTTTCCTCTCCCATTCGTGCCACATGGCCTGCCCACCTAAGTCTTCTTGATTTAATTATTCTAATAATATCTGGACATGAATACAAATTATGTAGTTCTAAATTATGTAACCTTCTCCACTCACCTGTCTCCTCATCCCTTTTAGGTCCAAAGATTTTCCTAAGGATCTTATTTTCAAATACTCTCAATTTATGTTCCTCTTTTAATGTAAGGGACCAAGTTTCACACCCATATAATACTACAGGCAAAATTACTGTTTTGTATATTTTAACTTTTAGTTTCTTAGATATTAAACGAGAAGACAAAAGTTTATGAAGAGAGAAGTAACATGCATTTCCTGAATTAAGCCTACTTTTTATTTCCTCTTTAATATCATTTTCATTTGTTAATATTACTCCTAAGTATTTGAATTTGGAAACTGGTTCAAACGAGTTGTTATCAATAATTAGATTTTGATTATTACCTAACACTTGGTTTCGGCCTGTAAGCATATATTTAGTTTTCTCTTTGTTCACTTCCAAACCTATCTCTTTAGCAGTTTTGAAAAATATTTTAGCATTATTCTTAATCGTATTTATATCATCCCCCAGTAAGTCTACATCATCTGCATATGCTAACAACTGAGTCACACCATTTAATTTTAGTCCTTCTTTAGTTTCTTTTACCTTCCTTACAGCATATTCTAAGGCAAAATTAAAGAGCAATGGAGATAATGCATCTCCTTGTTTTAACCCATCATGAATTATAAATTTGTCAGACATATTATTACCCACACGAATTTTACTTTCTGTTTCACTGGTGCATATTTTTATCATACTAACAAGTTTCTTAGGTATTCCAAACTCTACTAATATATTATATAATTTATCTCTTTTGACCGAATCATATGCTTTTTTGAAATCAATGAATAGCTGATGGACATTTTGATTATATTCCCACTTTTTTTCAAGTGTCTGTCTGATGTGAAAAATTTGATCTGTAGTTGATCTGTTACGTTTAAATCCACATTGATAATCACCTATAATTTCATTAGCATATGGGGTTAGTCTTGTTAAAAGAATGTTAGACAATATTTTGTATGTTGTTGAGAGTAGAGAAATTCCACGGTAATTATTGCAGTTCATTTTATCACCTTTTTTAAACACAGGAACAATTATGGATTCTTTCCACTGTTGAGGGATTTCTTCTTTATTCCATATTAAACAAATTAATTTATGAATTTGACATATTAATGATTTTCCACCATATTTAATTAACTCAGCTGGTATTAAATCAATGCCAGGTGATTTGTTATTCTTAAGCCTTTTAATAGCATCTTTAACTTCAGTCAAGTTAGGTTCTGGAACTAAAGGTTCTGCTGTGTGGACTTCATTTACTTCTGATTTATCTCCTACATGGACATTTAAAAGGTCATTAAAGTAGTTCTTCCATCTATTTAGAATATCGCTTGGGTCAGCTAGAAAATCACCGTCTTTATCTTTTATCAAGTTTACTTTAGGTTGCCACCCCTTTCTAAATTCATTTACACCTTTATATAAATCTCTGATATTTTTATTTTTGCTGTTTGTTTCAATTTCGTTAATTTTGCTTTTCAAGTAATCTCGTTTTTTACTTCTAAACGTGCGGTTAACTTCTCGCTTTATTCTATTATAATTGCTTAGATTTGTATCATCCGAGTTATTTAACCACCTAAGTCTAGCCTGATTTCTTATTTCTATTAGATTATGACATTCATTATCAAACCATGGCTTACTTTTTCTTGGTTTATGGTATCCTATACTTTCTTTAGCTGCTGATTCTATTGCATTACGTATGTGCTCCCAATTCTTATTTACGTCTGTTTCATTTATATTTTCATTATCATTTAAATCCTGCAAAACATCAAATCTATTTGACAGTTTAATTTGGTAATCTTTCATAATTCTTTCATCAGCAAACTTTCCTGTATCAAATTTTATAACTTTTAGATTTTGTTGCTTATGATTTATCACTGAGAGTCTTTCTCTTAATTTAGCAATTACTAAATAATGGTCACTGGCACAGTCAGCACCTCTATGTGTACGAACGTCAATTATACTAGTATGCCTTCTCTTATCAATAAGAATATGATCTATCTGATTATGAGTTTTACCATCTGGAGAAGACCAGGTATATTTATGGATATCTTTATGTTTAAAAGTGGTACTTTTCACAATTAAATTCTTTGACGTTGCAAAAGTAATCAATCTTATACCATTATCATTACCTAATTCATGAAGACTTTCTTTACCAATCGTGGGTTTAAATGTATCTTCTTTGCCAATCTGTGCATTACAGTCACCTAACAGAATTTTCATATCATACTGGGAAAATTTATCAAAGACCTGTTCTAACTCTGTATAAAAATCATCTTTAGTATTATCATCTTTATCTTCCGTTGGTGCATGTATGTTTATTAAAATAATTTTACACCACCTACCCTGTAAAACTGCATATGATATCCTATCATTAATAAATTCTACTGTTTTAAGAGCCGAGATAATTCTATTATTTATGAAAAAGCCTGTTCCAAAATTATGATTTTCAGTACCACCATAGAAAAAAGTATAATTTTTAGTTTTACAATTCCCTTCTCCTGGCCACCTAACTTCCTGGACAGCTACAACATCTAATTTATACTTGACTATCTCATTAACTGTACAATGAAATGCCCCAGGCCGGTAAAGGCTCAGAACATTCCAGGTGCCTAATTTAATATCCTTATTCCTAACGTAGACCTTATCCTTAGTCCAGGGACCTCCCAAAGTAGTCCCCACCCGGAGATCCGAACGGGGGACTATTTTACCTCCGGAATATTTTACCTTGGGAACATCCATGGCCTTATATTTCTGTTTCTTGACATGTCTTTTTACAGTGCAGAGTTGTCAGCTCTACGCCTAACCCCCGATATGAATGGAGGAACTACTACACAAGACAAACACAAACATATTAGACAGCACAATTACTACACAAGACGAACACAAACACATTAGACAGCATAACTACTACACAAGACACACACAAACACATCACAACTACTACACTAGACACACACAAACACATCACAACTATAACACAATATAAACACACACACACCAGAACTACTACACAATATTAAAAAAAAACAAACAAAAAACACACACACAGATTTGTCTACCCTACCATGCGAGGACATGAGCAGATCACATACAATACGAGGACATGGCTCACCTGCAATTAGTAGCGCTCAAGAAAGACGTTTCATTGAGATGAAACACCACGCGCGTCGGCATACTAAATGGCTAAATAATAACGAAGATATGACAACTTTTCTCCTTACAGGCATGTAACAGACATTACGAGGACGGTCCTCTAACTGTTGGTCATCTGTATAACCAAATGTACACCTGTGTTTTGTGTGCACAGGTCCTCGCATCGCGTTCAAAATAATGTGACGTGTAGAAACGTTTATATTACAATCGAAGCAAGCAAGAAATATTTTTTTGCAAAATTGAGGGAAAAACCGGCAATTTTGACCAAATATTTAGTCTAAAATTTCTACTAAAGTAAAAAGTCGTTAACCGTAAGTGGCTGCTGGGAGCTCAGAATGTAATCTTGATTTATTTGGGAGATGCAGAAAGTGCCTCGTCTGACCACCCACTTCCTCCAAGCACAAAGTGTGCCTGTATAAAATGAGTTGGCATAATAGTCCTTCCATTAATACTGGCCATGGTTTGATTGCACATATCTCTCAGACATCTGTATTTAAACTGACTTGCAAAAGCGTTTTAGCATGATTTTTCTTTTACATTTGTTGAACAAAGAAAACTGGGAAACATTGTTAACTTTTCGACCATTTCTTACATTAGCCTTTTGATTCCCAAGGCCATTTTCACATGTAACCCCCTTGGCCCCGAGCCGATTTTGAGTAAAATGTAGAGTTTCAATTAAATGAGTATAGATCGGAGGCTAATTGCCCTAGAGAGATGAGTGATATCCCGTTGTACGCGGAATGAACCAGAGATTCAGACTATATGAAATTTATGCAAATTCGGCGTATATGTGGCGATTAACCCGATAGGTACAAAATGGGTGTAAAATAGAAATACACTGGAACTCTTAGTTTAGGGTTGACATTAGCGATGCATGACAACTGTAAGCACATACATTCGTGTATTAGACGACCAAGATTTGAAATGTATGCTACTTTTCGAAGAATTCAATTGCCACTTTTTGCACAGAAAGGCTATTCGAGACTGAACCTACAGTCTAAAGTCGAATCCGTACCACTGTACCACGTGTCCCTACAGGTATTAAACCCACGACCCCTTGAAGACCACAGCAAAAAGTCCTTTTCCTATATACAGTGAACGGCAAACATTATAGCAGGCAAAATATCCATAGTTTTTTCCATTATTTACTTTCCCAGGCAGGGCTTTTTTTAAGAAGCTGTATTATTATTATTTTTATATATTATTTGAAGTAGGGTTACACTTAAGCTTACAGTATTTTTACACGGGAAAATCACATTGAGTAACACAGAATTAATTAACATAATGATTAGCAATTTGTCTATTTTTACATTTGCCTTAGATTGTGCGCACACCACAGGAATTCTGCATTTATCGCAAGTTACACAGGAAGAGCGAGAGAAACCTGCGAAGTGCTTCTACAGATAACATCTAAAATCAACACGGAGTGGTTTCCCCCATCTCTTGTCTGCGAGGGCGAGGGACTTAGTGGGCATGGTTGCCACTGCCTCAGAAACACATGCAGGTCGTGTGGGAAGAGAGAGAACTGAGAACGCCCACTCCCTTGTTCTCTCTGCATTGCTTCACGAAACGTATAACAGAAATATTCTCAATTTAAACTGTGTAAACCAACTTTATGCTTTAATGTTGAAAAAATAACGTAATTTAAAAGCAGCGAAGTTAAGCATAAAAGATGAAGGTCTGGCAACCTTAGATACCGATAGAAGAGAAGCAAGATCGCCTGGTTGTCCTGTCTCCTGGTTGCAACCTCATACGTTGCAAACGCAAGCTGCACAAAATGAAAGCTCTTCGGAAAAAAGTTTAGAAAACACTTTTTTTTATAATCAATCGGTCTACAAACCGAAGGCAATAGCAATTGAATAGAATGGTCATATTTCCACGGAACAACTTTACTTTTCACTCTATATTTTTTTTTTGTCTGAGAGCGTACCGGTGGTGGTGGGGGTGGGTCTGTATACTCCCCTAATACATGAGCAATATTCAAAGAACTTTAAATGCAGTATTCATTAATTCATTCATTAAGTATAGGTTATATACACGTGACTTACAAAGTACGAAATTACCTTGCATATAATTTTGTTGTGGATTTGTCACATTTTACATTGTTATAACAATTTTCTTCTGCGATAAACAAGTGCTTAGCTTTCCTTAAGCTTTCATTGAATATAAGTCAACTGAGGGGAAAACCGAAATCCTCAGCATTGTACCAACATGTGACACTGGCGACACGACACAAAATTAGATAAACTTCATAATACAACGACCTCGTACTCTAAACCAAACCAATGCAATGCTCAGGTTATAATACCAATAATATGGCTACCGTTTCAAGTATTTTTTTTTGTGAAAGTATTGTGGATTGTGTGGATTAGTACGAGGTGAAGGTAACTAATTTGTACCGTCTGGTTAACCACGACGCGGATATGAGAGGGCGTGCAGAACGGTAGAAACGGGATATTTCCTGAAAGTTATCAAAGGTTCTGGTAAAATAATCGTCTGCAATAAGTGAGAAAGAATTTTCCAAAGGGCGGAATCACAGCCTGATTTCCTGAAATTGCTGTTCTCTGCTTGCTTTCCTATACTCAATAATATGCAACTCACTATCACTACAATTCACGAATGTTGAAGAAAAGAAGATTTAAATACGATAAGGCATTTTGCCATCCCAAACTCGTGCACCCCAAGGTTCGGGATGAGAAGTTAACTTTAGGTCCAGCGCTGATTAACTGAACGTAAAACTAAAATTACAGTCAAAATAAATTCATTAAATGAAGGGCTCTGGTGTAAACCACGTTAAGTGACATCTTACCATGTACATCTTACCCGTACCATCTTACCAAAATGATCAAAATGTCACAAACAGTTCAATCTGTTCTTTATACTTGATTTTTTGTGATTTTCTTGTCACCTGAAGTGAAATGAAGGAAGGTTTTTTCACCGTAACACTGGATTGCTCAATATCCCTCGAAACGATCTCCTCTCAGCGGATGATAGTGCATGAGAACTCGTGGGAGCGGAGGGGTCCAAGGGCAAGGTGCAACGGGGGTATTTCCCCAACAATCTCTCTTTCAAAAGATCATTAACAGATCTGCAGCAAAAGCAACGTATTCACAATTAAAGTGAAACAAGAAAGGACAATAAATATAAGAATGAAACCTAATTGATTTATATTAATAGAAAAACTAAACACAATGTTTCAAGTGTTACGCCGACATCCGTGGCGGAGTGGTTAGCTTAGCGTGCTACGACGCCTGAGGTTCCGGGTTCGAATCCCGGCCTGGGCATGGGTATTTGTGAGTGTCCCTTCATCGGTTTCATTGTACATCAGCCATTTCCATCTTCGCGATTAGCCAAAAGTGGCAGAAAAGCGAAGTAAAATAAACCAATTGAATCAATCAATCTTCCATAATAAAACAATTTCAACAATTTTGAAATTAATTCACATCTTTAACCACTTAGTACAGAAATCAGTTTGCTACTTGATGCAAATCTCATATTTATAAATGTAAAAAGATTTTTAAATATTTAGTGATTTTGTAATTAGTAATGTTGTATTTAATTACGTATACATATTAGCGCGTAGATTAAGATCTTTCCCCCCTCAAACAGTGATTTCACACCATGTACACGAAGCAAAAAGAAGAAGAGTCAGTATTGATTGATTGATTTGGTGTTTTAAGTCCACTTTATGCACAGTAAGCCTAATCGGAACTGGACCTACAGTTTAAAGTGGGATCCAAACCACTATGTGCCTCCACCGGGCATCGAACCCGGTACCCCTTTATTACAATGCGACGACGAAGAGTCAATATGATGATGTTACACCCATATTCTGCCTACTGTTTCAAAGATACGGGCCTCCCTAATTGTTTCATGCCCAGCGCTGTCGCTTTGTAATCAAGGGATTCCGAGATCGAACCCTCATGCCTGCTTGGGGTAGATTGATCAGAGGCTCGAATCCCACTTTAAACTGTAGGTCCTTCCAGATTAGCCTGTCATGCAAAACGTGGACTCAAAACAAAGTTAAACCACAGATGAATGTGGTTTGACCAAAGTTTTGCTTTGACACGTAGGCTATATTAAACGATGAAACAACATTGAACCCCCACCCTTCACTCATTCGTTTTGCTTTGTAGTTCGCATGTATTGACTTCAATTATATCCTACTTAAGTGGATGATGGACCAAGTTTGATGGACACATATTACCAACGATGGCAAAAACGAAGTACGTAGTGACTAGCAGCTAATGCAAACGCAATTTTGAGTCTGTAGCTTTTCCGACCGGGGGATGAGACTTCCTGGCGCCATTCTTTACCCCGCTGACGCTGCCAACAAGGGAGGCCAGGAACCAAGTTGCACAGCATTAGCTATCGCTTGTGGCGTTCTGAAAGCCCACTGTGGAAAATAAAGGAACCCACCAAAGAGTGTTTTCTTTTTACTTTGTACAGTCAACAGCAAATAAATGGTAGGCAAATTGTAAATTGCTTTTTTCATTACTTTTTATTCTATATCCTGTGTTGTTTTAAGGAATGACACTATGTTGGTTCGATGCAGGCATTGTTCTCTGATTATTGACGTCATTATTTCAATTCAGTATCATCACACTGTGTAATACAGACTGAATGAAAATGGTGGTGGACAATTCGCCTACTGTTTCTTTCGCCGCTGAGTGTACAGCAGAACTGTTAAATACATTTATAAAATGATCAGAAAATATTTTAACTTTAGATCAATTCGTCTTTTCTTTAAAAAAAAATCAGCCTGAGGCTATCCAACTACTCTTCTTTAGCCAACAAATTTAAAGACGCTAAAAGCATGAAGGTTGTACAAAATTATGTAACTAGATTGCTAATTTGAAGCAAGTATATATGATAAAATATTTTGAGACTCTTTTAATGAACACAAAGCAATGTCCATTTTCTGCAGCGACCAGTTTATTCGTCCAAGAAACTTATGTAAGTTAATTAGACAACTTACCAATTCTACTTGTTCCTTTGGGCCGGCCCCAGAAGGCAGAGTGGTTAGCACATCGCGCTACGACGCCAGGGGTCCCGGGTTCGAATCTAGGCCTGGGCATGGAAGTTTGTGAGTGTGCATTCATCAATTTCATCATGTCATCACTCATCCTCATCTTCGCAAATTAGCCAAAAGTGGCACAAGAAGCGAAGTAAAGTAAAGCAATTTAATTAATCAATCGTTCCTTTGGGGCAGGTAGGAGTATCAGTTCAGACGCGATTGAGTAATGTGGAACGGCTTCACCCCTAAGTAAAACCGAGACGCAGTGCGATAATATTTTCTTTCGCCCTTCTTTCGCTTAGATGTTCGACTGTGCATTATGGCAATTGCCAGTGAGTCACTGATAAAGTAAGAACATAAATGTGAAGGATAATGGCAGGTTGACGTGTGAATATACAAAATCATTGCTTTGGAGTACCTAAATGTAAAATCGTCGCGATTAAAAAAACAGGAAGAAAAGCCACGTAAAATATACAGTGCGTTGAATTTAAAATTGAACACACCGGAAAAGCATCATGAGAGTAAGTATTAATTTCCTTTTCTATTTCCTTGCCTCTTCGTTCCACACCAAGCTACGTGACTATTCAGCCGTCGTGTTACCATTATAATCAAAAAAATGCATTGCGTTAGGTATTCGTAAAGGGGGGGGGGACTGCGGTACAATTTTAAATTGAACGCGCTGTATCAAAATAACCGAACATAAATAGTTGTTTATTAACTTTGGATTTTCGTTTTGTGTTGCTTACAAATTTAGAAACGGTACCTGAATACTTTCTTCCGAAAGAAGCACTGCACAGGCACACAGCCTCCACATGTGTGCACATGTATAAATGTGTGATTAGAAAATAAATATGAATGATAAGAAACGTTATACTTTTTAAAGATGGTGGAGTTATTGATTTACCGTTACTTGAAAATACCGGAATCTCAGGTATTGGCAACACGGAAATATCGATATATCGAAACGGTACCTTCGCTATTTTCCGGTACTTTCTGCATCTTCGATGTAACCGGTATTTCGAGATATTGAACCCCGGTATCTAAAACTCACTCTATACTCGTGATATTCTGAGACTGACACTTGCAAGGTATAAGTTTACTCACCAGCACTTGCCCGACCCTGTGGCCGAGTGGTTAGAATCTGGGCAAAGCATGCCAAGCTGGTGATCACGTGGCCTCGGGTTAGAATCTCGACCGTCCCCCAAACTTTACGTTGGAGAGAAAGGAATTTCAAATGGGTGCGGTAGGAAGAGAACCAACGAAACGCACGCATTCATGTAATAAAAAGATGTTCATCTAAAACGTTGTTAAATGTTTAAAAACCCATACTTGACTGATCGAAATCAAATTATTTCAAGGATTGGGTCGACTTCTCACATGATCACTCTTTTGGTTTGCCTCTAATTGTGGTCATCCATTCTTAACATACTCATTTCTTTATTCCATTGATTTTGAAGTGGAGTTGAGTGGAGTGTCAGGAAATTTCGTTAGAGGACGCAGTTGTAGGGGCAAAAAGTGCCAAAATTTGGGAGGAGGCAATTACCCCCACGCCCCCATAATCGCCGCCACTGTGTATAATCCTATTCTATTTAATATTATTAATAATAATATGTTAATGTAATTGCCCTTGTTCACCAAGAAGTGATTCCATGGCTGATGGTTACTGTGGCACGATATTAAGGGAGTAGCCTCGGCTGGAATCTACGATGGAGTTATTTTTTATGTAATCCGCTTCGTGAGCTAATTACTTCATTTCCTTGAGGTTAACTTGCTGGTGTATATAATGCACCGTAAAGCAGGCAAAATTAAAAAAAAATATATCCTGAAATGGTTGCATAATCGGGGTATATTTAGTGCTGCTGAAACTATTGATTAATTTTGTTTATTTAACTTCGCTTTTCTGCCTCTTAATTGTAAAGTTGAGGATGAGTGATGATTGATTGATTGATTTGGTGTTTTAAGTCCACTGTATGCACAGTAAGGCTAATCGGGACTGGACCTACATTTTAAAGTGGGATCCGAACCACTATGTGCCTCCACCGGGTATCGAACCCAGGACTCCTTGATTACAAAGCGAAGACGCTACCACTGCGCCATCGATGAGTGATGATATAGCCTAATGAAATTGATGAAGAGACTCGCACAAACACCCATGCCCTGGCCAGGATTCGAACCAGGGACCCCTGGCGTCGTAGCGCGCTGTGCTAACCACTACGCCACGGAGGCCGGCTGCTGAAACCCTCGATATACGGGATCCGTTATCTGTACTCGAAAATATGACCTCTAAATATCTATATACTGAGAACCGACATTTTCGGTATCTTCGGTAACCAACATAAAGTACTCTCTTTAATGGTGACATTCATTTACCTATATCTTGTAAGGTTGAGTAGTAGAGGCACTAACGTTAGGCCCTACGAGAATATTTGTGCGCGTCTGTATTTATTTTCTCTCATCTACCAACCACTTCGACTCATTGTTATCTTTGCGATAGAGACGGCCGAAACACGCCCGCTCTAGTAAAGACGATTTTATTATTATCACTATTAATATTATTATGGGTTCTATATATTCTTATGTTGTGTATGTTCTTATAGTAGTGATTATTCTAAGCAAAGATCCTCTTAAAGGACGCAAAGTGTTCACTCAAATATTAATACATTTTGTCAAAATGTTAACAATTCGGCATTAACAATGCTTTAAGTTGCAATTGATTTTGTAATGTTTAAAAATGTTATAAAAATAAAGATCTGCCTCTTAAATGAGGAGTTCAATGATGCATGGATTCAACAAACACAGAAACGCTCAGGTCGTTAGACCTGACTCAACTTTTATTCATTTTTATTATTTTACTTCACTTTTCGGTCACTTTTGACTAATCGCGACGATGAGGATGAAGTTGATGAAGTGACACTCACATCCATGCCCAGTCCAGAATTCGGAACATTGGACGCCGGGCGACAAGTAAATCGTGTTCACAACCGTTGACTTCGTAGTAACCATTTATCTACTCGTCATTAAATGAACACTGACGTCATCAAAGCTGCTACCTTCGAGATATAAATAACCATCAAGACTTAAGTTTCGGTGGTGATACGTTGTAGACAGTTGTTGCTTCATTCTGCGTGCAACATTTCATCGTAACCTAACCCCTCGATTTCAATGCACCGTGCTATCGGACACGCTCTTGTTTTCAACATTTCACTCATTAAGTCCTTATTTATGTTGTAATTTATATAGGGTAACCGTACTGGGACAGTCCCGTTTGAGAGGCGTGTCCCGGTCGTCCCTTCGATATTATTTGAAAACACTATTTGTCCCGTTTTATAAAAGTCTAGGTGTTAGCTTGAAAACCAAGTATAAAGTTGAGACATTTCATGCTAAAAAAAAAGTTGTATTGTTTTGCGTGTGTTCTGTTATTTGTAGAGCAGTGCATAAGCATGCCCAAGAAGCGTACATGCAGTTTCAATAGGGACTTGGTACAAGACACAAACCAGAAACTCAAATGGCAAATCTCGCTTCAGATGTGTGGGGTAAGGTTTTCAAGGAGATTTATAAACGGTTGATGAAAATATATAGCTGCTCTCAAGAAGATTGATTGTTCTGATAAATACTTCTTGCACTCCTCAACTTTAGCGTAGGGCTAACATCAAAGGTTGATCAGAAGGAACCAGAAATACCGTGTAAGTCAGACCGAGATTATAAAAACGACAGTTCATATTTCAAATAATAATAACGATAGTATAATTATAACAATAATTTTATAATTAGGCCTAACTGATTCTTCAGGAGGGGAGGAGGTAAACTGATCTTGGGTTGTCCCGTTTTTGGGCCAAAATATTATGGTCACCCTACTACTAGGGCGCCAAAATATCTAGCTTCGGGGCTCTCATTCCATTGTAATTATCATACTCTTACCATGAAAGGTCTCCCGCGTATTATCCGCGGTTCCGGGTTCGAACACTGGTCAGAGTTCCAAAATTTGGGTGATGACTCAAAAGAATGAATATAGTTCAGAAAACTTAATAAGAACGATCTGGCTCCTATTGAGAAAGTCTGATAACAGCGGCGAATGGGACTCAATGCGCTCAACGAAGAACCCATTGATAGGCTTTGGTCTTCAAAAGGCTGTTGGACTCCATGGCTATGCAGAGCACCTGCGTTACATTGAAAACTGAAAACTTGCACTACGTGAAGTCAAATTAACAATTTTGTAATAGCAATTCTGAAGTAATAAGCATAATCTTGAGTTTCGAGTCATAGAAACAAATGTTCAGAGTGTGAGCGAGCAAATCAATTGTTACTAAATACATGGTAAAAAACAGACAATTTGGTAGAAATTGAACAAAGTATATTTTGTCCCAATCCTCCATCCCCGGTCACGTCCCTTGTCTTGTATGTATACGTGTCAGTTAGAAACCGAATTCATTGCCTGTGTGCTCACTGAAGGTCTGCTTGAGACGATTCCCGACACTTTGGCGCCGGCGGACAGCTGGGTCGCTCGGAACTGGCTTTTGTCGCGGGCAAGATTCGAATGGAAACAGACAACTCTGCTAGTGATTGTTGCAGTCTAATTCTCGAATGAATATTTCACTTGCTCTCGTTGCCTTCACGAATTCTATTTAAAGCAGCCAAATAATCAAAGAACGAAATAGCTATATTGGGAACCTTTCAACAACTCTCATATTCGCAGCCAGAATATTTTACAATAACAGGTGTTAATTGTATTTTTGACTGTAAACACAAGAATCTAATAAAAATCTTCCCACATTTTTCATCACGTTTCAATGAAGTCAAAAATTACAATGTTCAAACTTTCTTTTAATACTTTTCTAGATATCCAAGTTACAAGATGAGATTTCTCAATGATAACTTTGTTGCAACATTAATATATTTCTGTCCTTGTTTCTTGGTTAATTCGCGTCCAGTGTGGCTACCGTAATGTAATGTTGGTTTCTGTTCCTTTAGTGCGTGTGCAGTATTAGTGTGGTATGGGGAAATGCATATTGAAAGTGGCAATTTTAAAATAAACTGAAATTTACTGAATAATTTATAATCAGACGTGTCTATATTTTAAAGTTTACAAGTGTTATTAATACAGAGCACGCAATTAGTGGAAGTGAAGTACCATGAAAACAAAACGGTTAATAATAATAATAATCATAATAACAATGATAATATCGACAGTGCCTAAAACAAGGGATAGTCCAGGAACCCAAATTTTATAAATCCCACTCTGTCTGGACTACAGTCAGTCTGTATTGCGCACTGTCCATACGTATTTGTTATTGCCCGCGCATCAATTACAACCTAATTTTCGCGATTGGGTAAAAGAGACAGAAGGGAGAAGTAAAATAAATCAAATCAATCAGTAGGGAAAAAAAGTAAAATCCTCCCCTGTGCTTTGTACCACGCCATGAGGGCATATACGGGGTGTGGAGTTGGGTCCCACACTTTCTTGGTCACAGCCGAAGCCCTGGCCGCCCCCAGAGTTTCCTCCAGGTACCCACTTTGTACGACGCTGGGTGGGCGCCAAGGCCGCTTGAACAGGTGGAAAAAATCCCGGTTCTCCCTCGCCTGGTAGTCAGACGCCCTAACGACCGAGTTACCGCGGCAGTATAAGACGGCAGCAAATGGCTGTACCTTTCTCACATTGAGGATTCCTGTGGCAAGTCTCGCATATAATATGAAGGTTAGAATGAACGATGAAACAGACTTTTGGAACAAACACAACTTCTATCCAGGATGCGAACCTAGGAGACAGAGTTTTGTAGCGCGTCATGCTAACATTTGAGCCACAGAGCCGAACTGAAATACTTTGTAATTGGGCGAGTGATTCCCGACACTTACACGATACAACTGGGAATATAAAAAGGACTGTTGCATTGGCGCCTTGAAGTCTGCGCAGAGCATTCAACCATATCAGTTACAATACCTCAACTTGATTTCATGGTTTCAAGGTGAATAGTATGTTGTGTTTCTGCCGTACAACTTATACATTTGCATCAATAACATAGTGTTAATGCGCAGGGATATGTGAAAAATGCCAACGTTGGGATATCCGATAAAATAAAAGAAATGATAATTCAAGGATAGTGGATTAAGGGTGTTGCTTTGGTAACTGACTGCCGCAATTATAACTATAGAAAATTAAACGTTTGTAATTAAACTCGCCTAAATATTCTTGGTAAATTGTTTTGCATCTCCATACAAATTATTTAAACCCATCGTTTCTCAACCTATGGGGCGCGACCCACTGCTGGGTCCCGAGAAGGCGTTTGATGTGTCGCGAAGTCGGGCTCGAAAATTAATTTATTGTGTCTCATAAAACTCTTATATTTAAATTACTAAGATATATTGCTTTAACAATTCAAATTTAACCCGTGTTGTACGTACATACTCTAAACTCTGCATGTGTATTATTTACGCTCTACCATTGTTTTTTACCGGCATCTCTCAATTTCAGCATGTGTTATTAGTTAGACTATAGTAAATTAGTGTTTTAAATTACATATTTACTTTTCTAGAATGAAGTATGCGTAATTTGTTAACGCAAGTGTAAAGGAGGGTTTCTTAAAGAACTCGATGTTAGCAAAAATATGATTATAAACTAGGTGCACACCCCTTCAAGTAATTCTGCCAGCGCCCATTTTTATGGGTTCCGTGAAGCGTAATATCCTTCAAGATGGATCCCGGGCTGAAAAAGGTCGAGAACCACTTATTTAAAGATAATATATATTTTGAGTTTGAGACACCACAGAGGGTGAAGTGGCGGTTTTTGAAGGACTGATGAATTTGCCGAATTATTCCTACAAGCGAATGGGTGGGGATATGTGCACAAAATGTAAATACTCGTATTTAAAACGCCAGTAACAATAAAGAAATAGAGAGGAAATTGTTTTCAGCACTCTGTCCTCAATATTTTGTATGCATATACATAAGAAGAACGGACTTGAAGTTTCTTATGTAATAAATGAACAATTACGTGCAACCCTCCCCTCCTACCACCAGAAAATCTTTGGCACTCTGCTACCAAGGGACTCTACCATAACTTTGCGCTTTTAGTCAGAGGAGACGTTTCTTCACACATTCACTGACATACTAGTCATTCACGAAAATCTACGGTCTTGAAGGTCATTCCCAATCAGTGACATTATGAATAGAAATGCGGAAATATAGCTCGCAGACTTTGAAACAGTGTTCATTAAGAATAACCCAGGAAGCTTTCACGTCGAACGGTGCTGAAACTTAGTTCAAGTCAAAATTCACGTCTTGTCGAATTGTATTACTTGTCTCCATCTGTCTCCACATTGCGTGAATTTTACCGTGAACCAATCGATCACGGTTAAGCTCTGGCAATTAGTAATATTTTATTATTACTGCAAGAATTGTCCATTACTGATAGGCCTAATACGTGAATTTCATTCCATGCCCGTTACCTTTATCATTTTATGAACAAAAGCAATTCAGAAACATTGGTAGGGATCATCCACAAGGAACAATGTAATTAATTTTATTTGTAAGCAAATATTCACAGTTGAAAATTTGATAAACAAGAAATGGTGGGCCTGTCCCTCTGGGAATCCAGTCTCAATCAACTTTTCTATGAGCAAGTGAACTATGAAGAAGAACGCTGTTCCCTCGTCATAGTACAGGATCACCGACCTGTGCTCGGAACGAGGCACCGGGGCTGATACTTTCTCAATTTCACTAGGCCACCCAATATATTTTTTTAAAAATTGAGACGTTTCGGCACAGGCGAAAGTATTAGATTTCCCAGTTAATCCGCCCATGATAAATGTACATTGCATATTCTATTTTACGCTTAATGGAGAGAGTTTCTTCTATCTCTGTGTCTCTTCACCGTAGAATGATGAAGTAATGCCATAATAATCGCACAAACACAATGAATCGTCACATTGTTATAAAAATGGCAGCGTTCAACATTGGCTTCGATTTAGGGGACAGTTGCTCCCCATTTTTTGCCTCCGCACTATGGCCTCTTAATGCTATAGCGGAACCTCAAGCAAAACAACCTGCGCAGACCCGCGAATCCTGTGCACCGTACCCCCGCGAGTAGAGGAGGGGGAGAGTGGGCCATGCTTCCTTATGGCCCGATGTGGAAGGAAGAAGGAGAGCTGAGCGGGGACTTTTCGTCCCAAGGTTTTTTCCTTGTGGTCGATCTATAGGCCTTGTCTACCAAGAGAGAGTAAACTTTCCTTGTCCCCCCCCCCCCCCGTTTGGCACCAAAAGTTGCCAAAAGGCCACCACTAGTCGTAAACATACACTTGTGAGGTTCTATCTATACCCCTTAAAAATATGTTGTTCAGCCCCCCCCCCCCCGAAAGAAATTTCTGGATACGTGCCTGATTGCAAGCTTATTTTGTGTAAGTAAATGTTTTCTTTTCCTTCCCTGATTCCTGCTCTCTCCTGACCCTTCTCCAGACTTCGAGGTGCCATGCACTGAGACAGCCTACAAAAACATTCTTCCAAAACTTGTTTCTGTTCGACGCTCAAATGCTAGGGGGAATAAGGCATTAGATCGCATCGTTTCTCAACCTATGGGGCGCGACTCACAGCTGGGTTCCGAGGGGATGTTTGGTGGGTCGCGAAGTCGGGCTCGAGAATTGATTTACTGTCTTAAAAATCTATTAAATTACTAAGATATATTGTTTCATCATTTTAAATTCAACCCGTGTTGTACGCAGTCTACATTTCTGTTATGTGCACCCTACCATTGCATCTCTCAATTTCAGCCTTTTAAATTATATATGTATGGAACTTTTCTAGAATGAAGTATGTGAAATTTGTTTAAGCAAGCGTAAAAGAGGGCTTCTTAAAGTACTCGATATTAGCAAAAATACAATTATAAACTGGGTGCACACCCCTACAAGTAAATCTGCCATGCTTGTGCGTCCAGTGAGGTGTAGTATCCTTCAAGGTTGATCCCGGACTGAAAGTGGTTGAGAACTACCTGATTAGAAGTTTCAAGATGGCTGTCAATTAAAGTCAGCGCCAGGGTGCAGATGCAGTCCTGGAGCGCTTTAAGAGCAAATTTGGAGAAAACCGAATGACATACAGTACAGACAGATGGCTTTATCAATTTTCTGAAAATTTATCCAAATGCTGTTTATACGGCTTTACTAAAAAACACCTCGTTACGTGTTGCCGAACGACGTTCATACATTGCTAAACACATTATTAGAGTTCAGAGTCAAAATTATTTTGTTATGCGATTCAGTGTTGTAACGAGGCTACAAAAAGCGATTTTACCTAGGCCTGATCATCGTATGTTAATTTGAGAATGTGACTTCTCGTCGTACTGTCCACTTGCTTATGCCAAATCACAGGAATGTAAAAGCTTTAATAAGAGAAATTGGGGGAGAAATTATCTCACCCAAACGAATTTTTGAAGCATTAGGTCACTGTAACATCTAGAAAGAATAGATTTGGTGATTATAACTTGCCTCATAATTGCAAGACAAACTACATCGTTGAAAATTAATATCACTGTCGAATTATCAAGAACGATTGATTGATTGATTTGCTTTATTTTACTTCGCTTTTTGTGCCACTTTTGGCTAATTTGCAAAGATAGCGATGAGTGATGGTATGGTGAAATTGATGAATGGACATCAAACATCCATGTCCAGGCCGGGATTGAATCCGGGGCCCCTAGTGTCGTAGCGTGATGTGTTAACCACTCCGCCACGGGGGCCGACTTATCAAGAACGAAACAAGTTTTAAAATATTATATTTCGTATGTGGAAATACTGCATTTGCCCCCCCCCCCTGTTTTGTAACCGAATCGCCGCCACTTAAGCACAAGAAGACCAATTCAATTTTATCATGATGGACAATACACGCATATTGTAATGTCTCCCTTGTCGTCCGTTCGCACACCTGTGAGAAGGATTGTTACTGCTGCGGCTTTCCATACAAAGTGTGATTTAGAACGGTCTTCTTATCCTGAACAGGTATTTAACTTTTGAAAGATCCTAGGTGATTACTTTGTAGTTCTGCCTCTTAAGGGAGGAGTTGAATGATGCATGTATACAATTGATGAATAACCCAACACACAGAAACTCTCAGGTCGTTATACTTGACTCAACTTTTTATTAAGTTTTATTATTAACTTCACTTTTCTGCCACTTTTGACTAATCGCGACGATGAGGATGAAGTTGATGAAGTAACACTCACATCCATGCCCAGTCCAGAATTGGGAACAATGGGAGCCGGCGACAAGTAAATCGAGTTCACAACCGTTGACTTCGTAGTATCTTATTCTACAGACAAAGCCGTTGATCCCCGTTTATCTGCTCGTCCCCCCTTCGAGTTTGCGTGATCAAAGGTTTATTTACCGGTGGGAGCTCGAACATTTCCGTCGTTTGAAGTTCTGACCACGTGTTAACCAATTAACAAGCATTTGTTATACAGGGACGTCTTGCCACGGAGTTTATTCATCATAACTGTTATGGAGATGATGAATAGATAAGATGGGCGGCAAAATATTAACAAAACAGGCTAATATCCTAACCACTAGATCAGCTTGTACTGTGTTTCACGCTAAACAGAGCCGAATTCTGTCACCGGGTGATTCAAGCGTGTTACGATGTGCCAGCTGCAAAGTTATGTAACAGTGGCATATCTACAAGGAGTTTTAGAGCAACTATCCTAAAAAGAAACGCCAAATTTAGGGAAAGATTGCACGATCTTGGCGTGGTAAGAAATAACTCATGCTCACACCCCTTTACTACATTTATGGGTACGCCACCGAAAGCGTGGGATTTCCTTATGTAACGATAACAGGAAACGGGGTGTAAGGGATGACTTTCCTGCAAGCGCTTCTCTTCCACGTATTACACCCTGGACTCACGGAAGGGTGAGCGGGGGGTTGCCACTAGGCTATCCCAGGCTATAACCTAGGGCCGCACAAAAATGAGACGTACATGGAAGAAGTTTCTAGCACTTAAATAAGTTCTTACATCATGACCCTACTTTCAAAGGTCACGTAATAAAATAATATGTACAATTTTATTGCTCGAATATAAACAGTTGTTCCTCGAAAGAACGAATGTAAACATTTTAAATGCCGACAATTAAAAGTCAAGTGGAGGGATATTGACGGTTGAAATCCTTGTTTCTCGGTTCGCGTCTGGTGTGGCTACCGTAATGTAGTGTTGGTTTGGTTTCTTTTAGCGCGTGTGCGGTATTAGTGTTGCATGGCGAAATACATATTGAAAGTGGCAGCTTTAAAGGAAAACGAAGTTTAATGAATCATTTTTAATCAGATGTATCGATATTTTAAACTATAAAAGTGCTATTAGTACAGAGCATGCAATTAGTGGAAGTCAAGTACCATGATAACAAAATTGTTAATAATAATTATAATAATGTCGACAGTGAACAAAACAAAGTATATCCTAAGGGCCCAAATTTTATAAATCCCGCTCTGCCTGCACTACATTTTGCAGACAAAAGGGGTTTTGGCGTCTAAACTCACAATCAGTCTGTGTGTTGCATACTGCCTACTTTGAAACAGTGTTTGTTAAAAAAAACAAAAAACAACGAAACTTGGTTCACGTCAAAATAGAGGCCTAGCAATCTTTGTCGAATTGTATTCCTCGTCCCCATCTGTCTCCATATCGATGGCGGGGCAATCGTTTCACGGTTAAGCTCTCGCAATTAGTAATATTTTATCATTACTGCAAGAATTGTGCGTTAGCTTTCCTTTCCTTTATGCTTACTTGTGAAATCTCGATTTTTTATTTCAATTTCATTGGATTTTATAGTTTTTATTCTTATTTTTAACATACGTATATTGTATTTTAACCTGTTCAAAAGATGTAACTTGTTTCTCTAATATGTAGACTTGAAACACGACCAATTTGTACTATTTTTATACCTTACTTAAACCTGTTCTTCCAACAAAAATGAATTGTGTTATTTAAGTCACGACTTTACAATCTTAAGATCTGTAGGAATTGAACAGGAAAGGGTCTCAAATTACATTAGCTTTACCTTTTATCGGCTACATTTGAATTGTACCTATTCTGGCTCAAGAGGAAAAGACAGAAGAGGATAGGTGCCAGTCAAAATGTTGAATGAATGAGAATCTGACCAAAGAACCTTTGCAGAAATATTATGCGTATAAGACATGATTGCATGCATGAAACCATTGTTTAACAAAATAACTGCAGTTAAGACTGGAAGAAGTTTTATATTATCCCTAGCTTATCCCTGGCGTACAATAAACGTAGACAGACTACTTACATAAGGGAGGCCTCAGAGGCCCACACATTTTCTTCTTCTTTAACATTAAAATTCAAGAAACAATTTTTTAAATGAATCATTTCTTCCTTTGTTGTTCATATAGCTGCAGTTATACGTATAATATTGCACGAGTGTCACACACAAATTTTATCATTCACTAAACCTGAAAATAACATGTTAATGTTGAATCAATGATTTTTTTTGTTTACATATGAGCAGTTCTATAGCTGTTATAATAATTACATTAATTACCATAATTACCAACCAATTGTACACTGTTACAAGGTACACAATACAGTAGGGATCCTGGCTCCCACGGCAGTCCCGTGGATGATCTAAGGTCAATTTTTTTCCGGCCTTGTCCATGCATAAAACGGCTCTGGAGCTCACCCAGCCTCAAACAAACGGGTGCCTAGGGTTAAACTTGGGGGGGGGGGCAAGAACGTGCTGCTGATCACATCACCTCCAAATTGGCCTAGACTGAAGAGTATGTGAGGCCCTGCACATCTCTTTGGATAGTCTGATGGTCTGGTCATTGCTACGAGACTAAACAAAATGCTGAAGGACTACATTTAGAATATAATCGTTATATTTGCTTTGTACCTTCAATCACTGCCACGAGCACTGTAGGTGCAATGCCTATCAAGTGCTTTTTCCGAAACGTTTTCCGAGATCATGGCGGTGGAAAGTGAACCACTGAGCCTCTAACCGGGGGGGGGGGGGGGGCAACGGTGGATCGCATCATGTGATACCGTTACCACTACGTCATCGGGAACAATTGCAATAGCGGAGAGCAGTCACACTATTTCCCCATCTTTCTTTGCAGTTGACCTTAATTATTTGTGCAGTGAACTTGAAAGAAATAGGGAGTACTTATTTCCCAACTAACTGTCCCATGCACACGCCACTGTTGCTTGGGCTTGTTCACTTAGAAGCGAAACCGAAACTCGAGCTCTCTAGCACACAAGTGGCGATACAACTCCAGACGGATTTGCGCCAGGGACAGAGAACGGTTTAGCAACTGAGGTTCGGTTGGAACTTGCATTTCTACAGTCGTGGCTTTGTTCCACTGCTTTGGTTGCGATGAAGTATTTTGACAGCTGTCTGTATTTCGCTGCAGAGTTGTTGCAAGGGGTAATAAAAGAATGTTAATGCTAGTATTACCTCGTGTGATATAACATGGATTATTATCTCTCTTTGGATAAAATTAACAACGGCAAGATAGCAAAGTATTTAATCAGAAATCAACAAAATTAATACAGCATTTACTTGTCTTTACCTTTTGATGTATTACCAAAGGAATTAGCTGTCTTTGTTTTTAAATACTGCCGATACTGTGTTTTTGGAGCTGTGATTATGAGTCGCAGTCATAGCTGCGATATATAAAAGAAAGTTTAGATTACAATTCTGTTGAAGTAGGAGAATATTTCGTAAGTAACGAAAGCGCTTTGCTCATATCAGAATAGCACCTTTCAGTAAACAAAGGATTCATTGATTGACTTTGTGTTTTAAGTGCACTTTATGCACAGTGTGGGTAGACCTACAGTGTAAAGTGAAATCCGAACCACTATTTGCCTCCACCGGCTATCGAAGCCAGGACCCCTTGATTAAAATGCGACGACGTTACCACTACGCCAACAGGGAGGTCCCAGTAAACAAACAAACGCAATACGAGTACAAAGAAGTGTAACAGTGTAAAATTTACTTTCTCTTGTTCTACCTACTAAACACCCGATATCATCACACATTCAAACACCATCCCTAGTTTTGGTTATCGTCAATATTTCCTTGCACACATGAAGCAAATGAAAATTGATATGTCAAGGCATGGTGGTGCGTACGGGGGGTGCCAGTGGGGTCTGAGTGCCCTCTCATATGTCCTCAAAAAATAAAATATGTAAAAACAACCATTACAATAATGAAAATAATGTCCCCTGCGTTGCCTCCAAATTTGAATGTTAACAGTTGGGTCGGTCGAGAGTTACAACTGGGGCCTCCCCTCTGTTCGATACCCTGCCCTGTGGAGGCACATAGTGGTTCGGATCCCACTTTAAACTGTAGGTTCAGTCCCAATTAGCTTTACTGTGCAGAAAGTGGACTTAATAAAATACTTACCAAATTCAATCAATCAATCAGTCGAGTTAGAGCCGGTAGGGTGAAGAGACTTGCAGCCAAAGCTGGAACCCATCTGGAGAGATGACCTTTCGTTCGGGATTCACAAGAGATGAGAGGAAATAATTGAATGCTTGTCGAGTTTCAAACAAATGATGTTGACTAATACAATAAAATACAATGGTAACAATACCCACAATAGTTTCCAAAATGATCTACGTAATCTGTACGATGTTTCTAGACGAGAAACATTCTACTTGAGAGCAAACAGGTTTCAAAGTAGACTTCGATTGATTTGATTTATTTAACATCGCATTTCCACTACTTTTGGGTAATTGCGAAGATGAGGGTGAATGGTAATACGATCAGATTGATGAAGTAGCAATCACAAACCTACATGGACGACACAACCCAGGCACCAGAGCCTCGTTAGTCTGATAAATGCAGTTCAGGGTCAGACTCCAAGACACACATTTTGGCGAAGTACAAAATAATTTTAACTATATTCTTATTATTATTATTCAATTTGTTCGACATAGCATGCAGTTTTTCTTGCATAACAATTGTGTTACTGAATTCTAATTACATTTTTTATGTGTAAATATTTAGCGTACTACAGGGAGGTTATTTCAGTCGTTCACCGCCAGAGTGACGGCCGTTCGGCGGGCTCTTCATGCAACAGGTCCCGGCAAATTGCATTACAGGAAGTCCGTAACAGAAACCGCTTGTTTTCTAATGTTTCCACTTTTCACAATTACAGTTACAATTACAATTGAAATAAGCACGTAACTTGTCGCAAGGATGCTGGAAAAGGTTTCCTCCCAAATACAAATATTTCTGGAACCTTATTTCTGACATCTAATCTAAGATTAGACATCGCTACTTTATCCTCAGTTGTCGCGACAGCGCCGGCACCTTATCGGGGGTTGGGGGAGTTGTCAGCCGCGAGAGGGCGCTTGATACTGCACGTGTCGGCAGTGATGCCAACCGTAGGGACATGTCCCTACGCATAGGGAATTTTCACTAAATTTCGCCCGCGTAGGGACGTAGGGACAGATTTTGCCAAATGCGGGAAATCGTAGGTACTTTTTTCAATCTTGGAAAATGACATTTTATGTATTAGTTTATCTGGATACTTTAGCGAGGAGGACAAAAAAGAACTAACTAACAAATCTCCATCAGAATTTTGGAACATGTTATCGGTTACCAAAAACTTTCAAGGCAAGTTCTTTTTTGAAAACATTTCCACTCTCGCGAAAATAGTGCTAACATTGCCGCATTCTAACGTGGAAACGGAAAGAATATTTTCAATGTTAAGTGATACAAAAACAAAAAAAGGGAAATAAAATGGGACCAAAATTGTTAAAGACTGCAGGAAATACAGCATATATCACCAACCAACATCTATCTCTTCACAGCAGCAGCATGTATGACTGCACGAGAAATTACTCTACTCGATTTATATAGGGCCTCCTTAATCTGTTTTTCGGGGGGGGGGGGGGGGTGCAAAACTGATATAGCAGTCACCGTTTTGCTGGTGTGTATTAACGCTTTTCGTATAGTAACATTATCGGCCTGTAATGAAGATGTCTCCGATTCGATTTTCAGTGGCGGCACATATAAATAGTGTAAATACCGTCACAACTCACAATAATAGGAAAAGCTGTGCTAAGGTGATAATGCATACCCATAAACAATAAGGTCAAATATTTATCTTCATATACCTAATGGTTTCTGTGAATGGGGAGAAATGAACGCATGACAATTAAGCTAACACTGTCCAGATAGACTCAAACACCCCTTAACACTCCCATGCATGCATATGTGTGTGATGGGTAGGGAGAGGAGAGCGTATAGTTTAGAATTCTATTACTTACGTGTTTAAGTGACATTTCAAAAGCTGAATATCTGTTCCTCAGCATCATGAAACATGACCTTGAGACTCCGTATCGTATCGTTAACTAAATAAGGACGGAGAAAAGGATGGTAATTGGACATTATTGATTGTTTTGATGTACTTCACTTTTCTTTTCTGCCACTTTTGACTAATCGCGAAGATGAGGATGAGCTCTGGATTTCTCCCTATATTTTAGTCGCAATTAGTAACCGTGCACAGTTTTTTAAAGTAAACGCTTCCTCCACAACTACATAAGTTTGAGTAGAAAAAAATAGTTACAAGGAACACAGACATTTGCTAGTAAAAAAAGCGTGATCTGCGCGCTTTACAAAAGTACTAGCAACATTTTTTCTTGGTAATTAACAAATCACCCAACTTTTTAACGGCTACGGCCACTAGGCCTAACTACATATAACAAAGCGTCACAGATTCAACTACAGTTTCTGCCTCGATCGATACTCTCATCACGGGAATTTAAACGTCATTTCTACAGCAATTATTTTCTCAAAAACCACGACAGTGCAGTTATGCAACGTGCGTGTATAAATTCCAGCCACAGAAGATCCTCCATGTGGAGATAAAGAGTGTCTGCCAGATGGCAACCTTTGCGGAGAAAGCGGGACGGGACGGATAAAGCCGCGTTTACACCGAATGTTACTTACAAATGTTATCAACATTTTGTTACCAACACGGTTAAGAACAGACATTGCCAACAAATGTTGGTTGCCATAACACTACTTTCACTTTATTTTTGTTAATAACTTTTGTTAACATTTTGGCTGCAAGAAGCCGACTGTGGAGGAAGTTGATTACTCTCTGTGGCAACATGAGTCATTTTGGCGCAACAGAGAAGACAGAAGATTCTGGATGAGACCTTCACTGCGGGCAGGAACTAATTGTAGCGGAAGTGTCCTTTGATCTTTACCGACTTCTAGTGGATAACAACATTTCTGTTTCCAACACGGGAAATCTGTTGCTAACGTGAGATTAAATGTAATGTAATTGTTTGAGAAATGTTAATTTGTTCGAGCAATAAAACGTAAATAAGAATTTTAGAACTAAGAATATGATTTACATTTATTGATTATAAAGTACATTGATTGAGTTGGTGTTTTAAAGTCTGTTTTATGCACAGTAAAGCTAATCATGACTCGAACTACAGTTTAAAGTGGTATCTGAACAACTATGTGCCTCCACCGGGTATGGAACCCGTCGAACATTTACTGCAGCTGCGCTACCAGCAGATGCAACCAGAAAACAACGACGCGACGGGAGACGTGCACGTTGTCATTTTGGTTCGATAGGTTTGAAAAGTTGCATTTGTTATTGAATGTTTGTTTCCAAGTGACAAGTGTCGCTTCTCGCTTCGCTCGGGAAGCTCCCCAAGACTCGTACGGGATTCGAACACAGGATCCCTAGTCGTAGAACACGGAACCAAGTATTTATACTTCTCAAAGTTAACTGCTTGATCGCAATCCTTAACTACATTCAATTTCAATGTAGTTCTTTTTTTAACAGTCGTGTTTGGCAACACTGATAAGTTAAGCGAAGTTTTTATTCTCGCCCTGCAGCCACGGCGAGACCCTGGATGTCTTCTTGCGACTTTGCTACACGTATTGGACGTTTTCTGTAATCGCTCGCTCTCTTTAACGTGCGACTAGAAGAGAGGGCATTTTCCCCTGTGTCTGTTGTCACGGTATCTTACGCTTGATCTCTCCATTGCGTAAGTTTCACAAAGTAGGAACTTGCTGTTTGTGTGTGTGTGTGTTCAAAGTTCAAATATAGAGATAACATACAAATACTTACGCAGAGATATTCGAATTATCATATGCGTATAATGCATTTTCATATACATAAAACAACCGAGAGAACAATGAAATGTACATTTGATGATGGTCCCCAACAGAAACTTTGAGGAAGGAGAAAAACCTCGAGTTGAAGACATCGATTTCATTCCTTTTTGATAAATAATGCCTGTAAACAACATGTACTTGCCTTCTATGATATTAATGAAAATATTAATTCCACTGTAGTAAACACTACTTGCTAGATGGCAAAATAAAATATAAACTATATAAATACTCTTCCCGTTTCTAAACCTGATAATTTACAGCCGTGTATTTGATTGCACTTTATAATTAATAATGCAATGAAGTAAATGGTCACACAGTATTCAGGTTTAGTGAAAGATAGAGCATTCCTTCCCTCGGTGTGGTCTTTATAAAACAATATTTACAAAGTTATAGAAGCAAATGTACTTGAAAGGACAGCTAAGCGTTAGGTAGATTTTATGCCATCAAAATATATGTGGCGACTGCTACAAAAAAAAGTAAAGTTCCCCCTGTGTATGGCACCGTGCCGTGACACCATTCGATCAAATGATATGGCTCCACACATTCTCGATCTCTGCCGTAGTGAAGAAGACATGAATGATCAACACCACGCGCTGATGTAATCTAGGGATCCCGGGTTCGACACGCGGTGGAGGCACATGGCACAGTGGTTCGGATCCCACTTAACTGTAGGTCCAGTCCCGATTAGCCTTACTGTGCATAAAGTGGACTTAAAATTCCAAAAATTCCAATGAATCAAAAACCACGCTCTGATGAAGCATTATAAAGGGAAGTCTCCTTGAAACGAACGTATTCAGTAGATTCGACTATAATGCAGCTGACCTTCGTGGAGGAAAGGTCAGCACAGTGCATTACGACGGTACGTGGTTTCGGTTCGAATCCCGGTCTGCTCATGGGTGTTTTTTTGACGGTGAATTTCATCATATTATTACTCGTCCACGTCGTTTGGATTAGCCAAAAATGAAAAAAGCGACGCTAAAAATAATCTAATAAAATGTATTCACTATTTACCTTCCGGGCTCCATGAAGAAGTGGCTACGAAGCTAAAGCCCTACTTTTGAATCCTGGTAAAGGAATGAATATGTCATCGTGTTCGTTCTGATTCCACCATTAATGCGCATTAACGATTAACCTACTACGTAGAAATACGCTTAAAATAAACGTAAATATACTTCAAGCGGGGTAGGAGAAAGTCTTTACGGACCTTGCCCTTAATAAAAACCTTGATTAGAAAGTGACATCGTTCTTAGTCCATCATTTATATATGTATAGAAAGATTTCAACACTGGGAAATATACAATATTACAGGATTGTAAAAGACAATTATAAAATCACTGTAAAATTTAAGAACGATAAGGAGTTACGAGGATTTCCGAATAATTCGTTCCGAGTAATGTTCTTGTCCTAAAAACTTAGAAGAATCAGGTAATTAACTTGAGGTTTTATTTTAAATCTACTTTATGTACAAATAGGTTAGTCATAGTGGACACCTACAGTTTAAAGTTGAATCATAACACTATATGCCTCCATCGAACACAGATCCCCTTGCTTACAAAGGGACATGTGAAAAATGCTAACGTTGGGATAACCGTTAAAATAAAATAAATGATATTTGCATGATGGTGGATTAAATGTCTTGCTTTAGCTGACTTTCGCAGTTATAACTATCGAAAATTAAATATTTGTAGTTAGGTTCGCCTAAAATATATTGGTTGTTGGTTGATTTGGTGTTCACTTTATGCACAGTAAGGCTACCTAAAATATATTGGTAAAATGTTTTACATTTTCACACAAATGTCAAGTTAATGTACTTGAAGGTTATATGTAGTGTAAGTTTGAGACATCACAGAGGGTGGAGGGGTGGTTGTTGAAAGACTGCTGAATCCGCCGCATTATTCCTACAAGGGGAGGGGGAAACTCTGCGTTCAAAACGTAAATATTCTCACCTAAAACGCTAGTGGCAACAAAGAAAGAGGGGAGAATTGTTTTCATCACTCTGTCCTCAATATTTAGCATGCATGTACTAGTACATGAGAAGCAGCAACTTGAACTTTTCTAAAGGATAATTGAAAAATCTGCTGCTACCAGGGGCTCTGTATACTGGGTTCTACTCGTAACGGTGTTTTCACATGTTGACTCACATGCTAGTCATTCATGACAGTCTGTGCTCTTAGTAGGTCATTCCTAATCAGTGACATGAATAGATATTGATATTTTTTAACATTAAAATTCAAGAAACTATTTTCTAATGAATAATTTCTTCCTTTGTAGTTTATATTAGGTGCAGTTATGTAATAATTACAATAATTGCAAAATTATCATCATTGAAAAAAAGAGAACCAATTGCACGAGTTTTACACATATTTTATCATTCTCTAAACCTCAAAATAATATGTTAATATTGAATCAATGCTTTTTCTTGTTCACATCACATCACCATCACCTCCAAATTAGCCGCGATTGAAGGGTGCGTGAAGCCCTACACATCGTTTTATCTAGTCTGATAGATAGTATGGTCATTGTTAAGAGGTAAAAGAAAGGTAAAGTGCTTCCCAGTGCTTAGCACTACGCCATGAAGGCGTATAGGGGGTGCGGGGGTAACGCCAGACTGTTAAGAGACTAAACAAAATGCATGACTACATTTAGAATATAATCGTTATATTTGCACCTTCAAGTGTGTTTACAACACGCTCCGAAACGTTTGTCGGAATCATTGCAATGGGTGTGATTTCGCTTAAATAATTGTGGGGGATGTTATTGGCTGAATGTCATACAATGGAAACAGCCGCTGAGGCTGTAATGGTGATCGAACGCCGGACCACGTCATTATATGTGATACCGTTACCACTACGTCATTGGGGACAATTGCGATAGCATACAACATTTACACTATTTCGCCATCTTTATTTGCAGTTGAAGTTAATTTTACAGCGGACTTGAACCATATTAGGAGTACTGTATTCCTAATTGCCCCATGCACACGCCACTGTTGCTTGTGTATATAAGTGTTCACTCACAAGCGAAACCGAAACTCGAGCTCTCAGCGAGACAACTCCAGTCTCTTTGGCGCCTGAAACAGACGTTCGGTGGAACCTTCATTGCGTATGTCAAGTTGGCCCCCCAAGTGAATGGGCTAGATGAAAACAATACTGGGCCAGAATCTACACTCAATGGGCTAAATGGGCTAACAATTATTTCTGATTGGGCTAACTCCGTCTACGAGATATTCGGATTCAAAAAATTGGGGGCCAACTTGACGCCAGCCCCCCAAATGAATGGGCTAGCAAAACTAACCAATGGGCTAGATTCTCTGTTGAATACAAGGAATGGGCTAACAACAAATTTTGATTGGGCTAACATGGTCTTCGAGACATCCGGTTTCAAAAAATGGCGGCCAACTTCAGCCCAGCGCAACAAAACGAATGGGCTAACAAAACCTATTATTGGGCTGGAATCTCTATGGAGTGGACGCATTGGCACAACAATTATTTTTGATTGGGCTAACACCGTTTACGAGCTACACGGTTTCAAAAATTCGGCGCAAGGCGTCAAGTTGGGCCCCCAAATGAATGGGCTAGCAAAACTAACCAATGGGCTAGATTCTCTGTTAAATGCAAGGAATGGGCTAACAAGAAATTTTGATTGGGCTAACACGGTTTCCGAGATATCCGGTTTCAAAAAATGGCGGCCAACTTCACGCCAGCGCCCCAAAATGAACGGACTTAAAAAATTAACTATTGGGCTGGATTCTCTATGGAATAGACGCAATGGTCCAACAATTAGTTCTGACTAGGCTAACACCGTTCACCAGATATTCGGCTTCAAAAAAGGGGGCGTGGCATCAAGTTGGCCCCCCAAATGAATGGGCTAGCAAAACTAATTAATGGGCTAGATTCTCTGTTGAATACAAGGAATGGGCTAACAAAAATTTTTGATTGGGCTAACACGGTTTTAGAGTAATTCGGTTTCAAAAAATGGGGGCCAACTCAACGCCAGGGCCCCAAAATGAACGGACTTAAAAAAATTAACTATTGGGCTGGATTCTCTATGGAATGGACGCAATAGCACAGCAATCATTTTTGATTGGGCTAACACCGTTTACGAGCTACAAGGTTTCAAAATTGGGCGCAAGGCGTCAAGTTGGCCCCCAAATGAATGGGCTAGCAAAACTAACCAATGGGCTAGATTCTCTGTTGAATACAAGGAATGGGCTAACAAGAAATTTTGATTGGGCTAACACGGTTTTCGAGATATACGGTTTCAAAAAATGGCGGCCAACTTCAGCCCAGCGCAACAAATCGAAAGGGCTGACAAAACCTATTATTGGGCTGGATTCTGTATGGAGTGGACGCAATGGCACAACAATTATTTTTGATTGGGCTAACACCGTTTACGAGCTACACGGTTTCAAATATTTTGCGCAATGCGTCAAGTTGGCCCCCCAAATGAATGGGCTAGCAAAACTAACCAATGGGCTAGATTCTCTGTTGAATACAAGGAATGGGCTAACAAGAAATTTTGATTGGGCTATCACGGTTTTCTAGATATCCGGTTTCAAAAAATGGCGGCCAACTTCAGCCCAGCGCAACAAAACGAAAGGGCTGACAAAACCTATTATTGGGCTGGATTCTCTATGGAGTGGACGCAATGGCACAACAATTATTTCTGAGTGTGCTATCACCGTTTACCAGATATTCGGTTTAAAAAAAGGGGGCATAGCATCAAGTTGGACCCCAAAATGAATGGGCTAGCAAAACTAATCAATGGCTAGATTCTTTGTTGAATACAAAAAATGGGCTAACACCGTTTACGTGATATTCGCTTTCAGAAAAGGGGGGCTTGGCGTCATTTGGCCCCCCAAAGGAATGGGCTAACAAAACTAACAAATGGGCTGGATTCTCTATACAATCGACGTATTGGCCCAATAATTATTTCTGATTATACTTACATGATTTTCGACGTATTCTGTTTTTTGTTTTTTTTTAAATATGGCAAATTGCATCAGTTTTGTTTACTATAGAAAGGTTTACAAAAATAACGAAAGAGCTGGATTGTTTGTTGAATGAATAGAGCGGGCTAATATATTTTTTTATTGAGGCCATTTTAGATGTATTCAGTTTACAAGAATTTTTGATGGGGCCGTGTACTAACGAATTTGCTGGATTGGATAACTGACGTCGATGTCAAAATATGACACAGGATTGAAATAAAGACTAACTTAAAGGGACAACGGTAGATGGCAGCACACAACATAGAATAACTTTCAATTGGAATAAAATGTTCGGTAATGAACATTTTTCAATGAATTTGGTATAGTAAATTTAGCAAATAAGTGTTATAATGAAATTCATAAATATGAAGCATGAGGAATCATAAAACGAGTCACAATTAACGTATATGCCTTAATTGTTGTGTACAGATAAGCAACTTTTGCCTTAAATCACCGATTATTTCCAAAAAATTTTGAGTCCATAAACCTATACATTGGGATTGATTAGAACGTGTCAGTTAGAAACAATAATAGGAAACAGGACACAAAATTAAATTCTTTATCATCTACAATAATCTGCTAATAAGTATAACTTTTGTGCTAGATTCCCCTGTCCTGTAATAAGAATATATTTTTTAGATATTGAAGTTAGCACGTAAAAGTTTAGGTTCTTATAAAAAAGAAAAATAGTCTACTTTTTTGTATATAATCTTTGTGTCGATTACGCGTACACAATGCATGTAGACATAAACTTATAGTCTACGGCACATCACTGCCCGGGACATCTTGATTACAAGGCGAGGACGCTACCACTGCGCCATTGGGGAAGCCTAAAATAGAGCACGTAGAAGCATGGGAATGAATGTAGAAGTAAATCGGAACCTTAGTAGAATGCATTTAGGGACTTTATGTTAATGCTAAGGGAACCAAACCTAACCACGAATGGCTTCAATGAATTAATATCTAATACCGTCTGAAATGTTATTCAATATCACGACATTCAAACGTAAAGAATAGTTAATTATTAAATATGAATCCGAACCACTATGTGCCTCCACTGGGTATCGAAGTCGGGACCCCTTGATTACAAGGCGACGGCGGAAAGAGCCTATGTGATGGCGTAGTGATAACGTCGTCGCTTTGTAATCAAGGGATGCGGGTTCAACATCCGATGGAGGTAGATGGTAGTTCGGATCTAGGTTTAGTTCTGGTTAGCCTATCTGTGCGTAAAGTGGACTTATAACAGTCTCCAAACTAATCGGGGACTGAAAATACCCTCCCTCCCCACAGAAAACCTGCGCTTATGCCTGACACATACTTGTAAATCCAAATGTTATTTACCATACGGTGTATGGAATGTTCAGCCTTATAAGATGGTTTCCGTAAAGGGAGAGATCAATTTCAGTCCACCCAATGGACAAAAGAAAACAGAGAAAGATCATAGGAGTAGAACCATTCTGTTCTGTAATCAGCATTTTAACATCCTTGTGAACACTATATTTATATATATAAAAATGTGATATTTCAGTTCAGCATACATTATTTATCTCACATGAATGAGATTTTCGTCATTTTTAAGATCCTTACCTACAAAAGGTCCACGTTTGAAAAAAAATCGAAGAGAGTAACTTCCACTTATTTATTTTTTATAATAAATTTAACAGAATCAACAGCTACAATGTGTTTATTTTCATGGGATACGTCATCTACATTTCTTGCAAATTTTTCTACGTGCTCTATTTTAGGCTTCCCCAATGGCGCAGTGGTAGCGTCCTCGCCTTGTAATCAAGATGTCCCGGGCAGTGATGTGCCGTAGACTATAAGTTTATGTCTACATGCATTGTCTACGCGTAATCTACACAAAGATTATATACAAAAAAGTAGACTATTTTTCTTTTTTATAAGAACCTAAACTTTTACGTGCTAACTTCAATATCTAAAAAATATATTCTTATTACAGGACACGTAACAATTGAAAAATATCAAATAAAGCAACACTGCCATCTGTTATTCATAACTGATATGAAATTTTATTAAACTGATCACGGTAAATAATATGGTATAAAAATAGCGCAAAATGCGCTTATGCCTGACACATACTTGTAAATCCAAATGTTATTTAACGTCTCAATTCAGCCAAAAGCAGAGTAACATAACTGGAGAGGTCCGTGTCATTATTATTGCACCCACGGTTTGTGATTTATGGCTTCAATGAATTAATATCTAATACCGTCTGAAATGTTATTCAATATCACGACATTCAAACGTAAAGAATAGTTAATTATTAAATATGAATTACATTACTAAACTTTTCCTCTCCGATGAAAACTGCAAAATGCATCATATCCACGACAATTTAATCTCGTGTACTAACTTTTCTCTACAACACAGAAATTGATAATTCGTAGTTGTTAAAATGAATTTCATTTTATACACTAAGTGAATTCTTTCGTTTGGAAATATATTATCGTTCAATCTAAGAACATACTGAAAATTTTCAGCTAGATCTTCATCCAATGCAAGAAATGTCCAAAACAAACGCCAGAGATACATTACATCGGTAGTGTATATATCTTTGCAAGTAACATGCGAATACGTTTGAAGTAAAAACAAAATGGTTGAAATTTCACTTTGTTGCACGTATTACTGAATTAATCCCACACATAAACTGTCAGTTTCAGGGACAATCTGGAAAATACTGTTGGGGTAACTAGGAAGGAACAATATATATACACATATTTTATAAAAGAAGGTGTAGAGTGTAGTGTAAACAGACGATCCGCAACAATTTACGTAATTGTCTATTAGCTGCAACATTAATGTTACCTGGCAAAAGCCCTCGAACATGCTCTGTTTTTCTATATGTGTTAATCATACATTTCGTTGTTTACATGAGGTAAATAAGTGTTCCTAACATATTCTATTTAGGGAAGAAATGTAGATGACGTATCCCATGAAAATAAACACATTGTAGCTGTTGATTCTGTTAAATGTATTATAAAAAATAAATAAGTGGAAGTTACTCTCTTCGATTTTGTTTCAAACGTGGACCTTTTGTAGGTAAGGATCTTAAAAATGACGAAAATCTCATTCATGTGAGATAAATAATGTATGCTGAACTGAAATATCACATTTTTATATATATAAATATAGTGTTCACAAGGATGTTAAAATGCTGATTACAGAACAGAATGGTTCTACTCCTATGATCTTTCTCTGTTTTCTTTTGTCCATTGGGTGGACTGAAATTGATCTCTCCCTTTACGGAAACCATCTTATAAGGCCTAACATTCCATACACCGTATGGTAAAATTATGCAGTTACAAGCGTTGAGTATTTATGGCAATTGTGGTGCATTAGGTGGTGAATCTAGCCCAATATTTATCTTTGTCAACACATTGTTGTGGCAGATAAGAAATAAAATTTTATCGGCTGCTTCCTCAAATGTTTTTTCCTTGCATACACATTTCCCCTGTGTCTTATGGAGCAACCGTGACGTTCCAATTAATCCCCATGAATGTATATGTAGATGAGACCGTTCGCAATCCATCCATATATTCTCTTTGGATATCACATTGTTTTATTACAGTCGACATTGTTTGCTACCTAATCGATTTATTTCAGGTTTTCCATAGATGGATATCTTGGAGAGATAAACTATTAACGTACACGCATTATGATGGTAGTGTATTTCGTGGGGAACCTAGCACAAAAGTTATACTTATTAGCAGATTATTGTAGATGATAAAGAATTTAATTTTGTGTCCTGTTTCCTATTATTGTTTCTAACTGACACGTTCTAATCAATCCCAATGTATAGGTTTATGGACTCAAAATTTTTTGGAAATAATCGGTGATTTAAGGCAAAAGTTGCTTATCTGTACACAACAATTAAGGCATATACGTTAATTGTGACTCGTTTTATGATTCCTCATGCTTCATGTTTATGAATTTCATTATAACACTTATTTGCTAAATTTACTATACCAAATTCATTGAAAAATGTTCATTACCGAACATTTTATTCCAATTGAAAGTTATTCTATGTTGTGTGCTGCCATCTACCGTTGTCCCTTTAAGTTAGTCTTTATTTCAATCCTGTGTCATATTTTGACATCGACGTCAGTTATCCAATCCAGCAAATTCGTTAGTACACGGCCCCATCAAAAATTCTTGTAAACTGAATACATCTAAAATGGCCTCAATAAAAAAATATATTAGCCCGCTCTATTCATTCAACAAACAATCCAGCTCTTTCGTTATTTTTGTAAACCTTTCTATAGTAAACAAAACTGATGCAATTTGCCATATTTAAAAACAAAACAAAACAGAATACGTCGAAAATCATGTAAGTATAATCAGAAATAATTATTGGGCCAATACGTCGATTGTATAGAGAATCCAGCCCATTGGTTAGTTTTGTTAGCCCATTCCTTTGGGGGGCCAAATGACGCCAAGCCCCCCTTTTCTGAAAGCGAATATCACGTAAACGGTGTTAGCCCATTTCTTGTATTCAACAAAGAATCTAGCCATTGATTAGTTTTGCTAGCCCATTCATTTTGGGGTCCAACTTGATGCTATGCCCCCTTTTTTTAAACCGAATATCTGGTAAACGGTGATAGCCCACTCAGAAATAATTGTTGTGCCATTGCGTCCACTCCATAGAGAATCCAGCCCAATAATAGGTTTTGTCAGCCCTTTCGTTTTGTTGCGCTGGGCTGAAGTTGGCCGCCATTTTTTGAAACCGGATATCTAGAAAACCGTGATAGCCCAATCAAAATTTCTTGTTAGCCCATTCCTTGTATTCAACAGAGAATCTAGCCCATTGGTTAGTTTTGCTAGCCCATTCATTTGGGGGGCCAACTTGACGCATTGCGCAAAATATTTGAAACCGTGTAGCTCGTAAACGGTGTTAGCCCAATCAAAAATAATTGTTGTGCCATTGCGTCCACTCCATACAGAATCCAGCCCAATAATAGGTTTTGTCAGCCCTTTCGATTTGTTGCGCTGGGCTTGGCCGCCATTTTTTGAAACCGTATATCTCGAAAACCGTGTTAGCCCAATCAAAATTTCTTGTTAGCCCATTCCTTGTATTCAACAGAGAATCTAACCCATTGGTTAGTTTTGCTAGCCCATTCATTTGGGGGCCAACTTGACGCCTTGCGCCCAATTTTGAAACCTTGTAGCTCGTAAACGGTGTTAGCCCAATCAAAAATGATTGCTGTGCTATTGCGTCCATTCCATAGAGAATCCAGCCCAATAGTTAATTTTTTTAAGTCCGTTCATTTTGGGGCCCTGGCGTTGAGTTAGCCCCCATTTTTTGAAACCGAATTACTCTAAAACCGTGTTAGCCCAATCAAAAATTTTTGTTAGCCCATTCCTTGTATTCAACAGAGAATCTAGCCCATTAATTAGTTTTGCTAGCCCATTCATTTGGGGGGCCAACTTGATGCCACGCCCCCTTTTTTGAAGCCGAATATCTGGTGAACGGTGTTAGCCTAGTCAGAACTAATTGTTGGACCATTGCGTCTATTCCATAGAGAATCCAGCCCAATAGTTAATTTTTTAAGTCCGTTCATTTTGGGGCGCTGGCGTGAAGTTGGCCGCCATTTTTTGAAACCGGATGTCTCGAAAACCGTGTTAGCCCAATCAAAATTTGTTGTTAGCCCATTCCTTGTATTCAACAGAGAATCTAGCCCATTGGTTAGTTTTGCTAGCCCATTCATTTGGGGGCCCAACTTGACGCCTTGCGCAAAATATTTGAAACCGTGTAGCTCGTAAACGGTGTTAGCCCAATCAAAAATATTTGTTGTGCCAATGCGTCCACTCCATAGAGATTCCAGCCCAATAATAGGTTTTGTTAGCCCATTCGTTTTGTTGCGCTGGGCTGAAGTTGGCCGCCATTTTTTGAAACCGCATATCTTGGAAACCGTGTTAGCCCAATCAAAATTTCTTGTTAGCCCATTCCTTGTATTCAACAGAGAATCTAGCCCATTGGTTAGTTTTGCTAGCCCATTCATTTGGGGGGCTGGCGTCAAGTTGGCCCCCTATTTTTTGAATCCGAATATCTCGTAAACGGAGTTAGCCCAATCAGAAATAATTGTTAGCCCATTTAGCCCATTAAGTGTAAATTCTGGCCCAATATTGTTTTCATCTAGCCCATTCACTTGGGGGGCCAACTTGACATACGCACCTTCATTTCTACAGTCGTGGCCTTTGACCCACTGCTTTGGTTGCGATGAAGTATTTTGACAGGTTTCCGTCGTTCGCTGCAGGATACATGCAAGGCGTAACAGAAGAATGTTAATGATATGCATATGATATAAAATGGTGATTATGATTCGGAAATTAATACATGATTTCTCTTCTGCGGAGTGTAAGAATTTTCTCTTCCGATAAAATTAACAACAACGAAATAGTAGTCAGTAGCTACCCCTTGCCCCCAAAATGATATGTTTATTGTCTCTTTATATATATATATATAATATATATATGGTTCTAATTAATTACTTATTTGCCACATACGACAGATGAAATTGACATAGGAATTCGAAGCCGAATTTATTGTGCTAAGAAAATGAGTCGACCGACGTTTAACAATCATTACGTACTTTAACTTTTGCAGGAAGTCATAACCGAGATATATAAAACAACGTCTCGATTATAATTCTGTTGGTTAAAGTTGGATAATTTTTCGTAAGTAACGAAAACGCTTTGTTCGTTTCCGAATAGAACCTTTCAATAAACAAATTGATAGATTGAGCGAGTTCGTGTTTTAAGTCCACTTTACATACAGTATAGTTAATCGGGACTAGACCTACAGTTTAAACTGGAATCCGAACCGTTTTATGACTCAACTGGTTATCGAACCCCCCGGGACCCCTTGATTACAAGGCGACGACGTTCCCACTAGGCCAAAAGGGAGTACCAGTAACCAATATATATATATATATATATATATATATATATATATATATATATATATATATGTATATATTATGAGTACAAAGAAGAGTAACAGTGTAAAATTTATTTTCTTTGCTCTATTAGACACCCGATATTAACACACTTTCAAACATCATCTTGTACATATGAAGCAAATTAAAATTGATATGTGAGGGCATAGGAGTGAGCACGGGGGTTGCCAGTGGTGCATGAACACCTCCAAATGCGTCCACAAAAAATTAAGAATGTAGAATCAACCATTATAATAATAATGAAAACAATGTCTCCCCTGCTGTCTCGAAATTTTAATTTTAATGGTCGGATCTTTCTAAACTTAAAGCCAAGAGAGTGAGACGACTTGCAGCCAAAGCTATCCTCTTCTCTAAATTTAAGCTGCTCTTGCCTATCCTCTTCTCTACTCTGCTTCATAAATAATAAAAGTGTCGTGAGGCTAACGCTCTCTTTATTCTCGTCAGTTAATTTTTGAACACCCTGTGCAATTTTACTTTCCTTTTCTGACAGTGCGCAGCATATTGGAAAAAAAAATCTTCTATGCAACTCAAATTTCGTAAATTCTTCTTCGCTCATTTTCGCGCAAGATTTATGGTACCACTTTTTACAAAAACTACATTCTATTGTCCCCTCATAACAAAGTTCATTGCCGCAACATTCAAGTATTGTATTCCAGCCTATTTCGGCTGTTTCGTCCTGAGAAGGAGAGATCGACGTTCGAACCATGTTTGTACCACTGACCTACTTATCGCTATCTCGCTAATCCCTTAATCCCTTACAGCTGCAACGGAAAAGTCTGCTCCCCCGATCAAACAGTACAGTTTTTTTTTCACTTTCTTATGTGAAACACAAATATTTTACACACAAATAATCCTATCTCAACTTATTATTAACAAGATTTCTTAAGACCCCTTGATTACAAGGCGACGACGCTACCACTGAACCATCGGGGAGGCCCAGTACATATTGTGCCAGAATATTTTAAATAGAAGGTATTAATTGTATTTTTGACTGTAAACACGAGAATCTAATAAAAATGTTCCTACATTTTCATCACGTTTTAATGAAGTCAAAAATACAATGTTCAAACTTTCTTGTAATACTTTTCTAGATATCCAAGTTACAAGATGTTGTAATTTCTCAATGATAACTTTGTTGCAACATTAATATATTTCTGTCATTGTAGTCATCATTTCTCAGCTAGGGTGTAGTAAACGTTCGTGCAACTTCCAACTCTTTAAAATTATGCACTTTTTGCATGAGGCCCGCCATCATAAATTAGGAGACAGGAAAATAAATTGATGACACGCTCACTCAACAAGAGGCCTTGCATCAGTGGTGCTTTCAAATCTGGACTGAATAACAATTACAAGAGTCAGAACGAGTTTACGCCATAGATTGAGCTGATGCACTCGTATCCGGACTGAAATTTTCTGTCTTCTACAGATGACTGCAGGTATAGCAGTTTCGTCGACGGTCAATATTTTCCAAATAATTGCCCTAAATCAAGAAATGTTCCAAAATAGTGGGACATTAAGTGAGATATAATATGTGGCTCCTTACAACTACATCCATACAACGCTGTAATGCACTTTACTTTACCCTTACATGTTTCACATTCATATTATTTATTAGTATTTTTTGTATTAAGAGCTCTACACCTTTCCAACGACATTCAAATCTAAAGTCTTAAAATACCACCATAAAATAGAGATTGTTCATTGTATGCTCGAAGGCTTGTTGCACTACGTCGCTATGTATTAGTAGCGACATGTTTTGTGCTGCCATTGGTTGAAAATGTTCCGTGTGTACGTCGATCCAAATTGTCTCTTTTAAGGTTAGTTGGTAAAACTACACACAATAATAAAACTAGACCGTATATAATTGAGACAGTTAGCTTCTTGTGCTTTTGTATTTGAGTCTATGTTCTGCCAAGACGACACCGTCTACTTTTTATAAGTAATTAATTGAAAGCATTTCTTGTGACTAAGAAATGTCTCCCTATGTTGCTAATATCGGACTCTTGAGATAACAGTGCAGAATAATGGTGTGTTCGTCTCTACCTCACTTTGGTGAAGCCACTTGCTTTATTGCGACATGTTATGAGAGTTTTTTAGTCGACATTCCAAAAAAATGTAACGCAACATCAGTTTACGGTTGTGCTGTCACGGATTCTTCTGGGTAGTAATGATTCCGTTGAAAGTTAATAGTGTTGCTATAACACAGAAGTGTCCGTGACTCTACGATATGATTATTTACCAATAATATACTTCTCCCAACTCGGCCTCGAGAACGTTGGTTCTTTTCTCTTTCTTAATCGTGGTTGCGTATTGCAAGGGTGACGTGTTTGTGATATGGAGGTAGCAAGGTGATAAAAAGGGTTATTTTTTATCCTGCGTTTGAGACTGGGTAACTACATGAAGACGTACGATATTTAAACTTCTTGACTGTATGCTTGCTTTTGGTGCAGGTGGAACTCGTTTGTTTGAGTTGGTGTTTTAAGTCCGCTATATGTACATTAAGGCTAATCGGGACTGGACCTACAGTTTAAAGTGGAATCCAAACCACGAAGTGCCTCCACCAGGTATCGAACCTGGGACCCCTTGATTACAAGGCGACGAAGCAACCACTATGCCATTTTTTTTAAAGAATACCCCTAACCGGAAGTATCCCCCTTTTTTCATTATATTCTCAAGATTTTCATTTCTCGGTTATTCTCAATTTTCAGTTTTTCTCATTTGGACAAACACAAATACCCATGCCTTACCCGGGACTCGAACCCGGAACCCCTGGCGTCGTAGCGCGCTGTGCTAACCACTCCCCCAAGGAGGTCGACTGGGCCATCGGGGAGGCCTTAGGTGTACTCGTACCCCTCCTACTTGACTAAGAGATGAACTACCGAAGTAAGAAAGAACCGGGCGTCCGGTAAAAAAGGCGCGAAAACGAAATGCTTGTGGTCTAGGTGATAGGACGCAAAGATACACCAGCAAACTTCACGGGTGACGTGGAAGTAGAGGTCGGGTGGTTGCAAGGAATGAGATTTATAAAACTTTTTATTGTTCGCTCTATTCGCGAAACAAACATTTCTGTACGCTTCACATCAAGTTTATACGTCAATCATTCATTATTACAATTATGCCCTATCTCAGGGGATCCCAAACTTTGTAGTTTTAAATTTTTTCCGCCTATCTAAAACTTGCAACGCTAAGTTAGTGTTGTTAGGTTGCTTGCCTTATGTTAAAAAATAAGCACATATTTCATATTCAGAAACAGTGTTTATGTAAAAAGGACTAAATAAGCAAATGTTTGGAACAATCATATCTAAAACCGTAAGTGGCATTTCAGTGAAATTATCGCACCCCGGGGCGCCAAGGAGCACACTTTGGGAACCACTGCCCTATTCAATATTGAATCAGTTTGTGAAGAAATGTTTAATTAAAATGTCCATTAAGACTCACACCATTATATGCTTGGATAGTTTTACCGTACTGGACTTCTGGTAAATTAGCACTTAATTCATATTACAAATAAATTAAATAAGTTACTTTTCCTTTGCTCCTTTTGTTCAAATGTACAGTCTACATGGAACAGCCATCTGAAGCACCACCCTCCTCCCCCAATCTAATAACTCCAACAGAAGTAAATTTTTTGTGGACTATAGTCTCCAAATTCTGTTCTCAACCGGAGAGATAAAATCGTAACAATTCTATTGCGAGTGACCCTTCACAACGATGAGGAAAGTGAGATCCTAGTTCCAGCGAATAATTCGTTTGGGCCCCTTCAGTAGATTATAGTGCACGCTGAATGTGCACAAAAAATATAGTTTCAAATATAATGAGTGGCTTCGCAAATGATCTGCGGAGACTGTATTTGAGAAGCATTCTCTTCCTTCCCTGAGGAGAATTGAATAAAACAATGGCTTGGTGTAGCTTTCAGAGGCGAGCGGCACGTGACACGCTTAACTTGCAAACCAGCATTTAGAAAGCGACAGGACAAGTTGCATGTGTCGCTCTGATTAGGCAGTTTTCTCAATACCGTGTTAGCTCATGCGCGGTGAATGTTTGAATTTAAACTAACTGTGCTAGTGTCGCTTGCCGCTTGTAGCTTCTGTGTGAATTCTCCGTGTCGCTTGTCGCCTGTCACTTGTCGTCTGCAGTTTGCAGCTTTTTTGCTTTGTAAGGGAGATTTCACACGAAAGCGACAACCAACACGTGTCCTTTGGAAGCGAACCAGCAGTAATGAATTGAACCTTTCGAACAGAAGCGACACGACAGGATGCAGGTGTCGCTTGTAGCTTGCGTGTCGCTCTGATTGGCCAGTTTTGTTAATACCGTGCATCATGTCGCTTTGTACTTTTGTTCGCGCATGCGCGGTGAATGTTTTGCCTTATATTGAATGGTCTAATGTCTCTTGTCGTTTGTCGCTTTGGTATAAAATCTCCATGTCACTAGTCGCCTGCCGTTTATGCCGTTTAAGCAGATTCCAGACCGAAGCGAAAGCGACAAGCGACAAGCCTCGGTAATCAATGCAACGTTTGGAACTGATACAGCACGGTAAGCTGCAAATATTCCATGTCGCTTGGTTGTGTCACTCAAACTGGCTACTTTATCAATGTTGTGCATTGTGACGCCTCCACTTGTTGTCGTGCACGGGCGGTGAATATTTTAGTCTACAAGACAAAAGGGACCCGTGTCTCTTGTCGATGTTGAAGCACACTGTCGCTTGTCGCCTCCGTCAGAATTCTTCCCCTGACCCCCTTCAAGGAGACTTCAGATCGAAGCGACAAGTGGCAGACGATAATCGACAGGCAACACTGGCATGAACGTCAGCAGGATTTTTTTCCAGGGAGGGGCAAGGAAGGTATTTTTTTCCAGGGGGGCAAATAAGCCACAATTTCCCCAATGTTCCCTCAAAAAACATTGCTGAAATTTGAATTTATCATGTTCGTGCATTAAATAACACATTTTATTGTGGCTGAAATGAAATCATATGTGTGAAATATATAATTTTTGGTTGACTTTCATTTTCCAGGGGGGACACGTCCCCCCTTGGCCCCCCCTTCCGGACGCCCATGAACACTGGCGACTTCAATCTAAAGCAAGAAATTCACCGCTAATGCGCGAAAAACCTAATGCATCGAGCCGAAAGCGACATGTGCAGCTTTCCCTGTCGCATCGATGCGAAAGGTAGAATTGATTACTGAGGGTTCACTTCCAAGCGATACGTATCTCTTGTCGCTTGTTACCTATTGCTTTTCGCTTGGTAGCGTGCCAATAAAGTTCACACCGTTGCGGCATGATAGGCCGCACAAGTCTGCTTTGATTTCTGAAATCTTCAAACAACACAAAAAAGTATGCAAAGTAAAAATTAAGAGTCAGCGATTAAGGTAAATGTGATTATTTTCTCAATTCCACAGTGGGGCAAAAACCCCTTAAGTACGCCACTGACTGCGGAGCAGTTAATCCCTTCCTAACTCCGCCGCGAAAGGAACTCTTTCTTTTCCCCCTCCCCCTTCCGAATGCTCTGCACCGATACAGATACGACGCTGTAAAGCGCGTTTCACAACTTATTGCCCAATTCGGTATGGCACGTAGCTGCTTACACACAGGAAGAAATCATGTGACCTACAAGAATTGTGATTGGTTGGACGGGTTTTGCAATATTGATTGGTACCCACAACGGATGCAATTGTATTAAAAATTACAACACGTAAATTAGACAGGTGATATTGGTACCAGGTTCCAACAAGAATAGTAACCATTTTTTCGTGAGGAAAACTGCATAAATGATAATTTTCAAAAACCACGGTGGTATTTGTAATCGCATGCATGGTCTCGACATTTTAAAATGACCTTCATTATGCTAATTTATCAAATTATAGTGGTTCCAACAACATATGTACACTCACTCGGGCCTTATAAGACCACGTTTACACGTATGTGTGGGTGTGGGTGTGTGTGTGGGTGGGTGTGGGTGTATATGTGGGTGGGTGTGGGTGAGGGTGGCTTAGTTTTAAGTGTATCCAAAACAATATCAAGAAGGGCCATATTTTTGACAAGCTTATGGACAACAACCTCACAGAAGTGCCTTTTATAAGTGTAGGCAAATCAATCTGAGGGGGGTCATACTTTCCCGGGAAATTCCCGAGGGCATTTTTACAAAAATCTTGGATTAGACAGGGTGCCACACTTGAGCAAAAAGCTCATATGGGCATGTTGAGCTAGTTTTAAGTGTAGCCAAATCTGCTTGAGAAGGGCTCATACTTTATCGAGTTTATAATATGTACTTTTATACTACTAAGCGACCAAGAAAATGGTTAGATTCAGTTTTTGTAAATTAAAACAATATTGATTTAATAGGGCGCAAATAATTTCACGCAGCGCCAGGGCTATCTCTCTTTACTATTTTTTTCAATTTAGATCGCTCGGAGTCCATGGCCGACTCCTGCTGCCCCCTAGCTACGGCTCTGAACTTGACGAGAGTGAGAAAAGTAGGCACTGCGAGCGAAGCGAGCAAGAAAATTTCTCGAAATGTATTTTTATTTCCATAAAATGTGAAATCGAAGGGGCAATTGCTCCTCTGTACCCTCCATGTAGCTGCCCTTGTCCGTCTACGTTTGCCCCCTTACCCCCTAGAATTGACTTCCCTCTAAGCCCTGTGGTTGCGCCACTGCAAGTGTGTACATTGATTGATTGATTGAGTTGGTGTTTTAAGTCTACTTTATGCACAGAAAGGCTAACCGGAACTGGACCTACAGTTTAAAGTGGAATCCGAACCACTATTAGCCTCCGTCTGGTATACAAGTGTGCACATGCAACGCAATTTTGTTAAAGAAACAAAACTGTCAAATTGCTCTAATATACGAGGAATTGGACTAACTCTGGTGGCAATTCGGTGCAAAATATCGTTTATTTTCTGTTTTCACAACTTGAAGAAAATTTTATTACTTTAAATATTGAAATCTGACGATTAAATGAAAAACGTTGAAATTTTCGAGTGTTTGCAGTCGTTCACTATCTAATCCCCATTTAAGTTTTGAATACTGATTATGTTATAGACTTGTTCGCAACGTTATTATTACAAGCGGTTATCACAAAACTTCTACCGAATGGCGATTCCCAGTGGGAGGTCCGTGAGTAGTATGAAAGTACCTATTATAAACCCGAGAAAGTATGAGCCCCCCTCCAGCAGATTTGCTTACACTTAAAACTAGCTCAACATGCCCATATGAGCTTTTTGCTCAAGTGTGGAACTCTGTCTAATCCAAGATTTTTGTAAAAATGCCCTCGGGAATTTCCCGGGAAAGTATGAGCCCCCTCGGATTGATGTGCCTATACATACAAAAGGCACTTCTGTGAGATTGTTGTCCATAATTCTGTCAAAAATATGCCCCATCTTGATATTTTTTTGGCCACACTTAAAACTACGCCACCCACACCCACCCACACACACCCACCCACACCTACACACACCCACACCCACCCACACCCACCCACACCCACCCACACACACCCACCCACATTGACCTTGACCTTGACCTTGACCTTGACCCCGACCTTGACCTTGACCTTGACCCTGACCTTGACCTTGAGATGACCTTGACCTTGACCTTGACCCCGACCACCCACACACACCCACACACCCACACACACCCACACCCACCCACACACACACACACACCCACATACACCCACACACACCCACACCCACCCACACACACACACACACACACACACACACACATATTTACTTCCGGTCCACTTCCGGTTTAAGTTCAATTGGACACCAGGCCCAACTTGCATATCTAGTACTAAGACAATGCATTGTGCAGAGACCCTCTAGAATTGCTCCGTGACTCTCTCATTTCTTACATCATAAACATATGATTTCTCTCCTATGAGAATAACACTACATATGGTGTCATCAGGTAAAGCCTCATGAAATTCACAGATAATTTTAATGTTTGTCCTGTCATTCACCACAACTTGTTTCCTTTTTGAAGCATTGATTACAAACATGGGTCTCTGTGCCTTGAATTCATCTGGTGTGTAGTACATGTCAGTATTGCCTGTAGTGACCCTCTTGAAAGCCGAAAAGGCCTCATATAATTTGAGGAAATCATTCTTGGACATGTCTAAATTGTAATTTTCTCTGGGAAATACCTCATTTCTGCCATTTTTAAGATATATGTTCTTGATGTTGCAGCTATCAAATTTACTTGAATTTTTTTCCTGATTGTTGTGTCTTCCAGTCTGAAACAGTACCACCACAAAATCAGGCATGTCAAATTGAATACTGGAGAATGAATTTGTAGCATCAAACTCATAATAGGTACCAGATGCGGGTTTCTGTACGCATTGATATGTATAAAATTGCAGAGGAATCTGTGGATTTTTTATTATATCAGCTTTGTATTTAAGACCATAACTGGCCTCGTACTCAACAACAGGGATTCTTAACTCCATAGTCTGAATAATGCATTTGCCTGCATCTGGTAGGGTATTGGGCAGAGCTTCCCCTGTAGAGTTTATTGCACTGTACCTCATCAAAGCATTGTTATCATTTGCAGCTCTTCTAAATGTGATTCTTAACCCACCCTTCCACATAATTTCTTTGTAATCTGAGAAGAATCCTGGCAATAGGCGCATCGGGAACAGCACTGTGTGGTTCTTAGATAATATCTTGTCACCAGCTTCAAATCCACCTATTTTGTAGTAAGAAGCCTCGGTTTTGGATAATTTTAGTGTGGCCAAAGCTGTGGAGGTAATGCCGGGATAATCCACTCTGTTTATAACAACACCATGCTTTCTGATCTCAATTTCAGAGAATAGATGCGGCACAAAATTATCCACCAATCTTATATTTGAATTTGCCGGATAATCGCTACCATCGAGCTTTACAACATCAAATTTGATGTATAGATCTGCTCTGTGGGGGTGTATAAAGCCATCCCCTACATCAAGATCAACCTCAATTTCTGTGTTGGGTTGATTTAAATTTGCAAATGTCCTCCTGTTTGGGGGGAATGATTGAAGCTCATAACTCTCAATATTTTCCATTCTATGTATTTTTATTTAAATGTTAATCTCTATGATTGCAGTTGTTGTGGCTCCAGCAAAATCAACTAATTCTTCTTTTTCATTAGTGACCATCAATTCAATATAATCTATTCTATTATGGCACACAGGAAAATATAATGTTGGGGATGGATTGTAGATGATGGGCTCCATAAATTCAGAGTTAGGTTTGAATGTTGCAATGATGCCTGTTTGTTTGTGAGAGCCTATGCCATTTGATTTGGTGATCATACCCTCAGCCATATTACAGTGAATATTCAGAGTCTCTATGGCTAAGAATTTGGGTATATTCATAGCAGTGTGTTTGATGCCTGGTTCAAGTTTTGTGTTGTTCTCAAATCCTAACAGCTCTCCTATAGTGTCCAGATCCACTGTTTCTGTAGCAGATACAATTTCTACTCTGTGAGTGACAGAATTTTGACTTAACACTATACCTCTGGGTAATTGAGCATTTAGAGTGGAGAGATTATATTGCCCTGGAGTGATGACAATTTTTTCATCCCCTACTGCAATTTTGTTGTTGTGGTGTGTAATATTAGGGATCAGGTACATGCCGTAAAATGCTCTGAGAGCTATTGTTTTGGGATATACAATGTCATCATGCAATTTGAGTTTCAATATTGAATTTTGGCTGGTGAGATGGAACACCCCCATGATGTTTCAAATACCACAAGGCTTTTTGAAAATCTTCAATTGATGGTTTATTTATTTGAGACATGTATCTAAGAACAGATAAGCACAAATGTCCGCAATTAACATCTCTGAAATTTTGAACACGGGCATTATTGTAATAAAGATTAGATGAATTTAGATATTTTATTAAATTTTCAGGAGGAACACCTCCAAATGAATCAAACACAAATGCCTCATTTTTTAAATATTTAAGATAACAAATCCAGTGAGTGCCCTGATTTTTGTACTCATCCAAATTAACAATGCCACACTCTTTGTTGAGTGGTTGTTCTGGTAAAGAATCAGACATGTACACACCTCTAAAATGTTTGATGCCCAATGGCTTGATTAAAGCTTCAATATCTTGGTTTGTAAGCGGCTCTTGTTTTTTAAACTTATTCATGGCTTTTTTAACACCTTTGCCTTGTTTCTCCATTGCCAGGTTATGGCGCCTCTGCTCATCTAATTCTGCCCTATTTTTCTTGGCATCTATTACTGTTTTTGCTATGGCAGCTGATCCCCCAGCCAAGCTCCCAACAGCCCCGAGAGCAGCTAAGATGGCAGGGATGGTAAATATAAATCCCCCCACATGTGATTTTTTTCTTGATTGCTGTAATTTTTTTAATTGGGGGGTACTAAGCAACAATTTCATACCATGCCCTTTTGCAATACAAGAATTTTTTTTCTTGCGCTGCTTCTTGGTCAAAAGACTGTCAATAGTTTTAAGAGATTTGAGACCTGCATAAGGTATTTGATACATAACACCCTTGGCCTTCATTGTAGGTTTATTATATACATATTCACAACCCCCACCCCAATTTTTGTTTGGTGCTCATAGCTATGGTGGTTCCCAATGCTGCTATTTTTTCACTCAAAGAAGCATCTTTGCTTACAAATCTGCCAAATGCAGCCTCTTCTAATTTCTTGTCTGCAACATGTCTCTTGTCAAGATCAGAATGTGTGTTGTATGCAATATCATGGTCTCTACAAGCAGCATCTAGGGGATTAACACCAGGATCACCTCTGTTTAATCTATGGTCCAATTTTGTGCCTGGACCACAATACTGATAACCTGGAATGTGTAGTTCAAATGGCAGCTTGTTTATAATGTCATTAACAAGGCCCCGACCCTCAGAAATATTCCAAAATTTGGGGGGTAGAGTATTAATAATTTTTATGAGATATCCAATCCCCTTAGTGTCATTCACTATAAAATTAGACAATTTTGTGCTTATCATGTCCATAATTCCAACCTTTTCATTGTAAAAATTGTTGTTCCCAGCATTTTCCTCCCCAGCTATCACCAATAACCTGTCTACAAGTTTCCTGACATCATCAACCCACACAAATTCTTTAGGCAGAGTGTTGTATTGTTTGATTCCACTGCCAGTCTTCATTTGTGACCATATGGGCTTGATTAAATTGTTGTATTTTGCCCCACTGCTTGACTTGACTCTTTTTTGTGTGGGATCATTGTTCTGGTATAGAGCATCTGATTTTATTAATATTTCTTTGTAATCCTCATAATCCTGATCTGTATAGCTGCCAGGTCTTTTTCTGGTCATCAGTTCCCATAATCCAGGTGTGCCGGTGTACTTAACAAAAGCACCTTTTTCTCCGAGACGAGATTCTGAATATACAATTATATCATCTCCCATAAATGTTACTCTGAAATTGCCAATTCTATGTATGATGCTGCCATCAAGCTCTGTGTCAGCATATAAGCCAAAAACCTCATCTTTATTGTCTTTAGGTGTGGTTAAATATTTTTGAGCAAGAAGACCCAATTCAATAGGATCCTGACTAGCCTCAATTCTTCTAGGAGGACTAGGTGTATGAATACTGGAAAGTGGGGTGAGTGGATAATCTAATATGTTCCTTGCAGCTACAGGTACAAGCTCTGTGAGCAAATTTTGATTTTGCTCTGTAACAGTTTTGATATTCTTACCTAAATTATTAATAGCATCAATTACAGGCTGTTCTGTTTGTTTGTGTTTTTCATAAATTCCACGGTTCTCTGATTTCCATCCCTTAAATCTTTTTACAAGATAATCTCTTAACTTAAGATCATCAATGATTGGCCTTTTCATGTTTATTTATATACGTCTCTACGTCTAGAAAATCGTTGATTTTATTTCTGTATTTGCCACTATTGGGTGTTCTTGTCATATCAATTGTGACAAACCCATAACTGTTCTAGTTCCAGCACCTGCTGCAAAACTTGGAAAAATCATTGTAGCTCAGGTCCCCACCTACATATTCATCATGTATGTGTTTGAGGTTGGTATGGTCTTGATGAAACACACATATAAAATTGATGTTGTCCCGGATCAGCTGCTTGGGTATTTTTGAAAAAGTCTGTGCCAGGTAGAAGCAATCAATGTTTTTGTGCCGGCCCTGTGTAAAGAAGTTTCTAACCTTGTTTTGATTATCCAGTATAATATCATCAAACACAACAACAGAATTATCGAGACATTCATGAAGTGGCTTAACATCTGGTTCAAAAGTGGCAATATCCAATCCATCATATAGCTTCATCAGCTGCTGATATTTTAATTGTTCCAAGCTCTTGGAGAAGACATACAAGTGCCTGTTTTTCCAGTCTAACCAGTTGGGTGCCAATAAAAAATTATCAACCATTAGTGTAGTTTTACCACAAGCAGATGGCCCAACAATAAGACACCTAATATTATCAGGTAGCAGCACTCCATTTCTCTTATTCTGTTGTTCAGGTTCTGGCAGCCTTTTTATAACATCCCAGGTGTTCATATTATTATTTTGTTTGCATCGATCCAGCTGTTTTCTGGATGACCCAGCCATTTGACAAGTAACTTGTTGCCTTTTTTGCGGATAATTTTTTCTATGAGATATGTGTCAGGCTGTTTAGTTTTGCTGAGCTCTTGTTCATAAAACCTGCCTTTGAGAATTTCTCCTCGATGATCCTTTATTATATATGTGTTAAGGGTCCCAGGTTTAACCTGAACCACTGTAAATAATTCAGTGCTCCAGTTTCTTGTAAAGCCTCTCTTGAATAAGTGCTTATATTTGCTAATTCTTACTTGTTCACCCACCCTGTATTTGGCCTTTCTTGTTGTTGGCTGGTATTTAGGATAATAAACAGTGCTGATCAATTTTTGCTCATCAGATGAAGTTACTTCAGAGGGTTTCATGTTGATTGTGGAATGGACAGAGTTGTTATATTTATGTAGAAGTTCTGGAAGAATATTAATCCATTTATAATTACCCTGTAGTGTAAATTGTTTATACATAAGATTTTTTAAGGTTCTGTTGAATCTCTCTACAATTGAGGCCTTGAGGTCACTGTAACTCGAGTAATGTGTTATTGCCTGGCTTTTAATAAATTGTTGAAACACTGAATTATAAAATTCTTTGCCATTATCTGTTTGCAAATAGCGCGGGGATCTTCCACTCTGATTGATGATTGTTCTCATGGCTTCTGTAACACATTTTCCAGTCTTGGATTTGAGTGGCACAGCCCAGGCAAATTTTGAAAATGTGTCTATGACAGTGAGAAGATACTTGTAGCCCTTGTTAATCTTGTCTAAGTTTTTCAGCTGTCCACTTGCCATCTCAATCAAGTCGCTCTGCCATAAATCATCTATGCTTTTTGTGACTACTGGCAGTCTCTTATAATTATGTCTGGCTTGTCTGTGTAATTCATCAACAATAATTTGTCTAGACATAACATGTAAACAAGAATATTGCAACTATGGGGTGTTCAGCAGCTGATACTACAGGATTTTCTAAATATAATTTGTCTCCTATTTGTATTTTAAATTCCAGAGTGCCATCATCTTCAGTATAGGCTGTTTCTAATGTATTGGGATCTGTAAAATCCTCCAATTCTACACTGGTGATTTTTACTTTGTTATCAGCATTTGTTATTGATAAGGTAGGGTAGTGGTGTGCCTGTGGTTGAAGCCAATATTTGATCTTGATTGGTCTCAATGTGCCCCCAACAAAAAATTGGTAATAAAATTGTGCAGGGGACAGCATATATATTTTGCCACCTGGTGTAAATGGAGAATCATATTCTTTGTTGGGGATGCTGTACAATTCAAGAATTACTGTATGTTTTGGATTCTCGATTATGCCTGTTATTTCCTTTTCTGCTGTGAGCAATCTGCTTGTTACAGATTCAAGATGCTCATTGATGGTCCTAACAATCTCATCGTGCCCAGGCTTGATTCTTATGTCAACAGCAAGTTTTTTGTATTGTTGCACAATTTCTTGAAGCTGGGTGGCAAAAACAGACAGGGCATTTGCTTGATTGGATTCCATGGTCCCTAGCTGTTGCTTGATATTAGCTACAATTTGTTGCAAATTTTCAACAACTGCCAATTTTGAATTTTGAGCAGTAAGATCATGGACCTGCCTTCTGATATCCTCAAACAGGGCATGCAGTTCATTAATATGTTGATTGGTTGGAAGAGTGGCCACTGTCTGTGTGAGATGTTTGATCTCTGCCTGGATATTCTTGATATCTTCTGATTTCAATATGCGATTCACTGCTCTCTTAATATTTTTAAGTTCCTGTGATGTAGGCAGATTTGATACTGTATTTTGCAAAAATTCAAGTGCCAATTTTACATTGTTTAATTCAGAAGCATCAGCCACATTTTGCATAGCATTTTGGAGCAGGGCTATATCTGCCTGAGAGGGTGTGGATTGTTGTAAAATTTCAAGTTTTGTTTGGATATCATCTATCAAGTGATGAAAATGAGAGAGTTCAGATTCAGTGTTGAGGTTTTCAAGCTTTGTGATTTGTTGCTGGACACTAACAAGGGTATCTACAATCCCAGGCAATCGGGATTCAAGTACATTTGCCAAATCACTTTGCACTGCTGCTATTGTACCCTCAAGATGGGTTATGGAACTTTGAATTTTTCCAAAATCTTCATATGTTTCAAGTTGCAGCTTGATGTTTGCAACACTCCGAGTTATTGCATTCAAAGCTTCAGAAGAGGGCAAATTGTTCATAAAATTTTCAAGTGTCTCAATTTTTTCTTTAACCTCGGCTATGGCATTGTGCAGAGGATCCAGATTAGGTATTTGGAGTGACTGAATCTGTTCCTTTAGAGTGGAAATCACTAGATCAAAATCTTCTTGTGATTTTATGCTTTTGACAATTGTTTGGAGCTGAGCCTGGACATTATTTATTTGCTCTTCCAATTGTTGTTTCAATTGCTCAGAGTTGTTAGCCTGGGTCTTAAATTTGGCTTGAAGAGCTGCAACAGCTTCTTCTAAACTTTGAAAATTATCCAATGTCGCCAGATCAGTATATTTCTGAAGCAGCAATTTAAGTTCAGAATCAATTTTAAGAAGAGGGTCCATGCATTGTGATTGCAAATTTGTAATTTCTAATTGAAGACTGGCATTGAGTGTTGTTTGTAAAGCTTGTAAATCACTTCTTAATTTCTTGACTCTGACATCAAGCATCAAAATCTCATCACTGTGATCTTCATGTCTTGTGTGGCCAAATATATCATTAGGCATTTTGTTTAGTAGTTATTTATTATTGAATACCTGATTCTTAATTCTATAAAAAAGGGTATAAGCTTGTCATAAGGTCCAGGGACTTCGATATATAAGCAGTCACCAGCAGAAACAGTATAAACAGTGCCAGAAACCATGTTTGAGTGCTTAATTCTGTAAATATTTCTCCCTACTGAAATTTTAACATCACCCTCAGGAGTTGTAATAAATTGCAATTGCCCACCTACAGGTAATTGGTAATGATTTAAATTATTGTTAAATATGTACAATATTTTGCCTGTCTCATCATCAACATCTGTAAATATGCTGTTCAGATGAATAATTAACAAGCCACTCAGTTTAGACAGGATATCAGGAGAGGGTTGTGGGGTTGGCAGGTCCATAACAGTCTGTTTTTTGAACCCAAATAAGTTCATAGGCATGTTTATTTATTTCAAATCATGCTCTGTGCTTGTGCATTGATTCCCATTTTTCAAATCACAATGCCCCCATGGTAGAGTATGTATTCCACATGATAAAATGCATCTCTTATCATCATGTGGGTCCAGAGCCACTTTTCTTACAATATTGCTAGTCAATAAGTGATCCACACTTTGAATTCTGGATTCAGATGTTTTGATTGAATTCTGGGATTTGAGGCAATTTTTATAATCTTCAAATTGGAGCTCTTTTTCAACAGTCACTCTGCCAATGCCCTTGGCTTTTTTGACAACAGCATCACATGTTTTAAAACTGTACATCTTGGCACTTAACCCAGCAAATTCCACAATAACATCACCAAGTTTCTCATCTTTTAACTTGCCAGGCACTTTTTTGTTGTGGTGGTGTTGAATTTTTGTATGTTCACTGGTATCAAAATATTGAAACAATTCAGGCTGTGCCATATCTTGATAAACATCTTCTGTTTGAATATCAAGAATAAAACTATCCGTGTCCATGTACATCAATTTTACATTATCACCATAAAAAGGTTTCAGCACATCATAATACGATATTAACATATGTAATTTGGACAATTCCAATATTGCAGCCCCTACATAAATAGGTTTATCAAACTTAATCCTTGTTTTTTTCATGTTGAAAAGTGCCATGTGCTCATCATAAATTCTTCTGTAATTGAAATTAGGTTTTGCTATCAATTTTTTGCTCCGGCTGGGGTCAGTAATTAATTTAACATCGGTATGTTTTCTGACATTTTCAATCGTTTTGCCATATACAGAATTTACCATCAATTTAAACAAGGTCTTATCAAATTCGCTTTTTGCAGATGTTCGAAGCTCCGTGTTTGTATCAATATATGGTTTCAACCATTCTGAGTGCCTGAACCTTAAGACTTTGCCAAGTTTGGTCACTTGAACACCATGTTTCATCAGGAACTGGAGGTTCTTGTAATATATGACGTAGCCTTGTTTTGACTCCAGTGTCATCATGAGCTTCTTCTGTTTAGAGCCAGGTGAGCACTGAACCTCAGGAATTGGGGGCAGATCAGAAAATTTATTGTGCAAATCATCAGGAATTGTCAGATCAACCTCTAAGAATAGGCCACACTCACTATCATCAAAGTCCTGAAGATCTTCAATATTGAAATCGACCCATTCAAGCCCTGCATATGGTAGTTTTTGCATCATTGCGTGACCATAGAGGCTGTTTGCATCCACATACAATATATAATTTGATGGCCGTGCTGGATCATAATCAGGCATATATTTGTTATTTGCTCTGGCATATCTCTGGGAACATTGCACCATACCTCCTTTTATATTTTCCTCCATAAACAGATACATATCTTGATCCTGAATCAGATCCAATTGCTTTTTGGTGTTTAAAAACATTGCAGACCATGCTAGGCCCGGGGCACTGTAAAAATATATTGGATCCAGTCTATAATTTTGCATAGAAGATTTTCTGAATGCTTGAAGTATATCAGCTAAGAGGGTCACATCAAGTTTCAAATATGCCATGTGATAATCACCAAATGTCTGGCATTTTAAATTGTTCCACATCAATTGGGCATGGTGATAATCATCATCAGTGATTCCAGATCCTCTGATTTTGCTGTAAAACTCTTCTTGTGGTGGCAAAGAACATTCATCAAATTTAGAAAAATCTGTAACATAGTCATATGGATATATACCCTTCCGCCTAATTAATTTCAGGTCCTGATTTGGAAACGATGCACATGTGATTTTGAATTGATCATCAGATAATTGAGTTGCCAGTGTAGCCAGGCTAGCAGATAAAATTCTGTAAGAATCAAGAAATCTCATGTGAATAGAAAATCCATTAACTTTAATTGTTTTGCTTATAGATATATATTTCTCATCATTTTCAGCTAAAATATTTAAATTCTGCTTCTCAAACCCCTCGTACCTGATTAGATGATGGAAATCATAATTGGATGCTCCATGGCAAAATATGGGGACAAATCTTGGTACCTTGATCTTAATATTACAGCTATTACACAGGGCCATTAAGAATTTACCATCTGTATGAGAATGATGTTTCACCTTGTTATTTGTATCTGAAAATTCAGAATCACATACCGGGCATTTTTCTGCATTGTTGAAATCCTCAATCTGTTTCTCTGTTAAAGGCGGCATAGGCTTTGATTTTAATAAAATGTTAGATGCTATGTCACGGCACTCATTTTCTATTTTATCTGCAAATATTTTGATGGCATCTGGCCCCATGTATGAATATTCTTTGGCAACAACACCATCCTGTACAACCACATAACAAAAGCTGGAAGGTTCATGTAGCTGGTATGGTGTAATAGAAGATTCTTCAGGATCTGGGCTACAAAATGCAAGAGATTTGAGGTTCGATTCAAAATCACAGACAATATATGCTGGGTGTTCCAACAAGGCTTCAAACTTTTTGAATTTGCAATTTTCACTTGGATTAGGCATCACCATATGAACGGGTTTATGATTGCCACAGTATTTCAGATGCTCAATTAACCTGTTTTTGGCAATTTCTGCATTCTTTTTACAAACACCATTTATTATTTTTTTACCATCAAGTACAGCTAAGCATCTTCTGCATATTCTGAATATTATATTGGATTTGTCAAGTTGTGTTCTCACTAAAGCTTCAAGACTGTGTATCAGAGTGTAATGATATTTGCCATCCCCTTCAATTAAGAGCAGATCAATCGGAACAGCAGAATCATCATCAAATGTACTGATTCTGAGAGGTTCTATCGGGCAATTGCCAGTGGAGCAAATATATACATTAATAGATAATTGTTTGCTATTTATATCCCTGGCTCTTTTTTCAAATTTATCAATATTCTGTACAGACATTGGATATTATAAACCCTTCATTGCTTCATCAAAATCATGTTCATGTTGTTTGTAATAAGTTATTCTCTCAGGATGCCTTGAAACTGGATACAAAGCAGCTAATATACACCACAAAAAGCATTTCTGGTCGGTATTTTCAATATTAACCACGGCTCTTTTGTTTTTAATATTGTCAGGTAATGGCAAATATGTAGATCCTTGTAATGGGCTGAATTCAGAAATATTAACATATAACTTGTGTGGAGATCCGCATAGGCTCCATCCAGACTCTTTTGCTGCAAATTCAGAGTGTTTAATGTTCAATTGATCCATCAACCTGCTTATTATTGTGTCTGAATTTGCATTTGAATATACCGGTACAGTTTCTGTTATGTGGGGCTGTGTAAATTTTGTGCCATTTGGCTTCTTATATTGTGTAAACAATTTGAGGGACAGCTTATAAGAGCCATTTTGTGCATTAAGAATTGCCTGCAGATCAGAATTTATACTGTTCAAAAAATTCTCAATGCCACATCTTGGCTCTGATACAAACCGATAATCCCTAAGTTGGCCATTAAAACTGCTATGGATGGGTTGTGCATAGCGTGGCTGCTTTGATGCTCTAGCATTAACAGGTGCTTCATGCTTTCTTTTCAGACCAGATGTCGATGGTTGTGGGGGCAATGTTGATGGCTGTGCAGAACAAGTATCTCTATGTGTATATGTGAAATATTCCATGCTATATTTTCTATTGCATTTGGGGCAAATTTTTGTGGGAGTTCTGTATTTGTCCGGGTTACAAACCTTTTGGTGCTTGGCCCAATTGGGGCTGGATATATTCTTATTGCATTGATTACAATATTTTTGATTCGGCATTTTTCTTATTGTTTATTATATACAATTTCTTGGGATTCAAATCAAAACTCTATGCTGGATAAAAAATATCAGCTGGGTTCAACACTGTGCTTTGTGTGTGTATATGTGTGTATGTGTGTATACACTTAATATTTTTGGCTTTGGTATTTATATACAATTTCTTGGGATTCAAATCAAAACTCTATGCTGGATAAAAAATATCAGCTGGGTTCAACACTGTGCTTTGTGTGTGTGTATGTGTGTATGTGTGTATACACTTAATATTTTTGGCTTTGGTATTTATATACAATTTCTTGGGATTCAAATCAAAACTCTATGCTGGATAAAAAATATCAGCTGGGTTCAACACTGTGCTTTGTGTGTGTGTATGTGTGTATGTGTGTATACACTTAATATTTTTGGCTTTGGTATTTATATACAATTTCTTGGGATTCAAATCAAAACTCTATGCTGGATAAAAAATATCAGCTGGGTTCAACACTGTGCTTTGTGTGTGTGTATGTGTGTATGTGTGTATACACTTAATATTTTTGGCTTTGGTATTTATATACAATTTCTTGGGATTCAAATCAAAACTCTATGCTGGACAAAAAAAAGCAGAAATAGGTCACAACTTGGCCACAAGTGGACCGGAAGTGGACCGGAAGTGGACCGGAAGTGGACCGGAAGTGGACCGGAAGTAAATATGTGTGTGTGTGTGTGTGTGTGTGGGTGGGTGGGTGTGTGTGTGTGTGTGTATGTGGGTGTGTGTGGGTGGGTGGGTGTGTGTGTGTGTGTGTGTGGGTGTGTGTGGGTGGTCGGGGTCAAGGTCAAGGTCAAGGTCATCTCAAGGTCAAGGTCAGGGTCAAGGTCAAGGTCAAGGTCGGGGTCAAGGTCAAGGTCAAGGTCAAGGTCATCTCAAGGTCAAGGTCAATGTGGGTGGGTGTGTGTGGGTGGGTGTGGGTGGGTGTGGGTGGGTGTGGGTGTGTGTAGGTGTGGGTGGGTGTGTGTGGGTGGGTGTGGGTGGCGTAGTTTTAAGTGTGGCCAAAAAAATATCAAGATGGGGCATATTTTTGACAGAATTATGGACAACAATCTCACAGAAGTGCCTTTTGTAAGTATAGGCACATCAATCCGAGGGGGCTCATACTTTCCCGGAAAATTCCCGAGGGCATTTTTACAAAAATCTTGGATTAGACAGAGTTCCACACTTGAGCAAAAAGCTCATATGGGCATGTTGAGCTAGTTTTAAGTGTAAGCAAATCTGCTGGAGGGGGGCTCATACTTTCTCGGGTTTATAATAGGTACTTTCATACTACTTCCGTGCACCGGTTTTCCTGCCTTAGATGAAGATCTGCTTATATATCTTTATCTGTGGTAGTATCAGGACGTCTTTAAAGATTTTCTTCGGACACTAAGACATACTAAACTCTTTAATGCAAACTACGAATCTTTAAGTATAACCTATATTATCACTAGTGAGATTATATTTGCTTCCTAATTTCAAAATTTGGCAGGATGAAAATATCACAAACCAAGGCCTAAGAAGAAAATACGAGGGTCACTATTTATATTTTGAGCCTTGGCAACACTGATTGAAGTTAGGCGCGATTTGACGTTTGCACGGAATCGTCTGGCATTATTGACCATAACGTACTTCAAATGTTTTGTCAATAGCTTCATTTGTGTTGTTTATGTTGCCTTGGAGATTGCGCGACAACAATAAAATGGAATTAACTCGTGAACATTTTCGTGCGATGATTTTTTACGATTTTCGACGAGGATTATCAAGACAAGAGTGCATCGATCAACTTACTTCCATATTTGGCGATGAAGCCCCATCCTTTGCTACTGTGAAACGCTGGTATAACAATTTAATCGTGGCCGCTATTCGCTCACCGACGAGATTCGCGAAGGTCGTCCAAAATCAGTTGTTGTTCAAGAAAACATTGATGCTGTGCAAAACCTAATACTGCAAGATCGACATGTGACATACTGTGAGTTTGAGGCAACCATAGGCATTAGTTCCACCAGCATATATAAAATATTACATGACCATTTAGCTGTGAGAAAGGTATGTTCTCGTTGGATCCCACACAATTTGACAAAAACTCAAAAAGACGCTCGCGTCAATTGGTGCAAACAAATGCTCAATAAATACAATTGTGGTGCTTCAAAAGACGTATATAAGATTGTAACAGGTGACGAATCATGGATATATGCATATGAGCCGGAACGTAAACAGCAGTCGACTGTATGGGTGTTTCAAGATGAACCCAATCCAACAAAAGTTGTTCGCGCTCGAAGCACATCGAAACAAATGGTCGCCTGTTTTTTCGGGAAAACTGGTCATGTGGCAACTGTGCCTTTAGAGGAACGTAGAACGGTCAACTCTGAATGGTACACAACAATTTGTTTGCCAGAGGTCTTCGGTCAAATACGGAAAACAAACAAACGCCGTCGGATCATTCTTCATCAAGACAATGCCAGCTGTCACACATCTCGTCTAACAACCGACTTTATGAACAGTCAAAAAATCGAATTGATGGGTCATCCGCCGCACAGTCCTGATTTGGCACCCAATGACTTCTTCTTGTTCCCGAATGTCAAGAATAAATTGCGTGGACAACGATTTTCGTCGTCGGAAGACGCCGTTGATGCGTTCAAAAACCATATTATGGAGGTGTCTCAAGAAGATTGGAAAAACTGCTTTGACAAATGGTTCGAACAAATGCAAAAGTGTATTTACCATAAAGGAGAATACTTCGAAAAACAATAAAGCAGTTTTCAATGCCAAATTCCTGTTTTTTCATTGTTAGGCTCAAAATATAAATAGCGACCCTCGTATCAGAGTATGCACATAAAATGTCGATGCTTCGTACTGCGGGATGGGGAGGGTGCCAAATCACAATCCTGTCTAGGGCACCAAAATATCTAGCTACGGGGCTGCTGCACTAATTAATTTCTTGCCAGAACACAGTTTCCGACAATCGTCAGCAAAGTATGTGTAGATTTTTTAAAATTTATTTTACCTGCCATCTTGCGTTATTTTTATTTTGTTAATGTTGTTTCGCCTGCTGTTACAGTTTCAGTATAAAATGGTTGTTCCGTAGTTTAAGTAATGTAAGTAATTACATTTGTGAAACTCTTGGGGTGACTAAGGTGTCTGTAAAGGATAGCTTTAAGAGATACGAATGTCTTACAGTTTTTCCTTCTTAATGCTTGCTTCCACATCTGACAGATATTATAAACCATGATACAATTTAACAGATACACGAACGCAACACACAGATATCAAGTTACCAGAACGGAAATTAACCCTTCAAGCCGGGAGTTAAATACCCATCAGCCGATGCGAGAGGCGGTAGTTTTAAATCACCAAAACAGCAATTTTCACATAACGTCACAAAATTGAACATATCTTAAAAAACATTTGCTCAATTACAATGAAATTCTCAGGACTTGTAAACGAAACTTCACACTACACAAAAATGTATAAATAATGGCATTTATACTATAATAACAAAAATAATAATAAAAATAATAACTTACATGTTGCTCTTACAAAGTACTCCTTCTGCCTTGTGTTCTTGTTAGTTTAGAAGTCCAACGTTGTGTGTTGTGTCAAAAAACAACAAAAATGGATCAATTACATTATTGACTGCTTTTTGGGGACCGCACAATCCGCAAAACGCAATTTATTTGCTTTGAAAGAGTCGTCAACTTTTTTCCAGTTCCAGGTTACATTCGATGACGCAACAGGTGAGGATGTAATGCCATCTAATTCGCTTTCACTATCACTGACACTATCTACTTCCTGTTCTGCATAGTTTACTTCACTTTCACTTGTAGATAGAAATGAAGAAATTGAACCTTCATTGTCACTTGCCTCTAAAAACGCACAAATTTCGATACCCTTTACCTGCTCGTACGCCGCCATTTCTCAGCTGTTTTTTTACGTAAGAAAGTGATGCAATCGCACATAATTTCACGTAATTTAAAGGAAAACCAACAGATGGCAGCACATTGCAGTCTACTCTTGAGTTACATGCGTTTTCGTTCATGTGGGAAAACAACAGATGGCAGAATATGCATCATTTCGTCACTACTACACTTGACGTATACGTGTACGTCGAACCGCCTCTAGAGGCACTATGAGGGTCCGTACACGTGTACGTCGAACCGGCTTGAAGAGTTAAGCAGCGCATGTTGCTCAGGTTCGGACTAGGGAGGGACTTGGGATGCTTAAACTCGGGACTCCAACTGCAAAGAGGCTTCTAAAAGTGCCACGAAATCAAAAGGATCGAGATATTAGAAATGTGGTAAGCACTATTAGAAATCAATAACCATCTGACATGTCTTTGTCTAACCAGAATATTGGATCCCACTTTAAACTGTAGGTCCAGTCCCAATTAGCCTTTCTGTGCATAAAGTGGACTTAAAACAACAAATCAAATCAAACGTCTAACCAGAAAATTAAAATATGTAAGGAAAGGGCGGGGTTTGGGATGGTTGATCACGATCTTGCTATCCTCGGACCTCTCTACATATACTCTTTGTGATCATAAGTATCCGGAAATCTACCTGAAAAGAAAGTACAAGTTTGGGCAACCCTCCATCGGGAACATTGGCAGTCAATACAGTGTTGGCCCACCCTTAGTCTTGATGTCAGCGTTCACTCTCACAGGCATACTTTCAATCAGGTGCCGGAAGATTTCCTGAGAAATGGCAGCCCATTCCTCGCAGACCGCCAAAATGAGAAGAGGTATTGATGTGGATCGGTGTGGTCTAGCACGATGTCGGCATTTAAAACATGCGAGAGATGTTCTATGGGTTTCAAATCAGGACTCTGCGCAGGCCAGTCCATTAGTGGGACGTTGTTGCCGTCAAACTACTCCCCCACAAGCCCTGCAGTATGGACGGGTGCTCGGTCGTGTTAAAGACACAATGGTCATCCCCGAACTGGTCTTCGACGGTAGGCAGCATGAAAGCTGTTAAAATGTCAACGTAAGCTTGTGCCGTGACATTGCCATGTAAAGCAACAAGGGAGCCAAGCCCCCTCCAGGAGAAACATGACCACACTGTAACCCCGCCACCTCCGAAGTTCACTTTCGGCACTATACATGCTGGATGATGCCGTTCACCAGGCATTCTCCACATCCACACCCTACCATCGGATCGCCACATTGTGTACTGTGATTCATCACTCCACACAACGGTTTTCCACTGTTCTATGGTCCAGTTTCGACGCTCCTTGCACCACACGAAGCGGCGTTTGGCATTTGTCTGTGTGATGTTTGACTTATGGGCAGCTGCTCGGCCATTGAAACCAAGTTGCCGCACCTTGCGCCAAACAGTAATAGTGCTTGGAGTAGATCCTGATGCAGTTCGGAATTCCTGTGTGATAGTGGCGATGGATGATTGACGATAATGCTGTATGACCCTCTTCAACACTCAAAGGTCTCTGGAGGTCAACATGGGAGGTTGGCCTTCATGCTTTTGGGTTGTACACATCCCATCACTATAACATTGGAAACAGTGGACAGAGGGATGTTTAGGAGGGTGGAAATCTCACACACAGACTTCCTACACAAGTGACACCCAACCAACTGACCACGTTGAAAGTCTGCGAGTTCCTCAGACCATCCCATACTGCTGTCTCACACCATCTGCAAACTACTGAGTTCGCTGACTATGTGTTCCAGGCGGTAGATAGCAGTACTATGTCGCCCTCTATGATAAACACACGTTTCGCGGTGTGTCCGGATACTTTTGATCACATAGAGTAAATCCCGAACTGAGCTTGTTTTATAGTTAGCGAGTTCCGGACCTAGGATAGCGATGGTGCGAGTGCCGAATCAAAAGAAGCCTTGAAGAAAAGCTAAGGTACGTGCTGAAAAACACAATTTACTGGCTGAAAAAGAGGTCGGCTGGAATGTTTCTTTAACATTGCCTGCTTAAATTTATCCAATTCATTGGTGGAGGAATAGTAATTTCCATTCTAGTGTTTGAGGTCTGTGGTGTTATCAATAATTACAAAATTTATATATCAATTTTGACACTGTTAGTAAAAAACAAAAGTAATATCTACAGTACATGAATAAATAAGTATTGGAAATGCTCTAAGAAGCTCTGAAATACAAATGAAGCTGTAAGATTTTACATGTAGTGACATGTTGTGATGTCTTCCTACAGACAACAACAATAGAAAGTCACTAGTTTTACAGTATCCGATAGAGATTATTATGTTGTAAAATAACGAATATGTTGGACCTCTTCGTATGACTGTACTACTTGTGCAAGGATAGGGCAATGTTATGCAGGAATCCCGGGTTCGATATCCGCTGAAGGCCCAAGTGGTAAGGATACCACTTTAAACTCTTGGTCCTATCCCGACTAGCCTTGCTGTGCAAGAAGCGGACTTAAAACACATAGTAAACAACAACATAGGGCGCTGTCAGTTAGCTACGTTTAAAAAAATAAGTAATTGTTATTCGAGCCTATCAGGCTTCTCACTATGTTTTACTTAGTGGAAGGAATTCTGTAGGATATTCGAAAGGTATTTTCTGATATGAAGGATATTTTCCTCCAAATGAACTCGCCTGTGAATGATACAGTTCAATTGCTTATCTATGCCAATTATATCTCTTATATTGTCTTATAATCCACATAATATTTATTTCGACCCTAATAGTGCCTTCTTAATAAAGGTTTCGCCTTTCTATCGCTCCAATCTTTCCATTGTTTGTGAAAAACATCACTACGTATTTTCTTTCCCCATGGCAATGCTCCAGCTCACAAGGCAGGGCAAAGTTCAGATATATTATAACCGGGGAAAGTCAATCCCCTGCTTCCTGCGGTCCATGTTAAAGGTGTAATGGGGATTATTATTGCAACGTAAAGCATTATTTTCACATCATAATCGCAGTGTTTTTGAGAATCATCTTGCAACATGCCATAACACGATAAAACTTGCAGCTTAAACACTACACATACAGTAATTACGACAGGAAAATTATTTATCGATCTTTGTTACACACGCACTCACACATGCGCACACACACACACACTCTCGCAATGTATGTGTATATAATCTAAGTATTCAATAAAGGCATAAATATTGATAATGTTACGATTACCATAAAAAATATTTCTAAGATAAAAATTATTCTCCAGAAAGAATTTTAATGTATTCCATGAGATGGTATGACATTGTTATGACAATGTAATAAATTACTTTAAAAAAACAAATATATTAGATTCATAAAAGATTAATTCCATATTAAAAATACTAAACAAAATACTTTCGCTTCCAAAACACTAATATATCTGTAATTTGATGTGTTATTTTTAACTCGCACCAATATAAGTATATGGACATGTCATTTTATCGCATTGTCATCATGTATGCAAATTGAATATGAGCAAATCAAGTTACTGTATACATAATTGGTTTCAAAATCTATTCACATAATAACCAGTTACGAATTCATTCGAATTTACCTTTAAAATCCACATGCAAGATATGCCTTTGTTTTTCTTGAAAATACTTTGGGTACCAAAGATTCTGGAGCTGTTGGTAACTCGTGGACGAAAAAATGTAAAGCGATTCATATGAGCTAGATGTTCAACGATGCATCCCCATCATCAGATGCAAAGTTTCACGATGAAACATTCCATTTCACTTCATCTCCTTTGTCCTGACTTATTCCTTTCCTTCTTCTACATTCTTCGTCTTGCTAATGGATGGAAGTAGAATCTCGTACTTTAGATAACAACAAATATTCCACCTCCGTACTTCTTCCGTCACTAGAGGAATTGACGGTGAGCCATTCCATTTCCTTTTTCTCCTTTCACCTGTGCTATCAAAGTTCTTATTGTACTTCCTTCGTCTTCCTGATGGAAGCATGTAGAATCTCAATGTTTAGATAAATGTAAATATTCTAACCCCCTACTTTCTCCGCCCCAGATAGGAATTGACGGTGTGCCTTTCAATTTTCCTCTTCTCGTTGGTCCTCTGTTATCAAAGTCCTTCTTCTACTTCCTTCGTCTTGCTAATGGAAGGAGGTAGAATCTCGTAGTTTAGATACCAGCGAATATACAACACTCAAATTCCTCCGCCCCAGAGAGGAATTGACGGTGTGCCCTTACATTTTCTTCTTCTCGTTGGTCCTGTGTTATGAAAGTCCTTCTTCTACTTCCTTCGTCTTGCTGTTGGAAGGAGGTAGAATCTCGTAGTTTAGATATCAGCGAATATTCCACCCCCCCCCATATTCTTCCGCCCCCCAGAGGAATTGACGGTGTGTCCTTCCATTTTCATCTTCTTGTTGGTGCTGTGTTATGAAAGTCTTTCTTCTACTTCCTTCGTCTTGCTGATGGAAGGAGGTAGAATATCGCTGTATAGATAACAGCAAATATTCAACCCCTATACTTCTTCCGCCCCA